>NC_057862.1:125945897-126563313 GCF_019393635.1 Dromiciops gliroides
TAAAGAAACTTTCTATGGTTCACAACTTTCTCTGCTTGCTCATATTTGCCCATCTTTTCCTTGACTTTTAACTCCTTTTAAACCCCAGGCAGGCTGAATTAGAGAAACTTACCCCTGAGCCTCCAAATCAGCTGCAGTGCCAGCATCTTCTGGTACTAAGCTCATGGTCTGATGAGAGGGCTAAACAGCTGGCCGGGGGTGGGGGTTATAATACCGGGGTGTCTGCAGGAGCTAAGGAGGAATTCTGTTGTTCTACCCAAGGAGGGAACCAGTAAGAAATCTTGAGCAGCAGAGGCCAGGTGGGGGAGGGGCCCAGGTTCATCTGAGCTAACAATCACAGCAAACAAAATTTTGTTTCCTGGTGAATTAGAAAGTAGACCTGGGTTTATCTATAGACCAGAGAACAGGCCAAGAGAGTGAAGAACATGCCTCTCCTTAAATAGTATCATCTGGGACCCCCTGAAGCTTGAGACAATGTAGCCTGGAAGCAAGGCCCCACATTAAGAAGGAGTTAAAAGTCAAGGAAAAGATGGGCAAAGATGATCAAGAAGAGAAAGTTGTAAACCATAGAAAGTTTCTTTAGTGACAAGGAAAATTGAGGTAAACCCTCAGAAGAAGTTAATAACAAAGTCAAAGCTCCTACATTCAAAGCTTCCAAGAAAAATATGAATTGGTCTAAAGCCATAGAAACTCAGAAAGGACTTGGAAGACAAAGTACAAGAGGTAGAGGAAAAAATGGAAAGAGAAATGAGATTGATGCTGGAAAGTCATGGGAAAAGGCAACAGCTTGAAAAGCCAAATGGAAAAGGAGATAAAAAAGCTCTCTGAAGAAAAAAAATTGTCTAAGAATTAGGATGGAACAAATGGAAGCTAGTGACTTTATGAGAAACCAAGACACAAAAAAGCAAATGCAAATGAATAAAAAAATAGAGGGCAATGTGAAATATCTTCCTGGAAAAACTGTTGACCTGGAAAATAGATACAGGAGACATAATTTGAAAATGATTGGACTACCTGAATACCATGATCAAAATATGAGCTTATACATCATCTTCCAAGATATTGTCAAGGATAATTGCCCTGATATTCTAGAAGCAGAAGGTAAAATAGAAATTGAAAGAATACACTGATCACCTTCTGAAAAAGATCCCAAAGTGAAAACTTTCAGGAATATTATAGCCAAATTCAAGAGCTCCTAGGTCAAGGAGAAAATATTGCAAGCAGCCTGAAAGAAACAATTCAAATACTGTGGAGCCATGGTAAGAATAATACAGGATCTAGCAGCTTCTACATTAAAGGATTGGAGGGCATGGAATATGATATTCCAGAAGCCAAAGGAATTGGGACTACAACTAAAAGTTACCTACCCAGCAAAATTGTGTATAATCTTTCAGGGGGGGAAATAAGACTGCAGTGAAATAGAGGACTTTCAGGTATTCATGATGAAAAGACCTGAAATGAACAGGAAATTTGACTTTCAAATGCAAAACAATAGAAAAGCATAAAAAGGTAAACAGGAAAAAGAAATCATGAGAGATGTTAAAAGGTTAAACTGTCTACATTCCTACATGGGAAAATGATATGTCTAAGTCATAGGAGCTTTCTAAGTAAGTATTAGGGCAGACGATAGGAATAAATTTAGACAGAGGGCACATGTGAGAATTGCTTATGAAGGGAGGATATCTATGAAGCATTTATTTTTTATCTTTTTTTTGGGGGGGGGGTCAGTCAGGATTGGTGAGTGTTTTGTGTCTGAAGCCAGATTTGTGTTCAGGTCCTCCTGGGTCCAGGGTGGGTGCTTTGTCCACGGTGTCATCTAGCTACCCCATGATGACGCCTTTAGGGTAAAACTGAAGGGGGAGAGGAATGCACTAGGGGAGGGGAAAGGAGAGATTTAGAATGGGGTGAAATCTTAAACAAAAGAAGCAGGAAAGGGTTTATGGAGTGGGGGGAGAGATGGGGGAGGAGTGGGAAAGTTAATTAGCATTACACTCATCAGAATTAGCTAAAAGACCTTAATCTCATCAGAGTTGCCTCAAGGAGTGAATAACATACACACTTAACTTGGTGGAGTAATCTAATCCTGCAAGAAAAGTAGGAGGGGAAGGGGATAAGGAGGGAGGGGTGAAAGAAGGGAGAGCAAAGCAGGGGAGGGGGCAGTCAGAAGCAAATCACTTTTGAGGAGGGATAGCATAAAAGAAGATAGAAAATAGAGTAAATGTCATGGGAAGGGAACAGGATAGAGGGAAATACTTAACAGTAGTAATTGTGAAAAAAATTTGAAGCAGAGGCAAGAGTAATGTAAGAATGGTGACTGACCAGATCGGGTGCATTCAGGGTGGTATGGCCATAGACTAAAATGACAAGAAAGGAAAATAATAAATGTTGGAGAAGCTGTGGGAAAATTGGAACACTAATGCATTGTTGGTGGAGCTGTGAACCGATCCAACCATTCTGGAGAGCAATTTGGAATTATGCCTAAAGGGCGATAAAGCTGTTCATACCCTTTGACCCAGCAATACCACTTTTGGGTCTTTTTCCCAAAGAAATCATGGAAAGGGGAAAGGGACCCACATGTACAAAAATATTTATAGCTGCTCTTTATGTGATGGCAAGGAATTGGAATTTATGGGGATGCCCATCAATTGGGGAATTGCTGGACACGTTGTGGTATATGAATACAATGGAATACTATTGGGCTATAAGAAATGATGAGCAGGAGGAGTTCAGAGAAACCTGGAGGGTCTTGCGTGGGCTGATGATGAGTGAGATGATCAGAACCAGAAGAACATTGTACACAGTATCATCAACATTGAGTGTTGATCTACAGTGATGGACTATATTTTTCTCACCAATGCAATGGTACAGAAGAGTTCCAGGGAACTCGTGATAGAAGAGGACCTCCAAATCCAAAAAAAAAAAAAAAAAGAACTGTGGAGTATAGATGCTGAATGAACCATACTATTTATTTTGTTCTTGGTGCTGTTGTTTTTTCTATTTTGAGGTTTTTCATCATTGCTCTGATTTTTCTCTTATAGCATGACTAATGCAGAAATAGGATTAATGTTATTATGTGTGTGTGTGTGTATATATATATATATATATATATAAAACCTATATCAGATTACCTGCTGTCTAGGGGAGGGGGGAGGGGAGGGAAGGGAGGGAGGGAGAAAAATCTGAAATTGGAAAGCCTGTATAAACAAAAGTTGAGAACTATCTTTACACGTAACGGGAAAAAATATTTTATTAAAAAAAAAAAGAATGGTGACTGACAATGATGATGATGGACTAATTGATGGATTGATGATGATGGCAGGAAGATGATTGATGATGAGGACTGATTGATGAGGAGGAGGATTGAATGAAGAAGATGAGGTTTAATTGAAAACAATGAGGATTGATAGATGATGATGGAAAAATGTATGGTACTTTGCTGGGCTATTGTGAAGAAAATTATTTGTCAAGTTTACGGTATGATATAAAATGTATCTATTACTGTTGTTGCAATAATCATCCTCATGGCTTTATTGTAAAGAAATCTCTTTAAAGTACTATATAAATGTAGTTTACTATAAATGAATAAATAAATAATAAATAAATAAATAAATAAATAAATAAATAAATAAATAAATAAATAAATAAATAAATAAATAAATAAATAAATAAATAAATAAGTCATGAGCAGGATACTATCAGAAAGACCTTGGAGGGAACTGCATGAACTGGTACAAAGTAAAATCTACTGTATATGAAATAACTAATATTGTGAGATGATCTGTGAATGACTCGGATAGTTTCAGCAATGCAATGATCCAAGACAACTCTGAAGGTCTTATTAAAAATCCAATCCATCTACAGAGAGAGAACTGATGGTATTTGAATACAGATTGAAACTTTTTTTTTGTTTGTAGTTACTTTATCAGAAGCAAAAAAAAAAATTATGAGCAAGATGCTTTTAGAAAAGCCTGGAAAGACCTACATGAACTGATGCAGAGTTAAATGTACTATACACAAAATAACGGCAATAGTGTAAGATGATCTGTTGTGAATGACTTGGTTATTTTCAGCAATGCAATGATCCAAGATAAACCTGAAAGACTTATGAAAATTGCAATCCATCTATACACAAAGAACTGATAGTATCTGAAAAAAGATTGAAGCTTAATTTTTCATAGTTCCTTAATCTGAAGTTTTCTGTTTCTCTGGATTCTTTCACAACATGGCTATTGTGGAGATGTTTTGTATGACTGACTACTCATGTATAACTTATATTGAATTGCTTGAGTTCTTATGGGTGGTGGGGAGGGAGGGAGGAAGAAAAGTTGGAACACAAAGTTTTAAAAAATTGATGTTAAAATTTGTTTTCACGTGTAAATTGGAAAAAATAAAATTCTAAATAAAAAATTTACATTGTTGGACTAAATATAATTAGATGAAATTAAAGAGGGATCCTTGTAAAGTCTTATGCACAAGTTCAAACAATCAGGTTTATGAGTACAAAAGGGCAAGTTATGGCTGGCTAACAGCAGCTCATATGAAAAAACAGTCTTGATGTTTAAAGGGAAGGCAGACTCAAAAAGCTAATGTAATCTTAGGCTTGAGGAGTGGCAGGGTATCTACAAATAGAGAGGTGATAGTATTGTTGGATACCATGATGATTAATTCACAAATAAAGTGTTGGATTCCACTTGGAAGCCACATTTCAGAAAGGGAATTGATTGGTTGGAAGTGTTGAGAAGATAGCAAATAAATTGTAAAGTAACTTAATATTACAAAATCCATTGAAAGAATTAGAATGTGAAATTCCTGAGGGCAGGGGTGGTGTTTTTACCTTTCTTTGAATCCCTAGCAACTTAGCCCAGTGCTTGGCTCATAATAAGTACTTAATTTTTATTAATGTTAATGTTGTTAATGTTGTTAAAACAAACTGGAATTGAATATGTTTAGCCTGAAAAAGTAGCAGATTGAGAGAGGATATGATTGCTGTGCTCAAGTAAATGAAGGACTATCTTCTGGAAGAGTGATCAGATTTATTCTGCTTGTCCACAGAGGAAAAAACTAGGAACAATGGGTAGAAACTGCAAATTTAGGTCTGGTGTAAGAAAAACTTCCCAACAGTTAGAATTATATGAAAATATAATAGGTTGCCTTGGGAAGTAATGTCTTCCCCCTCACTGGAAGTCTTTCCGGACAGACTGGATAACCACTTGGCATTTTATAGAAGGGATATTTGTTCAAATTTGAATTGAACTAGATAGCATCTGAGGTTTGTTCCTACTCTGAGATTTTATAATTCTGTTATTCTGAACTATAGAATCTGAGCTCAGAGAAGACACAATAAGTAACCTGTAAACACTCCATACAAAACCAAACCTCCAGAAAGAAAACCTAGTAGTTCTGGGACTTAAGATTTGCCATGTTATAGATATGTTCTGATTAGTAAGGTATGACATCTTTGCTGAAAAATCTCTAATTTAAAAGTCAAAAAAGTTATTGTATAATTAACCTAAAATACAATGAAAACGGCATTGCTTACCATCTAGAACCAAGAATACATCATCCCATCTCAGATCTCTTTGGTGCTTTATTGTCCGTATCTGGCCAGTTAATTTATAAAGCCAGAAAGATATAATATCTAACATCAAAAGGTTCAGGACTCAGCTGCACTGCTATGTTAACCCCTGATTTTCTGGAATTCTAGATTAACTAAATCTGGCCCCATATTCAGGGATAGAGTCTAATAGAAAGAGAAAGAAGTTTATGTACCACTCTGGGTAGGAACAATGGAGCCTAAATGTTTTGTCAATGCCAATTGTTGAATTCCCCCCAAAATGCCATGCAGTGGTGATTGAAGAAGACAATCACACTTCTTGGAACACTATGACTTGCCCTTTCTCAGAGGGGGATGGAGCTTATTACTAAATGGTATCATTTACTCATGTACTCCTGAGCATCCTTGAACAAAATTTCACAGTCATCAAAAGTACATTCCAGTCCGGTGTTGGAAGCAGAATAATCAGACAAGTGGTGAAATCCTAGGATCAATGTGAGCTCTTGCAAGATATAATAAGCTAAGTCACCATTTTATACTATATCATAATGGTATAAGATGATAACATGATCAGACAAGAAAGAGGGCCTGGTTTTAGATTGGATAGCATTACATCATTATACAGGCTAAGAGAGGTAAGAGGTTTGTGTCAGGTAGTAGTACTGCCACCTCTAACTCAAATAGAGCTAGATTAAGAGGTGCTTTTGTTTTACTAATCTAGATATATAACATGAAGATGTTCTGTTATGCCCATACCCCTAAGTAGGAGTAGATATTCCAGATTCAATTCAAGTCAATCATTCATATTGGTCCCAAGAGGCTCAAATTACTTGACTACAACTTAAAGGAGGCATCAATATTCTGTGTTTTCCTAATCAAACTTATCTAATTTTGATTATCATTATTTTCTTTTGGCAGGGCAATAGGGGTTAAGTGACTTGCCCAGGGTCACATAGCTAGTAAGTGTTAAGTGTCTGAGGCCGGATTTGAACTCAGGTACTCCTGACTCCAGGTCTGGTGCTCTATCCACTGTGCCACCTAGATGCCCCCTGATTATCATTATGCTACCTCAATTCCCTGATCTCTGGTTTGGAGGTGAGGTGTTATAAACCTTAGTAGAACAGTATAGAGAAGATTCTTTTTATTTTCTTATATGTTCCCTCTTCTTTTCCACTATTCTTACTGATGCTGCCTTCCTAAGGAAACAGCAATGCTTAAAATGGTATATATCTGAGATCATTCTAGCATAGGAATAGAGAATCAGCCTTGGATCCAAGAATATCTAAATTCAAGATGCACCTCTGACACTGTTAGGTTGAGTGACCCTGGGAAAGTCACTTAATTTCTCATTTCTCTAAACCAGAGGTGTCAAACATTGGCCAACACTCCCTCACAGGTAACAAACTAAAATGTAATTGGGAAATATATAGCCAAAAACTACCACAAAACATAGACAATGTTAATTTGTAGGTGGCCACAGGGATCTTTATGTGGTTTAGGGGCTCCATTTAATTAATTGCAAAGAATGTGACTACCTGCACTGGGGTAGGGAATTTCCTCACTCAAAGATTTCCTTGTCCATGAAATCATGGGTCCAGTTCCAATTATAATTCTAACAATAACAATAATGACATTTATATATTACCTGTTATGTGCCAGGTAATATGCTAATCATTTTATAAGTATTATCTTATTTGTTCTTCCCAACAATTCTTGGAGGCAGGTGCTTTTATTATCCCTATTTTATTTTATTTATTCATTTTTTTAGTGAGGCGATTGGGGTTAAGCGACTTGCCCAGGGTCACACAGCTAGTAAGTGTTAAGTGTCTGAGGCCGGATTTGAACTCAGGTACTCCTGAATCCAGGGCTGGTGCTCTATCCACTGTGCCATCTAGCTGCCCCTATTATTCCTATTTTATAGTTGAGGAAACTTGTCCAAGATCACAGAGTTATTGTATAGCTGACGTGGAATTCAAACTCGGGTCTTCCTGACTCTAGACCCAGCATTCTATCTCCTGAGTCACCTATCTATCTAGATCCCAATGTCTAGAGAAATGCCACCAAAACACACACACACAACCAAACTATAAATAGAATGGGGTGGAAAAATATGAAAAGATTTCCTTTCTTTCATTTTTCATCTGTTATCCTCTCACCAAATAAACAGCAGGCTAGGAGATGTTTGCTAAAGCCATTTCAATTTCCCTATTCCAATCACAGAATCATAGAATGTTAAAGGTTGATGGGCCCTTAGAGATCATTTGGTCTGCTTCATCATTTTACAGTCTCAGAAACTGAGTCTCAGAGAGGTAAGATTAGTAGTTTTCCCAAGGCAATATTGATAAATACCAAAACTGGAACTAAAATCTAGGTCTCCTACTTCCTAAATGAGGACAAAAATGTGCCAGGGACCACTAAGAGAAAAAGAATTGACTGACTAGAGAAGTAACCTAGGATAGTAGACTGTGCTTTGGACTTGGGACTCAAGAAAGTGTTGTGTGAGTTAAGGTAAATCATTTTGATTCTTTGAGTCTCGCTTTCCAAGTCTGTAAAATGAAGAAGTCTCCTGGATATTTGAATTCTACTTCAAATCAGTTAAATGGCATGGATGGGCATGGAAGGACATTGCAAATGCTCCACCAAGGAATGCCTCTTTTCGCCTCTTGGAAAACCCAAATCCATTTAAGGCTCAGCTCAAGTGGCACCTCCTTGGAGGCCTTTCCTTAATCATTACAGTTAATTCTGTCAGCCCCAAATTACTGTGTTTATTTTGCAAAATCTGGAATTTTGTTCTCTATATATTTATTACCCCATCCCCACCCCCCACTGTCCAGTGAAAGCCCTTTAAGGGTAAATGTCATGTCCTTTTTTTCCTTCATATCCCCAGAGCTTTTCAGAGTGCTCGGTACATATCAGGGATTTAATAAATACTTGTTGATTGGTAGATGGATTGATGCTTAAACAGAAAGTGAATTTACTCTTAGTTGGATGAAAATAGGAAGTATGAAACAAAGTCGGGGAAAGGTTACTGGCAGGGAGCTGTTAGTATTAAAGCAGAGGTAGTTCTCAAGAAGCTGCTTTAGAGGTTCACAGCCCCCATGACTCCTGTTCAGTCACTGTAATGACATTAACGGTGCAACAAGTTGCATCTGCTTTCATAACCCTCAGCTCTCCAAGCTCCCTCCTCCCCATTCCCCTAAATAACGGCTGAGCAAATGCCTCGGAGACCATCTTCAGCTAATTTCCTCCAAGCCATGCAAGCTGCTAACGCTGGGAAGCACAGATAGTGTGGAATAGCAAATATGACCAAAATTAGATTAAAATAACCTCCTGATAAACAAATTACTCACTGAAAATAAATATTGGACTGGTGGCAACCAAGATAGCTAAAAGAACAGCACCACCACATGGCATAAGAAAGAATCACCCTCCGTTTGTATTCTTCCATCCCTCCTGAATGGAGGGATCCCCCAATCTTATTTTAACTCAGTAGGGTGACTGGCAACTGCCTAGGCGGGTCAAGGGGAGTGGGAGGAGTTCTTTCAACTTCTTACCCCTCCTTCTCTGTTTAAAATACATACATATTTTTCATGGAGAATTGAACTACATGCCCAGAAAAAACAATTGATTTTGTCCTTGCATTGCACTAGAGTATTAACAGAGTATAGCAGAATTCTAAATAAGCTTTCCCATCTCTTTTGTGCTCCCTCCATCACCAATTAATTCTTCTACCTGTAGGAACTCAAGACTTACTGCTCCAATTTGGTACATTGCACAGCCATGCTGATTTTTTCAGCTTGTATATCTGTATTCTTTCCATGGAGCATTGTCCACACAGTTAAATGCATGGACAAAGTCTATCCTGTGCCTTTCCTTCATTTTTTCCTATGTTGCATGGTACATCCTCATTAATTTGTCATCTACCACCTTACCTCATGTAAGAGTGTTTCACATACCTGGAATATATTGAATTACCTTTCATCCTCCTCTTCTTTGATATAAATAATCCCAATTCTCTTAAATGAAGAATTCTTAAACTAGGGAATATGATCTTGATTTGTCTGTTTGTTAAATATGGTTTGTTTTAGGTTTTTTTTAATAACTGAGTTTCAATATAAATGGTTTACTTTGTAATCCTATGTATTTTATTTTAATGCTTTTAAAACCTTATTCTGCAAGGGGACTATAGGCTTCACCAGATTATCAAAGGGGCATATGACACATGCAAAAAGTTAAGAATTCTTGTTTTAAGTTCTTTCCCTAGTTCTTAAGCACCAGCAGTTCTTATAAAATTCAATGGTATGATCAGTGTGGAGCATGATGGGGATTCACACCAAGTTCAGTAAAGTCATCTATTCCCATGTAACAAATGTAAATATCAATACAATGTATTTGATACTGATTTTTAGCTTTTCCTAAGATAACCACTATATTTCTCTAGCCAAACAGATATAACAACTGAAAAAAATTACCTCAAACTATCATAATGAAATTTGTTATTGACTAAAAACAAGAATGATTCCCATCGCATTTCCTATCATTTTATCTCTGTGTATTGTGAGTTTGTGAGAAACCCAGGAATGACTCCCCAATAGATCATGCCCTCAATGCACTTGGAAAGGATGGACCACCACTTGAGATGCTGATAGAGAATCAAACATCCATTGGACCCAGTGGATGTCAAGAGCTACCAAGAAAATAGGAAGGTAGTACATTTTCAATCCTTCTCCCCCTGCCAGCTAGTGGCTTCTTTAATTTCACTGACACCAATTGTTAGCTTCTCATACTATTCACTTTTCCTATAAGTACAATGATTATAAGAAAGTATTGGTCATGTAGTTATTCGTGGGCAAAGAGACACATTCCCTATCTGGCTATAGGGGTAACTAGGAAAAGTCATAGATACTTCCAGTTATCAAGATAAAGGAAGCAAACATATGGGTTGCTAGTTATAGAAATAAATAGAGCAACAAAAATGCATTATTTGACCTAAAGGGGACAATACCCCAAATGATCTAAGTCCCAAGTGAGTTGCCACCTCTCTCATTTGTTCACCACCACTCCCTGCCCAAGGTACTCTCTACCTCATCAATTTCCTTTCTATTATAATTTGTGTACATGTTCTATTCCTCTCCCCAATAGAATATGAGTTCCCTGAAGGCAGAAATTATTTCATTTTTGTCTTTTATTTATTTTGGGGGGGGGCAATGAGGGTTAAGTGACTTGCCCAGGGTCACACAGCTAGTAAGTATCAAGTGTCTGAGACTGGATTTGAACTCAGGTCTTCCTGAATCTAGGGCCAGTGCTTTATCCACTGTGCCACCTAGCTGCCCCCTCATTTTTGTCTTCTTAACCCTAGAACCTAGCATAATACCAAGCACATAGTAATTGCCTAATAAATATGTATTGGTTGATTCATTGAGTGTAGAGATTATTTCATTTTTTGGCTTTATATCCCTAGGACCTAGTGCAGTGCCTTGCATATAGTAGGTGACTAATAAATGTTTGTTGATTTGACTTGAATTGACTTTAATCATCTTTCAGTATGACAAACTGTCTAGGCAACAGAGTGTACATTTTGGAAATTATGTTTTACCTTCATTGCAAACTACATTGCACCATATCTGTTCTGTACCACGATAACAAGATGTGTTCCTACCTGCACCTACCCCCAATGACTTCTCTGTGCTAGCTCAGAGCTCTTGAATACTCTTTTTTAATTTTAATTTAATTTTATTTTTAATAAAATTATTTTATTATTTTCCAGTTAAATTCTTGAATACTTTCAAGTTCTCACAAGAAATAAGTAAGGACCTTCCCATTTGGGGGGGAGTAGTAGTCTTTCCCTCCCAGCCATTTAGGCAAACAATAGAGTAGAAAGAACAATGAGATATCTGTGGTCTGGCTGTCCAACTTCCAATGAACTCTCCTATGCTTTCTCTCTTTTCTTCTCTTCCTTCTTCCTTCCCCCACTGCCTGCAAATTCTACTTTCCTAAATGCTAATTCTGCATTTAAGTTGAAGGCAGCGCTGAAGCAGCCCTATCATTCTCTTATTAAGATTTAGTGCCTGAACCAGAAGGTGTTTCCTTGTTGCAATAATGTGACCTTTAAATCTGGGCGGCAAGGTTAATACCAAAGCATTATTTGAGAATTCATCACTTGAGCCAGTACAAGTCAGACATGATCCCATTGCTGTGTGCTCATTTAAAAGCTGCTTCTAGGGCTATGATTTTTCACAAATTCATTTATTTCTAATGCTCATGAAAAAGACAGCAGAGCACAGAGAGGAAGAAGAAGAGAAGCAAAAGAGACCTAGACGGAATGGGAACGAGGGAAAGTAGAGATACAGGAGAGGGAGACAGAGACAAAAGACAAGATGCCTTTGTGATTTATTATAGAAAAGATTGTCTGCAGTAGAAGAAGCACTATTTCTTAATCAAAGCTTTATTAAATTCCAGTAATAAAAAGCTAAGTGATTTTGGATGGGATAAAG
Source organism: Dromiciops gliroides (assembly GCF_019393635.1). Classification (NCBI taxonomy): domain Eukaryota; kingdom Metazoa; phylum Chordata; class Mammalia; order Microbiotheria; family Microbiotheriidae; genus Dromiciops; species Dromiciops gliroides. The sequence goes on from NC_057862.1 coordinate 125,957,946, forward strand.
CATAATAGGCCAAAGCTTTCATTTCAGAAATATTCAGTCTATCATTTGTTCTGCTGAAGTGGGGTGGGGTATCTGTGTGTGTGTGTGTGTGTGTGTGTGTGTGTGTGTGTGTGTGTAAGCACGACATGCATGCAGGTGCTTGGAGTGGAACGCAAAGAGAGAAGAGGAGGGGATGAGAAAGATATTCGTAGAAAATGCATGGGATTTGAGTTAAGCCCATATAACTGCTGAGAAACCTGTCTATTGGATCAGAGATTCATTTTTTAACTTCAAGGATCTATAACTGCTCAGACAAGAAGAGAAATAAAACTTCCAAGTGTATTCTCCCTCCTTTTGGCAGAGAGAAGGAGAAAAAGGAAATGCTTTGACTTCTATGTTATCTGGCCTACATTTGGTTACCAGGGAGTAGATAACTGAATGCAAGGTTGGTCTTAGATAAATTCCTGAATGATTTTGCATCTTTTTTATTCACTCTATGTAACCATATATATTTCCTTTTTTTTTAACTTTATTTTCCTCTTGGAAACATCCTTTCTTTCCTCACCTTCCCTCAATAAAGGTAATCTTATTGGGGTACTCATCATTGGGGTATTCATTCTAGTCTGCTCTTCCATGTCAGTGCCCCATCCTGTCTTGTCTGCTAGACAACAACTGCCTGTCTTATCTGAACTTTCTTCTTTCCAAAGCCTTTTGGTGAAATTTATTTGTCCTGTATCTTAAGTTCTCTATGCATTTCAAGGTGGTAATTGGTTATGCCAGATAAACTTATCTGCAGTAATGTAAAAAGGCTTCTATGACATTTGGAACAGAGGGATAGTGTTCCCTTTGTCAAATAGCCAGGAAGTCACCGTCACTTTCAGGACTTTTTTTTTTTTGGAAAGGCAATGAGAGATAAGTGACTTGCCCAGAGTCACACAGGTACTAAGTGTCAAGTGTCTGAGGCCAAATTTGAACTCAGATCTTCCTGAATCCAGGGCCTGTGCTTTATCCATTATACCACCCAGCTGCCCTTCTATGGCATTTGAATGGGAAATTTCTAGAATATTCTAGAACTATACATTTAGAGCTGGAAGGGACCATAAAAAAACATCTTGTGTGACCCCTTCATTTTAAAGATTAACAAACTGAGACCCAAAGAGGTTAGTTTGACTAAGGTAACAAAGGTAGTTAAATGATAAAACTGGGATTCAACCTCAGGTCCTCTAAGACCAAGTCCAGTGCTCAAAATCTTCTATTTCTCTTTCAACTCAAAGAAATTTGACTCCAATAGTGGGGATTCTAGATCAGGCAGGTGGTTCAACAGAAGACAGATATTTGAAAATCTATGGATTTTTGTATAAACTTCAAATTACCTGCACATTGTCTCTCATCCTTTCTTGTATAACTCAGTAGGACCTTACTCACTTAACAATCACAAAATCATCAAATCATGGAGCTAAAAAGGTTAGAGAGCATATAGTCCAAACTACAAATATAAATTATATATATATGTATGTATGTATGTATATATATGTTTACATACATACATGCATACATATATTTTTTCTTATTAGTGGAGGGTCAAGATCATCAGCTTTGCAAGGTAAAGACAATACATGATCAATTTCATTGTTCTGATTTTAGCTTTATTGATAAGCATACAGCATCAATTAGGCTAAAATAATGGGTTCTGCCTTTGGGCTTTAACTACTACAGAATGATATTGGCATCTTTGTAAACACAGGATGACACAACATGAATAATAAAAATGTCTTACATTCCCTCTTAGAAAAAGAGAAGTTTTTAAATATGGATGTGTTACAATTTCATAATATTTGAGTATTTTGCGTCTTGCTAATCGACAGTGATCACAAATGTTTCAGCACAAAGAAGATATGGCCACAAATAATGTTCCTGTTGTGTTAATATTATCATCAAGAAAGGGACAAAACAGACTTTTAATGTGATTGACCTTTATTACTACAAGTACTATGATAAATTGATTGCACCATTACTCGAAAGGGGAAAAATGGCAAGAAATGTGAAGAGAATAGCAGCAATGTACTATACCAGAGTGCATCCTAGTACATGCACAGGAAAAATATTTCTGCCGTGATAGTTAATGCTTTAAAGCCCATGCTTTTAATTCAAAGGCCTACATTTCTTTATATCTCCTCTCCCTTATTGCCTGACACATTGTACTCTATAGTTATGATACTCTTTAGTTCAGGGGCTGATGTTGGCAGAAAGATGGATGAAGACCTCTATTTAAAATATAAGCACTTTGAAGGCAGGAACACTCCTCTCCTCTCCTTTTCTTTCCTTTCCTTTCCTTTCCTTTCCTTTCCTTTCCTTTCTTTCTTCCTTTCTTTTTCTTTTGTCTTCTAGTTCAAACACATAACACAATGATTTGCATGTACTAAGCATTTAAGAAATATTACTGACTTGAATTAAACTAAATTGAACAGTCAAAACTCAGGGGTGATTGATCAGGGGAGCCCACAATTTTGTGAATTCCCCAATCAACTTGATGGAGCATCAGATGTTCCAAGGACTTTGGAGAGCATCTGATGATGTGGGCAAGACCACAAGTGACTTCATGAGAGGACACAGGAAAGTCCAAGATGATTACTTGGCTAAAACTCAGAATAATAGTCAGTGGAGCCATCCCTCTATGGTATATAAAGGCAAGCTTTCCATTTGTGCCTTCTTCCAGAGTGTGGAAAGGATGTAAGAGAAGGGAAATTTCCCTCTACCTTCTGCAAAGCTCATTGTGATTTATGGCAAAAACATATGCTGAACTATAGGTGCTTGACCAGATGGCTTTAGAGAGATGTCCCTGGAACTCAAATTCATAGCTTCCTTTCTGTTTTCTGTTTCATGTTTCCTTTTCTGAACATGTCAGAGACCATAGACCTAATGATGGGCTTTTCCAGTGCCAGAGATGACAGTTGGAGTAAAGTTAGAGATCCTGAAGACGTACATGACAGAAGCAGACATGTGCTTTGGGCTCACATAGCCCAAGGGGGTAGTACATGAAAAATAGCCATGGCTTCTCTACAGAGAAGAGGATATTTTGAATCCCAAAGGCAAAATGATCATAGAATATGGACTTCTAAAAAGGAAACAGCATTCTCTAGACATTGCTTTGAGGCAAGTTCAAGAATTCTTAAGTTTGAAAGTTGAAGGATCAGACCTTCAAGAACAATAAGAGCATTTCTTGATGCAGTGTGATCCTTGAAGAAAAAAAGGATCATCCACATACCTCCTAATCAATGTCCTGTGTGAAGAGCAAAGACGGTGAATAAATTGGTCTCTGTAGGTCCAATTGGAAGAAAGTTGCTAGTTCAGCAATCCTAAAAGTATGCTTTCATTTTGAGGGGAGTCTTCTAAACCACAAGTTATTACTGTGGGTCTCAAAAGAACAACACAGAACTCTGTAGGAAAGAGGGATTCACCACATCAATCATCACAATAATAACCCCAAGTTCAGTGGTTTCCTGGGGAAGCTGATTGGCAATTTCAAGGCTATATGTGATTTTTTTAGCTGTGTTTTGTGTTATTTTTTTCTTTTAATCTATTTATTGAGTCCTGTGAGTCAGCTGTCCAGTATTCATTTTGTATTTTCTACCATTAGTGCTTGTATTGGAACTGAGAACCTTTTTTTACTTACCTTTGAGGAAACAAACATGACATTTAGCCGAACATATTCAGAGATTTTCCTGGAGTAAGTAGAGTTGAGGATAACAAGCCAATGAAATAAAGTAGCTGTTGCTGGGTTAGGCCCTGAGGACCAGACCTGATCTATATAAGCATAGATTTGGGTCACAGGTTATATACTGTTTCTATGAAAGATCAACATCTCTAAAAGCACATGATCTTTGTATCTAGAGACATCTAGGACTAGTTTGTGGGAGAGGTAAAAGGAAGCACACTCCCCTCATCATAGGTTCTCTTTTCTTACAAGGTTCCTATTCTACCATTCTCAGCTTCTAAGTCTGCCATTCTTAGAATTTCTAAATGTCAGCACCATTCCCACCACCAGCTTACGAGCACCTGGTGTTGTAACTGGTAGCAACAGGCTGGGCAAGAAAGTCATGAAAATATAAACACAAAATCTGAGTCAAATTCAGTCTTATGGATGTCTGGTTCTCTCTCCAGAACCCAGTGGTAACATGTTTCCATTTCCTCTTTCAAGGTGTTCATAATTTCTCCACTCCTCACTCCCCAACTCATTCTTATGCCTTCTGCTATCCTTTCAGGGCATGATACTGGATATATGCCTTGGCATTATAGAAAACTTCAACAAACAAAATTAATTCAAACCTCAATATCTTTCTTCATTCAGGACAAAGGGTGAAATATATGATCTACTCCTCTCATCATGCTCAGTTTATGGAAGTTTATTGTTTCTGTTTTTAAATTACATATTCATTTATAAGACTTAGCAAAATTTAATTATTACCCATAGGCCTTAGGCAGCCTCCACAAGAACAAATATCATAATCCAATCAACTAGTTCCCAAACATCCAAATTCAAATAGATGAGACAAAAAAGATGGAATAAAAAGAAAAAGGGTCATGTGAAGAAGCAGAGAGAGAATCAGCCTTGGAGTCAGAAAGATCTGGGTTCAAATACTCCGTATGACATATTCTGAAATATTAAATCACCACAGGTAAATCACTTAAACTCTCAGTGCCCCAAGGAATTCTTTATGTTTTTAGTGGGCATTGAATTTCTGGCCTCCACTGATAGGAGAGGTTCTTCATTCAGCATTCCCTATAATGATGAAATCAGAGGCCTAGACTCCCCCTAAATTCCCACCCCCAATTCAAATAATGCTATACCTCAAATGCATAGTATTTTGTATTATGTACTGATGATTAACTTTGACCCAGTCTAGTTAGGTCAAATTAAGATTACCCCCACCTGCAAGTACATTTTTGTTGTTTTTGTTGAATTACATAGTTGAGGAGAGAGTTGGCATTGTATTTAGAAAAATTGTCTCCACTGTCCAAATAACTTGTAATATCTGATTGGGATGTGTGACACTGATGTCAACAGCATTATCCCCACCCATTAATCCCCCCATACACACACATACACACACAAACTCACTCACACTCACACTCTCTCTCTCTCTCTTTCCTTCTCTCTGGATCTGTAGCACATTTGCATTCCATTTGACACCTGGAGCCCATTCCAATATTGCTATTGTTTTCAGTGGGAAGAAGTAGGAAAGAATTCTGGAATCTATGACCTTATACAGACACACGGATTAAAGGGCCAAACATGTAGGCATGTATATAACAAGGATGCTGCTGTTTGAGACAGTTTTAATTGTCTTGATGAACCTTTGCCCACAGCATAAAAGTCATATTCTCTAAAGGACTCCTTAGAGCTCTGCCTCATTGTTTTATAGGCAGGACGCTGGATAGAGATGGCAAGAAAGCCCAGTTCATTCACCTTTGTGAGGAAAATAAATAATTTTTTAAAGAGGCACTTACTAGATTTCAGCAATACTGCAAGAACCTCTGTGGCAGCCCTGGAGGAAGGGAAAAAAGGAAGGGGGAAGTCAGTTTTCAGCAGTATTTTTCATTAGCCTGTAGATTCCATAACCATCTTGTTCACTGCTGTCACCTAACATTCCCATTACTAACCTGGTCGCATACATTCTATTGATCTCTCTACTGGACCATTAAAAAGGCATAAATGCAGAAATAGCACTAGGGCAAAGCGTCCATCTTTTTAATATGTCCCAGGAGTACCTTCTGCTCCAGAACATATCCTTTTGCCGCCTCCTCCTTCCCTCTCTCTACCTCTTCACTGGATGTCTCTTTTCCCTAGCTCCTTCCTGCCAGAGCTGATGCCAGTCTCTGAATCTGTGCTTGAAAAACATGGAGATCCCAAATGAGTCTTAGGGGAAGAAAGGAGAGAGAGAGAAGGAAAAAATATATGGAGATTAAGTGGGAGCTCAAGCATGCAGCAACAAGGTGCAAAATTCTTACAACATTTACCATGCTATGGACTAAATTTGAAAATATTCAAGCATCAAGTTAACAAAAAGTTGTACTTGAGAGTAGAAAGTTGTTATTTTGTGATTTTTTTTTTCAAATTCATCACTGTCTTCCATGGAAAGATTATCAACCTTACCGCAAAGTTGGGTATATAAGGATGAATATTTATTTTGGCACGGGACTATGGAGACATTCATCTGCCAACTGAGATTTATTATGTTAAGCCTAAGCAAATGCCTGTCCAGTTGGATGAAAATTTCAATGGCTTTGAAAATATTAGTGCAAAAAGTTGGGAGGGATTTATTTCTCTTTTGCTTTGTTTTAAATATTGAGATATATTACACTTTCATAAAAAGCTAAAAATCTAGACTTTAAAGGAGTGGACATTTTCACTGCCCATTTGAATCACCTGTCCAAGGTTCTAAAATGAGTTGTCAGCCAAACTGGTAACCAAACTTCAGGGATGATGATTCCTATATTCCCTTTTCTCCTCTGTTATGTTGCTGATTCTCTAACCAACTAACCCTGTCCCAAACTCTGCTAGGTGGATGGCAATATTGCACTATTCAAAATGAATTATCTAAGCTACAGCCATAGAGCTATTGTAATAAAACATTGGGCATGGATGTTCACAGGATTCAGGGGATTTCTGCAATGTCCCAATGCAACTGGTCAGGGGCCTGAAGCTGCTTTAGGTCCCCAGTGACAAAATCTATAGCTGGCTAAAGTGTCCTGGCTTTGTTGTTAAGCAAAACAAAACTAGAAAGGAGAAATGAAGACCACAAATTTGAAGGTAGAATAATCTGGTTGACTCCTTTATTATTAATCTCTTTTCCCTTTCCTTTCTGCAAAATAAGCACTATTATTTCTTCACTGCTTCTTTTCCTGATCTATGTGATCTGCCAATAACAGCAGCTAGAGAGAGATGAACAAAAAACTGGGTTTGAATCCCAACTCTAACACTTCCAAGTTATCTAATAAAAAGCAAGACATTTAAATTTTGACTTAAATGGAAAACTTTTCAATTTATAAAATGTAGTAAATAATAAATACCTATAGTATTTGCCTCCTAGTATTGTTGTGACATAATGTATATAAAAGTACTTGATAAGCCTTAAGGTATTATATATCCTCTCATATATACAATGGGGATAATAACAGCACCTACTTCTCAGGGTTGTTGTAAGGATAAAATGAGAAATTTGTAAGGCACTTAGCATAGTACCTGGCACATAGTTAGTGCTACATAAATCCATATTTCCTACCTTTACCCCCTATTGTCATCATTATTTTGAAAATTAGACCATTTTATTCTTTCTACGAACTCAATGTTACAAACCAGTATAAGGTCAACTCTTCCTTTCCTCTTTCCCTATTCCTACAAACTTTACCTCACACCCACCCACTCATACAATACAAGAAGATAAGCAGTTATACTACTATTTGATAGATTGGCCTTTTTCCCTAAAACTGTGTTACCCCCGATATGATATGTAGATAAATGGGGAGAGGATAGTACATCTCAAAGATCAAGTGTCACCATCCTGTCCCTGGCCTTCCCTCACTGCTAGATCTTGGAATCATCAGATTCTGACCTTAGCAACACTTAAAATGAAATATACAGTTTTATTCACATGATGTGATCACAACCAAAATTATCTGCTACTTTTGGCATAAATGCAATAAAACACTAAATCCATAATAACAGAAGCATTATGGAGAATAAAAGTGTACACTCTATTTGGTATGTTAATGCTAAAACCTTCTCAATTTTCTGTATTTCCTTCTCAATCTCCTTCTGACCTCTTCTTTGCATTGTTTTTGAATGGTTCATTGACTCTTTTTTATTTCTTCCCTTTTTGACACCACTTTTACCAACTCCTACATTCTCCTTCCTGATTCTATAAGAAGGAAGGAAGGAAGGAAGGAAGGAAGGAAGGAAGGAAGGAAGGAAGGAAGGAAGGAAGGAAGGAAGGAAGGAAGGAAAGAAAGAAAGAAGGAAACCTCCCTTGGAACAAGTTAGGATAGTCAGTCAGAATGGCCTAAGTTCCATTCATCAGACACTCATTAGCTTTATGACCCTGGAGAAGTCATTTAACCTCTCTCAGCCTTAATTTACTCATTTGTAAAATGAAGGATTTGGATTCATTGATTTATGAGGTCCCTTCAAACTCTAAATACATGATTCTAAATAGACACATTGATTGTGTTCATTCTGCACTTCTAGTTCATCATTTGTATCTGTAAAGAGGTAGTATATATTCATCATTGTTCTTGAGTCCTTGTTAGTAATGACAATTATTAAATTTCCTAAAGTTTTCAAAGTTGTTTTCCTTTACAATGTTGTACTCATTGTACAAAAACAAAACAAAACAAAAAAGAAAAAATAACATTCTTCTGGGACTGCTCACATTACTTTATATCAGCTCATAGAAATCTCATTTATCTCTAAATTCATTCCTTCAGCATTTCTTATGTACAATAATAGTGTATTAATTAATTTTCAATATTCAGTTATTCCCAAGTCAAGAAGGGCTGACTTAGTTTCTAGTTCTTTGTTACATCAAAAAGTGCTGCTATAAACATTTCAATACATATGGATCTGTTTCACCTTTCTTTGTTATCTTTGTGGCACATGCCTAACTAGTAGTATCACTTAATCAAAAAGTAGGCATACTCTAGTAACATTTTACATATAGTTATAAATTGCTTTCAGAATAAGATAAATAATTCACAGCTCTGCCAATAGTGTATTTGTGTTTCTATCCTTATTTGTCCTTGCCCCCAAAATTGTCTATCTAATTGGGGGAAGGTGAATGTTCAAAATTATTTTTATTTGCATTTCTCTTATTTTTATGATTTTTGAGTCTTTTCTTTCCATATAATTGTTGATAACCTGATTTTCTTCTTGTAAGGATTACCTATTTGTATCTTTGTATAACTATTTAAGGGGAGTGGCTCGTATTCTTATATTCTTAATCAGTTTCTAATTTCTTGGGAGATAGACCTTTTTCATAGAAACTTGCTAGAAAGATATTTTCACATTTAAGTATTTCCTGTCTAATTTTAGCTACATTTATTTTGTTGGAGAAAAACTTTATTGTATGTCATCAAAATTGTTCATTTATCTTGTATTATCCTCTCTATTCCTTGCCTTGTTAAGAAGTCTTCCCCTAATATATTTATTCATTTGTAAAAAAAGTATTTCAATTTGTCATTCGATTAGCATTTATTAAGTTCATACTGTATCAGGCACTGTGATAACTGTTGGGGATACAAAAAAGAGGTTTTAAAACAATCCCTCCCCACCAAGGAACTCACAGCCTAATAGGGGAGAAAATGAGCCATTATAGGAATAATCAAGCTATATTCATGATTAATAAGAAATAACTAAAAGAGAAAAGAAATTATAATTAAGCAGAGTTCAGAAAGCCTTCCTTTTAAAGATGAGTTTAGGTGGGACTTAAAGGAAAGCAGGGAAGCCAGTAAATGAGATGAAAAGGAAAAACATTCTAGACTGGAGAGAAAAAGTCCATAACCAAGAGATAGAGTATCTGCAAATCTTTTGGGGGGTTGTTTGTTTTTGTTTTTGCTTTCACTTTTGTTAAACCCATCTTTGATTCTCATGATTTGTGGGTTGTTATTTTTTTAGTATGTATCTGTTTTTTATTTATTGCTCTAGTAGTTTTTTTCTTTAAGTATTATGTCCAATTCCGTTATCTGTTCTGTATTTCTTTTGTAGATATGTTTACCACTATGTTTTTTGCTAAGGATCCTTTTGGCTATATCCCAGAAGTTTTTCTATGTTGTTTCGAAGTTATTAATTTCTTTGATGAAATTATCTTTTGTTTCAATGTATTCTTGGATCTCACAATTCTTTAAGATTAAACTATTTAGTTTTCATTTTCGCTTGACTCTTCTTCAAAGATCTTTATTGTTTTTGATTGCATTATAATATAAAACTTTTATTGCATAGCAATCAGTAAAGGATGTGGTTAATTTTTCTGCTTTTCTGAATTTGCTTGTGAGATTTTTATGACTCAGCATAGTCAGTTTTTGCACATCTTGTATGAGCTGCTCAAGTATATGTATATTGCTTTGTCTTCCCATTCAGTAATCACTAGAGTTATCATACCTGAATTTTCTAAAGTTTTATTCAGATTCTTAATTTCTTTCTTGTTTACCTTTTTATTATATTTGTCTAGGTCTCACAAGGATACATTGAGCTCCCCAAATATAACTTTACAATTTCTTCATTTAATTTTATTAATTTTTCCTTTAAGATTTTAGATACTATGCTATGCGACATTTATCTAGTATACAGTTCTATCATTGTCTATTTTGCCTTTAAGCATAATGCAATTTTCCAGTTTATCTTTTTAACCGTATCTATTTTTATTATAGCTTTGTCTTAGCTCATGATTGCTACCCCTTTGCTTTTCTATGTTAACCTAAGTTGAATAAATTCTGCCCTAGCCCTTCCTTTTAATTCTGTGTGAATTTTATTTCATATGTGTTTCTTATAACAAGATATTGTTAAATTACCTTTTGAAAGCATTTTCTGCCCTTTGATTTATGGATAAGTTCTTCGATTCACATTCATGTCATTACTGTTAATAGTATATTTCTTTCCTTCATAACTTCATGTAATTTCCCCTCTCTTTGCTCCATCCCCTCTTAATAGTGTGGTAAAAGAAAAGGAATTTGATCAACACTAGTGATATGTAACTGAATCGCTATGTTTCCATTCCAATGCCTCTCCTTTCTTTGCTTCACCCAAGTTCCAAAAACTGTTTCTTATTTTTTCTTTTCTTTTAATGTCCAGTCAACAATCCATCCTCTATAGTTGAGGTTTATTTTGCCTGTGGCTATTCCATTATTGATCCTTTACTCTTCTTAAAACCTTCATGTCCCCTTATCTCTACCTGTTTCCCCTTTGAATTTGCTATATTACTACATCAAAATGTGTGCATTTGTGTGTATTTAATACTCCTTTGTCCACTTCAGATAAGACTGAGGTTCATGTGATACCTACTCCCTCCATCTCTTCTGCCAAGTCTGTATAGTCTTCTTCTAATGCATCCAGATTATGAGACTTAGTAAGTTACCCCCTTTTCCCTCATTTATTCCTATCTATTCATTTTTCTCCATTTTCTTTCTTTTCAATGCCATGAAAAATAAATTATCCTAATTTCCTCTGATTATCTTATTATCTTTGAAGAAACTTTTGTTTCTTCTCCTCCATTAAAATTTAAGTACTTCATGATCTAGTGGCATGATCTGCTCTTTTCATCAGAAATACTTGAAAGTCCTTTATTCCAGTAAACATGTATTTTTTTACCTGGTAGGATTACACTATGTATTGCAGGATCAGTTATTCTTGTGTATCAGTTTTTATGTTTTACTTTTTGGAATTTCATATTCCAGAATTCTCTTACCTTCTTATTTTTGTTTGCTGGAAAATCTGAAGTTACAATGGTTCTTTGGTATTTGAATTATTTGCTTCTGGTTGCTGTCACTATCTCATTTAACCTAGAATATCACAATTTTGTTTATGACATTATTGGGAGTTTGACTTTGGGATTTCTTTCAATAGATAACTTGTGAATTATGTTCTAATTTTAATTTGCCCTCATAAATAAACAAAAATAAATAAAGTAAATAAAAGCAATAGTTTTGATTTATAATTTCTGAAATGTAATGCCTAGGCTATACTTTCTGGTCATGGTTTTCAGGGACTTTGATGGTTCTTAAAGTATCTTTCTTTCACCTGATTTTTAGGTCAGTTGTTTTAGATAGCAGATATCTTTCTTTTTTATCAATCATTTGGTTTTGTTCCAATATTTCTTGTTTCATGGAGTCATTTAATTCTGTTTGGTCTATTCCTATTTTCATGGAGTCTATTACTTAAGTAAGTTTTTAATTTCTGTTCTAATCTATTTGCTTTTTACCCAGTTCTTTTCTCTGGTATATTTATTTTACTTATAATTCCATTTTCTTTATTGATTGCTTCATTTCTTCTTAGCTACTTGTTGTCTTTGTAGTTAAAACATTTTTCCTCTGAAACAACCCATATGTTTTAAGAGTGTTGTGTCTTCTGATTACTCAAATCTCCAAACTCAGTTTCTGATTTGGGTTTTTGTGTCAGTGTCAGCCTCTACCCCCTTAAATACTATGGAATAGGCTATTCAGTTGCTGTTTTTAGTTTTCTGAGGTTCACACCACTGACTTCCACCTCCCATTAAGTGTCTGTACTCAAAACATTGACAGGCTTAAATTTTCCTAGTCACAGCTCTGTGGTCAGGTGTCACTTGTAAGGGTGTAAGACTTTTGTCCCCTCACCAAGAGGACTCTCTACTCTAGGTACTGCTGTAGACTATAATTACCCCTAGAGCCTCTCTACTAAAGATATTTCTGTGTGCTTCTGCCTTGTTCCCCACCTGTACCTATGCTAAAGTTCCTTCTCAGGATGCTTCTCTCAGCTCTTCTGGCTTCAATGTTGTCTTTTTCTGTAGTCCTAGGCTACATGAAGAATCATATTGATATTTTTATTCCTTGACCAATATTTGATTGCTGCTTTTTGTATACCAATGCTTGAATAAATATGGGAGAACTAGGCTCCTCTCTGACTTTTCACATTATCATCTTAACCTTAAGTATTATTCATGCTTTATCTATTGAACCTCTATTTCTATTCACACAGAGCCAAAAAACACCCACTTCCATGAGATTACCATAAATAATGGGGTTACAGAGTCAGTGACCACCTATGACAATACTAATATATAAATTTATCAAATTCACACTGGCTGTAAAGGGCAGTTCTGTTTTGTTCTGCAAAAAAAAAAAAAGTGGTATTTGAAGGAAAATATACCATCCAGTCCATGCAAAATTAATTGGGAGAGACTCAAAGCAGAGCCAACACTAGAGGATGGCAAGATAAGCATCATATATGAAAGAATGGGATGAGAAATATTTTTCAATATTCCCTTTAATAAATGCAAATTTTTAATTTCAGAAAATTTTCTCCTCTGATGCACAAATATATATATATTTTTCTGTGATGTCATGTCACATTCAAAGACTCCAATAGACAATAACAGAAAGAACCAAACAATTTTCAAAAGTTTCTTAGAGCAGACAAAAGGCTTATTCCACTTAGGCTCTGACTAGAATTATGGATATACCTGAGTGTAAGTTATTAAAATAATTCAGAGCTGTTCAAGCTCTATACAGAGATAGAGAAGGAAGGATAAAGGGAGAGACAGACAGACAAAGAAGTAGGGCCTGGCCTTGAAACAGTTTATCTGACCTAGACCACTATGGGGTTACAGGCCATATCATAAACTTGTCTTGGATGTCTCACAGCCTTGTAATAGGGCTGCTCACATCATCAATCAAAAAAAAAAAAAAACACACACACACATTTATTAATCACTTACTTTGTTCTGGTCCACAGTCTAAGTCCTGGAGATACAGATACAGAAATGATACAGTATCTGCCCTCCAAGAACTTAGATATCATGACTTCATTGCTATGGGATTAATTTTCAATAAAAGGAATGGAAATACAAGGCCCAGACATATAGCCTAGGAGGGTGAATGTAGGAATACTATTTCAGTAGAAGCAGGGAGAGGGCCAAGTTTGAGGGCACGTAGGGACTTTTCAGCTATAGATATTGTAATGATTGGAATGACGCCACCTGCTGGAGACTTACTGTAGAAAAGTTCTGCCATGAAAGGAAGCTCTTTGAGGGCAACAACATGCGTTTTTTCTTTGGCATCAGGAAGTGATGTCTGCTTGTGGGAGGAAGAAGGGAGGAACCTGGCGCTCTGACTGGGTCTCTTTCCTGAGGACGCTGGTGGAGAAGGGAGCTAGAAATGTGCTCTCCCTTTAATAGATAGATGAATGTAGGCCTTTCTTTCTCTCTTACCAAATTCTTATTCTCCTTAATAAATGCTTAAAAGCCTAACTCTTACTAAAGCTTAAAATTTATTGGCGACCACTCATTAGATATTTTAGACAGAATAGCTAGAATTTTAGCCCTTAACAATATCATAGTCATTGCTGGCACTACAATAGCAACAGCCTGGTATAATCAATGCCTAATTATCACCCAAAGGTAATCCTCTATTTGGGGAACAGAGACAACACTGGGGAAAAAACTGAAAATTAGGCCAAGTTTCCTTCAGGGTCCCCTATCTCCCTCATCTCCACTATCCTGTGGCCATTTTCTTCTCTTTGAACTTCCCTCTGAGTCCCATGGACCAGACATCCTCCCAGTCTTTCCTTCCTCTCCAATACTGAAACCTGGTGTATGATCCTTCATTCCTATCTAGTATAAATGACTGAAACTATTTCAATTTTGACAGTTCTTGGGAAATCTACCCTTACATCAGGGATCAGTCTTAAATTAATACTGGAATTTCTGGCCCCTCATAGTAGGAAAGAATTTGAGGATTGGGAGGAATCAGAAATTACCCTTTCTAATTGTCCTAAAATAATTAACTCTTAGAATTGTAAAGCTAGAAGAAAACTAAGAAAACCTCTAAACCAACTCCTTCATTTTAAGAGATGAGGAAACTGAAGCTCAAAAAGGTTGCCCAAGCTAAACCAGTGGTGAAGCATGACTGCTCTTCTGACTCCCAGTTCAAGGTTGTACCCTCCAGAATAAAGAGATCCTCCTTAACTGTATCCAAGAGCTTTCTTGGAAGTCTCACTCCTCTTCTGGTTTGAGCTGAGAAGGGAATATGGTCCATGAGTCCATGCCCCATTTCCACTAGAAACTAAAGCAGTCTGAGGAAACTAACATAGTCTTCTCTAACTCCCTCATCAAAAGTTTCCTTCCTTTTTATCACCTTTTCTCTAGATTTTCCTAAGTGACTGACTTGCTAATCTCTGATAATACCTGCTAATGACTTCAAGTGTTATGCCTCCCAGGGGAATCTACATTTTAAAAGAGTACTTATTTATTCAGCAAAAATGTATTAAGCACCTAATAAATATAAAATTCAGGTCTTAGAGATATTGTCCACAATAGGATCCTTGATTTTCATCCATATGATGTCTAATAATAAAGTGTCATTATTATTATGGCTAACATTTTCTTATGCTTTAAGATTTACAAACACTTTATCACGAAATCTGATCCACACAGTAACCCTGTAAGGAATAGTTGGTTTGGTGCCTGGGAAAGGGCATTTGGATATGGCGTGGAGGGAAGTAAGTTCAAATTCAGACTTTGCCATTTATTATCTGTGTGGCCTTGGGCAAGTCACTTAACTTTCCCGAGTCTCAGTTTCTTCATCTATAAAATGAGAGGATAGAACTAGGTGGCCTAGTTCTAAATCTATGATCATTCATCCATCATTGGACCCATGAAAGTTCTGAGTTACCCCACCCCCATTTTAGGATGTGTACACATAATCTATTATACTACCAAAAAAAAAAACCCAACAGTTGTCTCCTATGACTGGTAATCAATCCAGAAACATTTATTAAGCCCCTACTACGTGCTAATTTTTGGAGACACAAATACAAAAAGAAAGACAGTCAGTGCCCTCACTCTAATAGGCTGCAAAAGGAAGTTACAAAGTTGGAATGGAGGTAGGGGGAAAGGGGGACAAGGAGAAGGTACCTGGGCAAGTGAATGAGAGAAGTCCCAAAGTAATGCAGCCAAGTCAGAAATGGGTATAGCCAGAGTAGGCCAAAAAAAGTTTAGAGGAAGGAGAGACCCTTCTTGGGGTGGTCAGGAAAGGTTTTGTGGAAATCAGAACATCTAAGATGAGTCTTGAACAATGTTACAGTAGAGATTAAAGTGAAGGAGAAAGGGATGAGGTATTTCAGACAAAAAGACCATGGTATATGGGGGGGGAGGGGGGCATGTGTAAAGGTTTACCCTATTGAAATTTGTTAACTGGTTCCATGAAAATTACTTCAGTCCAAAAAATATTATAAAAGATAGTGCCAAAAAGCATCAGTTTATGTGCCCTCAGTAAGCTCCCTGGTACTGATAAGCAGACTGAAACTCTGGGCAGTTAGGCCCCTTAGGGCTTACATGCTAGTTCAGATCATTATCAATCATATGTTCCAAAGCTAAGGCAATTATCTCAATACCATTACAGGTGGGTTTTGTGACAATATAATAGAGTTTGGTTATAAGGTATTAATGATGTCACTGCAAAATGATTATCAGGATTATGAAAGGATTACAATGATTATTAGGATTATGAGAGCTGGCTGGAGTTTGGATGAAGCAAAAGGGGCCCTGTAGGAGCCAAGACAGGAGAGCAAGACATACAGTGTTTTAGAGACTGGTCATGTTAAGCTAAGAAATTTGGATTTTATTTAGTAGGCAATGGGGAGTGAGTACAGGCTTCTGTGACTTAATCAAAGTGGTAAAAATATTTGGAAGATTAATCTGCTAGTGAATGTGCAAGTTTTATTAGAGTGAAAAAGCAAATCAAAATAATTTTGGAATAGTATGAGGTCTGAGTCAGAACTAGGATGGTGGCAGTGGAAATGGAAAGAGGAATGGACATTACAGACAATATCAAGGATGAATTGACATTGAATTACTACTTGAATGACTATGCATACATAGATTCTGTTGTGTGTTTTTTTTTAGGGGGTGGAATGGAAGTGACAGAAAATAAATGTTTGTCAATTGAAAAAATAAATTTTTTTAAAGGACTCAAGGGTTGTGAACCTGGATGATTGGCATAACAATGGTTCCATTAATTTAAAAAAATAGAGGAGTTGATAGATTATTTTGTAGGAGAAAACCAAATCTTAGATATGTTGAATTTGAGAAGATAGTAGCACATACAAATGGAAGTTTTGAACTGGAGCTCAAGAAGGGGTCAGGGCTAGAGATACAGAATCTTAAACCTATATTTCTTACTCTGTCTTCAATACCTTAGAGGTAAGAGTTAAAACCAAGAGAGTGAATAAAAATTCAAGAGGAAAATGGCTTCATAGAAGCCATATTATCTTAGATGGACCTTGAAAAAAGCCAAAGTGGTGGGGAGAGACAGGAAGAGGAAGGGACACCTTTTGAACAAAGACAGAGCATAGCTTGGGAGAAAAGGAAGTGAGAAAATGAGATCATTCAGAGGCTTAAAGAAATAACCTTGGAGAATACCAGTTTTAGGATAGCAGGAAGGTAAAAATTTTTCTAGCAAAGGAGACAGAGGAGAAGCAGGTGGAAAGACAACCAGGATCGGGCAGAGTCTGAGCGGGCAAAGTAGGAGTTTCTAGATTCAAGGTCAGTGACACCTTTCAAGAGCACAGTTTTAATGGAGACATGAAAACAAATAAACAAAAAGTTTAATTTACACTTCTTTATCTGTGGTTAACCAAATAAATAAAATTATTTCATGAGCTGTGCCATTTGATCTAAGCACTGGAAAATATTCTTAATTTTCACCAAAAGGCCATTTACCTTATTTCTACTCAGTAGCTAAAAACAGTCTAAAGCTTCCTACTGCTTATCTCCATTGTTTTTGGCCTCTTATCTCTGCCCATCTCCCCTCTTGCCCAACCCCCACTGTAAAGTGTTGAAAGGGAATCTAACAGAAACTCAGCAACAATTTTACCATTTCATTAATTAAGAAACAATAAGTTTATTTTCAGATCAGGAAACAGTCACCTACATATAATGTGAGTACTAAGGCCCTCACAATGAGTGCCTTTTAGGGTGCTAGACTGCCATCTTCTGGAAATGAAAATACTGTGCTTACTAATCACCTCTCTCTTGAATACCGACCCTTAATGGGAAGATTATGGGCAAACTGTTCAAGTTGGTCTGATTTGATTGAAGTAATCAAACCACCAGCCTGAAGCTCTGAATTTCCTGAGGAACCTCAGTTTTCTTTCAGTGTAATGGTAGAGTACACTCTTTAATTCATGGACTTTTAAGTCCACAGTTGTATTTATCAGTCAATCAATCAATTAACAAAATATTTATCATAAGTGTCCACTGTGTGACAAGCATCATGCTAAATGCTGGAAGGGAGGACAGTGAGCCAAGGGGGGGACAATCAACCATTTCTGTCCTCAAAGAGCATATATTCTACTAGAGAAAACAACAGATACACCTACAATTATATAGAAAACATACATGAAGAAAGAACTATATAATTGTGAAACAAAGCACTGGCAGTTGGTAGGATAGAAAATAGATGTACTACAATGCCCCTGTCCCTACCTTTCCTTGAGTTACAGTAAACTTGTTGGCTACATTGGAAATTTTTATAAGATGGCTTTTCTAGTGGTGTCACTCAACCCCACTTTTTCTCAGAAAGCAAGATGGTCAAATTTTTATGATATAGAAATTTGCCTACAAGTAGGCAGATTGCTACCAGGACACTAAGCAAATTCACACTCTCCCTCTGACAGTCTCACTGTAGTCAAAATCTTGACAAAACCCACATAAACTATTCAAAATCCTTTTTTTCCCTTTCACTGACCTTAGAACTCTTTCTGAATCCTGATATTCTAAATATAAGAGAAGAAGGAGAAATATTCTGTCAATCTAGTCATAGATTTAAACACTACCTGCCAAGAAAACCAGACAGACTACTGTGTGCTTCTTCAAACATGGTGTCCTCTGTTAATGACATGCTTTCAAAGCAAAGTGCATCTGTGGAATGAGGTTGTATAGAGGTAAAACCACAGTTTGTGCTCAGAGAATTACTGGTTAACAAACTTCAGGAAATTCCACCTTCACTGAATGGAATATTGTTTACCATTAAAGGAAAGAATTCAAAATTGAATAGCTGATGTCAGTACTACCAGTTTCATTACTGCCTTCCTGTGTGTCCTTGAACAATTCCTTACATGTGAGGACCCACCAACCCAGCAGATCAAGAAAATTGGATTTAGCTTGTTACAAAAGATACAACTTGGCAATGGTTATGAAAGCTTTCAAGAAATCATAAATCATAAATCATGAAACAGGGGGCAACTAGGTGGCACAGTGGATAAAGTGTCAACCCTGGATTCAGGAGTACCTGAGTTCAAATCTGGCCTCAGACACTTGACATTTGCTAGCTGTGTGACCCTGAGCAAGTCACTTGACCCTCATTGCCCCACAAAAAGAAAAAAATCATAAAACGTTTTTTAAAATGATCAATAGGATACACTAGAAAAAGAAGAATCAAAAACAATTCAACTCAATAGTCCAGTGTTCAGCAAATTTTAAAACATAAATATCTTGAAGAAGAACTCTCAATTTGACAGGATCTTATGGGAAAATTGGAAAGCAGTTTGGCAAAAATGTTTAGACCAATATTTTACACCATATGCTACAATAATCTCAAGATGAAATATGCTAAGAGTTCAGTATCTCAGATCTGTAGGGAACCAAGACAACAATTTAATACCAAGAGCCATTCCTCAACCAATATGTGATATTAGGATATGAACAGAGTTCTCAATGGAATTGCAAACTATTAACAATAATATAAATGTTTTCTCCAAATTGCTAATGACAAAATAAAATTTTTAAAATACTGAGTTTTGGGGGAAGAATTAATGTTGGAGGGGCTGTAGAAAGACAAAATATATTATTACATGGTTGGTGAAGCTGTAAATTGCATAAGAGGTTTAGGAAATGTCTTGGGGTAGAGGGAGGGAAGAGAGGGTTGGAGAAAAATTTGGAACTAAAAATCCTATGAAAACAAATATTGAAAACTATCCTTATAAGTAACAGGAAAATAATAAAATACTTTTATATATATATTTTTTTAAAAAGAGGTTTAGGAAAGCAAATTCCAATTATGGTAATAAAATAAATATAATGTCTATACCCTTTGAACCAGAAATTCCAATACTAGCAATATACCCCAAAGAACAGAAAGATATAAAGAAAGGCCTGAGGCACACTAAAATACAACAGTACTATTTTAGAAAAAATAGATTTCACAAACTTAAAAATGGCTAAACCAATTACAATAAATGAATAGAATCAAATATTACTTAGCAGTAAGAATAATGAATATGATAAATACAGGAGAAGCATGAGAAGATACATAAACTGATAGAAAGTGAGGTAAGTATAACCAGGATAAAATACACAATAAGTATAAAAATGTAAGTAAAAAGAACAAAAATAAAAACTGAATGTTATGTGATAATGACTGAGCTTGGCTCCAAAAAATAAATTTTAAAATATGCCTAATTTCCTTTTTGTAGAGGTAGAGGATTATGGTTTTAGAACATTGTATTTACTATATGTGTTGGTTAGTTTCTTAAACTGTTTTTGGTTTATCTATTTTTTTTTAATTATTTTATATATTAGACATCTATCTAGGTAAGGGTAAAAGGATATTTGAAAATGAAAATAATGTAAAAAGCAAAAGATGGCAATAAAAATCTTGAAAATATGAAGTGGATATGAGAAGACAATAATATTGCTTATTTCAGAGTAGGGATTCCCTGTCCACCTTGATTAATGCACACCAAATTAATCAAACAAGATATTGGGGAATTTTCCTATAACATCATCACAATGTGTAAAACAGCAATTAATCAATTTGATAAGACCATAGGGCTTTGAACTATTAGATGAAAGGCAAAAGGTACAACCCCAAAACAACTTTTGAATGTTCCCCTCCCCCCCAAAAAAGGGTGACTGCCCTATCTCCCACTTGCTCATGGAGGTTGTGAAAACATATACCTGCCTCTGTCTATCAGATTGGCAACCAATAATCAAGAGATGGAATAAACCAGGTTACAACTTTGTAAATTTAGGAAGATCAAATAATGTTTCAGTCCTATTGATGTTGGTTTCAATGTCAAAGTGATAGACTTACAGCAGTGTCTTCATAGAGAGCTGAGAAATAGACCAAGGAAGGCCAAATAAGATCCAAAATCATTTCATTAACCTCCCAATATCCCAATTTTATCTTTTTGGGCCAAACTTTGTATACTTAATTGGTACAGAATTACCATTCCTTCTCCATCTTTACATTTAGTATTTATAATTACATAATATACATTTACTATGTGTAAATATGTATATGTGAATATATATAATGTTCCTTTAAAAACTATTCAGAGTCATGGAGTGGATGAGAGAAATGGGGAATCCTGGAGATTTCTAATACCATTTTTTTCTGAAGGTATAAAAAAGAAAGGGCTTCTATGGGAGGTTATATCTATTTAATAGAGTATGATGGCCACTAATAGTCTGTTGTAGATTGAGATTTAATCAGTTAAATATCAGATTACTATTAAAAACAGTACTCTGATGCCCAAATTATAGTCAAATTATCCAAAGTGTAAAACAAATCTTTATTTTAAATTTAGGTCACATATCCAGATCTACCCCCAAATCCTGGATTAAGAAATCTATATTTTGTTATTCAGCCCACACTGTATTTGAAATGCATTTCTCCCATGGGTTTCATTGGCTGTGTAAGGCAGAACCACTACCAAAAGGGGAAATTTATCATTCATCTGTATAAGTAGACACAGACAGAGAAAACTACAGTGTTACTATGCCTCAGAACCTGGAGCCTGGCCTAGATTCACTCCCCTGTCACCCTCACTAGCTTCATGGAGAAAAGCTCTGAAAATATCCACAGAAAGTCTGGAAAAGAAAGCAAGGTCAATGTAGTCTGAAATGCCTAAGTATCACCCCTGAAGAGCCTTTACAATTCATAGGTACCCAGAGAAATATACCTCCCACTCAATCAAATCCAATTTAATTCAATTCCTTAAGAATTTATTAATGACCTAATGGGAAATTGGCACTATGCCAGGAACTGGGTGTGCAAGGACAAAAATTAAATAATGCCCTGCTCTCAATGAGATTACATTCTGCTGAATTTAAAAAAAAAGAGTGTGGGGTGGCTAGGTGGCGCAGTGGATAAAGCACCGGCCCTGGATTCAGGAGTACCCGAGTTCAAATCCGGCCTCAGACACTTGACACTTACTAGCTGTGTGACCCTGGGCAAGTCACTTAACCCCCATTGCCCCGCCCAAAAAAAAAAAAAAAAAGAGTGTGCATAGAAAATGAAATAACAAATGTATACAAAGTAAGTAAAAGTATTTTTGACAGGGTATGACACTAATAAGGCCTCTAGCAAGAAGATGCCTTTGAATTAAGTTTTAAATTCATCTAAGGATTTCAGGAGGCAGAAATAAGGAAGGAGAACTTTCCAATAATGAAATATTGCCTAAACAAAGACACAAAGGTGGGAGATAGAATATCATGTATGGGAAATAGCAACGAAAGCAGTTTGAGTGGAATGTAGGGCAGGGATGTTATAGAGACAGAACTAGAATTATACAGTGCATTAGAATTGTACATTTTGTCATGTGGAAATAAGAGCAGAGACTGGAGGCAAGGAGACAAATTTGGAGGCTAATGAGATATTTCAAACAAGAAGTGGTAAAGGCCTAGATTAAGGTAATGATTATGTGAATAGAAAAAAGGGGGGATGGGTTTGAAAAATGTAGATAGAATAAAAAATACTTGGCAATTTATTGGGTTTGAGAGTTGAAGGAAAAAGAATCAAGGATAATTAAGATTATGAACTTGGATAAAGGAAGATGATGGCATTGACAGAAATAGAGAAGATAGAAATTCTAGGATTAGGAGGAAAAATAATGAGACTTTTTTGTACCTGATGAGTTTGAGAGGCCTATAGGGCATCCAGATCAACGTGTCCAGAAAGCAAATGATGATGTGGGACAATATATCTAGAGAAAATGAGGGCTGGATATGTAGAACTGATCTACATAAAGATCATAATTTATTTCAAGACAGTTCATAAGGCCACCAATGGAGAGACTGCATAGAGAAAAGAAAAGACTCAGGACAGAGACTTTGGAATATGAACACACATACACACACACACACACACACACACACAGTAGAACATGGATCTAGAAATCTAAAAAATGAAAATGAAAAGAAATGGTCATAAAGATAAGAAAAGAGAGCCATATTTCATGAACGTAATGACAAAGTATCCAGGAAAAATGTATGGTCACCAATGGGAAATGATACAGTAAGATAAAGAAGGATGAAGATTGAGAAAGGGTTATTGATTTTACCACTTAAGAAATCACTGGTGGAGGAGCTAGGTGGCACAGTGGATAAAGCACCAGCCTTGGATTCAGGAGGACCTGAGTTCAAATCTGGCCTCAGACACTTGACACTTACTAGCTGTGTGACCCTGGGCAAGTCAATTAGCCCTCATTGCCACCACCCCCCCAAAGAAAAAAAGTCACTGGAGACTTAAAGACTTAAGAATAAGCAGTTTCAGTGAAATGACGAGGTCAGTAACCAGACAACAAGGGTTCAGGAGTATGTGGAGAGGGAATAGAAACTGGGCATTCCCAGATAGCTACTAGGGAAACCTGGGCCTCACAGGTCACTTGAGCTTGGGAGTTGTTCAGTATAGTGTGTAATGTGGTGATCCTCTGGGAGTTGGAGTGGGGGCCACCACCAAGTTCCCTAAGGAGGGGCACAGGTCAACATCAGAGCAGGTCAAAGGTCCTGTGGTTAATCAGATTAGGACATATCCCATATGTAGCCCCTATACTTCCAGTGTAGGGGAGATAGGGAGATTCAGTCTTTAAAAAAAATTAAAAGGGAGTAGATGATCTTTTTTTTTCTAGGCAATTGTGAAAGGTGGAAAATATTCAATGATTACTTGACAGTATGTTAGGGTCAAGTGAAGGTTTCTTTTTAAGAATAGGAGAAATATAGACATGACTATAAGAAGCAGGAAAGGTATTTGTGGATAAAGAGAAATGGAATATTAGAGAAAGAACAAATGATAGAAGACTCCTGGGATAGAATCAATGGTACAAAGAGAAGGACTGACTTTGGTGAATACAAGTCATTTATTTCCTTAACATTGGAGGATAGGAAGAGACAGTGGTGAGGATGTTAAAAGGATTTGAGGTATATAACTGATAAGATGGGGAGGTCTGGAGGGATATCCTCTGTTCAAAAAAGTATAATCCAAGCAGGTATGGATATGCCTAGTTTGCGTAAAATGAGGGGGCCATGAGGACTCCCCCCCATGACGGGTCTATGGAGCATGTCCAGATTGCCTAATATGGAGGTTTCTTTATTCCCTACCATGTGGGTGGGGATAGCTTCCTATAATGGGCTGTGTTGAAAATTGTGGAAACTGAGCCATTCTCTTTCTTTATGTTGCTCTTTTTTCAGCCACTCTTATTTGCTTCAACCAGAGGGGTGGTGACCACAGTTGACCCACAGCATGGGCACCATGAACTAAACTACTGAGAGGCAATGGACTTCCTTCTTCTGCTTCCTCTTTTACATTGGCTTTGAAAAATACCTTGGAGGTATTTTTTCTGTTCTGTGCTGTTTGTCCTCAGTTTCAGGGGCCAGAGGTGATCCCCATGAGAACTGAGAGTCTGAACCACAGTGACCTTGCAGACAGGATTGAAGGCAGGATGGTACAACCAGCCAGCCCAGCAGAGAAGCTCTGAAAAATCAAGAGTCTGCAACCTGAGCCCAAGGTGGGGTTTGGACTTGGAGTTAGGATTGTATCCTTCAGGAACTAAGTTAAACTCTGAACTTCATCCTCTTGTGCTCACCAGAGACTAAGGTGGTACAAGAGGGAAAAAGGATTATGCCTTTCACATGTCAGAAGTTTGTATATTTGTGCATTACATTTCTGCATAAATATTTTTTTTCTTTTTTATAGGCAATTGGGGTTAAGTGACTTGCTCAGGGTCACACAGCTAGTAAGTGTTGAGTGTCTAAGGCTGGATTTGAACTCAAGTCCTCCTGACTCCTGGACCGGTGCTCTATCCACTGTGCCACCTAGCTGCCCCTGAGTAAATATTTCTATGTAAAAGCTAACCTGACTGTGGCTAATGGAACTAGGAGTACAGGGGACCTCCCTGCTACATTTAGAGGAAAACCATTGGTGGGGGCAAGAGCTACCTGAAAAAAACCTAGACATCCCCCTAATCCCTCCAAGGATATTGGAAAAGCCTGGGGAATGTGATAAAATCTAAACACCTGGCCTTCAAGTAGTATGAGGCCAGAGTAATATGTCTTACATAAATATGAAGCAAGGTCTACTATTTATTGGGAAGCTTAAGGAGAGAAGGTTTGGAATGGATGTTAAGGGCAATTGGCCTTAAGAAGTGTATGCTTGGCAGCAATGAGCTGCTGAGAGCATCTTGCAAAGTTTTGTGAGAGTGACTGAAAATTAAACTTAAGCAGTATTAAAGGTACAGAGAAAATATAAGGAAAGAGTTAGCCAGCAAGTTGGCGGATGAGGCAAAAGGACATTTGCAAGTGATTGAACACGCAGTCTGCGTAGTATAGTCACCCAGAAATGCCATCTGGTAAAGTAACAGCCTCCTGTCTGGCATCACAGGGAATAACAGGATGAAAAAAAAATATATATATATATATATATATATTTCTGAGTCCAGGGAGACTGAGGGAAGTGGATGACAAATGGATCTAACTAATCACCATCTTCAAAAGAAAGGGAGAGGAAATAGAGAAATAGGAACTGGACAGGATCCTGCAATACAAAAAAGTCTTAAGCCTATATGCAATAAAGGCAGAAATACATGCTTTGCCCAGCAGAGACCTTTTTCATTTTTCCCTCACTTGGGGAAAGAGAAGGACAAAGGAAGGAAGGAAGGAAGGAAGGAAGGAAGGAAGGAAGGAAGGAAGGAAGGAAGGAAGGAAGGAAGGAAGGAAGGAAGGAAGGAAGGAAGGAAGGAAGGAAGGAAGGAAGGAGGAAGGAAGGAAGGAAGGAAGGAAGGAAGGAAGGAAGGAAGGAGGGAAGGAGGGAGGGAGGGAAGGAGGGAAGACAGAAGAGGAAAGAGAAGAAGGAAGGAAGGAAGGGAGGGAGGAAGAAAAGGAAGAAGTGAGGAAGGAAGGGAGGGAGGGAGGGAAGAAGGAAGGAAGGAAAGAAAGAAAAAAGAAAGAGAGAAGGAAGGATGGATCACCGAGTTCTATCCAGATGCTGTCAAATATCTTTCTGCTTGAGTTAACAATCATCAATCAATGGAAACTTTAATGGGAAGAAACCTAAACACAGACTTTAGAGTTATTCTGTTTGTGTCAGGCTGAGATGTGATCTCAGGATAGGTGCTGACCTAAAACATGATCAGAAATGCTATGTTGGAATTGATGGTTGGAAAAAGGTGGGAAGGAAAATTCTCCCCTTCCTCCCCTGTCTTACAACTGAACAGGAATTGTCTCAAGCAGCTTCTCAGCCAAATTGAAAGGGTTTTTAAGTACTTCTAGATTAACAATTTGCGAAAAACAAGATACAATCAATCACGTAGCATTTATTAAGCACCTACTATGTGCCAGGCATTGTGATAAACAACTGGGGATCAAAGAAAGACAAAAACCAGACCCTTTTCTCAAGTTTCTCAAAGCAAGTGAAGAAATGCTTTGTGTGAACTCCAAAAACAACATCCAAAAACAGCAAAGTGGGAAAGGGTAGAGGAAGAAAAGAGAGAAAAGGGGAAATAATGAGGATCAACTTATAACTTCGATAATTTTATGGTGCTATAATTTGTTTGGTTTAGTCACACCCCCTACCAACTTAGCAGGTAATTTAAGGGATTTGCTAAAGTCTAAAAAATCATCACCTGCTGACAAGTTTTTCCAAAATTATTCATGCTGGTACTCAGAAAATAGATGTAAATCCATCACCAGTGGTCTGTACCAATGCTGTTCCAGCTTGGTGGAACCAGGCAGACTTGGAAGATCATTGGAATTGCCTTCTAGAACCTAGGATAATCTCAATGTCACAAAAAGGCATGGTAAAAAGGTTTTCGGCAGAAGGAAACACAAATTGAAATATCAAGAAAGAAGAATTGGGAATGGTTTGTGTCTAGGTGATGGTTTTCAAATTTACCGAGGTAAGTCAATCAACAAGAATACCTTAAGTGTTTACTACATCTATGAAAGAATCCCTACTCCCAATGAGTTTACTTTTTTGTTTTCTGTTTTTTTGTTTGGGGGCACTGAGATTTAAGTGACTTGCCCAGGGTCACACAGCTAGTAAGTTTCAGGTGTCTGAGGTCGGATTTGAGCTCAGGTCATCCTGAATTCAGGGGCAGTGCTTTATCTACTGGGCCACCTAACTGCCCCAGTGAGTTTACATTTTAAGGAGGAAGGCAACAAATGTATATAAAGGATTTTCCAAAAGGCTTGGTGCAGTTTTAAGCTATTGAAGCCATTGTTTTGGTTGGAAGAGCTTAAAATGAAACTAAAACATTTAGAACATCCTGGGAGTGGGTGAAGAAGAGGCTGAGAGAGACAAAGAGAGAGAGAGAGAGAGAGAGAGAGAGAGAGAGAGAGAGAGAGAGAGAGAGAGAGAGAGAGAGAGAGAAAGATCCCAAAACAAAGAAGGCAAATGCACAGAACATAGTGAATAGAAGGTAGTTTGTAAGAACATACTAGGTGTCAGGGGAACCAGCTAAAGTTGCATGCCAAAGATTGTGCTTGAGCTGCATCTTAAAGAATGTGAAGAATTCTGTGCAGAAGAGGTGAGGTGAGAGCATATTCCAGGTACATGAGACTGTCAGTACAAAGGCACAGAGACAGAACAGGGAGAATCATGAGTGAGGAACAGAGAAGAGGCTAATTTGGTTGAATCACGGAGTGTGGGAGGGGGAATGATAGATAGTAATGTTGGAAAGATAGGTTGTGCCCAGGCTACAAAGGGCTTTAGAAGCTAAACAGATAGACTTATATTTTATCCTAGACCCAATAAGGAGCCACTGGAGTCAATTGAGTAAGAGAATGACTTAGTCAGATCTGTGTTTAAGAATAATCATTTTGGTAGAAGTGTCTGAAGGGGACTGGAATAGGAGGAAGAAGGGAGACAAATCAGAAAACTATTGCAATAATCTAAGCTGGAAGTAATGGGTATCTGATTTAAAGTCATAGCTGCATTAGTAGAAAGGAAAGGGTCAGATGTTGTTATCAAGGAGTGGGGGGGGAGGGCAATTGATACTAACAAAAGCTAAAGGTCTGTAAAGGTTAAAAAACAGACATATTGATGCAAAATAAATGTTCCCTCTCCCTAGAAAGGGTGGAAGGCTTGGATATTTTATTTGCATATCAAGAAGCTAACAAGATAATGGACATGCCCCTGTGGCATGGAGTGCATTTTTGCATCGGTCCTTGGCCAATCATTAACAAAAAAATTCTCTAAGGAGTATGGGAAGTGAAAAATACTCACGAGCCTAAGTGATCATGCTGGAGTAGTTTCCAAGGGGCTTCTAAATAAGAGGAATTGGTCTTTTCTTGTCATATCCCTGGATATGACTAACAGTCCCAGACCTTCAGCTTTAAGGAAATCAAAGGGTAGAAGCTCCTGCCCAGCCTTAGTTAAGGGTGATAGAACCTACTGAAAGCACTTTCTTAGGACTCCAGTTGAAAATAAGCCCAACCAGTGGCTAAAAGTGGGAAAAGATTGTAGCTGCCCATCTAGGAGAGAGTCCAAGTGATCAACCTGTCCAATAGACACATCACACCTTGCAACAGAGAAGTCTACCCAGCAATGTCCAGAAATAGCTGTCCAGTGGCAGAGCAGCCTGCCCAATAAATAGCCATGGACTCTTATAAAAGTCACTGAGTGACCAGCCCAGCCCAGCCCAGTTCAGCCTCAGAAAGTCTTGTCCAGCAGAAACAACTCTTCCTAAGAAGAGCAAACCCAACTGAACACCAATCCAATGGAGACTTCACAACCGGTGCAGGATCTGGAGTATGACCTACTTTGGCCATGTGTGTTCCCTACATGTGTGCTCCACTACCACTGGCCTTTGGGTCCCTGCCCACTCATCTTTCCTCATAGACACTGAGTGTATTTGTGGGAACTGTGCCCCTAATGTTAAGGGAAATTATTTTAATGAGTGTTCTTTCTATGTTATTTGAGTAAATGTCTCAGCTAGGGATTTAACAGTTTACTTGACTAATTATTCAGGGGAACACACTGGTTGTGGGTTATTAGCTGGTGTTCAGGAAGGGTGACCCTGTGAGTACTGATAGCCATCCCTCTGGTGTGGCAGTGGCCATGTAATTTGGGTGAGTGAATCCTAAGGTGGAGGATTATAAAGGTAGAAATAGCAAGATCTTGCAATTGATAAGATATGTGGAATGAGGGATAGTAAGGACAATGTTAAGGTTTCAAATATAAGAGACTTGAAGGATGATAGTACCTTTGACTGAAATAGGAAATTTTGGAAGAGGGGAAGGGGTTTTTTTGTGGAAAGATAATGTGTTTAATTTGGAACATGTTGTTTTAGAGATGTCTCTGAACCATAGGATGGAATGTCCAATAGGCAACTGATCATGTGTAACTGAAACTCAGAGGAGAGATTAAGCCAGAGAGATGTTAGTTAAGCCAATGGGGGCTGATGACAGTCTTTGAAGGGAGAAAAGAACCTGTGACAGCCTAGGGAAAACTCATAGTTAGAGAGATAGTATATGGATGACAAGCCAACAAAAGAGACTAAGGAATTTTCATTTAGGAGGTGAACCAGGAACAAGTGATAGCACAAAAGTAAAAAGAAGAAAGAGTATTAAGAAGCAAAGTATAGTAACCAGCAGCAAATAAAGCAGACAATTCAAAAAGGAGGAGAACTAGGAGGGGAAGCAGATGAAATTTAGAAATCAATAATTTCTGGTAACTTTAGAAAGAGAGGTTCAGTTGAAAAGAAAGATTACAAAGGGATGAGGCATGAGTGAGAGGAAAGGAAGTAGAAGTAGCAGTCATAGACATGTTTTCCAAGGAGTTTGGCTGAGAAGGGATGACAGATATTGAATGGTAATATGAGAAGGTGGCTAGTGAAGACTGTTGAGGGGAATATTGGGAAGTCTTAAGTAGGTGTGAAAGCAGTAGGGAAGAAACCAGTTGATAGGGCAAGGAGGAAGATTCAAAGGGGAAGGATGATTATACAATACATGAATAAGCAAACAGCTAAAGAAGATGGGAACTGATGGAAATAAGTTCATACATAGAGGGCTTCACTTAGGCAAGGAGAAAGGTGACCTCTTTATCAGAGACTAGGAAAAAGAGAGTGAGAGTGGGGGAAATGATGTTGATGGATTTTGGAATGAAGAGAATGAGAAAAGAGAAAGCTCACACTGAATAGCCTCAATGTTCAATAAAGTACAAGGCATATTGCTCATTTGTTAAGGGGAGAGGAGAAGGCATAGGAGGCTTGAGACAAGAAGAGAAGGTTTATAATAGATTCTGTTGGGCTGAAATAGGAAATCAATTAGGTCAAGAGGAAAGAGCCAAGTCAAGCCCATCTGATGACTGTTGAGTTTCATAGTTTTACTTCAATAAGGCCCCTTGAATTGAATATCAAGATGTTAACCCAACAGTCTCTCAGGCTGAGTAGCTCAAGGACTACTGCAATTAGTGTTTCATTTGGATTGAATCCTGCAGGATATTAAGTGCATCATATTTCAAAAAAGAAAGAAAAAATGAGATGGGGAAAATATAATTTGGGAGAAAGGTGGCTAGTGAGCCTGCGAAAAGTATTATCACTTGGCATAAGGTGCAAAGGTAATTAGAAAACCATTCACACCTTACATCTGGACAATTAGTTCTCTACCAAATTTGTATAAGGTTGTTTTCTCTTCCCATCCCAGTGGTGATAGAAGGAAAAAGGAGGAGAGCATAATGATAATTACTCCTTGAGGGCAAGGAACCTTCTTAATTGGTTTCCAGCACTGGTCAAAGTTTAATTTTGGTCTCCAAAGCAAAGGAATCTCAGAAAGGTTCCCTTGTTCTTTGTTGACTCCAAAATGAACTGATATCTCTAATGAAAAGAATTATTTTAGTTTCTTTTTGTCTTGGATATCATATGGTACCTGATACATGTTGTAGATGCTTTAAAAAAAATATTTGTTCATTTATGTATTTATTTATCTTTAACTTTAAAGTTACATAGTTTAGCAGCTAGGTGGCATAGTGGATAGAGCAACTGGTCTTGGAGTCAAGAGAACCTGAGTGCAAATCTGGCCTTAGATGTTTACTAGCTATGTAACTCTGGGCAAGTCACTTAACCCCAACTGCCTCAAAAAAAATCAATAAAGTTATATAGTTCAGCTGCCTATAGTTACATCATGTCTCTCAATCAGAATGCCAGCTACCTAACAGCAGGAACTGTCTCAATTTTTCTATTTTTCTTTGTATATCCCAAGTTTAGCATAGTTCTTGGCACATATCAGCGTATAATAAATGTTTTTCCATTTCATTTATATAAATCTCTCATACAAATATTATATGCATGTAAATATACATATAGGGCAGGTAAGTGGCACTATAGAGAAAGTGCCAGTCCTAGAGTCAAGAGGACCTGACTTTCAGACACTTATTAACTTTGTGACCCTAGGCATGTCATATAACCCTATTTGCCTCAGTTTCCTGATCTGTAAAATGAGCTGGAGAAGAAAATGACAAATCACTCCAGTATCTTTGCCAAGAAAACCCTAAATGGGGTCATGAAGTCAGACACAACTGAAAAATTACTAAAGACACATTTTACAAATATACATATACATATCTGTGTGTACATATATATGAGAGATAAATGGATAGCTATCTAAATAGATAGATAGACAGATCCTCAACTAAATACCTAATACTAGTAATCCTAGAAGCAGCAAGGTGGCATACTGTATGAATGTATAGAGTCCTGAACCTAGAGTTAGGAAACCCTGAACATCGATCCATCTTCAGATACATACCAGTATGTGACCCTGGGTTAGTCATTTAGCCTCTGTCTGCTTCTGTGAAATGGAGATAATATTAGCACCTATCTCTGGGGTTGTTATGATGATAAAAAGAGATTCTATTCATAAAGCACTTTGCAAACCCCCAAATGTTTTATAAATGATAGTTATTATTATTATTACTATTATTATGACATGGGTACTACATGCCTAAGGGCCTATAAAATCTCTTTCTATATCCCAACTTAAATTCTAAATAGAGTAGACATTTTGGACTCCACAAGGATCTGCTCTGGACATAAAGCATTGGTTTTCATAACACTCAGGATCATGAACTCCATCTAGAAATCTTATAGGACAGTTTTGTTGTTGTTGTTGTTGTTGTTGTTTTTCCAGAAGGCTTAGTCAGCTTCTCTGCTTTGCTAAACAGATAGTGAGCAGATGTGAGCATACAGGACAGGAAATATGAGTATGAGTTTAATTGAAGAGTAGGCAGTGAAGAATGCCTGGAAGAGAAAAGAAAACCTGGTATTTGAATATCAGTCAATTCATTCAAAAAGCATCATTAAACTTTTACTATGCTCCAGGTACTGGGCTAAATGATGGGGATACAAAGGTAAAAAAATAAATTAAAAAAATAAAAGTCTGTGTCTTCAATAAAAGTCTGTCCCTCCTAATAGGGGAGACAATATGCAACTAGCTAGCTATAGAAAAGATATGTAAAGTAGGTGGAAGGTATCTCAGAAAGGAAGGCATTTGCAGTTGGGGAAAGAAGGAGGGAAAGCATCCTACTGTAGGTAGGATTGGATTGGATTCTTTTTAAAAAGCCAACAATTCTAAGAGGCAGAGTTAAGGAAGAGCATTTTTAGGTATGAAGGGCAGTCAGTCCAAAGTCAAGGAGACAGAAGATTGAGCATCATATCAGAGGAACAGCAAATAGGACTGTGTCCCTGGATCATAGAATGTATGGAGGGGAGAGAAGTAAAGTAGAAGACTAGAAAGGTAGGAAGAGGTCTTCTAAAGAGCTTCAAAAGGTAAAAAGAAGACTTTATTGGATCCTGGAGATAATATAGAAGCCACCAGTTTTTACTTAGTAGCAGGAAAGGGAGAAACGGTTGACATGGGCAGAGTTAGCCTTTAGGAAAATGACTTTAGCAGTTGAGTATAGTAGGGATCGAAGTCAGGTGAGAACTGAAAGAAAACCAATTAGAAGGCTATTGGAATAGGCCAGGCAACTAAAATACAAATGAAAAGAGCGTTTCCATTAAGTTAGACTCTAAAGAAGAAAAACTCAATCAGGGTTTGAAGAAGAGACAATAGAACCTACCTCCTTCCCCATGGCAGAAGATTACTAGAACAGAATATTGCATACATTGTCAGATAAGGTTTCTTTTGGGGCTGTTTTTGTTTAATAATTTTTCTTTGATATGACAGAGGGTTCCTTTAGGAAGAATAGGTGGGAAATGACTGATTTAAAGACCAAAGAAATCAACAGAACATTAAAAAAAAAAAGAACTCTATTACCCCAGCTTGTTATGAAAAAAAGAAGGGAAATAAAGAGAAAAGGTCAACTAGAGAGGAAAGAGTAGCATCCCTACAATTCCTCCTGTTAGAAGAAAGCAAACTGTTTTTCTTCTGCCTCCTAACTCCATCTCACACCTCAGATTTCCATGTGATCAGGGAAATACCCACAGGAGAATAGGGTGGGAAAATCTTAAAGCTTATCAGGCTCCCTGGTGGGTTTAGGCTGCTTGCTGACAGAGCAGATCCATCCGTTTTAAAGAAGTCAGACCACTGTATAAAATCCCAGCAAAAGAGAGAGAAATTCAAGATTCATAAATTCAGGGAGGGCTGGGAAGGGGTGTGAGTACTGAAGAATTGAATACATTCAATTTTGCCAAGATTTGGAATAATCTCAGACTCTCCAGTGCTCCTCCTCTCTGCCCTCTGATCTTGGTGCATTACTTAGGGTGCAGGATGTTAAAAGCTGTGGAAGATTCAAGCACTCTATATGCTGAACCACTTCCCTCTGTCTCATCAAGCAGGCATTTTAGGGCTGATGGCTGCATACCACAATTATAATTTTCGGTGAGGAGGGGATTTTAATTCAAGGAGCCAGCAGTTTAGAGGGCAATGATGAGAAAGCATCATATCTATGGACAGAAATAAGATCTCTGAAAGACATTTTCCATTCATTCCAGCTCCTACTTCAGGGTCAAGTGTCATGAATATGGCTGAAGTCATCTGTGACAGCTTGTCAGTCACATCCAGATTAAAGGGCTGGAAGGATCAAGGTCAAATGGGATTCTTAACAGATTCATTACCCAGGGCAGCCTTGGTATGACAGCATAAGAACCCAATCTCTACACCTAAAGGTCACAGAGAGGAAGACAGAATTGGAAATGTCATCATTATACCGTGCAGACTTCACCACCACCAACAGGCAAGTTCACCTCAGGTTGCTTCTGGGATTGTTGAGAATGTACAGGCACACCCAGGGTGGTTCTGGGACAACGTGCGACCCAAAAGGTTTCAATGTGTAACTAAGATGAGATAAACCAAGCAGAGCATGAAGGAAAGTGCCAGGGTGAATAGGATACATTTGTTTGCCACTTGTGGGAATCTAATTCAAATGCAAGATGTGTTCTTAAAAAGTTCGGGGCGGGGGGGGGGGGCAGCTAGGTGGTACAGTGGATAAAGCACTGGCCCTGAATTCAGGAGGACCTGAGTTCAAATCTGGCCTCAGATATTTGACACTTATTAGCTGTGTGACCCTGGAAAAGTCATTTAACCCTCATTGCCCTGCAAAAAGAGTGAATGAGTGAGTATCAGAGTGAGTGAGAGAGAGAGAGATCTTATGCTCTGATGAAAGCAGGACAGTAGATGCTACCCAATTTTTTACAAGCTATGTGATGACTATTCATTTGGACCTCATGGAGCTTCAGTTTCCTTGCCTGGGAAATTAGGATAAAAATAGCACTGATTTGACAGGGTTATTGTGCAAGTCAATTGAAATAATTATTAAGACATTTTACAAAGTTGTAAATTATATATAAATTTTAGCTGTTATAATCCTTATCACCTTCATCATCATTTAGCTTTGCATATTATAAAATCACACATGTCAACCCACCAAATCACAGGCCTAAAGTGGTCCTGGAAGGGTAATTCATTCAGTTGTTCCTTAGAAGACATTCTGCTTCCAGTCAAAGTATTCAGGGAAGTGAGCATTTCAATCCTTTTATGTATGTCATGTCCCAGACAGAATACAAATATGACAAAACCAGCAACAAAATGTAAGCAGGAAGGGCCCACATGCTTAGCTCAATGTCAAAGAATAACATAATTCCTTGTTCTTTAGTAGCCCACTTTTTTTTTTCAAACTACTTTCAATATGTTACATGTATCATATCATTCATCCTCACAGAAATAAAGACCAGGTAGGAAAAAAGCTACTTCCCCCATTTTATGAAGCCTGAAACTAAAGGGACCAAAACACTGCATAAATGCTACTCCTGAAATGAAGATGGAAATCTAGAATGCCCAATAGTTGAATGTGTTCGATTTTGTAAAATTATAGTTACCTTTAATACTTTAGCCTCTCCAGAGTTTCTCAATTAGTCAGTCAGTAAATAAACATTTATTAAGTGCCTACTATATGTCAGGCACTGTGCTAAGGACTGGGGATACAAAAAGAGATAGAAGGCTGTCTCTGTCCCCAAGGAGCTCATAATCTAATGGGGGAAACAATGATCAAACAAATATATACAAATAAACTAGACAGACAGATAGGTTGATATGATATGATAGAAACAATAGAAAGGAAACAAGAGAGGGAAGATACCAGAATTAAGAAAAGTTAAGAAGGGCTTGCTGTAGATGATGGGATTTTGGCTGGGACATAAAGAAAGTGAGGGAAGCTAGGAGGTGGAGATGAAATTGGAGAGTGTTCTAGGCCTGGGGGACAGCAGAAGAAATTGTCTGGAACCACAAGATGCAGTATCTTGTTCATGGAACAGCAAGGAGGCCACTGTCTATGGTTCAAAGAGTATGTGGTGGAAAGTAAGGTATAAGAAAACTGTAAGGGAAGGAGGAGGCTAGATTTTGAAGGACACTGCTGATTTGCTTCAATGGAAAGAATTTTTTCATAGGGAGTTCTTCAAACTAAAGGAATTGTGTCTGGAATGTGTATGTGTGTCTATATCTATGTCTATGTATATATTTAGATGTATTTAGAGAATGTATAGTATATATGTATGTGTGTATGTATATACAGAGAAAGACAACATGATATAATGGATCTGTCATAAATCTGCATTGTTAGAGGGAGTCTACTTACTGGGAGTTCCCTATACCAATGAAGCCACATTTCTAATCCACCCTTACCCTGCCCCCCCAAATCATAGAATTATAGACTTAGCACTGAAAGGGACTTCAAAGGCCCCTTAATTTTACAAATAAGGAAAGTGAGGACGAAGAAGGTTAATTAATTGCCCAAGGTCACAAGCAAGTAAGCAGGAGAGTTGGAATTTAACTAGGGTCCTCCAATTCAATAGTCTCTTGCTTTTTCCTATTCCATGTTACCTAAGTATAGGTATATATGTTTACATATGGTTGTATTTATATATGCACTAGAAATATAATGTACCATAACATAAAGTCCATTCTATATTAAGTGAATGTCATTCTTCTGTTCCTGAAATGTATAACTTAAAACTCACTCCTACCTATCTGAAAGAACACCCTAAAAATGGAACAAGGAGGAGATGATTGATTAGTACTGGGAACAAAAGTGTTCTTTGATTTTAATCTAGTAAAACAGAAAAATATTGTGCAACTTTATTAATTTCTGATCTATCAATATAATGGCACCAGATCTTTTTTTCTGTTACATTTTCTGTCACCCAAAGTTAATATCTCAGCAAAAATGAAATTCTTAAAATAAGAACCTAAAAAAATAAATTATACTTATGTTGCCCTAAAAAAATCCTACTCATTTAGATTATCAAAGTATTGGCTACATGAGAAGAGGGCTACATATGAAGTGAAAGGACCTAGGTTCAAATCCAAACTGTCTTTGTATTAGTTTGACCTTGGGGAAGTCAACTCATCTCTAAGTCTCACTTTCTTTATCAAAAAAGTGAAGGGGTTAGGTTGAATAACCTCTAAATTTCCTTCTACACACAAATCAATGATCCCTATTTAATTTAAATTTAAATTGAACCATTGAACACAACACACACACATACACACACACACACACCATACCCTTTAGATATGTACTTCTATGAATAGCAAAAAGGTGGGTACTCTAATTTACATAAGGATCTCTGGTGAAAATGCATCTAATCCCCAAATGAACACCCTTTGTGATGTACATAGCATTATCTTGTCTCTGTTGAGCAGGACAGTTGTGTAAACTCTTGTTTCTGTCAGATTTAACCATGCTTACTTAAACAAGCCCATTGATAGGATTAAATGGTTTTACAGATTAAATAGCTTTGCAGTTGTGACTTATGTACGTTTGCAGAGTGTTTGCTGATAAACAAAATCAGACTCAAGTCACATAAATTACTGGAAATAATTTCACTTATAAATACAATACAAACTTTGTAAACTTTTCTTGGTAGAGTGGGATGGTCTGAATTGCCAAAACCCTGCACATGAATTCATCAAACTGATTTGTTCCAATCAAGCCATGCAGAAAGAACCAGTTGCCAAAGGTGGAAAAAGCCCAATAATGTCACAGTCTCTACAATAGAGGAGGAATGTGGGAGAAAGAACAAAATTATTTCTATCATCTTTGGTCCTTGGCAAAGAACGGTGAATCAAACCATCATTGAGATTGACTTTTAGTGATGTGTAACATTATGAAAAGATTTAAGATGGGTAGTACAATAGCAATTCTTTTAACACTAACCATTGAAAACTGATAACAAAAAGTGGTGAATTCATTTGAGGAAAAACAAATAGGACATTCATTGCTAGAAAATTGTTTTCTGAGCATCTTTGTCTGGACTTTGTGAATCTGACAAATCCTCTCATGTTATCTTCCAGAGAAGATGGAGATATATAGGATGTTGTTGTTGCTGTTGTTCAGTCATGTCTAACTCTTCATGACCGTATTTGGGGTTTTCTTGGCAAAAATCCTGGAGAGGTTTGCCATTTCCTTCTCTGGCTCATTTGATAGATGAGAAAAATGAAGCAAAGAGGGTTAAAGTAATTTGCCCTGGGTCACACAGCTAGTAAGTATTTGAGACTGGGTTTGAACCCAGGTCATCCTGACTCAAGGTTTGTCACTCTATCCATGGCACCATCTAGCTACCCCAGTTAGGTGGATTGAAAACTGACTGAAGAGCTAAACCTACTGCATGGTCATAAATAATCCAATGTCATCTTAGAAGAAAGTCTCCATTGTAGTTTCCCAGGGGTCTGTGCTTTTGACGCACTGCCATTTAATATTGTTATCAGGAACTTGCATCTACTTTCATGTATATTGCATAAGCCTTCACACTTATGTATGTTGTCTATACCCTTAGAATGTAAGTTCCTTATGGACAGGGACTCTTTTTCACATTTTCTTTGTGTCCCCAGTACTTGGTATGAACCTTAGCATATTGTAAGCATTTAACAAATGTTTCTTGATGGCTTGCTTGATGCACAGGTACTCCTAAATGATCTAAAGTTAGAATGAATATCCAACATGTTTTATGATAGTTTCAGGATCAAGAAAGTTCTCCATACTATAGAACCTTACTAAGTTCTAAAACCTTGAGCTAAACCTAATAAGATTAGTTTTAACTAGAGAATAAGTATAAAAGTCTCAGACTTTAAATAAGGAGATGAGATTCACAATTACAGGATGGAAGTAGCAGAAAGATCGGTTCATCTCAGGGAGTTTTAGAGAACTATATACTCAATGAGTCAATGATTTATTTCCGTAGCCAAAAAAAAAAAAAATAAGCTAATGCAAACTTGGGCCGTAATAAGAAAGGTATAATACAGACATCTCCCAGAACAAGGGATACTTCCACTGTTGCTCCAACTTTGGACTAATAACTAGTGGAATATTATTTCCATTTCTAGGCACCACAGTTTAAGGACCTTATTGATAAGTTAGGGAGCATCCAGGGAAAGATGAACAGGATAATGAAAAGCCTTGAGATTGTGGCATAGGACACTTGGTTAAAGGAAGTAGGAGCTGCATAACCCTAAAGTATCTGAAAAATCTGTCAAGTAGAAGATAGAATCTATTTGTTTTGAGACCACAGAGGGGAAAACTCAAAACACTGGCTGATTTTCTTTTTTTGTTTGTTTGTTTTCTCTTTTGGTTTTGGTTTGGTTTTATTCTGGGCAATGAGGGTTAAGTGACTTGCCCAGGGTCACACAGCTAGTAAGTGTAAAGTATCTGAGGCCAGATCTGAATTCAGGTCCTCCTGAATCCAGGACAGGTTCTTTATCCACTGTACCACCTAGCTGTCCCTGGATCAGAGTTTCAAGAAGGCTTATTTAGAATCAATGAAAGGGAAGATTTCCTAAAAATGAGAGCAATCTCAAAGTGAAAAGGTCTGTCTTAAGAAGTCTAGAGTCTCTCCCCCCCCACCCCCCGCCTTTGCTACAAGAGCTCTCTAAGATGTCATAAGTAAGAGTCTTATCCAAGTACTGGTTCAACCAGAGTACTTTTTTTTTTTTTTAGTGAGGCAATTGGGGTTAAGCGACTTGCCCAGGGTCACACAGCTAGTAAGTGTTAAGTGTCTGAGGCCGGATTTGAACTCAGGTACTCCTGAATCCAGGGCCGGTGCTCTATCCACTGTGCCACCTAGCTGCCCCTCAACCAGAGTACTTCTAAGATCCCTTACAACTTTGGAATTCTATGATTCTATGAAAGTATTCAAGATATAGGACATAGGGTTTAGAACTAAAAGAAACCTTAGAAACAATCAAATATAGCCTCCTTGTTTTGAGGTGAGGCCCAGAGAGTCACACAAGTAGTATAGATCCTTCCTTTCTGTACCCAAGAGGACCTAAGAAACTTGCCTTCTATGTCAGAACATTATACGCAGGTATGGATTGGATTGGATGTGATCTATATCATTTGAGAGACCTACTTAATTGATAGATTAGAATTCATTCAGGCATTTGAACATTTGATTATAAACCCTCAGGGACAGAAATGGGGAAATCCATGGTTTTGCCCTTTGACATTAACTGTGCCTTATCTCTACCCTTTCTAGATTTCTACTCCTTAACTATCTTCTTCCCTCATCTTCTTTTTCATCTTGGCTAAACTGATACTCCTCTATTTCATCCTCTCCTATCTCTTCTTTTTTAAACATGCTATTACAGTCAAGAGTAAGAACTTATGGTATGCATCTGTACAAGAAAATCAAGGTTGCTAAGACATGCAGATAGAGAATAAGTGTGCAATGGAAAATAAGGAAGACACTTAAATCCAGAAAGGCAAAGAATAGAACAGAAGACCTTAATGCACACACAGAGTCCTGTTCACTTCAGAGACCTCTACAAATAGCAGGGGTTCCCTAGTTCTGCTTCAAGCCTTCCCAAGCTGATGAGCTTGGTTTAAAGGGGAAAGGTTTAAGCTAGATCATTATACCACAGGCACTTGGTCAATGGTCTGGAAAGAGTTGTAATATGAGCAAAAAAAAAAAAAAAAGCCCAGTGTCCAGGGACGTGTGTTTTGAACCTGAAAGAATAAATTAGTAGCAATGGCTGAAGGAGAAGTAAGTCATGGTCAGTAGCCAGGGTTGCCAAATGAGAAGCAGAAAGGACCATAGGAAGTATTAGCATCCAAACAGGAAGGTAGGTCAAAGCCAGGAGCACAGCCGAGTCCAGAGGACAAGGCTAGCAATAGTTGAACTCTGAGGTTTATCAACCATGGGAGTACCATACCAGTTAAATAACAGCATATATTTCAACCAAAAGAGTTTACATTTGCCATCATATATCTGCTCCACACACAATACAATAGTTGTCTATATTCCCATATGGTTTCTTAAATCCAGCCATACATAGCCATACATACCCTCCATATTCTGTTGAAATCAGTTCAGCTTGAGATTGCGCCCTCCTCCAATCCCATCACAACTTCCCTCATTATCTCCCCTAGCAACTATAAAATCTACAAAGCAAAAGACAGACTACATTCTATTAATGAACACATGCCGTTTTCAAAAATCCTGACCATTGCACCAGAAAGAGTTTGACAAATTAGAAAGATCATAGAGAAGACTGAAGGAGATGATTAAGGGGCTGGAATGACTGATTTATGAGGAGAGATTCTTTTTTAAAAAATCTGAATATGAGGTGGCCCAGCCAAATGATGACTATGCTAGAAAGGTACAGCTGTGATAACTACGTGCAGACCTTAGAAGCCGATGCCAAGGCAGGAGAGAAACTGCTTAGATTGTTCCAAGAGAATATAAGTAGGAGTAATAGGGTAAAATTAAGGATGGAAAAGTCCAGGCCAAATAACAGGAAACAGTCTCTTGTAGAACAATTTATTACCCAGTGAAAGTGTCTTCAGGGAAAGAGTAGAAGCCTTATCACTTTAGGTCATTAAAAGTTTAGCTGAAGCCAGACAAAGAATAAAAAAGCTGGGTACGTGGACCATACCAGCATCCCCCCCGCCTTTGCAATGTCCAGAACATTTCCATCATTTCTAATCCCTTTACCTTTCCAATGCAAACCTCCTTTCTCTACATGATAAAGGGAAGATGAGAACAAGCACATAAAAGGGCCTTTAAAATCACTGTAACAGAATAGCCTGATGGGAAAATGAGTCCAAGGATTGATTTGTAAGAGAATACTTCTGCCCCATTTCTTGACCAATACTATCTCTCCCACTGTATTGGCAGTTTGATGCCACTTATTCTACATACTTTGCATTTCTCTTTGCTCCCAGGATACTCCAAGACACTCTTAGAAGATATCAGGGTTATTTCTATCTGACTCTCTATACCTGCTATCCTAAGCATGGCATTGAAGAAACATTATCAAGGCTGAGTTCTAGAAGCAACATTTAAAAAATTCCAAGAGTTTCCTAGAATAGCAATTCTAGCTTACCACCATCTAATTTGGACATTATTCCATTATTGATGCCCTCCTAGTCCCCATTAAAAAGGGGGAGGGGGAATTATCTTCACCAAAGTCATCTTGTCTGAGCGAACTTTTTGACCTATGTTTCCATGTTGAGATTTTGTTAGGTTTATTAGCCCTATCCATCTGTTACTGTTGTTCAATTGTACAGTTGTGTCTAATTCTTTGTGACCCTGTGGACCATAGCATGTCAATACTGTCCATGGGGTTTTCTTGGCAAAGATACTAGAGTGGTTTGCCATTTCCTTCTACAAACCTCATCCATTACTTTCTCTTTATTGAAAAATACACATTATTGGTTAGTTTAGCCATCAGAAGAGGGATGGTATTTGTGTTTCAATAACACCTGGGAATAGATCATAGGAAATGGGCAGGGGAAGAGTTTCAGTGTCTTTTACAGGAAGACCTATTGTCACCACACAGAGACTTCCAAGAACTAATCACAGTACAAGCTAAACAAGTCCCCTAACAAATCAAAGGGAAACACTCAGAAAGCAGCAAAGTAGGGAAGTGGGAGGGGGAGGAAAAGAGCACTAAGCACATATGTAATAATCAAGAAGGAAATTATGCCTTTTGAGCAAAGGCTGGAAGAGATTTTGAATTTAAGGGATGGTCTTAAACAACAAGAGACATTGTAAATAGCTACAGCTGCAAATCAAAGATAGAGATATACCACCTAGAAAGGACTATTGATTCAGGTAATAGTCATTTCAACCACTTACACACACTTGCACACATGTCTATCTGGCATCCTCAAATATTAAGTACTATATATTTTTTCTAGTTAATATTGAGAAAAGCCTCCTAATCTTTATCATAAGCAAAAAGAGCTAGTTAATGGCTGAGATTCTATAAGATGAAAAAGGGAGAGGAACAGGGAATAAGCCTTAAGTACCTACTCTGTTTCTAGGACTGTACTAAAAGCTTTATAAATATTATTTCATGGAATTTTCAAGTTTACAAAACACATATTATGAGCATCATTTCACAAATGAGAAATATGAGATTCACAGAAGTTAGGTGATGAGCCCAAAGCCCCACAGCCACTCCAATGTCACAACTGGAAAAACTAGACCTCCTGACTTCAGGTACAACATTCTTTGATCTACAACATGTGTTGTCTTTTCTTTTAATTGAGAAAATGCCTTCCTTTACTGAAATCATAGAGGTCTTAAGCAAACATTTCAAGTGCCAGCAATTTGCTAGGCTTTACTTTTAATTTGGTGGTAATACATCTTCAATTTTTTATTCTATCT
Organism: Dromiciops gliroides; assembly: GCF_019393635.1. Classification (NCBI taxonomy): domain Eukaryota; kingdom Metazoa; phylum Chordata; class Mammalia; order Microbiotheria; family Microbiotheriidae; genus Dromiciops; species Dromiciops gliroides. The sequence continues at coordinate 126,001,045 of NC_057862.1, forward strand.
TCAATAAGAGCTCAATTATTCATCAAAGTTTGGACATCAGAAATACATAGACAGCAAAAACCATCAGTTCTATGAATAAAAGCCAAGTCTTGAGGCCCCCAGGCACCTAAAGGAAAGCAGGTAACAGGTCAAAGAAGTTTTAATATACTTTGCCTCTCTTCTCTACTTCTTCATTCCTTAAATTAGGCCACTACCCTTCCTATTCAATTTTATTTCCCACTAGTCCTTTACAGAGGCAGCATAATGTAATTTTTTTTTAAAAGCCTAGGAGACCTAGGTTCAAATCCAGATTCTTATATTAGCAGTCATGGGACATCAGCAAGTAACTTAACCCCTCTGAGACTCAATTGACTTCTCTCAAAAAAATAACAGTTGATATTTACATAGACTTTCAAGGGTCACAAAGCAATTTACATATTATCTCCCTTGATTAACACAACTGGAAAGTGTGTTGTAAACCTTAAAATGTGAGATAAATGTTAATTATTATTATTATCCTGAATGCTCACCTTTTGTTCAATCATTCTGGTGACCTCACTGCCCCTTAAAGTAACCATGCTCATTTTCTTCTCCATTGCTCTTTTAGTTCTTACCTGGAAATATCTCTCCTCTTCTTCTATGTCCTATCATTTCTTCAAAGTCTAACTATAATCACAACTCTTTTATGAAGACTTCCTGATGTCTCTGGGGTAGTCATTGAGCACACTCTCCTGGCAATCACTCTCAGTCTCCCTAACTATTGTGTGAGCTCCTTTGGGCAGAACCTATGTCTCATACATCTTTGATATTTCCCAAAATGCTTGGAACACTAGAAGACATGGAAGTGACACAATAAATACTTGTCAATTGACTGCTTAGTTTTCATCAGTATCTGTGGGTGTGTGTAAGACTTTAAAATGTTTATTAAATGGGATTCTGATATTCTTGAGGAGCCATAAAGGTTGATGAGCATACCCTCCTTATCTAAGAATCAGTTTTAGGTATACATAGTGGCCCTGAAGAGGAAACATCTTAAAAGGATTTAATCCAGAAACATTCCGACTGGTAAATTTTTCCATTTACAAAGGACTAACAAATCAGTCACAAGAAGAAACCATTTAGAAATCTCCTAAACAGAATTTCTGCCCATTCGCAATAACAGAAGTAAACTGAAATTGACCCAGGATTCCATGGAATATAAAAGGCCCTTCCTTTGGAAATACAATTTCTTTTTAATAGTATCTAATATTTCCATAGTACCATAGTTACCAAATGTGTTCAATGTAGTATCACTTTTCATTATAAAAATAATCCTGTGAGACAGGTGCTGAAATTATTGTTTCCATTTTAAATATTAGTTAGTTCAGGCTCAGAGACTTTTAGACATTCACCCAGATTCACATAGCCATCAAATGGAAAATCTAAGATTGGAATCCAAGTCTCTTTCTATTAAAAAAACAACAAATAGGGGCAGCTAGATGGCGCAGTGGATAGAGCACCAGCCCTGGAGTCAGGAGTACCTGAGTTCAAATCGGGCCTCAGACACTTAACACTTGCTAGCTGTGTGACCCTGGGCAAGTCACTTAACCCCAATTGCCTCACTAAAAACAAACAAAAAAAAATAATTATCATGTCTTTAAGCACATATATATGTAATAAGGGACTTGCTGATGAGCCAAGCCTTTATGAGCTTGTGAAAAGTGCTTGGTTGATGCAATCCCCAGATGTATTTTTGTAGCATGTGTAGACATTTTAAAGCTGGTTCTATTCCATTAATAATGTGAAAAAGGAGTCTCTGGTCATGGATCCAGAACTGGACTACATTTAAAAGGCACAAGTCAGACCAGATCTTTTCTTTGAACTGGCTTTTTCTGCCTGGCAAGTGTAACTGAGGAGGCAATGACTAAGCTATTGGTGGAAGGAGAGACTTCCAGCTTTTATCTCCCTACTCTACCAAGATCACAGTTACATAGTTCACACATGCGTGAATCTGTTTTTTAATCTGTCACCATTATATCTCTTCTTTCTGCTTTTAGGTAAAGAAGATTAGGGACATCAATGACTTTGTAAACTTCAAAAAGTCAATAAAGTGAGCTGTTATGAGGTCTAGGATTGGAGTCCATACAGGTTTTTATAGTCAGACAGTGGAGCATCAATGCCCCCAGGAATAAGCTTCAACTTTTAGGACCCATCCCAATGGTTATGCTGCATTTAGATGTGAACTTGTTGGGACCAATGCTCTGTAGAAACTACATTAAGTCTGAACCCACTCTCCCCAGAGATCAATACAAGTAAAATGTGTGCATTCTTGCTATGCCTTCAAAGTAAATCCCTCTTTTGGGGGGGAGGGGGCAGCAATGAGAGTTAAGTGACTTGCCCAGGGTCACACAGCTAGTAAGTGTCAAGTGTCTGAGGCCGCATTTGAACTCAGGTCCTCCTGAATCCAGGGCTAGTGCTTTATCCACTGTGCCTCTCACCACCCAAGGATTACTACTTGCCACATCAACTTAAACACATCAAGCAGGTGTGAAAATATTTTTGACTTGACTAGCCTAATTTGGGGGGCTAATCTGACTGGAGGACTAATCTGGGGACTTTTGACTATTTGGCTAGCTGCGTTTAATTTAATATGGGCCGTTTATAAAGTTCCATCACACTGCTCCCAAACTGATAGACTAAAGATTAAGAAGGCTCTTAACTAAATAATCAAAGCAGAGTTTATTTATGAGATACTATTTCAAATTAGGAATACAGGGAAATAAAGTACAACCTGACTGTTTTCCTGAGGTCTCTTTCCACTGTGTCTCTTTCCCATCTGCTGCCCTTCGAACTTCTTGAATACAATAAGGCCTTAGCCGCCTCCAGCCTCAGGGCACATTACACTTTTCCCTGATTTGTATTAAGGCCTGTAACCTTGTCAGCCCCCTCTCTAGTCTCCAATCTTTTCCAAACGGAACTCTGCTCCGTCCTTGTCCACGCCCCCCTTTAGTCTTTCTAGTCCGTCCTCTAGTCCGCCTCTCCGTCCCCCTCCTTCTTTTCTCTAGTCCGTCCCCCCCCAGTCAGCCCCCCTCCTTAATCTTGTCTCTCTATCTAGTCCCTCTCCCTAATCTTGTCTCTCCATCTAGTCTGTCCTGGCTCCTTCTTTTCTAGTCTGTCTCCCCCTAGTCCATCTAGTCCGTCCAGTCTGTCCTCAGTCTGTCCTCAGCCCGTCCTTTAGTCCGTCTCCTCCATCCATCTCCCCCTCCTGTCTCACTCCCAGGTCTATATATACCTTTTCTTCTCTCCACTCAAATCTCGGGGCTTCCTTCCCCCCACAGACCAAGCTAATCCGCCAGCCAGAGCTGCAGTTGGTGGGGGGGAGGGGTGTGCTCTCGAGCCTTATGCCTCAGCACAGGCCATCCGGGATCCTTCAGATAGCTCCGCTCAGGTCGGAGGGAGCTGGGGGCTTTTTTTTTCCCCCAGCTGTCTGACCTGGCCCACGGGGCTTTTTCACTCAGCTGAAGCTGAGGAGGAGAGACCCTGAGGGCCTAAGGCTTTCTAATCTCAGCCTAAAGGTAGGGTCCCCAAATCAAAATAAATTTCCACACAGGACAAAACCAGTCTTTGGAATAGGCCTAGGTTACTTTGTGCCTTTTGCATGAACTCCCATGCTATCTATAGCTAATCAGAAAGGCTATCCACCACCATGTGTTTAGTGGACAAGAACCTAGTATAGAATGTCTCTTTATGTTCTAAAGTCCTGTACAAGCTCATAAGAGCCAGTCCCTTATTATATTTACATATCCATTTTAAAGAATGAGATGATAAACTAATTTTTCAATAAATTCCTTTTAGCTTAAGTTTGCAATTCTGATATAAAGAAAATTCTAAAAGAGTTTAATTTAGGTGATTTGTCCTAATCAGCATGTTGATCTTGGAAATCAATACTGGGTTCCTCCAGGCCACAGAAAGGCTTGACTCCTCCTCCTCCTCCTCCTCCTCCTCCTCCTCCTCCTCCTCCTCCTCCTCCTCCTCCTCCTCCTCCTCATCCAGTTACAAATTAGCACTGAAATAAAAAGAATTTAAGATTATGGATTTATAAATAGAAGGGTCCTTGGAGGCCTTTTAGTCTGCATTTCTAATTTTATAGATGGAGAAACTGTTTCATATTGTTGTAGAGGTTTTAAAGGATAGATGGGCTGAATACAGTCTTTGGCAGGTCCTACCACAGACTATGGGCAGCTAGGTGGTGCAGTGAATAGAGCACTGGGCTTGAAGTCAAGATCCAAGTTCAAATCTGACCTCGGAAACTTACTAGCTAAATAAAATAAAATAAAATTCAATAATTTTTTTTTTGAAAAGAAACTTACTAACTGTGTGACTCTGGGCAAGTCACTTAACCCTTATTTCCCCCAGTTCCTCATCTGGAGAAGGAAATGGAAAACCACTATGGTATCTTTGCCAAGAATACCCCATGAACAAAAGTCCATAGGGTCGTGTAGAGTTGGACACAATTGAATGACTGAACAATAGCCACAAACTGTGAGTCTGATATCTGAGGGCCAGCTTAGCCAACCTTAGAGTCTTGTCAACAGAATGTTGATCTCCAAGTGATTAATTTTTTACAGTCACATCAGGGAAGCTGAAGAAAGCATCTAATCTTCTTAAATCATATATCCTTAAAATAGGAAGATGATAATAATGATGAAGAGGAAGAGCATGATAATCAATAAAAAATCATTTAACACTTATATAATAGACTATGTGATAGACACTAGGATACAAAGAAAAAATGAAGAAAAAGCAGTCCCTACTTTTGGTAGTTTACAAAACATTTTCACATGTGGTCCTCTAAACTCAGAGCTTCCCATCTCTTGCAGTTATAAAGATGATTGTTTATATTGGCTCTTCGAAATTGCAGTTTTGTCTTTGCTGAGGCCATTTAGATCTGCAAAGTGAAAAACTAACAAAAGATGGCAGTACAGTGTGTGCCCTCTTGCCTGCTGGCTCAGGGTGGGAGTGGAGAGGGGTGGGGTAGTGTTGGTATAGCATTAGCCTGCTCCTGCCATCTGGAACCGCCTTTCCTGTTTCTCTGCCTCATTGACTCTTGATCTTATTTCAGCAGCATCTCTTTTCTCCATTGCCATTGCCTCATCATTTCCCTCTTTCCCCGTTACCCTTTATTATTATAACTCTGTCACTATATTATTTAACTCCATAACAGCGTCATACAATTTGGGGGCTTTGGTATTAACTCTGAGAAGCATTTTTCTGTGATTCATTTAGCCTGAAACATGCCACATAAAATGGGGCTTTATTATGTGTAATGATGATTACTATGATTAGGGTAGGACATTTTCAGAGATAAGTCATTCCAATCTACATGAAATAGGGGCCCAGGACAGCTTCCTGCCTCCCCAAATCTCCTTGGCTCTACTTACACTGTCCTTTGTATTTTTTTATTTAATCCCTTTCATTTACCCATATTTATACATACTTACATACACACACACACACACACACACACACACACACACATAAGTTGTTTAAAATCCAAACTACAGTCTGATATTGCAGAAAGGTCAATGGACTTGGGAGATAGGTGATCTGTGTTCAAGCCCTGCTTTTGTGACTATATAACTACATAGCCATGGACAAGTCACTCCCCAGGTTTCATTTTCCTTATCTGTTAAATAAAGGTGTCATATCTGAGTATCACTCAATGTCCCTTCCAGCTGGAATACTTCAATTCTTTCATACCTCCCACTCTACTGTTAAAATAGCAACCATCTAACATGACCGCCCTTTTCGCCCCCTCAAAGTCCTCTATTACTTAACTCAAATTCTCCTTTACTCCTATCTCTGAGCATTACTCTTTTACAAACCAAGACCAACTCCTCTACTCATACCCATGATCCCATTCCATCCCATCTCCTCCAAAAGCTCGCCCATTCTGTCTTCTCTTACCCCCATTATTTACAATCTCTCCTTATCTACTGACTTTTCCTCTGATGCTTATAAACATGTTAAGATCTACTCTGTGTTTATTTTTTTTTAAAACCTTGACTTGACACTTCCATCCACTCAGTTATATATGTCTTCACCTCTGTTCCCTTTCACTGGAAAACTCAGAAAGAATAGTCTACACCCAAGGTTTCTGTTTTCTCACCCACTACCACCACCTTCCACTCATTCATTTCACAATTATCTTACAACACAACTTCCAACTCCACTACTCAACTGAAATTGTCCTAAAAATTGCAATGGTCTCTTAGCTGCTAAGTTCAATGTATATATTTCTCAGTCTTAATCTTCCTTGACTTATTTTCAGCTTTTGACAGTCCCCCTTCAGGATACTATCTCTTCCCTTGGCTTCCATGATACTGCTTTCTCCTGATTCTTCTCTATGCATCTGATTACTCTTCCCTTTCTTAGATTATTATTTATCTACTGTCCTCTTAGCTCAGTGATTCTCAGGCATTTTTTTTCTTTTCTTTATACAGTCTCTCTTGAAGATTTCATCAGGTATCTTAAGGTCAAGTATCATCTCAATACATATGAGCCCTAATTTATATATTCACTCCTTAACTTGTTCATTGTCAATAATTATTATGTATTTCTTCCTGTATGTCCTGTAAGTATCTAGAATTAATTGTGTCCAAAGAAGAACTCACATATTCTAAGCTAATTCTCCCTCTCTTGAAAATTCCCTATTTTTGTTGAGAAGGCAGTCTTCCTAGTCACTCCACTTCATGATTCTTTACTCTTTCATCTCCCTTTCCCCCTCAGAACTATTTATTTGTGAAATCTTATCAATTCTACCTACATGAATTCTCTCACATCTGTATCTATGCAATTACCATGCTAGTTTGGGTTTTTATCATTATTTGCCTCAAATATTTTGCAAAGTACTAAATAATACCAATGCTTTCCAATAAATACAATGAGCATTTATTAAGCACCTACTATGTGCCAAGCACTGTGCTAAGTTCTGGAGATAAAAACAAGAAAAAGAAAGACAGTCCTTTCCCCTAAGGAATTTACATTCTAATTGGGAAAGACAACACTGAAAATGAAGCTTTAAAAGTTGAAGATGGGGGAGGCAAGAGAGAAGGTACACTGTAGGGGCTTCATAATGGTGAAGTTGAATCCAAAGAGAGCATCTAATGGGGAATACAGTTTTGGGGTCTTTGGAGTCATTTTTTTTGGTCAGGCAATTGGGGTTAAGTGACTTGCCCAGGATCACACAGCTAGTAAGTGTTGAGTATCTGAGGTTGGATTTGAACTCAGGTCCTTCTGAATCCAAGGCCAGTGCTCTATCTACTGCACCAAGTAGCTGTCCCTTAGAGTCATTTTTTTTTTTTTTGGTTTTTGGTTTTTGGGTTTTTTTTGGAGGGCAATGGGGGTTAAGTGACTTGCCCAGGGTCACACAGCTAGTAAGTGTCAAGTGTCTGAGGTCAGATTTGAACTCAGGTACTCCTGAATCCAGGGCCAGTGCTTTATCCACTGCGCCACCTAGCTGCCCCTAGAGTCATTTTTATATTGAAGCTTTGAGAGGAGCTTTTTGCTCTACTTTTCTTCTCTTTAATGAAAGGGACAGAAGAATCAGTCCATGCATATCTGATCATATCACCCCTCTGCTCAAAAATCTTCAGTGTTTCAACTCTCCATTACCTAAAGGATGAAATACAAACTCTTTACATCTGACATTTAAATCCTGGAGCATAATCTGGCTCCAACCTACCTTCCCAGCATTTATTTCATGTTCCTTCCCTTAATACATTCTACATAGCAGACTACTAGACTACTAGCTGCTTTTTGAACTCAACAGTCTATCTGTTATTCTCTGTGCTCTCATATGGACTGTTTTCTCTACCTGGGACACAACTTCTCTTCTTCTATGCTTTTTAGAATTCTGATCTTGAAGGTTCAGTTCCGGGTCTATATCCCCTATAACACCTTCCTAACTGTACTTCCTTTCCTCTACCCAATCTTTCTCCTCCCCAGTATGTTCTTGCTTTCTCAATTTCCATGTACTAAATTCCTATCCATTTTTACCCCATGAGTAGAAGGTAAGCTACTTGAGGAATGAACTATTTCTTTTTTTTTAACTTGGTATTTCTGGCACTTAGTCCAGTACCTTGCAATTATTGGCAATTAAATATTTGTTGAGTTAAATTAAGCTCAACTTTCCAGGATATCTTTGAATCCTAAATCAGCCATACCTAAGAATCTAAAAATGACCCCCAAAATAGCATAACCCAAATTTTACAGTCCCTCATAAAAAAGCATTGACAGAATTTCCTCATTTTAACTTCATTTCATTGATCTTCAGTTGGAAATAAGTAACTACCTCCATTAAATCTGCCATGTTAACTCATAGAGGGACAAAACCTGGCTCCCTCTGACCCACTTTCATCTGGAAGCCACTTAATCAACTTAAAGTAGTACTAATTTATAGATGCAAGTGGCAAATGGTAATATTAGTCAATCTTTATACAGTAGTAAGTTTTCTCTGTCCCATCCAAACAAAATTAAGCCTTTCTAATGTTGTTCCAGTTAGTTACAATAAGAACCCTGAGCACTGACCATTATAGTATTTACATTCAACTAATTTGAGACCAGGCTCTCAGAATTTACATCATGGAATCATAAAATTAGAAGGAATTTAAGGGAACTTTGTTCCTAAGAGTGTACTTGAAAAGCAACTACACCTGGTATGGGATGGTCTCTCTGGATGTTGATACTTGGCAGTGACAGTAACATGCCTGTACTCACAATTGGGTTAACTCAGCAGTTCAAGAACAACAAAGGCACCTTCCCCCATGAAGAAAGGAGATTGACAATTCCAGAGGACTGAGGTGAGATATTGCTCACCTTCCCTGGGAAAAGTGTAACTGATTTTTAAAAGGGAGAGAAGGGAAGGGAATAAACATTTATATAATGAATACTAAGTGCCAGGCACTATGCTATGTGATTTTTATAAATTTTATCTTATTTTATCCAAAGTCTTTGATGAATAGTGATATACCTAAAGGAGGATGACTATGATGGTGAAAAATAAATGATTATACACGCAGAATATAAGCTCCTTGTGTGTAGAGATTGTCTCATATTTTTGGACATGTATCAGCAGCATCTAACATGGTGCCTGGTGTATAGTAGGCACTTTATAAGTACTTATTAATTGATGGAATGGTTGAAGAAACTGGCCATAGGAAAGAGAAAACTGGGGACAGGGAAAGGATAATTATTTTCCATCATATGAGAAAGAAAAATAAGATTCCTCTTGTGTTCCAACAGACTGTGGAACTATGACCAATGCATGGAGACTACAAAGAGAATGGTCTAGCTCAGACCAGTAAAGAAGTTCCTAAAAATTAGAGGTATCTAAAAACACAATGGGCCACTTTAAGAGGGAGTAAGTTTCCTGTCATTATTGATGTTCAAGAAAAGACTTAACAGGTAAATTCAAGAGATGTTAGAAGCAGTATTCATGCATCAATGCATTGGGCCATGAAAATTTTAGACTACATACCCTCTAGGATCTCTGACAATTCTAAGACTCTATGATTCTCTGACAGTATGGCAGGGGCAAAGAGGATAATTGGATCCTAAATTTAGGACTATAATGGATCTAAGGAACCATCTTATCAAATCATTTCATTTTTCAGATAAGGAAACTGGGGCCCAGAAATATTCACTGATTTGTCCATGGTAACAGTGGCAGAACAAGGATTCACACCTAGATCTTTTGATTCCAAATCTTCAATAGCAAAAGAATGTAGAACTAGAGCTGAAAGAGACATCAGAAATATATCCAGGTCTCTCATTTTACAGATGACAAAACTGATATCCAGGGAAGTTATTTAATTCGCCTAAGGTCACATTAGTAGTAGATGTCTGAAGCAAGATTTGAACCCCAGTCCTCTGAGTCCAGGGGCAAGTAGGTGGTGCAGTGGACAGAGTGCTAGGCCTGGAGTCTGGAAGACTTATCTTCCTGACTTCAAATCTGGTCTTAACCACTTTCTATTTGTGTGACTCTGGGCAAGTCACTTCACCCTGTTTGCCTCAGTTCTTCATCTGTAAAATGAACTGGAGAAGTAAATGGAAAACTACTCCAGTATCTTTACCAAGAACACTCCAAATGAACTCACAGAGAGTCGGACACAACTGAAAATGACTGAACAACCAGAGCCAGTGCTCTTTCCACTGTACCACAGAAAGCTAGATCTGTCCATGTGACTTATTCCCCACTCCTCTGGGTATGACTAATACTTGCAGAGGTAATAGAGCAGGAATGGATTAGACATAGAAGGACCATTGTTATGACTGCTTATTGCCAATAGCACAGACTTCACTGAAAGAAACTCCATTGAAAGACCCTTAATTGAAATAAATAATCACTAACTACATGAGAGAATACCAAGATGTACAATATAAAGGAAGGTAGTACTGGGTTATAGCTATCCCATTAACTAGCTGTGTGCCCTTGCATAAATCATCTCACCCCTCTGAGGGTCAGCTTCCTCGTTTATAAAGTGAAGGAGTCGGCCTCTATGATTGCTAAGGTCCCATAAGCCTGAGCAACTCTTGATTGACTCTTATAAAGAACTGCCAGACAAGCACTTTATCTGTCATCATCCCAGGGTTAAGGCAATCCCCAAATGCCACAAATGCCCAGAGTTGAGTCCTTTTGAAGTACAGAGATAATTATGATGCCATTAACACTATCCTAATCATGGATAGGTAGTGGGATAAGGAAGGGGAGGGGAAACAGGGGGCAATGATATGAAGACTATGCTTATGAGGTGGCTGAGCTGATTGTTCTGGAGCAAACACCACCAGCTCCTATCAGTCCACCCTCCCAGGGAGTGCACACCATAGGGTGAGGCCTTGTGAGAAGTGCCAGAGTACTCTGGGAAGAGCCCAAAATATCAGAGACGTGATTCTCTAGGCACATAAGACCAGGATGGTCCTGAGCTCCTGGGATGTGGAGGGGTGTTCCATTGAAAAGACAGGTGTTCTGGCAAGAGATGAGCAGACTGGACTCAGGCTATGTGAATTTCCTCTTCTGGGGAACTAAGATCATGAGAACTAGACAACAAAACAGAGTCCAAAAGACATAGCATCTGCCAGAACTCAGTCCATCTGCTAGGCTATCCAATTTATATCTGATTAAGTGAAATGGTAATGAGGCAAAGGAGATCAGCAGGATTAAAAATAGCCCCCAAAACACATCAATAATGATCTTCTAAAGTATACTGCATTCTTTTTTTTTTAAGGACTTCAAAAAGCCTGATTGATGTTCATTCTACCAACCACACTCAAACAGCCCTAAGAGAGATAGGAATAATAGCTAGTATTCTCCTTGGTTTGAGACGTCAAGACACCAAGGTAGAAGGAGAGCAAGGATCTGATCTTGGTTTGCATAACAAGTCAGTGGTAGACAGGCCTCAGAACTCAATTCTCAACTCTCTAAATCATTATCCATGTGGAGACCATGTAACTTTCACAACACACTCATAGAAAAAGAGAGGTTTATCCACAGGAAAAGGGAAGCCAATGTAACCTGAACAGCAGGAAGGAAAATGAGTCAATAGGTCAGCAGTCATATCTCATATCTGCTGTACTATCAGATACAGCTGGCTGACCAAAGATAACACTACTTATAATGGACTACATATGCTAAGCTGCAAGCGCTCAGTTTCCCATCTAATTCAAATCTTACTATTTCAGTCAGCACCAGCCAGCCTTTCTTGTAACAGATATGAATTGAACATCATCTGAATGTCTTAAGATGCACTATTATACCCTCTCTGTATGCTGAGCTAAGCATATCTCCCAGAGGAAACAGGATCTTTGTTCAAAAGCTGAGTAGAGGGGCAGCTAGATGGCGCAGTGGATAAAGAACCAACCCTGGATTCAGGAGGACCTGAGTTCAAATCCAGCCTCAGACATTTAACACTTACTAGCTATGTGACCCTGGGCAAGTCACTTAACCTCAATTGCCTCACCAAAAAAAAAAAAAAAACCCGCTGAGCAGAGACAGCAGGGGCCAGGCAGAAACACATCAGCTGATGAAGTTCTTACAAATAATTATAATAACTACAGGAAAGAGAAGGATAAAGGTAATTCCATGTAAATAAATATATGTAGATGTATGTATATATGTGTGTCTATGTACACAGAGACACACATACATATATTTGAATATGTTAAGGCATCTAGAGCTGGAGTTTCACTGGGAAGAATCAGAGAAAATTGAACTCAGGTGTGGGAAAGGAAGGGGAAAATTAGGAAGCAGAAATATACCAAAAAGTGGGGATGGGAAAAGTGGAGCAAAAAATAGGCATGATCAGAAGTTAAAGTTAAAAGTTAAGGACAGCTGGAATCCTGAGAAGAGCCAGCGGGGGGAAATTTATGAGAAAAGAACAACAACAAAAAGATAGTCTTGCGGCAAGAAAACGAAATTTGAATCCAGAATGCCCAAGTGCAAATCTTTGCCCTCCTAATTACTGCCTCTATGATCTTGGACTTACCTTCTATGGAATCAGATTTTTTTTTTTACCTGTTACATGAAGGCATTGAAATGGACTGATTTTAAGGTGTCTTCCAGCTTTGTCTTCTACGACCCTGGGATACCATGGGTGTTATCATTTGAGGAGTCTATGGATGAGCTAAAGCATAGTTCTGCTTGAACCCAGAGAAGCTAAATACCATCATCCTCCACTGGCAGCAAAAGCAACGTTAAATGAAGAAGACCTTTTACTGGAATATCTCTGGAGCATCCTAATGAGGATAAAGACCAACAGAAACTGGGCAAGGACAAAACGTTCCAGACCTTTGACCAGGGAGTCACAAGAAAGGAGAGATTAGAACCCACTAGGTTTGGTATCTTTCAGACTGTATTTTTTCCTTATGGAGACTAAAGATAAAATGAGATTTGAATACACGCCCCCCCCCAACACACACACACACACACACACACACACACACACACACCCCTTGAGAAGCTAAATGTGCTTTATTTTTCAATACTTTATAGATCTATAGCTTCTTTAGTAGGAGGACTTTCTCCAAGAGCAAAGTTCACAACCTCTCTCTTACTTAATGTATAGTCTTCAAGAGTTGCTAGTGACCGAAAAGAAAAGAAAAGAAAAGAAAAGAAAAGAAAAGAAAAGAAAAGAAAAGAAAAGAAATAATCTTCACCACATAGAAAACCAAGTAGTAAGTACTTATGGACTAGTCCTTAGAAAACTGAGATATATATGCTCCTAAGACTGGGCCTGTATGTGAAGCCTTTAAATTCAATTGAGCTTTCCAGAGTTTATGGGATTTTTTTGTTTTGTTGGGGTTTTTTGTTTGTTTGTTTGTTTGTTTTTGGCGAGGCAATTGAGATTAAGTGACTTGCCCAGGGTCACACAGCTAATAAGTATCAAGTGTCTGAGACCTGATTTGATCTCAGGTCCTCCTGACTCCAGGGCCAGTGCTCTATCCACTGCACCACCTAGCTGCCCCCAGAGTTTATGTTGTAGTGGATGCTTTGAGAATCCTAGGTCATCTCCATAAAACAATAAAGCATAAGAATTAGGATATGTGAGAGAGACAGACCATGAATGTATCATTATTAGTCAACCAGTTTATATTGGTCATATTTCATCCATATTTAGACAGGTGTGATGGGGGGGGTGTATGTGTGTGTGTGTGTGTGTGTGTGTGTGTGTGTGTGTGTGTGTATGTACATACCACACTCAGAAACGTGTTTAAGGTCTATCATTGAAGTACAGATGCTATCAATTTGGTTTTATTTTGCCTTGGTGACTTCATGTGAGGTTTCTCCCTTTCTCGATTCATTATGACATGGATCTGCTTACATGAGTAATAGGGTTGAGAAAGCACGTGGGTATGTGGGTGGGGAGAAGGAAATCTGTATGTTCGGCATGTAGGGTATCAGTAAGCTGGCCTGGCATACAGCCTCAGAAAGTACTGTCCTGGTCCCTTGTATCCCTTTCTCTGTTTAAAGGTGTGTAGCCAGTGCCTCCATCATAAATCTTGCCCCGAAGACAAGCTAAGGACAGTGCTTTAGTGGAGAACAGCTGCATAACTAATTTTAGTCTCATCCTCGAGAAGTGGGGCAGTTTTAATCTCCACAGAAAAGTCACTCTAACACAACACTTGACATCCTCTCATGAGAAAGAGAGGCAGGGAGAGGGAGAGGAAGAGTGGGAGAGAGGGGGGAGAGAGAGACAGAGACAGAGAGAGACAGAGAGACAGAGAGCACTGAATAACTGGATCTGAGGCTGTTATATTTTGGAAGAGGACATTAGAGAGGGCTTTTACTATCTAATAGAATTTTAAATTCCCTTCACCTCCCTGAAACAGTCTCTCAAACAAGCCCCAATGTCCATTCATTTTAAGTAAACCTGAGGAAATTTTCTAGATTTGCTTATATGAAAGGAAGCAATGGGGAACAGGGATCTAAAAACCTCTAATTCCAGATTCTTCCTTTAACCGTTGTGTTGTGTTCTAAAAGATCTATCCAACAAGTGAGTGGCAAAGCATTAAAAATTCTCTCAGTTGCAATACATACTTGGGAAATCTAGACTCTTCTCTATAGAATGTTAGCTCCTAAAGAACAGGGACTGGGGTTTTTTTTAGTGTCTGTGAATATCCAGAATCTAACATGGTGCCTTGCATAGAGTAGGGGCCTAATAAATGCTCATTGAATTGAATAGCACATCCATTTTCTTATCCATAGAATTGGTATAGCCTCTACCAACAAGTCTTAGAAGACTAGGAAAGCTTTGAGAATTCTGAGCCACAGAGCTGAGTACAATAGTGCCTACATATAGTAGGTACTTAATAAATGCTTATAGATTGACTGACCATACTTGTTATAGGACTTGTTCAGCAGTTCAATAGCACAAAATGAACTGGACTTAGACTCATGAATGAAATGAGAAGGGTTCAACCTTAGTAGTGATAATTTCTATATGATTATGGGCAAGTCACTTAATATCTCTGAGTTTCAGTTTCCTCATGGGTAAAATGGATATGCCCCACCAACCTCATGGAGTTGCAATGAAAGTGCTTTCTAAACCTTGAATGGTAATATAAATATGAACAAATGTTAATGTTAATCCAACAAACAAAGTTAGATGGGATGTTAAGCCTGCAAAGCAAAGGACAGTTAGGTAGAGAGCTAAGGCTTCCAAATTAGCAAACAAATGGTTACACAAGTTTCATCTAATTAAACATCAAACTGCAACACAAAATTAAATGACCTTTAACCAATGTCTAAAATCTCAAGTTGGTTGCTGTACACTGTGGCTGTGAAACAGAAATGTGGGACTAGATGGTATAGGTAATAAATCATTTTCCCTAAGGAGGTATGGTCTGAAATGTTTCATTAGGTTACAATCTAGTCCAGATTTTTCAGGGCAGTCTAAAAGTACAGGAATGTTATTCAAAACTCTAAGAAACTTTCTTTGGGTTCAGCAGCCCCATCACCCGACCCTATGCCTTCTGTTTCCTGGTTCTATTCTCCCATCTCCCCATTACCATGATGACCTTTGTTCCCATGTTCAAATCTCACTGCAGCTTTTCCCTTAGAGAATCTTAGCCCAGTCTAATTTTGTGATGCAGGCTCATTTGTCCCAGGAAACAATACAAGGGGCCTTAGGTGAGGATGGATAGGCACCGGCAGAGCTGTGGTGGCTCAGAAGCAGAATAACCAGGTAGAATATGAGTCCAAGATTAATGTAAGGACATCGAAAATAACACGCCCCAGCATGGAAATGCAACTTTTCAAACTACTACATCTATCTTGGAAATTGGCTGAATTTCTTCTAATATTCTTTCAAGGTCCTCTATGAGTCACTCCCAAAATGATGGATCCTAATGGCTCAGAATATCTGTAAAGCTTCTGTGCCCGGCCATCTTCTCTTTTAACATTGTGACTCATTCTACTCTTGCAAACCAGAAGCAGAAAGAATAGGCAGAGAAATCCATCTTTACATTATAATGGCATCTCACCTACCAGCATACAACCATGATGGGCTATTACATGACCCAGATCACATATCAGAAATTGAGTTGGCTTATGATTCTGATCTTATGGGACTTGGCATCTTTTCAAGTCATTTCTATACTGTCTTTTTGGAACAAAATAATAAAAGAATAAATTGGAAGCTGAGGACTAGCCTGGCTTTCTTATAGTTGTCTTTTCTGTCTGGAAGTTTAGTGGGACAGGATAATGATGTTTCAGTGTACTTTCCTGGGAATGTGAGGGAATCTCCAAGTCACACCGGAAATCCCATGAGTATATCTCCATTTAAGTGTATCTCCATTTCACCATTGACTTGGACATATGTCTGCCTCAACACAGTAGGACAGCTAGATGATGAAGTGGATAGAGTGCCTAGCCTGGAGTCAGGAAGACTCATCTTCCTAAATTCAAATCTGGATTCAGACATGTAATAGCTATATGACCCTGGGTATGTCACTTAACTCTGTTTGCCTCAGTTTCCTCTACCATAAAATAAGCAAGAGAAGGAAATGGCCAACCACTCCCGTATCTTTGTCAAGAAAACCCCAAGTGGAGTCACAAAGAGTTGGACATGACTGAAACAACTGAACAAAAACATTAGGACATGATATGGCTTTTTGTTAGCTAAGTAGCTCCCTGCTCGGTACCTGATAATCCTGGTGCGTTTCCTAGAATAAGGAGTGATAACCTTGAAAAGCAGCTCCATTGCTCCATTAATCCCCAGCATCGCTGCAGTCGTGACTGAGTGGAAAAGACAAGAGTAACAAGAGTTATAGGACCAGTAGGAACCAAGCTGCCTTAACCTTAGAAAATGAACCCAAAAGCCTAGGAAGTATACCACTTGTGAGGTTCAAATATAATATAATCTATAGAAAATGGATCCAATCTGGGACAGATGCACTTTGACTTCTGACTTCTCCCATTAAACACATCCTTTTTATTACCAGGGAGAATGGGCAAGAAAATTGGTGCACAGAAATTCACTCCATGGTGGAACAAGGTTTCTGATCATCCCCTCAGTATTTCTCTATATAAATAGCAATGTTTCTGGGTCCCTCTCCTTTCCTCCCATCCTCCTATCCCTGCAGAAAGAATACCAAAGTTGTAGAAAATGCCTGCTGGAACTGTGATATCTCACTGAAGGTCCCACAATGATCAAGCCAAATCATTGGGACAAAGGATTTAAAACTGGAAGAAGAAAGACTAGAGAGTATTTACTCCAATCCCTTCATTTTGCGGATGAGAGGTCAGAAAATAGAGAGCATTTTGTCTCAGTTCATCCAGGAGTAGAAAGCAAAGCCAGGATTTAAACCCATGTCCTCTGATTCCACATTCAGTACAATTTCCACTCATGAAAATAAGGTTGGATATGAAGCCTCTTGAGAGAAGAACACTCTCAATGGCAAGGTAGAAGAGTAAGGCTCCCATATTAGTAAACAAATGGCCATCCAAGCTTCAACTAATTAAACATTAAACTGCTACACAAAATTAAAACAACCTTTTGCCAATGTCTAACATGTCAGATTGGCTGATCTGCACTGTGGCAAGTCTCTAGATACAAGGATGTACTAATTCAATTGAGCTTAGAATAATTTTTCTAAATTGTAAAGAACAATTTATCTTGCAGGGAATCTGTCTTCCATTTCTGCATAGGCAACAAGATATCTTCCATCTTTGAATCAGTTACAGCTGAGGGAATGATCTGAGTGTTCCTTCAACTCTCTGCTAGAATTTCAAAGATATTATCTATTGCCTCCTACTGGAGGGAGCAGAGTAGTTATCCCTAGCACTCACTTTGATTTTTCAGTTTGCCTGAATGGATGGTGACAAATATGGCACCAAGGCCTGGAAAAAGAAGCTCTAGAAGGTCATAGTCTGATCTCCTTGCTTCTAATCTAGAAGAAGGCAAAAAGAAATGGGACCTAGGTAAACTATTGACCCTTGGTAAAATTGTTGGTTGGGTAAAACACCAGGCTTTCAGTGTCCACACTGACTGTGATGCAGAGGACAAAAGTGTAGAATCTGAAGTAGAGAGAGAATAAGAATAAGAAACTGAAAAAAAAAATAAATTTAAAAATAATAATAATAAAAATTAAAAAAAAAAACAAAAAAAAAGAATAAGAAACTGACACTGGTTTCAGCAGCCAGCAGGAGCTCTGGATAGCTGCCTGAGGCTGGGCCTCTGGCAGCTCTATAAACATACCCTATTGGACATCTGGGAGCTGCCAAAGGGCCCATTGGCTTTTGCAGCCTTATTAGGGCCCTAGCCAAGTCATCTTGCTGACAGGGAATGTTTGGAGAGCTTACTGGTGCCTTCTATAACACCAAACAATTCATTAAGGCAACAGCAATGTACAGGTTGCCTGAACTCTGTTATTCTCAGATCATTACATATGCTGTATAAAGTAGACTGTACAAATGTTTCCAAAGTATATTACAGAATAATTGCAACAGTAAGTGTGGCTTTAAGATAGGTCTCAAATGTTCACTGAGCTACCTTTTGCCCACAACAAAATCATTGGTCTTCTCAGAACTACAGACTGGAGGAGGGTCCCCATCCCAAATAGATATCTAAAGCCCTTTGGTTAGGATCAAGGTTGACATAATGAAGAGACACCTAAGCACAGACAAGAAGGAAAAAGAGAAATGGTGGGAAGTCATGTGACTGACGTTTTTTTGTTGATCTAGACCTGTGAACTCAATCTACTAATGATGATATGCAAGATGTCTCTAAATTGTAGTCTTAGGGAATTATTTGAGGTTCCGAAAGGTCAAATGACTTTTTTATGGTTACACAGATGAATTTTTCAGAAGCAGGACTTGAATCCAGCCATAGCAATCTCCAAGACCATCCCTACACCATTATGCCTTTTAACTGATTTTGTTTTTATTCCTCAGAAAATGTATATAAAGTACTTCCAATTTTTAGACCTAAAATTGGTAGCCATAGTAACTCTTTGTGGGGGCAGGTAGATACGACAGTGGATATAGTGCCAGATCTGGAGTCAAGAAGGCCTAAGTTCAAATTTGACACTTACTACCTGTATGACCCTGGGCAAGTGACTTAACCCTGTTTGCCTCAGTTTGCTCATTTGTAAAATGACCTGGAGAAGAAAATGGCAAACCATTCCAATATCTTTGTCAAGAAAACCCCAAATGGGGTCACATAGAATCAGATACAACTGACAAGACTTCACAAAGTCACTCTCTGACCTCAAAGTTGCTCTACACCTCATCACTGAAAGGCAAATTGACATAATGAATAGAGAGCCGGCCTGGAGTTCTGCTTGTTTTTGTGCTCCTGTTCTTTGCTATATAAAGGCTCTCATGCACTTTCATCCATTTCTCCATGAAAAGTACTTGGTTAGGGAAGGAAGGACACTGGAATTACTTTTGCTTGCAGCCATGTTGGAAAAGCAGTGATGCATAGTTGATACAGGGCTGACTTTGAAAGCAAGAAGTCGTGCCTCTGACACATAGTGACTGTGTGATTACATAGCCTCTCTGAACTCTAAGCAATTCTCCAAGACTCGAAGTTTCAGAGAAGATGTTTACTTGAATTGGGAGAGGAAATGAATTTCCTCATCAGAATTCTTCATCCCCAGGAGATCACATGTTCAGTCCAAAATTTGCAAAGGGCTCTACATTGGAAATCTAATTTTATCCTCACAACAAACCTTAGAAGGTAGTACAGATGTCTATTCTGCCCATTTTACAGATGAGGAAATGAAAACAGAGGGATCAGCAATTTGGGAAGAGCCCAAGCATGGACTAGAAGCCAGGGGCTTTAAGCTATAGGCTTTAAGGGACAAGAAGAAAGGAAGTGTGGGGGGTTTGCTGAGACTTTGAAGGATTCCTTTTGGATCAGACTCAGGACTCTGCAAGGCAGAAGTGATCAAAACATAAGCTCTTGTCTATCACAGCTCCATCTCCTCAAAAGCAGCTGTCATAAATCTAGTCAATTAATTAATCCCACTTATCCTCTCTCTTCTTCCTTCATTCTCCTCCTTCCCCCATTCTCTTCCAGCCCTTTCTTTTCCTTATCTCCTTCATATAGACCCCCTACATCTTCCTCCTCCTCCTCTTCTTCTTCTTCTCCCTCTTTCTCCCCGCTTCTTCCCCCCCTTTCCCCTCCCCTCCCCTCCCCTTCCTTACCCTCTCCTCTCCTCCCCTCCCCTCCCCTCCTCTCTCTCTCTCTCTCTCTCTCTCTCTCTCTCTCTCTCTCAAATAAATACACATACATATTGTACTGATTTCTAGCTCTTCAAGAATTTTTCAGTAGGTTCCCTTGAACAAGAGCTAAATATAAATAATCAACTTACCTCTAGAGGCAAAAACCTGCAGTGCCCAGAGACAATGGATGAGATTCTGGTTGTGAGACAGATTTTTCCTGGCCAGAATCAATGTCACATCAAGTGCCTCCGATTCCAGGGCTTTCTGTCCAAACTTTTTGTCTAAGAAAGCACATACAAAGAAATCAGTCCAGAAGTGGCTTCTGACACTGACTCTAAGCAAGTCACGTAGTGCAAATGCAAAGCATTACAAGTCAGATTGTCATGGTATGAGGATGTAAGGATAAAGCAATTTATACTAAGTGTTTCACTGGAGTACTACATAGCCCAGCAGCACTAAGAAGCCTATAAATTGTACTCTTCTTAGTATTGCCCACCAAGCTGATCCTGACTTCCCAATATAATATTATGTAACTATCATAAAAATGATACCAGGGGGCGGCTAGGTGGTGCAGTGGATTAAGCACCGGCCCTGGATTCAGGAGTACCTGAGTTCAAATTCGGCCTCAGACACTTGACACTTACTAGCTGTGTGACCCTGGGCAAGTCACTTAACCCCCATTGCCCCGCAAAAAAAAAAAAAAAAAAAGGCAAAACAAACAAACAAAAAAATGATACCATACTATCAGGTTTCTAAGTAGATCTCCCCTCATTCTCTACTTTGCTTTGAGTTTCTGAAGAATTAATAACCCTCACTTGTTAAAAATGCAACTCCTCTATTTGTACCACTGAACCTATCCTCTCCTCTGCTCTAGGAGGAATGTCTTGGATCCTTGGATCTCTCTCCTTCCCCCTACCCCTTCTTTCTCTCTCACTTTTTTGCTCTCTAAGTATATACATATATGTATATGTATGTATATACACATATGCATATATGTGTATGTATATATGTTGTTGTTCAGTAGTTTTTCAGTCATGTCTGAAACTTTGGGACCCCATTTGGGGTTTTCTTGACAAAGATACTGGAGTGGTTTGCCATTTCCTTCTCCAGCTCATTTTACAGATGAGCAAACTGAGGCAAACAGGGTTGAGTGACTTGCCCAGAGACACACAACCAAGATGTGTTGAGGCCAGATTTGAACTCAGGAAGATGAGTCTTCCTTGACTCCAGGCTTGGCATTCTATCCAATTCACCACCTAGCTGCTCCCTATACATACACACACACACACACACACACACACACACACACACACACACAAACATACCTCCCTCTCTCTCTCTCTCTCTCTCTCTCTATATATATATATATATATATATATATATACATACAAACACACATATATATGTGTGCATGTTTATGTGTCCTACTTTGCATAAGATATATCCCAACCTTAGAATTCACTTCATTCTTACCTCTACTTCTTAGAATACATAGTTTTTTAAGGTTGACTTCAGATGTAATCTCCCCTCTGAAGTGTCATAAAAATGATACCAGGGGGCGGCTAGGTGGTGCAGTGGATTAAGCAGTGTCAATTATCTTCTATTTATTTGTCTGTGCATATATTTTTCTACCATATGTATTTATGTATTATACAGATAAATGGATAGATAACCATATCAATATAGCTATATATATATACATACAGATATACATGCATACACACATATATGTGCATATATGATCTCATTGACCCCTAGGATTCATCCAGACAAGTGACTTCCAAATCTATATGTTCAACCTTAATCTCTTTGGTAAAATTTAGTCTTGCATCACTTACTGTCTGCTGGATATCTCCACTAGGATGCTCATAAGTATTTCAAGCTTGGAATATCCAAAATGAAATTGATTGTCAGACTCTTCCTCCAAACTTCCCTATCTCTGTTAAGAACTTATTATCCTACCCAGTCCCCAGATTCATTATCTTCTCTTTTCGTTACCCCATATACAAAAATTGTCATGTCTTTTGGGTTCTACCTCCACAGGATATCTTTTATTCATACTTTTCTCATTACTCATAGACCTACTCTACTTCAGTACTCATTCACCTATTCTCATCACCTGTTGGCTAAATTACTGGAATGATTTCCTGTTTCTATTCTTTCCCCATTTAACAATAAACTCTTCATAAAACTACCAAAAATAATTTCCCTGCGGAACAATTTTATTATCCTTAAGAGTTAGTTTAAAAAAACATCTCAGCCTGGAAATTAAAGTTTCCCCTAATCTGATACCAATCTCTTTCTAGACATTTCATGTTATTTCCCTTCATACAATCAATATTACAATTATGCCATCCTATCAAATGTTCTCTGAAATTGGCATGCGATCTCCTTGACTTTGTATAAGGTGTCCCTCAATTCTAGAATATATTCTATTCTTACCTGCACTTCTTACAACATATAGGTTCTCTTTAATTTGACCTCAAATGTCATCTCTCCTGTGAAATTTCAATGGTCCTGTATACATCTATGTATATGTTGTTTCCACCAAGCAGAATGCCCTTTTTAAGGCTGTGGCCTGTTTCATTTGTTATTGTGTATCTTCGAGTTCACTAAAACTCCAGATCTACATACAAATCATTACCTAACTCCCTGTCTCCTATCCTGTACTTGGGCAGTGGATTTTTGGACCCATTTATGATTTCATGTTTATCCTTATTAAATTTCATCCTATTCATTTTAGCTCATTGTTTTCATTTGTGGTCTTGACCATCAACAAATATATTTTTTATTCCCTCTCAACTTTGTCATCTTCAAATATATCACCTATGTCATCATCTAAGGCATCAATAAAATTACTAAGAAGAGAGCCAAGGACATCCCTATGAAGCACTCCACTAGAAACCTTACTTCAACAACCTAGACAAAACCCTGATTTTAGTATGGGTGATCTATAAAAGAATAAAGCTATCCTTGTGCAATTATTTCCATGGATACTATGAAAATAGCTATTCTATTAGAGGTTCATTTATAACATTTGAAGTTCCCAGTATCACTTTCATTATTACAAAAAAAAGTTTCATTCCATTTGGCCTCAGGGTTCAAGGGCTGTTGGTACCTCTCTGGCCAACCTTGACCAGCAGCCTTAGCAGAGGCAAGAGGATGTTGTAGTCTGGGGAAGCTGTCCGAGCAGAATCCACCAAGGTCTGGAGGAGGGCTTCACTGCCTCCCTTGCTAATCATGTAGTGGATCCTTCGATCTGTGCCTAAGGAAGGGAATAAGAATAGAATCATTAATCATGATTTTAGAAAACAGGAAATGGGACTAAAAAGCTGGGCACAAGAAGGAATTATTCAGTTTACTTTAAAAAAGACTGGGAGAGACAAATTATTTCCATTTCCTAAACTATTCAATGTTTATAATTTAGGAAATTAGGGAAAGATATCAATTATAATTTAAAGGAACTACAAGAGTCATCTACTCTATCCTTCTTCTGTGAGGTCATGAGGGTATTATATGTAATAATGATGGAGAGAAAGAAAAGAGCATAACCCTTTCACTAGAGCAGGTAAAATCAATTTCTAGACATTAATACTTTGTTGAGTTTGCAATTATCATCAGTGTGGGTACTATTCTCAACGCAATGCCTCTATGCCTTTTTTCTTATCCTGAGTAATTCATTCCCATGTTTTGTTTTGTTCTGTTTCTGACAAATCCTCCATAGCAGAACCATGTTACCTAAAGTGGAGGTCTTAAATAGCTCAACTGAGACCCTAGGTACTTTCCTAGGATTTTTTTAAAGTTATGGGAATACTTGATTGGGGAAGGAAAGAAGACTTATTATTAGGAATATCCTTAAAGAGCAACCTTAAATAAGACAGCAGGTATTCCCTCTAGACATGTAATTGATAGTCAATCATGTTAAACATTTCCTATGTGCCAGGCACTATGTTAAGTGCTGTAAATCAAAGAAAAATCCAAAACAAACTCTGCCCTCAAGGAACTTACCTTCTCAATAAGGGAAAACAGCAATTTTTAGAATGATATACATAAGACCTATACAGAATAGATGGAGGGTTGCCTTTCTTAGAAGAAAAAACAATAAGATCTGGGAGGACCAGGAAATGCCTCCTGCAGAAAGTAACATTTGAGTTAAGTCTTGGAGGAAGCTAGGGATTCTGTGAGGTCAAGGTGAGGAGAGAGGGCATTCTGGACATGAGGAATGGCCAGTGAAAAGACATAGAGGATGTGGAACATCATGAATGATGAACAGCATGTATGGCTAGAATATTGAGTATCAGGAGGAAAATAATGCTTGGAAGGACAGGAAGGAGCCAAACTGCAAATATATATATATATATATATATATATATACACATACATATACATACATACATATATATATGTGTGTGTGTGTGTATATATATATATGTGTGTGTGTGTATGTGTATATGTGTATGTATGTGTATATATATATATATTTAGTGGGGCAATTGGGGTTAAGTGACTTGCCCAGGGTCAAACAGCTAGTAAGTGTTAAGTGTCTGAGGCCGGATTTGAACTCAGGTACTCTTGACTCCAGGGCCAGTGCTCTATCCACTGTGCCACCTAGCTGCCCCCAAACTGCAAATAATTTTATATGTCAATTGATAAGTGTTTATTGACTACCTAATATGTGCCCTACATTACACTACGTGCTAAGAATGGAAGAAAAAAGAAAGTCAAATAACTATGTACAAACAAGGTATAGACAGTATAAACTAGAGATAATCTCAGAGGGAAATCCCTAAGACTAACGAGGACTGACAAAAGCTTCTCAAAGAAGGTAGGACTTCAAATGAGCAGGAAATGAAGAGGAAGAGAATTCCAGGCATGGTGGACAGCCAGGAGATTGAGTCGTATGCAAAAAACAGCAAGGAGGTCAGTATTGCTGCATTATAAAATATATAGAAGGGAATAAAGTGTAAGAAGACAAGAAAGGTAGGAAACAGTCAGGTTAGGAAGACTTTCACATCATTTTATATTGAATCCAAAAGATAATACTGCTAGAGTTTACCTCTTCAGGGTGGGGTTCGGGGGGCTCAAGTCTTAGTGTTATGGAGGCTGTTGACACAAAAGTTCTATTCAAACACCTTTCCTCTTAGACCTCGGTGGCACCACCACACTTCTGTGCCCCACTATCAATTTAAAGATAAGCTATTTTCTCTAAATGCCAACATTTCCTGTATTTAAAAGAACTGCCAAGAATTGGAATGGTGGTATTGAGATACTACAGAAAGCCAGTTGGCACACATTAGGAATGCAGAGGAGTGGAGGGAGGATATTAATGCAATAGAAAGGTTAATTAGAGACCTAGAAACAGCCCCAACTGATTCAGCTGCATTGTAGTCTCTCTGCCCATAGACCTAATCTGTCTCCCAAGGCACCTCCTACTGCATCTGGGAGTGAGTAGTTCAGTTTATTTCTATGATAAGTGGGAGTCCACTGTAACATTCAAGCTGTTAGTTAAATCTATTTTTATTTTGGTGGGGGAGGTGGACAGAGAAGGTTTGTCCTCAGTGATAGCGAAAGGCCTCTGGCCTGCCCTTCCTATTCTGCTACTAATAATTAAGCAGAATGAAAAGATGACTGTCCCTTAACATTTGATTGACTTTTTCTTTACTTTCCCCCTTTTCACAGTAGCTTTACTTTTTTGCATTTATACAGTATCTGAGAAGTATTTCAGAGGTGAGTTTGGAGTAAGAAGAATACAGTATATCTCAGAAGATGCCACCAACAAATTAAGTCATATCTAGAAATGGATGAACCAAGTGACCATCAGCTCTGGGACTGGGTCAATAGGAGTTGAGTGAATGAGAAACAATAAAAAAGGACATTTCATTAAGTGTCTTCTTAACAAAATATTAGAACTGCTTCAGTCACAAGGACACCTCAGAAAAGATACCCAAAGCTATGCACATTTCTATGTATACCAGGTTCTCTTTGTCCAACCCATTACCTTCACCTGAGGAAAGTAAATATGGTAATGAAAACACTTACCAACAGAAAGCAGTTCAGTGAGGACCTGGAGGATGTTCAGAATTGATTCTCTATCAGAAGAGCTCTGAAATTGGAACAGAGGAAGTCATCTTTGAGGGGGTGGGACTTGGGATTTACAAGCCTTGAAGTAATAACAGTTGATTCCTTTCCTGCTACCTGTTCTTGGGCCTTGTTACAACAGTCATACCCTTTGTCATTCATTCTTTTTTTTGGGGGGGCTGCTTCTACATGAAATAATATCCTAACCCCTTCCCCAACCTCAGGCTACCCAGACCCCACCTAGGGTATCCAGGCAGGAATGACAACATAGTGACTCACATGACTGGGATGAGAAGGAAGACAACCAGACTGTGCCATTTACCCGGCACATCCATCCTAAGGTCCTTTAGGCCTTACCCTCTGCCCTGCCATTGCATTCCACAGACTCCCAAGCACTGCCCTCTAACCTGTGTATGCATCCTAACGACCCCCGGGTCTTGACACCTGCCCTGCTGCTGTACCCTAAGGACTTTTAGGTCTTTCTATCCAGCCTGCAACTGAACCTTCTTGTATGTGCTATTGCCTCCTATTAGTAGGATCCCCTTAAGAGCAAAGATTATCTTGATTTTTCTATTTGCATCCCTACCACTTAGCATAGTGCAAGATATATCTTAAGCATGTAATAAAAAAAAATGAGTTTTCATTCATCATTCTCATCTACCTGCAGACATGCGCAGGTCTCCACAAACCTAAAACATTTTTGAAAGCCTTCTCTTTGCTCTTCTACTCAAGCAACTATTGTCCCATATTTGTCACCCTATATCCCTACTACTACTTTTTAGTCTTCTTTAGGCCCTCACAATCTAGTTACCATCTTACCATTCTACTGAAATTGCTCTCTAAGACAACAAAGATCTGATTACCAAATTAAATTACCTATTTATTACTTGTCCTTCTTGAATTCTGTGCAGTATATAACATTATTGGCCACCCCCTCCTACTGGATATTCTCATCTCCTCAACTTCACTGACACCCCTACAGTATCTCCTGGTTCTGTGTTTCTTTGACCCATCTCTCTCTGTCTATTTACCTGGTTTATCCTCTTCCAAATCCTTTAAGTTGACTGCTAATGTTGCTCAAGGTTCTTTTCTCTCTCTCTCTCTCTCTCTCTCTCTCTCTCTCTCTCTCTCTCTCTCTCTCTCTCTCTCTCTCTCTCTCTCTCGATATATACACGCTCCTTCCTTTATAAATCACATTCATTTCCTTACTTTCATCAACCACTTCTATGCAGGCAACTCCCAAACTCATGTACAAATTTCTATCCTTCCTATCTAATTATACAGCCATGGCCTATCTTCTGAGCTCTAGACCCATATCCCCAACAAGATTTCTAAAACTGGATGGACCAATACCAACATCTTCAAAACCAGCTTATTATTCAGCCCAACCCACCCTTCCCCACCAAAACAACAAAAACAACCACTGCTTCTTTTTCTGACATCTGTTTCTACCAGTGATATTGCTATTCTCTACATCTTCTCCAGTCAACTTTACTTTGCATATACAATCAGATACCAAATCATATAGATTCTATTTCTTCAACATCTCTTACATCTATACTTGGTATAGGCCTTCATAACCACCTGCTTAGACCATTACAATTAAGTCCAAATAGGTTTTCACACCTCCCCTTCTTCTCCACTCAAATACATCCTGCTGCCAAAATATTCTTCCTGCACTGATCTGATGATGTTACATTTTTGCTAAAAAAAAATATATCCTCCGGAAATTAAAAAGAATAAAAACTCCTTTTTTGACATTCAAGACCCTTTACAATCTAGTACCACCATAGACCTCTTTAATATCAATCTCTTTCATATACTCTTCATTCCAATCACTTTGGACCTTTTTTTTGCATTCATATTACCTTTATGTTTTTCCTTGCCCTCATTTAAACTGTATCCTGTGCTTAGAATGATCTTCCTTTGGCCTCTTGAATTCATATGCACCATCAATTAAACCCCAAAGAAAATAACACTTATTCCATGCTGAAAATGCTACACCTTTGTTAAACCCCTAAATAAAATGGAAGCTCTTCCATGAAAAAAAAAAATGATACCCGTCCTGATTGCCTTTGTCAATAAATAACTTCACTGTCTGACTCCCCTCCCCCCACAAACACACACACCATTCCTAGCAATTCTGCACCTCTAATCCATCAGGCAATATTGTATCATTACCTGTACCTTATCCATGGCTCGCCCTATGAGGACAGCAACTATATATAAACTTTGACTGGACTAGTACTTTGAAAGCAATAAGAACTTAATAAAATTTACCCGAATGTTGAATGAAAGAGCAGACTGACATTTATGTAACAATTTTATGCATAACTTCTTCACAGCAACCCTATGAAGTAAATAGTACTAGTACTATTATCCTCATTTGGCAGAAGAGGAAACTGAAGCAGAGAGGGTAAGTGTTTTTCTCAGGATCACACAGCTAGTAAGTGTCTAAGGCCATTTAAACTCAGGTCTTCCTGACTCCAGTGCCACATGCATAAAGAGATTAAGGCTCAAATAATTTAAATAATTTCCTCAAAGCAAAAGCTAGCTAACCATGAAGCCAGAAATTGAATCTTGGTCTTCAGGAAGACAACAGTTTGATGGAAAGAGTATTAGACTTAGACTCAGACAGTCAAGGGTTAAGTTCTTGATGAGCTAATTTTATGAATTCTGGCAAGTTGTGTGAGAGAGTTATAAGATTTGGTTTCCCTTATCTGCATGAAGGTGATGATAATACTTCTGCTGTCTACATATAAGTTGTGCAAATCAAGTAAAATAACACATGTAGAGTGCTGTGAAAATTTTGAAATGTTACTGTATATAAAATTCACCTATTAGGAAAGTAGTCAGATTCTAACTAAGTCTAGGGCTGTTTCTAATATACAAATTCTGTGCTTCATTAGGTTGCACTATAGTGGGGGAGGCTTCCTGAAGTTGTAGGACTATGTGAGGAAAACCAGGATGAACAACCACCACCATAGATATCCCACTTGGATGTTTGAAACATGCTACCATCCAGGTATGTATGTATCAGGCTAATTTTACTTAGTAAACCTTCCCTGGGGACTTAACTTTGGGAGATACAGCAGTAAAATGAGCTCTAGAGGGAACATTGATGGGCCACAGAAATAGAACAGGGGAAGGTGACTTTGAAAGACCTATATAGCACATTTACCACCGTTATTTATCAGCAGACTTGTTTTTCAAATCAAGAGCTTATGACAGTGAAGAGAGATCACCTAAAAATGTCCTGATAAAAAGAGCCAGACTACCCAGGCTTAAAATGATGTTTGTATGTTTTATTACAGACCTTATCATTAACTGTTCAATCTAGAAGGGACCTTAGAGATCATCTCATATAGACCCCTTATTTTACAGAAGAGCTGTCAGTTACCTGTCCAAGGTCACATAGTTCATCAGTGATGACACTGTCTGAAAGTTCCCCATCTAGCATTCTTTCCATTGTACCACATACCAAAGTACCTTACTATTCTTATCTATACCCTGGGGCTAATTACAACAATAAGCTCCTCCATCTGAAAAGGATCTCAAGAAGTCATCTAGCCCAACCTCAAGGCAACACAGCACCTTAGCTTATGACATTTCCTTAAAGCTAAGTGCTTACACTCCTCTTCTCTAGTCTCACCCCATTAACAGTTTCCTTCCTTTGATTTATTATAGTTCTCTTATGAGCACCACACAATCTAGCAAAATTTGCTGCTTTGCATTTCTTTTCTAATTGTTTTGTAAATGGATGTAGGGAGATCCCATCCAGAACCATTCATCCCAGGCAACTTGCCATCTCTCCTCCCAATGCCCCACATATTCCCACTTGCAATGACATGCTCCAGACAAGACCTTTAGAGATCATGTTTCCTCTAGCCACTATATACACATACATTCCTGGATAAGGAATATATATCTTGCCACTGGACCCAGATGGCTCTGGAGGAGAAAGTGAGGCTGGTGACTTTGCACAGCCATCCCTCATTTAAAATCCAATTCACTGCAAGTCTTGACATCACCCTGATGTCACGGTCCTCTTTGAGAATGAAGGACAAAAAACAACATGTGCTTCACAGCTCCTAGGCAAAGGACAGAAAGTCACTATTTATTGTGACTGAAGATTCCATTCCCTTATTTACTTTTCCAATTCAGGGCTTTATAAGTTATATCTATTAGTGTCCTTATAGGAAAAGTGGATGAGTTCAATCTGAGAATTTGAGATATGGTAAAGCAATCTTTAAAGGGAAGGGGAAGCAAAGGGGACAGCACCATGATGTCTAAGCATTACAGTAATAGGTTCTATGTCAATATCATATAGCAAAGAAACATTTTTGTACTATTTTTATCTTTTTTATATTTAAAAAAATTATTTACTTTTGACATCTTTTAAAAGTTTTGAGTTCCAAATCCTCTCTCCCTCCAGCTTTTCCTCTATCCACTGAAAAGGCAAGCAATATATCAATTATACATGTGAAAATCATGAAAAACATATATATATATATATATATATATATATATATATATAACAAAGAACTATGTGGATGGAATTGGTTATCTTGCTATAATTCTCACTATGAATACTTGTTCATCTGAATTTTTAGAGTAGTTCTCAGTTGTACCAGCCCAATGAATGAAGTACTCCTTCTCTTCACACCAGCACATATGGTGCATTCAGGCTCTGACTGAAGGAATAATATTGGAAGGATCTGAGCTATCTTTTTTCCTAGCTCCTGCACCTGCCTTTCTTTTGGGCCCATTTGGACTTTTCAAAAAACGACTTTTTTTATAACAATCGTTTGGCTGAATATTGGCTAGCAATAAAGTACGTCTTATTCATTCATTCAACATTGTTCTAGGGCTTGTTAGAATACAGGATGAATAAGACACATGTCTGCCCTTGGATAGATTATTACAGTCCTATAGGAGAGGTGAGATAGCTTTACAAGTAATTAAAATACAAGACAGGATGTATAATATAGGTAAAGTGTTTCTTTCATAGTTCATATATTTAAAGTAGAAAAGTTGCTCACAGATAAGAAAATAAAAGCTCCTTATGTTACAATGGTAGAAAATGGGTCCATGAGTGGTTAAGTGATTCACACAAGGTTATGTATGTAGTAAGAGGCCAAGCTGGAACTTGAATCCAGGTCCTCTGACTTGAAATCTTAAATTATTTTCATTATACAACATGTAAGTTCAAAGAAGGGAGAGATTGGATTAGGGCAAGAGAAGAACAAGGTGGGGTGGGTCAAGAATAAAGGAAAATTCATGAAGATGTGGCAGTTGACAGAACATGGAGAATATGTAAAATTTCAACAGGTAGATCTATAAAGGGAAAGCATTCTGACAGATGGAGGCCTTTTTCCAAGAACAGGTCTCTTGTCATCTGCCACCCCCTGCCAGGAAATAATGCTTCATCATAACCAGTCAGGGCACAGCTCCCCTTAAAAGAGGGGTGAAGATAATACATATCTTATCTAATCAACTTGACAAGGTGACTAAAAGAGCTGTTAGCTATCACCTAACTTCTGACATCCTTGTTATACATAGATCCATCACTGCTTTCTCCTATCTCCTTCTTTTATCTTCCTCTTCCCTCCCTCCCAATATGTCTCCTGCTCACCATGATCTGAGACTTCTTAACTTGTAAGTATACACAAGTTGTTACTCTGTGTTCCTACTGCTATTGACCCTGGCACTGGCGATATCCAGGGACTGTTCTCTGGGTTCTTCAAATTGATTTTAACCTGTACTTCTTTCTAGGACTCTGTGTTCTACCTGCTCTACTACTTCAGCCAATGAGTCCATGATCAGTTCTGCCAGATTTGTCCCTGGCTCTTGGCTGCCTGTTGCTCAGGACCTATAAGAATAGTGAGTGAGTGATGTAGTGTATTGTCTTCATGGGGAATATGATTAGATCAAAGAATTGAAGTAATTGAAAAGCTTTCAGCGGCCATTAACTCCATCCTTTGCTCAAATCGCTAATCAAATCCATGACATTCTTGACAAATTTTCATTCAGGCTCTGACTGATGATTTTCAGTGACAGAGAACTCACCACTTCCTGAAGCATTCCATTCCATTTTGGGGCAGCTTTCATTATTAGAATTTTTCCTCCAAATTTTGCACTGAAACCTGCTTCCTGATATTTCTAATGATTGTTCCTAGTTCTTCCCTCAAGATCCTAGTAAAGTCATCTTACTTGGAAACCCTTCTCTCCCAGGTCTCCTTTTCTCTTGACTAAGTATCTTAAGCTCTTTCAATTGCTTCATACATGCAAAGTTTCTGGATTCCTTTTGATGCTTTCTAGATTGATAGGATCATTTCTAACATCTGGAACCCAGAAATAGAAACACAATCTCAGCTAATGAATAACCAGGACAGAGTACAACAGGACCATCCCCTATCTTGATCAGGACACTGTACTTTTGATACTGTAATATAATATCAAATTAGCTTTTGGAGGTGGGAGGGGTTACCATGTTACAGTGCTAATACATTGTGCTTGCAGTCCACTAAAAGCCTTATACTTTCTATCTTCATTTCCCCCATACTTGTGCAATTGATTTTTTTGGAGCTCAACTCCAGGACTTTAAATTTATAACTTTTAAATGTTATTTCAATAGCTTCAGCCCATCATTTTGGCCTTCCAACATCCTTTGGGATTTCTATTTCATTATTCAATAGATTAAATATCTGTCCTAATTTAATGTCAATTGCAAAATTTAATATCTGTGCTTTTCTCTCAGTCACTGAGAAAGTTCTCAGTGTCTTCACCATTGAGAACCAATGATACATAGAGGAGTGTTTGCTAGACAGTTATGAAACCTTTGCTTTGGTTTTGAATTTGCATACTAACTATGTAACTCTGGACAAGTCACTTCAGTTCTCTGAACCTCATTTTTTTTTTCAACTGTAATATGGGCAGAATAATATTCCCTTCCTCATGGAATTGTTGTAAGGTGGGGGGAGATTCACAAATCCCAAAGTGCTGTGTCAACATGAATGATTATTTTCTGATTCCTACTTTTGAAAGAGCTATAACTGGATTTTTGAAGAGTCATGGGGCTTTGAAAACTCTTGTTTCCCTGACTTCATCATCTGCATTGGGAACTTTGGCTGAATAAAGGCGATCCCACCATGCCATTTGTCTGCACCTGCCTATCACAGCAGAATGGAATTTTAACAAGAAGTTCCATACTCAGAAATGCAGTGCTCAGTCCAACTACCACTGATTTACATCCAGGCATCAACACATGCACTGCTTTGGCCCTTCCAAACCATTTCACTAAAAGCTGGGAATGGAGGCCAGGGCATGGAGATTACTGTATCACTTGAATGAGTCGCCACTACTCCAATTTTCTAGACCTAGAGGCATGGGAAAGGCTCAAGCTAGAGGAAAAAAATAAACTACAATGACTGTCTCTCTCTGATCATATATGTTGCCATCTCTCTCACTACTACTTATTCATCATTTTGTGGAAAAGGATAGGAAGGAAGATTTAAAAAAAAGAGCAGGTGAAGGAAAGGGGAAAAGAAAGCAGGAATGGAAAAAGGAGAAGACAAAAATATAAGGAATAGGGGAGGGTACACAGGGAAGTCAAATATTCTATTCCAATCTCCTCTGTCCCACTCCCATGAAGCTTCCTCTTACTATTCCAGTCAATACTGTTCTCTTTCCTCCGTGAACATTTATATCTCCTATTGCTTGTAATAATCTTTTTGGCATTTACCACACACTCCCTTGTATTACCATTTGACCATTCAGTATGTAGCTCTCCCTGAATCAGACCTGAAGGCAGATC
The DNA here is from genome assembly GCF_019393635.1 of Dromiciops gliroides. Classification (NCBI taxonomy): domain Eukaryota; kingdom Metazoa; phylum Chordata; class Mammalia; order Microbiotheria; family Microbiotheriidae; genus Dromiciops; species Dromiciops gliroides. The sequence goes on from NC_057862.1 coordinate 126,035,121, forward strand.
CTTAGAGGCAGGAATTTAATCTCAGGTTTATTTTGAAGTCCCCACTGAACCTAGCACAATGCATTCTCAGATAATAATAACATAACTTATAATGTGCCAGGCACTGTGCTAAGCACTTTACACTTACTGTCCTCCCAACAACTCTGGAAGATAAGTGTTATCATTATCCCCATTTTACAGATGAGCAAATTGAAGCAAACAGAGGTCAAGTGACTTGCCCAAAGTCACACAGATATTAAATGCCTGAGGTTGGATTTTAAATCAGGTCTTTCTGAGTTAATGAATATTCGTTCAATGTTTTTACCTCCAACTCAGGAGAGAGTTGGAAGAATTAAAAGAAACTAGACTTCTAGTTATTTTCCAATCTACCCTGTACTATGATAATCTATGTATTCACTCACACTGTCCACCACGATATATATAGAAGATATTTCTTCCTTATCTCTGCCTGTTAAAATGCTTCTCTTCCTTTAAAGGCCTTTTCCATGAAGTTATCCCGAGTTCCCCCTCCCCCACTACTCCACCACCTGAAACCCAGGTGAAAGTGATCTTTCCTTCCCCAAACTTTATTAGCATATTTTACCTATATATAATAAACACTTTCTTAGAGAAGAATCAAAAGATTTCAGACCTGGTGAGCACCAAATAACATCACAAAAAAGAGTTTATGTTTAAACAGAGAGGAAACCACGCATTACAAATGTGGGAGTCATTCTTGAATCAGCTTCTGTGCATGATGAGATCACTGAATTGTTATAGAAAATTGATCAAATTGAATAGAAAATATTGGAATGTTCATATTTATAGATGCTTATTAAAACCACCATGAAAATGAGACTAAACTGTAAACTCTGAAAAATCTTATGGACAATGATAATGGAAAATTAAAACCAGAATCACTTATGAAATAGCAGGAAGCAGTGGAGGGAAAATTAAAGATAAATTTAGCAAGATAGCCAACTAAGCATAGTATTCCCAGTATTAATTCCAAGAATTAAACCAAAAGGAAGAAAACAGACTGATGAAAGATGGAGAAGATCTGCACACATTTTTTTAAATAAAAATGTTTATTATCAGAAAAAAACTTATTTTTTAAAAATGTGGTAGAACAATGATGTAAGTACAATTGTTTTCAGTGTCAATGGATCATCCTTCTTCATAGACACACCTTTATCATATTTACAAAGAACATGTGATTTATTCTGCTTTCAAATTGCAAATATTTTTATGACAAACTTTTTACAATAAAGAGTAGAATAGCCAGTTGGTCATTTGGTCAAAAAGCATTTATTCAGTACTTTCTGCCTGCTGTTTTCAAGGATTCCACATTCTAATGGGGGAGACAATATGCAAATTAAACATGTGCATACAAATATAAATGACAAATTCTCAAAGGGAAGATACTAGCTGGCTTGAGAAAAAGGCATCCCAAAGAAGGTTGGATTTGAGCTGACTCCCAAAGGATGCCATAGAAGCTAAGAGTCAGAGCAAACAGAGAGAACATTCCACATGCAGAGGAAAACCAAGGCAAAATGGCAGAGTTGGGAGATGGAGCATCGTTTGTGAGAAACATCACTCTCAAAGTATCTGAAAGAAGGGGAGATTCACAAGGCACGCATGTGCATGTCCACATGTGTGCACGCGTGCGCACGCGCGCACACACACACACACACAAGCCCAGACATTACCATCACTGTTTGTAACACCACTTTTAGAATTTTATCATCAACTCTCTCATACAATCATTTAGTAATTCCCTGTTTCAATGTTCACTAAAAGGCAGCTGAGAAAACATAACTAATAACTATTAATCTATATGCCTAGGGGCAGCTAGGTGGCACAGTGGATAGAGCACCAGACCTGGAGTCAGGAGTACCTGAGTTCAAATCCGGCCTCAGACACTTAACACTTACTAGCTTTTTGACCCTGGGCAAGTCACTTAACCCCAACTGCCTCACTAAAAAAATAAATAAATAAATAAATAAATAATCTATATGCCTATTCCTCCACATATATAAATTTTCATTATAATAAGCTACATACACATAAAGTAAATCCTTGATTATGGCCTTTTTATGAAATGAGAAACAATATTCCAGAATAGAATATATCTTTACCAACACACACTTGACTAAATGATGTAGATAATTCAGAACTCCACAGTGATTTTTTTCTTTATTGAATATAAAGAAGCATTTGGGCGGGGAAGGGGGGTGTCAATGAAGGTTAAGTGACTTGCCCAGGGTCATACAGCTAGTAACTGTCAAATGTCTGAGGCCAGATTTGAACTCAGGTCCTCCTGAATCCAGGGCTGGTGCTTTATCCACTGTGCCACCTAGCTGCCCCCAAGAAGCATTCGTTTCAGTATAGTGAAACAAGGTCTTAAATGATCTATTCTCCAACAAGGTGTCTTCCCTACTAATATGTCAAAAGAAAAAAGATTATTTGAAAGATCTAAAAAGAGAGGCAGCCTTCTTAAAAGACCTTCTGATAATAATCCATAATCACTCTAAGAATTTGGCTTATAGGGACAGCTAGGTGGCAAATTGGATAAAGCCCTGGCCCTGGATTCAGGAGGACCTGAGGTCAAATCTGGCATCAGGCACTTGACACCTACTAGCTGCTGGCTATGTGACCTTGGGCAATTCACTTAACCCTCATTGCCCCACCTGAAAAAAAGTGTTTGGCTTACCCATACATTGAAGTTGATGAAAAATGCCTAATTTTTATATGTGCAATCATGTTAAATATAATTCCATATTAGCCATATTGTGAAAGAAGAAACAGAACAAAAGAAAAAAAAAACTATAAAAAATAAAGTGAAAATAGTATACTCCAATCTGCATTTAGACTCTATCACTTCTTTCCCTGGGTGTGAACAGCATTTTTCATCATGAATCCCTTTGAATAGTCTTGGATCATTGTATTGCTAAGAATAGATATATTATTCACAGTTAATCATTGTAGAGTGTTGCTGTTACTGTATGTAATGATCTCCTGGTTTTGCTCACTTCACTTTGCATCAATTCATATAAGTCTTTCCAGGTTTTTCTGAAAGCATCCTGCTCATCATTGAAGAATGCCTGTTGTCCAGACTATGCTTTGTACATAGAAATTGTCCATCAGTATATACATCTTGAATATTGCAAATGGATAATAAGTTGAGCCCAAAATCAAATAAGAGCAGGAGAATGGGTTGAATTGCTTTCAGGAAATAAAAAAGTTCTTTTCATAATCTAAACAAAGGCATATCTTTTTAATAGCAACAATGTACAGTGTTATTCTGCATCTATGACTCATGAATCACCTGGCTGCTCACCTGGATTTTATCACTGTCTCCAGAAACTTATCTTCATGCAAGATTGAATTAACTCTGAAATACATGCCTCCTTAGTATTACTCTACCCCAGGCATCCCTCCATTCCTCTGATTGGAGAGCGTAAAGCTTAGACATTGAAGAGCTCCTACCAGATCCTGCATCTAAGGAGGGAGTCCAGGGGGCTCATCAGTTCCCATCTGACTGCTCTTCTGGACTTCTTCATTGTCTATAGAAACTCATCATCCTGCAAGGTTAAATCAACTCTGAAACTCACACGTCCTCAGTACCCCCTACCTCTGGGGCCCATCCTTCCTTCTGATTGGAGAACATCCTCCTAGATCCTCCACTTAAGGAGGAAGCCCAGGATACCACCTTGCTTCAGGACTTTAACATGCCCTCATTCTAAGTACCTTTTGCATCCTACCTCTAGGTTTTTCAGTTTTATTTTGAGTTGTCTTCTGCCCTGATGGCAGAGACTGTCTTTTGCCATTCTTTGTATCCCCAATGCTTAGCACATAATAACTATGTATTGACTTAATGACAGAAACAACATCATCTCTGAATAATTGAAATTGAGAATCACCCAAAGGAGAATAGAAAGAAAAGTTGTGGACATGAACTAGTTGTAATACATTAAAAATAAAGAATTACAAAGGGTAGGATGAATAAATGAGGTCATCAAAGAAATGTACAAGTAAAAAAAGATGAATGAGTCCCATGCTGAGAGAGACATAAAAAAAAATTACCTCCCTTTGAATTCCACTGGTATCCTCACAAAATTAAGAGTAACTGATGCTGGCTTCTATAGCCTTGGGTAGACTCTGTGGTAAACTTATGAGGGGCTATAGATGACAGTCACATAGGATGTAATCTACATCATTAGAAGGAATATTCATTTTTATTAGATCATAGATCCATTTGAATACGGAGATATACTGTGTGTATTGTTCCTTTTCCCCATCCCATTCTACCTTGTAGCATACTTTTTGTGTAAACTTGTAAAAAAAAAAATTAAGTTTCTGGAGGACACACAACCATTTCTTTCTTCATCTTTGTATTCCCAAAACTAAGTAGAATACCTTCAATATAGTAAGGGTTTAATGAATACTTATTGAAAACATTTTATTGAGGCATTAATAGAATAACACACACACACATGCACATATATACATACACAAATGTACATACATTTATATGTATGTATAAATAATCATATTAGTATATATCTACATATAAATAATTATGCATATATAGGCACATATATTATTTCATTTCATCTTCATGACTACCCTGTGAGGTGAGTGTTACAGATAATCATCACTTTATAGATGAAGAAGCTGAATCAAGTTAAATGATTTGTCCAGGGTCATACAACTAGTAATTATCTAAGGATGAATTCAAATTCTGATCTCCCTAACTTTTGATCCAACATTCTATCTCACTATACCACTCTGGCTCTGATCTTTAATTATCCCCCTGTAAAGTTATGGAAACAATTCACCAACAAGACACAAATTACAGAATTCAGATGTAGATAAAGCCTTCATAAGCATTTGGCTATTCTGCAGAAACCTAGAGAAGAAATCTATACTTGGACCTTGAATTCACAATTTTCTGCCTCAGAGTTGAGATTCCTGCCAAGAGAGCCATGCAGGCACGATACACTGTGTTTTAAAAAAGAAAGGAAGAATAAATAGCTAACAATGGAGAAGAAAATTCCACCACCAAATCCCAATTGACATTAATTTATTCACTGCTATATTTACCAATAAATATTGTACACTATTTAGAAGAATAACACAAAGCCGTTATCTCAACCACAGCAATAATAAATGAGCAATTAAAGAAGGCAAGATGCTTTGCGCCTCAATTTTCTTTTAATGCTCCCTTTAAATGAATCATTGAGTAATCCCCCTGTTGTTTAAGGCTTCCCTATAAAAAATAGATACACCAAGCTTTCAAAAAAGGGCAGTCAGTTCGTGGAACAAATGTATCATTCCGCATCTAGAATTTTGAGCTAAAGGGCCACTATATATAAAATCTGCTGTAACCTGCCTTGAGTCCATATTTAGCCCAAATTTCTAGTCCATAAAGACTAACAGGATACTAAGAAACAGCACATATAGCTGAGTTGCTCTTTCTATAACCACCCCCAGAAAGTCTGTGGTCATCTTGGCCAGCAGATACAACCTACAGAACAGACATCAGGAGACACTGAAAGCAATAGACCAGAACCACTGCTTTGCACTTGAAAAAATCTTGATAGTGTATCTATCCAGCCTCAGCCTCACTCTAGACTTCATCTGCATGAGACATATGAGTCGAGTGGCCACAAATTGCTAGTTTAATCCTGGGTGAGGTTGGGGTGGGGTCAAGTCTAGGGAAGAGGAAGGTAGGCTTTCTTCTACCATCTCCCACAGAAGATACACAGATGGGAGAATCACACATATATATTACTGATTCTTTTCTCCCCCATATTCCAATAAAATAATATTATTGTAGAAACAAGCAATTTTTCCCCGTGACTATATGCTGTCTGGTGCTAAGGAAATGCCTGGGAAGGACACAAGGGCAGGAGTTGCTATTCCTCAGCACTCTGACTGCTGAGATAATCCTGGAGAAGGGCTTGCACCTCTGCCTACTGGCTCAATTTGGTGGCCTTGCCCTGAAAGCAGTCTTTCCTCCCAACTCCTTTGCCTTGTGACAATATTTCTACCATAAGGGACTGAGAGTTCTCAAAATCACAAAGGATCTTGAAGTCACACTAGGCAAAACCAGTGTCGCAAGAAAAATGTATCACCAGACCTAAATTTGGATAGCATTGTATGAAGGATTGGCATGAGCTCCCATTGGTTATATTAAGAACATTAAATCTTAGAACAGCAAGAATGAGCTGACAGGAACTCTGGTCCTCAATTTCATCATTTATAATTGTCCTGCTCTTGAAAATTTTCCCTCTTCAACAATTACTTCCTTTCCTTCTATTTCTTCTAGTCCCTCACAGAATAGCATAATGATCCAAATCTCAAAGTTGGAAGAGAGATCAGAGGCTAGATTGTCCAACTTGTACCTGAACAAGACTCCTGTCTATAATAATACCAAGTAACCATCCTGTCTGCATTTGAAGATCTCTTATGAGGAAGAATCCACCATCTTCCCCAAGTAGTCCATTCCATTCTTGGATAATTCTAACTAAAAGAAAGTTTTCCTTATGTTAAGCTAAAATATTTTTTCTCTGCAATTTCTACTCATTGCTCCTATTTCTGTATACTGAGATCAAACAAAATAAACCTAACCCTTATTTCATTGACCATTTCTTTTCTATTAGGCCTTTGAACAAATAATAAAAATAAGAATAGCTAGTATTTACATAGCACTTTAAGATTGGCAAAATGCTTTTCAAATATCTTATTTTATCTTTACAACCACCCCAGGAGATTAATGTTTTTATTATCCTTATTTTAGATGAGGAAATGGAAGCAGGTTAAGTGACTTGCTCAAGGTTACATAGCTGGTAAGAATCTGAGGCCAAATTTGAACTCTAGGCTTCTTAACTAAAATCTCTTTCATGTTTTCCCTACATCTTCAGTTCTCCAAACTAAACAAAACTGTTTCTACAAACAATTTAGGGTGCCTTATATGGCACAATCTCAAGGCTCTTCACTTTTCTGGTCATTCTCTTCCAGACTTTTTCCAACTCACTCTTCTTCTAAAAGGTGATGTCCACAACTAAATAAATATTCCAGTTGTGTTGTATGGACCTACAGGTAAGTAATACCCTTTGCCAATGAAGATAAAAACACTCTGAAACTTAAGATTTTAAGGGTCTTAAAGCCCTTCCTAACTTGGCCCCTTCCTACCTTTTCAGATTTTTTTTTTAACTTAATCCTATACTATGATTCAATGACACTGGCCTCTTTGTTTTTTCACAGGAAGACACTCCATCTCCCAACTCCATGTATTTTCTTTTCTTTTCTTTTTCTTTTTGCAGGGCAATGAGGATTAAGTGACTTTCCCAGGGTCACACAGCTAGTAAGTGTCAAGTGCCTGAGGCTAGATTTGAACTCAGGTCCTCCTAAATCCAGGGTCAGTGCTTTATCCACTGTACCACCTACCTGCCCCTCCATGTATTTTCACTAGCTGTCCCCAATGCCTGGCATTCAGAACCTCCTTATTTCTACCTTCTGGCTTTCACAGATTCCTTCAAGTCTCATTTAAAATTCTACTTTCTTCAAGAAGACTTTCCTAGTACCCCTTAATGCTAATGCCTTCCTACTGAGATTATATCCAGTTTATTATGCATACATCTTACTTGTACATAGCTGTCAACATATATCTCCTTCCGTTAGATGTCTGACTTCCTTGATGGCAGGGCTTATGTTTGCTTTTCTCCGTTTCCTCACTGCTTAGCACAGTGTCTGACACATAGTAGGTGCTTAAGAAATACTTGTTGGGGCAGCCAGGTGGTACAGTGGCTAGAGCACTGGCCCTGGATTCAGGAGGACCAGAGTTTAAATGCAGCCTCAGACACTTAACACTTACTAGCTGTGTGACCCTGAGCAAGTCACTTAACTCCAATTGCCTCACAAAAAGAAAGAAAGAAAGAAAGAAAGAAAGAAAGAAAGAAAGAAAGAAAGAAAGAAAGAAAGAAAGAAAGAAAGAAAGAAATACTTGTTGACTTGATTTAACTTATTGGTCAGGGAAGAAGATAATGAAACTGTCACTTCCCTGATTGCCAACACTATGAATTTTTAATATAGCCAAAGACTGCATTAATCACATTTTCCCATACTGTTGAATTATATTCATACACACACCTTGATTCAGTCCATTACAACTCCAGATATTTTTTGGACACACTTCTGTCTAGACATACCTCCTACCTATTATACTTGAGAAGCTTATTTTTTTAACCCAAGAATAAGACTTTACTTTTATCAATGTTATATATCATTTTACTAGATTTGGTTCAATAATCTTACATTATAAGAAATTATTTTAGATCCCCATTCTGTCATCCAATGTATTAGTTATAAGTCATAACTTTGGATTATCTGAAAATTGAATAAACATGCCATATATATCCACATCTAAATCCCTGATCAAAATGTTCAATATAATGGCATGAAGAACAAATGCCTGGAGAATTCCACTAGAAACTTCTGACTAGTTAACATTGAAGCATCAGTGGTTACACTTTGGGTCCGAACACAAAACCACTTTCAAAGATACCTAACTACACTATAATCTGACCTCCATGTTTCTGTCTGTCTGTCTCTCTTTCTCTCAAATTCTCCCTCTGTTTCTGTTTATCTTTCTGCCTGTCTCTGTTTGTCTTTCTGTTTCATCCAAATGAGAAAAACTTTTCAAATATTTTAACAAAATTTAGAGAATCCATTTTAGTGGCTTATGTTCACAGCAACCTTATGGAGGGAAAAGGAAGAAATCAAGTCAAGTCAACAAGGATTTTAGGACCTACTATATGCCAGGCACTGTGGTAAATGCTAGGAATACAAAGAATGATCAAAAAGAAAAAAAGTCCATACTCTGAAGGAGCTCATATGCTAATGGGAGAAACAACATGCAAATGACTACGTACAAACAAAATATAAACAGGATAAACTGAAGATGGTCTCAGAGGAAAAGCACCAAGATTAAGGAGGAAAAGAAAAGTCTTAAAGAAGGTGGAACTTAAGCTGAAATTTGAAGGAAGTTCAAATGGTAGTGATGAGGAGGGAGACCATCCAAACATGGGAGATGGTCAAAGAAAATACTCAGATGTGAGAGATGGAGTATAGCAGGCTTGGAATAACAAGGAGGAAAGAAATATAATTGACATACCTAGGTTCACCTAAACCTGCTAGTCACTTCAAAGATTACTTTCAGTTTTTCAAACTCATCAGATTACTCCAAAGACTTCTGGCTTCACTTGTCTCTCTACCCATCCTTGGTTTACAGGGTCAACCATTTTTGTAATGTTCTTACTAAAACTTTAGGTTGCCTCACCTGATAGACCTTCTACTGAACCCTTCTTGTCAATCTCCATCCTGAGTAAACCTCAGTTTATTTTTTCCATAAATTTTTTATTTAAAGTTTTAAAGTTTTGAGTTCCAAATTCTATCCCTCTCTCGTTCCCTCCCTCTCTATACTCCCCCCTCCCCAAGGTTGCAAGCAATCTGTGTAGGTTATACGTGTGCAATTATGTAAAACATTACCATATTAGTCATTTTACATGAAAAGACTCAAGTAAAAAGAAAAAAGAAAGCACAAAATAGCATGCTTCAGTTGGTGTTCAATCAATATCAGTTCTTTCTCTGGAGGTGGATAATATGCTTCATCATTAGTACTTTGGCATTGTCTTGTATCATTGTATTGCTGAGAGTAGTTAAGTCATTCACAATTGATCATAGAACACTAACGCTGCCACTGTGCACAATGTTCTCCTGGTTCTGCTCACTTCACTATACATCAATTCATATGAGTCTTTCCAGGATTTTCTGAAATCATCCTGGTTGTCATTTCTTATAGCACAATAATATTGCATTACAATCATATACCACAGCTTGTTTAGTCATTCTCCAGTTGATGGGCATTTCTTCTATTTCCAATTCTTAGCCACCACAAAGAGTTGCTATAAATATATTTGTAAATTTTTTTTTTGCTTTTCTCTTTTTCACAAATACTATTGTTAACTGTTTTCCTCCATCCTATTTCCTTCCCTATGATATTTATTCTGTTTTCTCTCTTCTTCCACCTTATCTCTCCTCAAAAGGGATTTGCTTCTGACTGCCCCCTCCCCCAATCTGTGCTCTCTTCTTTCACCCCTCCCTCTTTATCCTCTTCTCCTCCTACTTTCCTACAGGGTTAGATAGATTACTCCAACCAATTGAGTGTGTATGCTATTCCCACCTTGAGCCATTTCTGATGACATTAAGGTCTTTGAGCCAACTCTGATGAAATTAAGGTTTTTGAGCCTATTTTGATGAGTGTAAAGTTCTTTTAAGGCCCTACTCCTCCACCATCTCTCCTCACCCCTACCCCATAAACCCGTACCTGTTTCTTTCATGTGGGATTTCACCCCATTCTACCTCTCCCCTTCCCCTTCCCCCAGTACATTCCTCTCACACCTCAATTTTACCCTAAAGATGTCATCATGGGGCAGTTAGGTGGCACAGTGGACAAAGCACCCACCCTATACCCAGGAGGACCAGAGCACAAATACAGCGCCAGTCACAAGACACCCACTTCTTGACTCTTATCATGTCACCCAAATGAAACCACCCCACAAAAAAGATAAACAAAAAAAATGCTTTGCAGATATCATCCCTTCATAACAATTACTACCTGTGTCCTCTGTCTAAATTTATTTCTATCATCTGCCCTAATACTGAGAAATTTCTTATGAGTTAGACATATCATCATCCCATGTAGGAATGTAAGCAGTATAACCTTTTAACATCCCTCTTAACTTCTTTTTCCTGTTTACCTTTTTATGGTTCTCTAGTGTCTTGTATTTAAAAGTAAAATTTAACAATCAGTTCAGGTCTTTTCATCACAAATATCTGAAAGTCCTCTTTTTCATTGAAGTCTCATTATTTCTCCTGAAAGATTATACAAAGTTTGGCTGGGTAAGGGATTTGGGGTTGTAATCCCAATTCCTTTGCCCTCTGGAATATCATATTCCATGCCCTACAATCCTTTAATGTAGAAGCTGCAAGATCTTGTGCTATCCTGATTGTGGCTCCATAGTACTTGAATTGTTTCTTTCTCTCTGCTTGCAATATTTTCTCCTTGACCTGGTAGCTCTAGAATTTGGCTATAATATTCCTGTGAGTTTTCATTTGGGGATCTCTTTCAGGAGGTTATCAGTGGATTCTTTCAATTTCTATTTTACGTTATGCTTCTAGAATATCAGGGCAATTTTCCCTGAGAATTTATTGAAAGATGATGTCTGAGTTCTTTCCTTGATCATGGTTGTCAGGTAGTCCAATTATTTTCAAATTATCTCTCCTTGGGGCAGCTAGGTATTGCAGTGAAAGTACTGGCCCTGGATTCAGGAGGACCTGAGTTCAAATCCAGCCGCAGGCACTTGACACTTACTAGCTGTGTGACCCTGGGCAAGTCACTTAACCCTCATTGCCCTGCAAAAAAATTATTATCTCTCCTTGATCTATTTTTCAGGTCAGCTGTTTTTCCAAGGAGTTATTTCACATTGGCCTCTATTTTTTTATTCATTTGGATTTGCTCTATTGTGTCTTGATTTCTCATAAAGTCATTAACTTCTATTTGCTCCATCATAATTATTAAGCAATGATTTTCTTCAGAGAGCTTTTGTACCCCCTTTACCATTTCACCAATTTGGCTTTTCAAGCTGTTGACTTCGTTTTTTCGTGATCCTCCTTCATCATTCTCACTTCTCTTTCCATTTTTTTCCTCTACCTCTCTTACTTTTCCCTCTTCCTCTCTTACTTTATCTTCAAAGTCATTTTTGAGTGCTTCTATGGGCTGAAACCAATTCATATTTTTCTTGGAAGCTTTGGATTTAGGAGCTCTGATGTTGCTATCCTCTTCTGAAGGTATACCATGATCTTCCTTGTCACTATAGAAACTTTCTATGGTCTGCATCTTTCTCTGTCTGCTCATCTTGCCCCTCTTTTTCTTGACTTTTAACTCCTTCTTAAAGTGGGGTACTGCTTCCATGATGTACTGTCCCAAGCTTCAGGGGGTCTAGGGTGGTATGATTTAAGGAGGGGCAGGTTCTTCACTTGCCTTGCCGGTTCTCTGGTCTGTAGATAACCCCAGGTCAACTTGCTAATTAACAAGGCAGCAAAACTTTGTGTGCTGTGATTGTTAGCTCTGAAGAGCCTGTGCCCATCCCCGACCTGGGCCACCACTACTCAAGCCTACTTCCCGGTTCCCAGCAGGGGTGAAACACACACAAGTTCCATCTCAGCACCAGCAGAGATCCCTGTAATCTTCCGCAGGTCAATCACTCAGCTCTCTCACCATACCATGAGCTTAGTTCCAGATGATGCTGATTCAGAGGCTTCAGGGGTCTCTTTCTCTGGCTTGGCCTGCCTCTGACTGGATCTGTGTCAGTGTGACTGCTATGTTGGGCTCCACTCCTGCCTCAGCACAGCAGCCCCCTCCTGCCAAACTTCTAAGCCATCTTTGGCTGGAAAATTATCTCAGCCCATTCTTTTGTGGGTTCTGCTGCTCTAGGAATTGTCCTATGACATTATTTGGAGGTTTTTTTAAGTGATCATGTCTTGAATTCTAAGAGCTTACTGCCTTTCTTCTGCCATCTTGGCTCCCACAAACCTCACTTTAAGCAATCCTTTTTTTTCTCCTCCTACTCCTAAGTCATCAAATATTGCTAGAAAAAAAAATGGCATAATTGTGCTCACTGACTCCACTATCCATTAAACTTAAAAGACCAGAGATTGAGACCTGGAAGGATCCTTAAAAGTCAACTAATCTAACCTCCCATTTTATAGATCAGGAAACTGAGGCACAGAAAAGTTAACTTCCTAAAAGACACACAGGTAGAAAGTGGCAAATAAGAAATTCAAATTCAGATTTTTTGCCTTTTAAACATGACACCACTTGACTAAGTTCTCAGTGCTGCTTAGGGAAAATGATTTTATATATCTCCAGCTAACCCTCCATCACATTCCCCAGAGTGTTTGATTACAAACCTTTTGCTTCATCTTCAGGCCTCCAACCCCAACCTAATTTCTACTGAGCCTCAATTTTTTTTAGAGGACCACAACTTAACCCAAAGTCATTCTTACTCTCATAGATTGGCCAACAATGGTCCCTGCCCAAGCCTGATTGGCTATTATTTGTCCTCTTAATGGCTCAGTGTAAAGTACAAATAGCAACTGTTTCTGTTTCAGCCAGGAACCCTGAGAGCCTTCCCCTCCCAGACTTTCTTTCTTCCTTCCTTCCTTCCTTCCTTCCTTCCTTCCTTCCTTCCTTCCTTCCTTCCTTCCTTCCTTCCTTCCTTCCTTCCTTCCTTCCTTCCTTCCTTTCTCCTCTCCATCTATTTAGTTAGTTAATCATTCATTCATTCATTCACTCATTCATTTCTGAGACCTGGGTAAGACCTTAGCTTAAAAAGGTCAAGGTCTCTCACTGCATGTGGGGCCATCTCTAGTCATCCTGATTAATATCTTGCCACAGGACCTAGATGGCTCTGGAAGAGACAGTAAGGTCGATGACTTTGCACAGCCCTCCCTCATTTCAGTCCAATTCACTGCAAGTCATGGCATTACCTCCCAATGTCATGGTCCTCTTCAAAAATGAAGGATAGGGGCAGCTAGGTGGCACAGTGGATAGAGCACTGGCCCTGGAGTCAGGAGTACCTGAGTTCAAATCCAGCCTCAGACACTTAACACTTACTAGCTGTGTGACCCTGGGTGAGTCACTTAACCCCAATTGCCTCACTAACAAAAAAAAATGAATGATAAACAACAACAATCTTTACTTTGAAGTTTGAAGCCATCCATATACTTTCATACTCTTCACCTTACCCAGCTACTCTTCGCTCCATCCTGACTCAAGGAGTACTTTTCTTCTTATCCAGGGCTAACCCTTTCTATCCTTTCTATTTCTTTAATGACGATATTATCTATGCAAATCCATCCCCTAAATCCTAATAACTATTACTCTAATTCAGATTCTTATTATTTTTAATCAGGATTCCTATAAGAAGCATCTAGCATTCTAGCATTTCCTTTACCCAGTTTATCATACATGACACTGCTACAGTTACATTACCTAAGAAAAGCTCTAATCACATCTGAATGTTCTAAGATATGTTCAAAGACCACACACACACACACACACACACACACACACACACAGAAACACATTATCCTTATGTCCAAACTAAGTCTAGCCTTCAAAACTCTTGAAAATTTGCTCCCAACCTATCTGCTATCAGTAGAGAAGATAAATTCAGCAAACCATGATCTTTCTACATATGAGAGTTGTGTTTTCAAAAGTATTAAGGTCCCCCAATAACCTATTCACATTTCCATAGGAGAAAAGGACTCAGAAACCAAAGTTAAGGAGCCTGATTGTGTCCTAGCCTTATGTCTTACAACCTTCCCTTCAAAAATTGTACCCTTCAGCCAATTCAGTTTAATTCTCTATTCCTTTACTTATGCAATGTACTTTCAAAACTATCTCCTTAGTTTTGTTCATGTTACTCTGTCGGCCTATGCTGCTGTCTCTCTAAACCTCTACCTTTTGAAATTTTATCTAAGGATGGTTTTTTCCTTCCTGAGTGACTGGTAAAAAAAGACAATCATATAAGAGGAGAGGCCTTCCCCATCTAAGGTTAACATGTAGCCTTTGAACAATGGCCTTTGCCCTTTGCCTGTTTGCTTGGTTCTATCCTTAGTTAGGTGAAGGAGATTAAAGATGACTATGACCTCTTTGAGCTTCAAAAAGTCAGAATAATGAGGCCCCAAAATTCTAAGAGTAGAGTCTATGTGAGGGTCTCTGAAAAGTCTTATTTTGAAGGGGGAAAGTCCCTAGCAACCTGTCCAGCAGAAATTGAATTAATGCATTCATCAGTTATGCCACATTTAGAAGTGAAATTAGTAGGGCAAATACTATGTAGAAACCGCTTTAAGTTTTAGCCTGCTCTTCTTAGTGATGGACATAATGGTATAGGGGAGCATGTGACCCCCAAGCATTGGGAGAAAATATTGTACTTCTGTTCTTACTATATCTTCTCAGTAAGTATCCCTTTGTAAACACTAAGACAAGCAAACAATATATTTCAAGACCAGGATCAAATGCCTCGAGCAAGGTATTCAACTTCTCTGGGCCTCATTTCCTCTGTGAAGTAAGGAAGTTGAACAAGTTGGCCCTTAAATATCTTCCCAGCTCTGGGTCTCAGCTAGGCATGTTGGCATACTTCTGTAATTCCTGCTCCAAGAGAAGCTAAAAATGGAAGATCATTTGACCTTAGAAGTTCTGTCCTGAAGTATACTAAGCCAATCAGGTATCTGTACTAAGTCAGGCACCAATGGTGAGTCACTGAGAGTGGGGGACCACCAAGCTGCCTTCATACTGGTGAATCATCCCAGTTTGGAAATAAAGGTCAAAGATCCCATGTCATACAGCAATAGGATAAGATTTGTGAGTGGCCAATACAATTCCAGTCTAGGAGAGAGAGGGAGGCCCAGCCTCAA
This sequence comes from Dromiciops gliroides, assembly GCF_019393635.1. NCBI lineage: Eukaryota > Metazoa > Chordata > Mammalia > Microbiotheria > Microbiotheriidae > Dromiciops > Dromiciops gliroides. Next base: position 126,050,649 of record NC_057862.1, read on the forward strand.
AATATAAAATTAATGTTAACATTTAACATTTAATGTTACTAGTTGATGCAATTAAATTTTATTAAAATTAATGTAATCCATATACACATATGTGGATTACATTCATTTTATACATATGCAAATTTGCGCATATGATATACACACGAAAGAGATAGACAGACGGCAGACACATTTGGTGGGGATTTGGGAGACTGAGTAAGGTACTATTTCTAATTTACCTTTGTCTCCCCTTGTCCCCATTACCTCACAGCAAATAAAGAAATACATACCTGGCATTGTAGCATATTGGATAGCCAATTAAAGTTGAATTGAATTATATCAAAGGTGGTGACTAGTCTATTCTCCAACTCAACAGAGTTGGAACCTAAGAGAAACAGGGCTGAAATAGCAAAGTGAGGGGGTACAGCTTAGGGAATAATGAAAAACTTCACATAAAAATAGCCTTCTTAATAGAATTTAATAGAAATTAAGACATTTCCATTACTGGGTTTTATTTTTATTTTCATTAATATAGATTCTCATATCTCTGTAGTAGTTGATTGAGATGACATTTGATCTATCGGCTAAAGGTTTTACTATACAGCCTCTCAGGACAGCCTCCCCTGATTTCCTAAGACCAAAAGGAATTAAGCAAATGCTCCAAAGTGCATCATTATTCTTGTGCATTAATTCAAACCCAAAGCTTCTTTCTTTTTTGTTTAATCAAATATCCTATGGTTTATCTATTTTATTGGGCTTTTTAAAACCACCTCCTAGTTTTATTAATTAAGTCATTGATCTTTAAATTTTATTAATATCTTCTTTGATTTTCATGATTTCTAGTTTGGTGTGCAATGGGGGGGGGGTTAATTTGTTCTTTTTCTAGTTTTTTTTTTTTTAAGTTGCATGCCCAATTCATTGATTTGCTTTCTCTATTCTATTGATGTAAGAGTTTAGAGATATAAATTTTCCCCTAAGTACTGCTTGGTTTGGATCCCATAAATTTTGATAAGTTGAATTATTGTTGTTATTTTCTTTAGTGAAATTATTGTTTCTATGATTTTTTTCTTTGACCCATTCATTCTTTAGGATTAGATTATTTATCTTCCAATTCATTTCTTTTTTTCTTTTTTTTTTTTTTTTTTGGTGAGGCAATTGGGGTTAAGTGACTTGCCCAGGATCAAACAGCTAGTAAGTGTTAAGGGTCTGAGGCTGGATTTGAACTCAGGTCCTCCTGAATCCAGGGCCAGTGCTCTATCCACTGTGCCACCTAGCTGCCCCCAATTAATTTCTAATCTATTTCTATGGCCCTTTACTAAATGCAATTTATTGTATTATGAACTGAAAAGAATGGTTTACTATTTCTGCTTTGTCTGCATTTGGTTTTGAAGTTCTTAATGCCTTGATACATGGTCAGTTTTTGTGAAGGTGCTATTCTCAGCTAAGAAAAAGGTATACTCCTTTCTACTTCCATTCAATTTTCTCCAGAAGGTTATCATATCTAACTTTTCTAAAATTCTATTCATTTCCTTAACTTCTTTCTTCTTTATTTTTGGTTAGATTTGTCTACTTCTGAAAGGGGGAAATTTGAAGTCCCCCAACTAATATAGTTTTACTGTCTATTTCCTCCTATAAATCATTTAGCTTTTCCTTTAAGAATTTGGATCCTATACAATTTGGTGCACATATTTTTATTATTTATATTACTTCATTGTCTATTGTAGTTTCCTTGCTTCTCTCTTTTAATTAGATCTATTTTTGTTTTTGCTTTGAGATTATGATTGCCACCCCTAATTTTTTACTTCAATAAAGCACAATAGATTCTGCTCCAGCCCTTTATTTTTGCTCTGTATGTATCTCTCTCTTTCAAGTTCAAACCCAAAACTATTGAGTTCTAGTTGCTTATGTTTCTTATAGCTACTGCAACCAGGTAAAATTTTTGCCAGTTCCATTCTATGTGCTAAACTAACACACATGTTTTTTACCCCACTTCATGTTTCTACCTCCCTTAAATACACATTATCTAAAATTGCTCCTAAGATAGGGTCACAGAGAATTTCCTGAACAAAGTCCTTACTTAGGATCCAATGTTTCCAATAAAAACACAACAATCTTAAGCAAAGAAGTAAACTATTAGACAAAATCACATTCTTGTAAAGAATTTGAGAACAAGTCTCCAGAGGCAGGGACAGGGCCTCATCTTCTGTTCTATACAACACCTATCTCATCAGTAAGCAGTTAAATATTGTGGAAATAAAAATGACAGCAATTAGTAACTAGTATTCTATCCCTGGAAGGTCTTTGGATTATTTATGAGTTATTTAAATTGAAAAGTAGGTCATTTCATCTCTATCTCAAGAAAGGTTGTTCACCTTACCCAAACCAGAGTTGATAAATCATAGCATAAAAATTTGCAGGTTTGAATTAAAGGATTTCAATAAGGAGTTCCAAATGTTTCCCTGAATGCATTTTGAATTGAGCAAGTAAATAACATTTCCAGGTGCCTGTCTCCCAAATCTAAAGCCTGGTGTCTAGAAAGTGAATTGCTGCTCTACTGAAGCAGCCCATAGCTATTTCTCACTGTATCATGAATTCACCAGCTCAGGAAACTTGAGGAATTAAAAGCCTTCTTGATATAAAGTCTAAGGCCATATCCTTCTGTGGTCACTGAATCAACCAATTTTCAGTCAAATCTTTTTTCATGATATATTAACAACTAGTGTGGTTTTTTTTCCAAGCCTGGTCACAGGCACAATAGCTTGCCTTTGGTACTTCCCACTGTGTCCTTCATTTCTTCTCTTCTACCTAATGGCATTTATCTTTACCCTGGGTTTCCAGTGCCCTTATGTTAGTGATTCCCTGTACACCAAAGTCTTCCTGAAGCCATCTCTGCCCAAACAGTAGTTTGTTCATGCTCTGGACCATCACTTTGAAATGTTCTTTGCAGCTTGAATAAAAAAATAAGAACCAACATTGGAATTTGTAGCCCAGGAATATCTTGCCTGCTTCCTTTGGCAAAGATCCTAATCTCCTATTAGTCTTTTGGAACTACTTACAGTCCCCTGAATCATATTATTGAACATGTGACCCATCCCTTTAAAATGAATATGTAATCAAATCACTAATGGGGGAACAAAGACATAGATAATAGTAGTTAAAATAGAACAGATATTAAAATTCAAAGAAATATGCACTATGTTTCTACAATATTGCTGGACTAAAATTTAATTCACAAGATAGTCCTCTAGTTTCTGGAAGTTTAGAAATATAGTAAATTTGCAAATGCATTTCCTTTTTTGAACGGAAAATTCTATTTATCCAAAATTCAAAACAATCTCAAAAGAGATTCAATTCAATCCAACAAATATTTATTTAGCATCTCCAATATAAATGGTACTATTCTAGATATTAGTTATAGAGACAAAAAACAAAAGTCTGTTTTGTCATCTATTATCTCTCTAGGCCATTTTACCATGCTTTGTTTCACTCTTAGATAGACTACCTCCTCACCAGCCATCATGCCACTGTATTCTCAGGGCTTATAATATAGCACTTGGCATGTAATGAGTTTAATTTCTTATTCATTTATTCATTCACTGACTGCCCCCAAGAATCTATTTTTCTGAGGGATACCACATACCCACAAATAAGTATAATTACCAAATCAGTTCACAAGGGAGAAAGCACAAACTGGGCAAATAAGGAAAGATCTCATGTAGGGGTTATGCTCTGAAGGAAGCTAAAGGTTCTGAGAAGGAGAAGTAAAATGAAAATATGTTCTAGAAAACCACCTGTTCGAAGCACAAAGATCAAGAAAAAACACGAGCGTTTTAACTTCTATAAATAAGCAGAATTGGAAATCATAGACAGTGAAAACCAAGAATCTAGAGCTAACAAATGCCAAAATGACTACAGATAAGAAAAAGATCTTATGATAGCTCTCTCTTATTTAAACAATTTGCAATGGAGAGGGGGGGATATATATTGATGAGGACAAGCTATAGGAGTTGATAGCTTGACCAGAAAAAGAGGGCCATGGCCAGTTTTACTATCTTTAATTGACATGGTATAGAGAAAAACTAAAGCCATTATGGCTGATATTTTGCTGCCATCATGAAAGGTCAGATAGAAAATGGGGAAATACATGATAGTGTTCATTTGCCTATCAAAGGCATACTCACAAGAGACAAAAATAAGCAAAACCAAGCAGAAAACAAATTTTCCTTAAGAACAATGAAAATTTTTCCTAATCACCCCTCAATAGAGTCAGAGAAGAGAATGGAGGAGAGAGACCAATATTAAATCCAATACTATGGTTTTCCATATGAACTCTGCTGTCCGCATTAACTAAGGTCAAAAGACCAATCATTTAAAAAGATTTTCTCTGGGTAATCCTCCCTACCCCATGAGTGTTTCTTCCCTCTTCAGTTCACATATGACAGCATAAAACCTTTGAGCTCTTGAAAACTTCTCTTAAGAATATTAATATTAGGTGGCAGCTAGGTGGTACAGTGGATAAAGCACTGGCCCTGGATTCAGGAGGACCTGAGTTCAAATCCAGCCTCAGACACTTGACACTTATTAGTTGTGTGACTCTGGGCAAGTCACTTAACCCTCATTGCCCTGCAATTAGTAGTAGTAGTAGTAGTAGTAGTAGTAGTAGTAGTAGTAGTAGTAGTAGTAGTAGTAGTAGTAGTATTCCTGTCAAAAACCTACTCTTACTTCAATTTAAAATCCCTTTTTTATTAAAGCACAGTGGAAATGCCAGGCACTGAGGATATAGAAACAAAAATGAAAGCCTCTGACCTCAGGGTATTTATACAGTTTAGTAGGAGATAAGTACATACAAAATAAATAAAAATAAGTTTGGGGCATGGTGGGGGGGGCACTGTGAACTGGAAGAGTCACGGAAAGTCTCACATTCCTATAAAAAATCCCTTGTTTAGCTTTTAAACCTAGCCCCCTTTTACCTTTCCAGTCTTCTCACACCTTATTCCCTCCAGTGACACTGGTTTCCTGCTGTTCCTCATATATGATACATGCTAAGAATTCTCTATCTCCTATCTTACCCACCTAGCTTCCTTGAATTTCTTCAAATCTCAGCTAAAATACTGTCTTCTACAAGAAGTCTTTCCTAATCCTCCTTAATCTTAGTGTCTTCCCTATGAGATTACATCTAAATTCCTCATGTATACCTGAATTATTTTAAAATAATTTGTTTGTAGTTTCTCCCATTAAACTGTAAGTTCCTTGAGGTCAGGTGCTGATTTTGTCTTTCTTTGTATCCCTAGTACTTAGCATAGTGTCTGAAAGATGTGTTGGTTATTCATTCATTTTCCAGTCATGTCCAACTCTCCATGACCCCATTTTGGATTTTCTTGGCAAAGATACTAAAGTGGCTTCCATATTCTTCTCTAGCTCATTTTACAGATGAGGAAACTGAGGCAAACAAGGTTAAGTGACTTGCCCAGGGTCATACAACTAGAAAGTGTCTTAAGTCAAATTTGAACTTATGAAGATGAGTCTTTCTGACTCCAGCCTCAACACTCTAGGCATTGTGCTACCTAGCTGCCTTGTCTGACACAAAATAGATGCTTAAGAAATGTTTATTGACTTGGCTTGACAGTCAAATTATCATGCTGGAAAGAATCTGATGAATATATGTGTAAATTCAATTATTTAGTGTATCATGTCTCCCAAAGGCATTTACATTTTGAACAACAAAAATTTAACACAAAGGAATAAAACTGTAAAAGTAGAGAATAAGAAATTAATGACAGGCTTTAGAAAACTAGAGTTCTGTAATTACGTTTCCTAGTTCTATAAAATCATTTTTTATTATTTTATTGCTATGGCACTGAATAAGTAAATTAATTTAGGTAGAACTGTCATTTTTATTATATTGGCTTGGCCTACCCATGAGCAATTAATATTTTCCAATTTTTAGCTCTGTGTGAAAGTGTTTTGTAATTGTGTTCATATACTTCCTGGTTTTATCTTGTCTTGGTAGAACTCGTTTGCCTATTTTCCCAAACAGTTTATATAATATTGGAATTAATTGTTGTTTAGATGTTTGATGGAATTCACTTATGAACCCATCTGGCCTTGCAGATTTTTTTTGTTAGGCAGTTCACTGATGGCTTGTTCAATTTGTTTTTCTAAGATGGGATTATTTAAGAATTCTATTTCCTCTTCTGTTAATCCAGGCAATTTATATTGTTGTAAATATTCATCAGTTTCACTTAGATTGTCAGATTTCTTGCCATATAAATGGGTAAAATAGTTCCTAATGATTGCTTTAATTTCCTCTTCATTGGTGGTGAATTCACCCCTTTCATTTTTGATACTGGTAGTTTGGTTTTCTTAGTATGTTCAATACTTTTAAAAAAAATTTTCTAGTTACATGTAGAGATAGTTTTCAACCTCTGCTTTTATAAGATTTCTAGTTCCAAATTTTTCTCCCTCCTTCCCCTCCCGGCCCCTCCTTAAGACAGCAAGCAATTTGATGTAGGAGATAGATAGATAGATAGATAGATAGATAGATAGATAGATAGATAGATAGATAGATAGATAGATAGATAGATAGATAGGTAGGTAGATAGATATGTATGTATGTATACAAACAATCACATTAAACATATTTCTGCTTTAGCCATGCTGTGAAAGAAGAATCAGAACAAAAACCTCAAAAAAGAAAAACAAAAAAGTATATTTTCAATGCTTAAACGTAAACTGTGGTAGCATTGGTTTATTCTCCTTCCAATAGTCTTTATCTCAACCTATCTACTGTTGTTTAATCACTGGGTCTTGTTCAATTTTTCATGACCCCATGGATAATGCTATCCATAGAGTTTCCCTGGAAAAGATACTATAGTGGTTTTCCATTTCTTTCTTCAGTGGATTTAGGCAAGAGGTTAAGTGACTTTCCCAAGATCACTCACACAGGTAGTGTCTGAGGCCAGATTTGAACTCAGGTCTTCCAGACTCCAGGCCCAGCATTCTATCCACTGAGCTTCCTAACTGCCACCATACCCATCAATATTTTTTTAATCCTGTTCAACTCTAGTACATAACCTCCCTTAAATTCTAAATGGGGTGGATTGATTAACCCAGACACTTGTCTATGACCTTCCTATAAATCTTTTCACATCATGTGGGTAATAGCATATTTCATAACCTGTTTCTCTATTTTCCTTTCTACCATATGATCATTCAAGATTTGGATGATACATTTTATTGTATGATTCAACAATTTAAAGCTATATAGTATAAATAGAAGACTATTGGTGTTTAAGAGAGGTTTTTATTTCAAGGAGCATCTTGGGAACATTGAAAGTGCTACTCTCTTGATCCTATTCAATTCTGGGTCCAGTTACTCATTCATCTAAAGTATCTGTACAGAATATATAGATAGACCTTCTATGTATTAGCCATGCAACTACAGATTGTTGTCTGGACAATAGTCATTCTTCATCCCCTGGCACTTCTTACATGGATCATAAGCTGAATTCTTTTGTCATTGTGAATCACTTTTATGGGACTCTACACTGCTCTTGGGCTTGGTGTTCTAAACACAAAGTCAATTCACAAACATTTTTTTAAAAATCAGCCTATTGGATTTATCCTATATGAAACATATGCAGAAAGACACAGATAAGGATTAAGGAGGCTATGACATTGATGATTTTACTATCTCTGCCCTGCTGATGAGACTACACATGAAGAGATTGTAATTCCACTGATTTATCAAATTATTGTACACCTGGTTTGTGGAGCTATAAGTTGTTCCAGACATTCTGGAAAGCAATTTGGAACTGCCCAAATAGTTACAAAATTTTGCATACCCTTTGACCCACCTAAACCACTGGGGTATACCCCAAAGGCCTATACTCAAAGAGAACCAAAAAAAAAAAAAGAGGAAAAGGATGCATATGTACAAAAACATATTATAATAGTTCTTTCCATAGTCACCAGAAATTGGAAACTAAGAGAGTATAATCTTATTGGGAAATGACTAAACAAAGTATGATATAGGAATAGAATTGAATATTATTGTACCATAAAAAAAGACAAAATGCTTTATGGTCTAGCCAAAGTGGACTACTCACTGAACACAAAATTCAGCAATTCATCTCCTACCTCCATTCATTTTCATGACTGATCAGCCATCTTCCATTTCTTGAATGAATTCCTTCTCCATCCTTGCCTCTTTCTTCCATTATTCCTACTTTAATTTCCTCACCTAAATCATTAAACTCAGTTGTTAGTGTATTCTCCCTCCTCAATTTACAATATAGTGCATGTATTTTTGTATATGGGGCACCTATGTGGCACAATCGATAGAGTGGCAGGCCTGAAGTCATTAAGACTCATCTTCTTGAATTCCAATCTGGCCTCAGATACTTCCTAGCTGTGTGACCCATGGCAAATCATTTAATCCTGTTTGCCTCAGTTTCCTTCACTGTAAAATGAGTTGGAGAAGGAAATAGCAAACCACTCCAGTATCTTTGTCCAGAAAATTCCAAATGGGGTCACAAAGAGTCAGACATGACTGAAACAGCTAAACAACAACAAATTTGTGTGTATGATATAAACTATTATTTCTAAGGGCAGAGACAGTTCTTAATTTTTTTGACTTTGTATCCTCAGCATCTCACTTTTACAAAGAAAACAATTAACAAATGTTTGTTGGATTTGATTTGCTAGCCAGCTTTTATCTTTAGCTAACTACAAGGGATTCTGGGCAAGAACGTATAGCTGTATGGGTCAGCCCATGCCATTACTGCTCCTTGAAAAAATATAAGCCCATATAATTCAGCATTTCCCACTTTAAGCAGATTCCTGCCAACTCCAAACTGTTGTGATTCTGTGACCACCCAATCACAGATACCTATGATAGAAATATTAAGAAGTTAGGTCATACACTACAACCTTGCACTTCAAGATAGGATTGCCATTAGTATATTCAATAAGCATTTATTAATTGTCTATTGTGTGCCAGATACCATGCTATGTAAAATATTTGACAACAGTAAGCATTAAAAAAAATTTACCCATACACACCATGTCTCACACATCCCAGCATCTCATAAAGTATATTTCTAATGCTTTTCACTCCTGGCTGTCTGACCAGTTGGAAGAAACCCAGCCCCTCTGAAGAAATCAGAGTCACAGGACCAGCTCATCTTCAAAAGAGAGTCACTCTAACTAAATCACTATAGGAATCTGAGTGTTATATGGCTAGCTGCCATAGTACATTGTTAGATGCTTCGTTACCTCAATTATGATCAATCATAATGCAAAATTCAAGAGAGACCAGCTTGGAATAAACATATTTCTCTTCACCTTGTTGAATACTCTGTGATTTGCTTTACTGAACAGAGATATAAGGGAGCAAGAGCTGACAATGCTTACTAAAAGTTTCCTAAAACTAGGGTGTTTCATCAGTATACTTGTTACAGGCCCTTCCTTGAAGAAACTTTTGTGATCAGTCAGCACTGATCAACACTCATTGATCATACAATGGATTGAGGGACTTTATTTAAATGTTCTACAGAACATAGAAAAGACATGGCTGCCTTTTAGGATTTAATATTTAACACAAATCTACATATAGATATATACACATACATATACATGCATATACACATACATGTATACACATATACATATGGATATACAATACATATATGTATGGACATAGGTATACATGTAGATATATAAAGATATAGATGTATACAGATAGCAATTGGGGTTAAGTGACTTACCCAGGGTCAGACAGATAGTGTCTGAGACCACATTTTGAACTCGGGTCCTCCTGATTCCAGGGCCAGTGCTCTATCCACTTTAACACCTGGCTGCCCCTAGAAATATTATATTAAATATGCCTTAACTAGGCTATTTGTTAATGGACCTCCTAGATATTATTTTAGATGTTAGCTCAACTCAAACATGGAGCATCCCACATATGTCAACCTAGAACTTAGCAATTCCTTCTTGGGTCACTGATATCAATGGCTCATACAGTATGACCAAGTGAAAAAAGAAGGTTCATTTATTATTATAGAGCAAGACATGGGATCACAAATCTAAAGGAAGAAGGGGCTTCATTGAGCCCAATAACCTTATTTTACATATATGGAAATTGGGACCCAGGGAGGTTAAATAATTTAACTGAGGTCACACTGGTAGGATGCATTAGTAGGAGGATTTAAACACAGGTCTTCTGACTGCAGAATTGATTGTCCTTCTACTCTACCATGCTGTCTTTCACAAAAATATCACTTCCCACTAGTAAGTGACTAGAGAGCCCCAGAAACTCTTTCAGCAAGATAGATGGATGGTAAGATTGGGGGAAAATGAAGTCATGAAGAAATATAATTATCTGAAGAACCACCAGAGGTAGAAAATTCATATTCAGATCAAGGTGTTCTATACTCTACCTATTCTATGATTATTTAAATGAATGAAGAAAGCTACATGAAGAACAGGTCAAAAAGGGTAATGGGATAGTGGAAGGAAAAGAGTCTATTTAAAGATGCATAGAGCAGGCCTTGGGCATTTGGTAATTAACCAATCAAGGAATGTTTTTAATCCTGAAGAAGAGTTTCTGCAGCTGTATAGTATCAAATAGCCCATAAAGTGTACATCAGGCAGATCTTTCCTAATTTCCAGGGCACTCTTCCAGGAACTAAGGAGATTGGCAATAGATTCTTTGCTCAAGACTCCTGTTTAAAGACTGTAAAACCCTTTCTCCCCACTGGAAAACAACTTTCTGATTATTCACAAGCAAGCAGATGTTTGGGTGTCTGGATCCTGATGACCTTGATTCTGTTTGTGAACAGCAAAAGGGAGATATTTCAACACTTGGAACTAAAGATGGTATCTGCCTTTTTGAGTATGGGGGTTACTTGTTAGCCATAATCTAACCATGAGCAACAATCAAGAGAAGTCAATAAATACTCCCCACCCCCCATACCAAGAAGCCCTAAATTGAGAGGCTCACCTATTTCATCCATACATTCATTTGGTTCAAACTTATTACTGTATTTCATACTTGGTACTGGACTAGTTATTTAGGGATATGTCTTAATTCTATTAGATTGTAAGGTCTTTAAAGGCAAGGACTTTGTCCCTTTTCATCTTTACGTACCCAGAACCTAGCTCCTTATTTATTAAGGTGTCCTTAAGAATTACTTGTTGAGCTGAACTGAAATTGTATCTATGTGTCCTTTGGCAAGTCACTTAACCTCTCTAAGCCTCATATTCCTTGTCTGTAAAAATAAATGAATTAAATTTAACCTAAAATTTCCTTTCAGATCTGGATTTATGATTCTATATGGATTGACAGAGACAGAAGATTCAGCTTATTCTTTTGTTGGTTTTTGTTTTGTTTTGTTTTTTTGTGGGGCAATGAGGGTTAAGTGACTTGCCCAGGGTTACATAGCAAGTAAGTGTCAAATGCTTTATCCACTGCGCCACCTAGCTGCCCTCAGTTTATTCCTTTAAAGATTTTAAGATGAGAAAAGATATATCCCTATATATAATTATATATAAATATATAATTGAGGAGGTCTTACAGTTCCTAAGAAAGGTAAATGTCTCAAATTTTTTAAAAGGAAAGGAATAAGTGTAAGTTTTAGGCTAATGAAGAAGTACAAATTATAACATTAAAAAGGATGGAGTAGGCATATTTAGAAATGAAAGCAAAGATCATGAAAACCCACCATGGATTCAACAAGAACAGGTTATGCCAGACTAACCTCAATTCCACTTTTCACATCACATCTAGAATGAGAAATCATTACCCCGTATACAAAATATATTTAGATTTCAGCAAATCAATTGACAATCTTCTGCAATCTGTGCACAAGATGAAGAAGTAAGAGTAAGATGACAGTCCAGAGAGGCTAGCTCTGGAACAAAATGAATGATTTGACCCAAGGGCCACTAATTAATAGGTGTCAACTTGAAGGAAAGTGCCCCAAGGAGCTATCCTTGGTCTTTTTCTGTTCTGTTTTTCTCAAAGACTTAGTTGAAAGCACAGATGGCATACTTGTCAAACTTTCAGATTACAAGAAGTTGAGGAGGATAGCTAATGAATTGAATTATGGAATCAGAATCCAAAGAGATTTTGACAGGCAAAGACAATGAGTTAAATATAATACAATGAATTTAATAGGGATAAATATAAATTTCTCCATTTGAGTCCACAAAGAGACTCTTGCCCTTTAATTTTCTTATATCTGGTATTTATTTGTTTATTGTCATGGGGGTTCTTTTGTGTATTTCTTACTTTTTAAGTGATAGTAAGTTGTGCTTATATACAACTTCTTACTAAGCTATCTTTGACTCCATGTTATTGAATCTTTGATCACTACCTTTATTACTAATCATTATAAATATATTTGGAACCTATGCACCAATTGAGGAAACTATCATTGAGGTTCATCAATAACAATACCTCAGCAGAAATATGTCTAATATACCTACTAAAATTTCCTTTGAAAATATCAAAATTTGTCTTATTTTTTAGGTTAAGTGCACTTGTCCACTATTAAATAACAGGTAACCAGAGACAAGAAACTTATTTTGAAAATTAACATATTACAAAAATTAACAACCATATAAATAGCACTCATACCTCAGTTCAGTATCTGTGAACAAACTCACAATGTCAATGAACATTGGCAACATGGGGAGTTTATTTCACAAATCACTGTAGTTTATTTCACAAATCCAATTCATGACTATTGTCCCCATCTCATCTAAGCAGCCAAACATGTTGCTACAAATTCCACAGATGCTGAATTACTTTCAGGAAGTATCATGAACTTCCATTGACCTTTGCCATTGTCACTGTCATTCCATCTCATTCTAGGCTATTTTTTTATACCTAGAATTCAATCCCTCCTAACCACCTCTTAAGATCACTAGTTTCCTTGAAGAATCAGCTTATCTTCTACATGAAAACTTTCCTAATCTCCTTGTGCCCTCCTCTCAAAAATAATGTATTTATTTTTATAGAAATATGTGTACATATTACCCCCCTAGTACAGTTTATGTTTCTTGAGAACAAAGATTGCTTCATTTTTGTCTTTGCATGCCCAGCACCTGGTAGATAGATAGTTATCACTTAATAAATGCATATTGTTTGATTGATCAGTCCCTAGGATTTTTGTCCAGCATTATCTTGCTCATCATAGAGATAATGAATCCAAGACTTTCTTTATACATCAGATAGCTCATTTTGATTTTTTATTATCACAACAGTCAAATAGCAATGCCAATATTTTAATGGATTATGGATAATTACTCTCACGTCATCTTCTTCATAAAAGAAATGAAAGTTTGAGGAACAGTAAATCCAGTTGTGAGAATAGCTACCACCTGGTCATAAACACAACAATTTTCTTAAGTCCTGCTGATGATCCCATTTTATAGCCATGAGCCAAGTGCTTTAAGCAAAATGAAAAGAAATTTGCACAGAAATTTATACAGGTAAAATTAAAACCTTCTACATGAAGACAAAAGTTCATTCACTTCTCACCTAGTACCACCTTGATATTCTCTCTGTCCTTTTATTTTTTTCAAAAGCCAAGTGGCCCATTATTGTTATTAAACTGGATCCTTTTTTTCTTCACTCAGTATGTCAGCACTTCCCACTCAGTACATCAGCACTTCCCACACAATATCAAGAAATGGTGAGTATCATGTTGCAGAGATGAAGCTTTCTATGAGTGGTGGTCTCTGTCTGTAGACAGGTGCACAGAAGGAGCAGGAGCCAGTTCCTTGGAGAGAAAGCTTGCATTCAAACAAAATTGTGTCCTGTGATTAGGCATGATGGGCTATGCTTTTCTGACTTTCTTCTGCAAGATAAATTGCATTTTTAAAGTTTAAATGTTCTCTGTCTGTACCTTTCCTGAGTTATGCTTTTTTTTTCTGACTTAGGCTTTTTAATGAAAGTACCCCTTTCAAGGGGCCAACTTTTTTTTTCATTTTATATGATAATGAATTTAATGCTAATTGCACAAGGACTTTATTATGCAGCACTGGGGCTCTGATACTACTGAAACCAAAGGATCATCTATCAACCTGGATGCTTTAAGGAATCCAAAGAGTATCAAATATTAACCTCTGACATGCTGCCAGAGCCAATCAAGTACTATCCAGTAGGTTCTAAAATGGTTGTGAGGGAGTTGTAACACAATATCCATTCTAACTAACGACCCAGAAGATGCTGTTGAAATGGGAAGTCCCTTTGGACCATAAGCATTCCTTCTATGGAATGTATATTTCTTTTCTTTTTCTGTGAATTTGTCATGTCCAATTTTTGTGATCCCATTTGGGGTTTTTTGGCAAAAATACTGGAGCAGTTTGCCATTTCCTTCTCCAGGTCAGGGGAAACTGAGGCAAACAGGGTTAAGTGACTGGCCCAGGGTCACATACCTAGTAAATGTCTGAGACTCTCTTTGAATTCGGGTTCTCCTGACTCCAGGGTTGGCACTCTATCCACTCTACTATCTAGCTGTCCCTGGAATATATGTTTCTCAATCAAAGGAATGGTTAGAAGAAACTGAGAAAAATTCCCCTTTTCTAACACTAGTCACACCAGATACATACATAATTTCTAAAATCTTTCCCCTATTGCCTCTCTATATCATCCTGATCTCTACTTTTTCCATGCATTTATTCAGGCTTCTCTCCATACTTGCTATTAACTTCCTGTATATCTCTGCTCAATGAAATCCTCTTCTTTCAAGACCCAACTCAAATATGTCTTCCTCCATGAGACCCATCTCAGTTAAAAGTGATCAGTCCTGGGGCAGCTAGGTGGCACAGTGGATAAAGCACTGGCCCTGGATTCAGGAGGACCTGAGTTCAAATCCGGCCTCAGACACTTGACACTTACTATCTGTGTGATCCTGGGCAAGTCACTTAACCCTCATTGCCCTCCAAAAGAAAAAAAAAGTGATCAGTCCTTCCTCATAAATCTTATGACATACTGCCAAACCTCAACTTTAGCCTTAACACATTCTAAGAATTGAAATACCTCCTACTTTCCAAAAAATTCTACTGAAGGTTATACCCATTAGTACTCTGAGAAAAA
Source organism: Dromiciops gliroides (assembly GCF_019393635.1). NCBI lineage: Eukaryota > Metazoa > Chordata > Mammalia > Microbiotheria > Microbiotheriidae > Dromiciops > Dromiciops gliroides. Next base: position 126,065,737 of record NC_057862.1, read on the forward strand.
ACAGGTTATGTGGTTCAGTGGAAAGAATACTTCAGAGAACCTAGGTTTGAATCATGGCTATAACTTAACTAGTTGTGTGGCACTGGGCAAGTCACTTAACCTTTTGGGGCCTTACTTTCTTCATCTATAAACTGAGGAGATTATAATAGGTGATTTATAATAACCCTTTCTAAAAGGCCTGGAAAGACTTGTATGAACTGATATATAGTGAAGTGAGCAGAACCAAAAGAACATAGTGCACAGAGACAGCAATATCATTTGATGAAGAATTGTGAATGATACAATGATCCAAGACAATTACAAAGGACTATTGATGAAACATACTCTCCACCTCCAAAGAAAAAACTGATATTGACTTAACACAGACGGAAGCATGCTCTTTTTCACTTTCTTTCACTTTTTTCAAGGTTTTTTTTTGTACAAAATGACTAACATAATAATTTTTTACATGATCACACATGTATAACCCATATTTGATTGCTTACCACCTCAGGGAGGGGGGAGGGAGGGAGGGAATGAAGGACAAAAATTGGAATTCAAAATTATAAATAAAAACATTTATTATTAAAAATAATTTTTAAAAATTTTCCTGAAAAACATACTTTCTAAGCCTAGATCCTTAAAGACTTTTTTTTTTTTTGCTGAATATAGACCTTTTGAATCTTGATCTGCCAAATCTTTCCAGAGACAGTGCATTGTAAAAGAAAACATTTTGGAAAGTAAGCCCCCCACCCTATCCTAACCAGGTGTTCCACACTGCTAACACTCTAGAGTGCCTAGAAAACTAGAGGCTTGGAAGAAGATTACCAGGTACCTCCTGACGAATCTATCTATAATCTTGCTCAAGTAACACTTGCATCTCTAATGTCTTGCTTTGTTCCCCGGTTTTTTCATCTGTGTTAGTCTTGGCTTATGAGTTAGATTGATTTTAAGCTCCTTAAGAGCAATCACCATATTTTATCTTTCCATTATTTCCCCACACAGTTCCCAACATAGTGTGGAAGACATAAGAGGAGCTCAGTAAATATTTGTTGATTGCTCAACACTGGAACTGTGGGTGGATAATAATGAGCACCGGACATCAAATTCACCTCTTCAACTTCACTGCCTTTCCTGCAACCAAAGCACATGTCTTTCCACTCTCTGCCCACGTTCTGTAACCCGTGGAGAGTGAACCAAAAGAGGAGTGTAAGAATTTATGACTACCCACCCACAGCTCCACAAGCAGGACATTCCTGCACACTCAGGGTCCAAAAAGGTGTCCTACCTTAACATACACAAACTAGATGCCCCCTTCCTTTTGTGATTACACTAAATTTCATTTTCCAAAGACATGAGTACTGAGCACATAGCAATCAGTGGTAGTTTAAAGTCCCTTCCAGCTCTAAATCTCCAATTCCCTACACAAGTTATTAAAGCTTTAAACTACACTAAAATTCAATGAGATACCTCAGGCAAAGATTTTAGAAGAAGCCCTTTTTGTCTGTTGTTGTTGTTATTGTTGTTCAGTTGTTTCAGTCGTGCCTAACTCCTTGTGACCCCATTTAGAGTTTTCATAGCAAAGATACTGGAGGAGTTTGCCATTTCCTTCTCCAGCTCATTTTATAGATGAGGAAACTGAGGCAAACAGGGTTAAGAGACTTGACCAGGGTCACATAGCTAATAAGTGTCTGAGACCAGATTTGAACTCAGGGAGATAAGTCTTCCTAAATTCCGGTCCTAGCACTCTACTGTACCAGCTAGCTGTCCTTAGTTTTATGAATAATGAATATTTCCAGAACCATCATTAGTATATATTCCACCCTGAAACAAAATGACAGAGGTAGGGAAGGGGTAGGCTTATATGAAATGTGGTCAGTAGGGAGAAGGGTGATTTTTATTAGTTGCTGAAATGGGAAAAAAGTTCCTCTTTTTCCCACTGCCACTAAGTGGGGAGGGGAGAAGGAAATATGCCTAGGACAGTGCCATGAGCACCTTTTCAATTTTCCACACTGGGGCAAAGTCTTTATGCACCAACCCTCATTATGATTTTGAATATACCTTTAACTAAAAGAAACCTCTTCTTGCATGAGCCCCATCACTTCTCCCATGGCAGAATTCCTAGCAAAGGTATTTATTATTTCTATGGTAGGTGACAAAACATAGATACCTGCATTGAGAAATTAGTGATTAGCTTTTGAACCTCTGCACCCGCTAGCATGTGCTAAAGTGACTCAGGAAAGCCCAAGTTTAGGTTATTTAAGTTGCAAGTTCTTGCTGCCTTTGTTATTGAAGTATAATTATAATGTTGTTGATAATGATGATTTGTTGAGTGCCAACAGGGTATGCCAGGTCATGCAGTTCTTACAAAGACAGTCTTTTGTTAGCATAAACATACAGCAGATAAGCCTGGAATATTATTTTTGCTCTTAAAAATCAACCTTCCTATACTGCTGGCTCTTTAATTTTCTTATATTTGTTTCTCTTTGGGTTTAATTTCTGGGGGAGGAAAGAGGAGAGAGGGTGCTGAGATTACCTGGGATATCACATGACAAATGTATCCATGAGGGACCAAAAAACATCATTTTAAAAACAGATACTAAGAATACCCACATAAAATATGACATTATTCCTAAAAAAATTCAAAAGGTAAATGTTGGGAGAACTATCATACAACTTCCAGAATGAGAGTAATTTGTCAATGTTATAAGAAACGTGTAAGTACCTGTGTAATATGGTAATAGAAAGAGGGAAATGGGTATGTGATGGTGGCATTTTTGTAGTTGTTGCTATCATTGATATTTTTTAAATTTAGAATGAAGTCAAAGGAAGTGAAGTAAAGAAATTATAGAAAGCTGTTCTCCACATGCCATCTCTGGTTACTCTAAAATGATAATCAAGAATGAGTCCTGACCTTGGCTGGGGGGAGGGGAAACCAGAGGAAAATAGAAATTGAAAGATGACTTTTGGATAGATATTTCAAAGTAGTTCAAAATAATAATTAATAATAATAGGATTTACATATCGCTTTAGGTTTACAAAACCCTTTAAATGGTTTCTCATTTGATCCTCACAACAACCCTATTACCTGATGCCATTATTATCCCTATAAAGTAGAATAGGGTGAGAGTGAATGTTCCCAGCAAATGTTGATGATTATGGAGATTATGGCAATGGTGACACAGATGGATGTCTAAATGACCTCAAAAATACTGTGAAAGGATTTATTAGGTCATGTTGGAGAAGGGAATGCTAAAGGAAGGGAAAATGGAAAAAGTGGTCAACATCACTCCCCTGAAAAATATTAGATGGGAATATGATCTGCCTCTATCAGAGACCAGAAACTGAATAGATACGATGAAAAGAAGCATTTTGACTCAACCATCGTCATCAAAAACAGTCCAAGATATAGGACAGTGTTATTAGTTTTACTTAACTGTTTTATTTTGTTACAAGAAACCTTTCAGGAAATGTAATAATCTTTAAATGGATGTAATATAAAAACAAAACATATCAATAAAATGAAAGTGGAAAATAAAGTTAATAGGTCATTAATTGTATTGAATATCAGTGTTGTTTACATTATTCACTAATATAAAATGTGCCTTATTCTGAATAATATTTTCCTTTACTTTATTTTATTGGCACTTTTTTTTCCTTCACACTTATTTCAAAGGTCACATAAAATCATAAAGAAGACCACATGATCAAAAATCCATATTACACAATCCCCACATAAATATAATTGTGTTATTATTTGTATTCAGTTCAAGTTACAATTACTAATTAATGTAAGCCCTTTAGTGGAACATTTGGTGATAATTAGCTATGTAATGAGAGCAGCAGGAAGGTATTCTGAACTACCATCCTACTAGTCCATGTGCAATAGCTAAATAGGCTTTTTTATTTTTTTTTAATGAAAATCTCAGACAAGGCACACCTCAGAGTGAGGCAATTGACATCTGGCCTGAGCCCCCATGTTAGATATTCAATAACTAATGTCACTTCAAAATATTAGAAAGGGAACTCTGGTGATAGTATAGTCTAAAATAGAACATAGAAATCCATTGATTCAATAATACACAAGATATAAATAACGGTTCATGATTATAGTAACCTGCCCATTTTTACACACTAAGAGATAGAAGATGAAAGAAGAGTTTGCCATGGTATAGTGGAAAGAGCCCTAGATTTAGAGTCAGAGGCCCTGCGTTTGAATCCTGAATCAACTACCTTTATGATCTTAGACAAGTCACTTCATCTTTCTCGGCATCATTTTCCTTATCTATAAACTGAGGAAATAGAACCTTAGATGATCTTTAAAGCCATATATGTATATATATATATATATATATATATTTGTGTGTATACATACACATATATACACATTTGTATATATGTGTGTGTAAACCTACAGTCAAATAGATTAGTCATATCTTTCATAGAAATGAGCCTAGAGATCAAATATTGGCCTCTTCAAAACTGAACAGCTAATGTTAAGATTATTTGTAGTCCAAGTCTTGGTATAGGAGATAATCACCAATAACCAATGACTAATGGAAAACCTCTTTTAGTGCTTACCAGTATACACCTAAATTCAACAAACATCAATAAAGTACCCACTATGTGAGGAATATTGTGGTAAATCCCAGAGGTGATGAATTAGACAGAATTTTGGTCCTAATGGAATTGAGAATTTGGTGGGACTGGGGATTAATGTAATTTATATAGATAACTATAATACTAGATGGAATGGGAAGCACTTAAAAGTAGGAAGTGCTATGTAAAGTTCAAAGTATGAAAGATAACAGCTTCTACATCACCAAGGTGAACTTTAAAATACCTTAGCCATTTTATTTATTGAAAAAATGACCATTATATCTCTGGTAACTCATTTCAACTTCCAGAGAAGGGGAAAATTACTTTAAAAAGATAATTGTTGGGGGAAACTGTTCATACAATTAACACAGGCATTATATTTGTTCTCTAGCACAACCTAGTGGCAGTGAGATTTCATGGGCAGCTCCTGTCTAGTAGGTTGAATATTGGAATTCTGTGGCCAACTTCAAAACCGTGATTGACTACAGTGTCCTGTGTTCATCATAAAATAGGATCAGGATGCAAATAAATAAGGCCACACCACAGAATCACAGAACTAACTCAGAGATGGCAAGAACCTCAGTAGTCTTTATTCCTGAAAGAATCTTTCCTACAGTACACTGAATAAGTGGTCATTCATTCAGCCTTTGGTTGAAAGACTCCCAGAAGTAGGGTGCCTATCACATGGTTTGTAGCCCTTAAACAAACTATATTACGATAAAATCAATTACACCACAATCATTGATGCAGTGTTTTCTATGTTCAAACCTGAGGTAATTACTTTGTGCCTCCATTACTAGACATAAAATAGGACAAAACCTGAACTAAATACTTCCTTGAGAAGTTTTTTTTTAAATTGCGGACCTGTGGATCTCTTTGTCAGTCTGAGGAATCTATGGATTACTTGGATATTTTAAATGTATAAAACTAAAATTAAATACATAGGATTACAAGGGAAACCAAACATAATGAAATGCAGTTATCAAAAAATTTTAATAATGGCTAGTATTTATATAGCACCTTGAGATTTGCAAAGTGCTTTACAAATATTATCTCATTTGACCTGCACAACAACCCTAGAAGGTAGCTATTATTAGTATCTCCATTTTACAGATAAAAGAACTGAGGCACGCATTGCTTAAGTGACTTTCCTAGGGTCACACAGCTAGTAAGTGTCTGAGGTAAGATTTGGACTTAGGTCTTCCTGACTCCAGGTCCAGAACTGTTTCCAACATTATCACCTGCCTCTAAAACAAGTTGCTGGATCCCAGGTAAGAACCCCTACCTACCTACCATCAAAGTCCTTGCATCCTATTCTCTGCTCTATTTGTATTCTCACAAATTTATGGGGGGCATGACAAAATGCGGCACTAGAAACAAGTAGTAACATATATGAGAAGCTCCCAGATCCTCCTTATTCTTTATTTTACAGTATATGTTGGATCTAAATGACTATGATTGATGAGACAATAACAGGTTTATTAGGAAAAGCACTGGATTTGAAAATCTTGCATATGAATCCATCCTCTTTTTGCCACTTGCCACCTGTTATCCTAAGCAAGTCATTTTACCTCCAAGAATCTTAGTTTCCTCATCTTTAAAATAAGGGGGTTGGATCAGATGCCCTCTGAGGGACCTCCCATCCAGTTTTAAATCTATGATCCTATAAATCTAACTGCAGAAAAAAAAAACATTCTCTCAATCCTTTGTCACTCTTGTGCCAATCAAGACTAAAGCCCAAATGGGATCTCATAGAGTCATAGATTGTCTCCCTCTGATGTCATATGTTCTAACCCTCTCAATTTGTTGTTGTTCAGTTGTTTCAGTCATGTCCAACTCTTCATGATCCCATCTGGGGTTTTCTTTTTTTTTTTAATTTTTTAATTTTTGCGGGGCAGGGTTACGTGACAGCTAGTACATGTCAAGTTTCTGAGGCCGGATTTGAACTCAGGTCCTCCTGAATCCAGGGCTGGTGCTTTATCCACTGTACCAACCAGCTGCCCCCTATTTGGGATTTTCTTGCCAAAGATACTGGAGTGGTTTGCTATTTCCTTGTCCAGATGATTTATAGATGAGAAAACTAAAGCAGAGTTAAGTGACTTGCCCAGGGTCACACAGCCAGTAAGTGTCTGAGACCAGATTTGATCTCTGATCTTTCTGGCTCCAGTCCCAGTGTTCTAGCTACTGCCCCACCTAGCTGCCCAATCCCTCTCAATTTACTGATGAGGAAACAGCTTTCAAGAGGCAGGGTAACCTGGCCAAGGTTACACAAATAGTAAGATTCAGAGGTATAACAAGCTTCTCTTTCTTCATAGCCAATGTTCTTTCTTTCCACTGTACCATGCCAGAACTATAAAATAGGGAAATTAATGACTTGGAGATTTCACTAGGCACTGGAAGTGTTTGCATGTCTGCATTGATAGACTACACTTTGGAATATGCAAAGAGGATTCTTAGGCAAACACTCAAAAAGGAGGGTTGGTGTGTGTGTTTTCCACCTTCCAATGCCTTGAAACTAATTGATAATTAGAGTTCTCTTACTGGCCAGTCTTGCTAGCAAAAATTTCTATAAATTTAATAAATTTCAGATATAGAACACTGAATAAGGTATTTTTAAAAAGTGATAGAGTTTTTCATTATCACAAAATCTTCTCTCCCCAAAAAAGGTCAATCCTACTTTAGAAGAATTTCTGTGTTGTTTATGAGTCAACCACATCTTCAGGGTCAAGTGGACACTGAGTGACAGATTATTCTAGGAGGAAGCCTTGATGGGTGTTAAGTTAGACCTTCTCCAGATTTACATATTTACACAACTTGAAGAATATGAATTGGGGGACCATGTTATAAAGTTTGAAGCCTCTGTCTAATTTACGTGTGTGTTGTATGTGTGTCTATGTACATGCACAACACACACACACACACACACACATGGATTGAACTGGATAACTGAGGCAATTTAAATATGTGATTAGAGATTGTAATTGGAAAATATTTTATGTTTATGTTGAATTATCAACATTTTTTTCATTGGGTTGAAATAAGTTGGAAACAGATATTCAATTGCTATTCCTACAAGACACATACTATCATTTTGTTAAGCTTCGTTGCTGAAAGTCAATGACACCACTCAGTTTTGAATAGAGTCATGGGTCATATGCAGAATTTGTTGAATAGAATTTTTTTTAAAGGTCATGGTGGTTCTCATTTTCAAATGTACAATTACACTAATCACCAATCATCTTTGGAACAATTAGCTATTGTATGTATTATGCTTCCCTGTTAGTGTGGGAAAATTTGAGGTAAATGTGGTCCATGACCACAAAGCAAGTTCAAAGGCAGGACCAAGGACAGAAGCTTGAAGCTCTTGCTGACCAGCCCTAAGCCACTGTAATTTCCAGACATTTGTTTTTTCTTGAGTCACATCTTACTTTTCCAGCTCCTCATTCTGGGTCAGTGACTTTAGATGGGGCCCAGTGCCATTGTAAATGGCCAAAGCAGGAAGTCCAATAAAAACCCTCCTATGCTTTCCTTCCTCCAAGCAAGACAGAGGCTTGAGAGCGGAAATGCCAAAAGCTGAACTAAAGGTGAACACCTGAAGTTCCAAAGAGAAGAGGCTCACTGGGTTCCTGCCCCATTAAGGATTTCTGAGGGCCTACAACTGGAATAATTATTAAACAACAAAAAAATGATAAAGGTAAGTTCTTAGAGGGCAGGATCTTTCATTTTGGCAATAGGAGGATCTGAGGTCCTATAGGGTCTAAAACAGAATGGCATAAAATATTGAGTCAGTCAAGAAGTAGTACTTGCTTCCCATTGGTAGGCAGACCCAAATTTGACTTCACATTCCACCACTAATTCACTTGGTAACTGGAAGAAAATCAATTCTTCCCTCCCAACCTGTCTCTTCATCTGTTACAATGGAAAATACATTTGTGATATATGAGAATAAATGTGGGTTTTTAAAACTCTATAATAACCACTTGCTTGAGAGTTTGCTAAAGAAAACCTTCAAACCTTCCCCCATCCCTTTGTATACCTCCAATCTTTTTTCATGCTTCATGTCATGGTTTGAACTAGATAATTGTTGAGATCCATTCTAACTTAATGGTATGAGAAGCAATTTTCTAGTAGTCTAAGATGTTAGAGGAGGGAGAAATGTAGAGAGAAAAGGCAGGAAAGAGGAAGAACAGGATAAATAAAATAAACTTTATATTATTAAGTATGCTAATCTTCAAGAGAGCTGGTGAAAAATAGTAAATATATTCCTAGAAAACCTACATCCAAATCAAAACTTTGATATAAAACAGCATTTATATAGCAACCCAAGGTTTACAAACTTCTTTTACATATATTACTTCATTTTGTCTTCATAACAGCCTTGAAAGGTAGGGCTTATAGTTATTCTCATATTACAGTTGAGAAAACTGAGGCTGAAAGAAGTTCAGTGACTTGTCAAAAGGCAAAGCTAGTAATTATCTGAGATGAGATTCAATCTTAGGTCTTCCTGATTCCAAGTCTGGCACTCTATCTACTATACTACCCACTAGCTATGTGACCTTGAACAAGTCAAAACCTCTTAATATCTCATGTAGCTTCCTAGGACTTATATTTTGTCATATACAGACTGCTTTCTATATTGATATACAACATCTGAAATCACAGAATTCTACCTATTAATCAAAAGACCCTGTTGACTGGCAGTTCTTTGAATCTATAGCACTGTCAGTGACAGCTGGTATTCATAAAGATCAAAAAAGATTGATGTTCAGTAGATTTTTAATGGTGATCTAATTATGACATTATACATTTTCTTGGAAAATCATTGAACCAATAACTTTCTATTGATCAGATCATTTAATTAACCCAAATTCCCTCCTTTCCTTAACAAGAGATTTTAGTCTTTCTCCTTTCCTATACATGTCCACACATCTTTTAAAATGCTCTTCCTAACACACAGGTCTGGCCATATTATACCTGAGTTCAAAAATCTTCAGTGTCTTTTGCCTATAAAATGTATTACAGATTCCTTAGCCTAGGATTTAAGAGCCTCTACAATCTAACTCCAACCTACCTTCCTGGCTGTATTCCAGTCAAATTGAATTATTAGCTTTTCCTCATTCTTGTCCTGTCATCTCCTATCTTTGAGTATTATTATAGGCCATCCTCTATGCTTGGAATACCCCCCCTTTTCCAATGTGGCCTATTAAAATACTTCTCTTCCTTTTAGTTTCAGCTGAGGGGCTATATCTTTTATGAACCTCTTCAAACCTCCCAAATGAAAGTATTCTTTCCCTATTCAGCTTTTCCTAGAGAATTATTTCTGAATCTATCCTTTACTCTCATCACACTCTACATTTTACCATATGTCTTTATGAATTGATCCCCTAGTAGGAAACAAAAGTGCTTTCAATGCAGGGATTGTCACTTTTTATTGTTGTATCCCCAGCACCTAGAATAACACCTTAACAGCTGACTTTTCAATGTTGGAGGGGCCATAGAAAGATAGTTATGTTAATATAACATTGTTGAAGCTATGAATGCTCTATTGGAAAAAAGCAATTTTAGAAATATGCTTTAAAATGATAATACCCATAACATGTGAACCAGCAAATATCTCAAGTTCAAAGACAGAAAGGTCCCAGATATAGCAATACATTCATACCAGCCCCTTTTTGGATAGCAAAGAAATGAAAACAAGATAGATATCCATTGACTTGGGAATAAATAAATAAAATGCAGTATATAAATGCTATAGGACATTACTTTGCAATAAAAAATGAATGTAAATAATTAAAAGAACCATGGGAAGAATTCTATGAACTGATAAAGAGTAAAATAAACAGACCACAGAAAGCAATATCTATAATGACTATAGAAATATTGAAAGACAAGGAAAAAAAAACTTCAATTCAGAACACTGTGTACAATTATAATGACCAAATGCTGCCTCTGCAAATTGATGAGAAAATTGATTCCCCTCTCTTCTTAAGGGGCTTCGCTATGGAACACGGCATACACTATCAGATTCCATTGAAATTTGGTTAGTTTTTCTGAACAGCTTTTGTTTTTCCTTTTTGTATTCTTATTCTTTCTTACAAAGGATGGTTTATTGAGTGGTGAGAAAAAAAGGGATTTATTTTGAAATAAAGGAGATATCAAAACAAAGCTATCAAACAAGAATGATTTCCCAGTAGATACAAATGGTCAAAAGATATGAACAAGAATTTTTCAAAGGAAGAAATCCAAGTTTTGACACATATATGAAAGAAGCTCAAAATTACTAATAATTAATACAACTAACTATTAAAAAAATTAAAGCAACTCTATGGTTCTACCTCACACACACTTTGGCAAAGCTGACAAAAAATATAATACCAATTGTTGGAGAACTCTGGGAGGAAATAGGCACATTATTCACTTTTTGTTGAGATGTGAATTAGTTCAGCCATTTCAGAAAACAATTTGGAACTATACCCCCAAAATCACCAAACCAAACATATTCTTTGACCTAGCAATACCTCTATTAAATCTATGATATACTCCAAAAAGATGAAAGAAAGAACAAAAGAACCCATGTATACAAAACAAATATTGTAGCTCATTTTGTAATAACAAAGAACTAGAAATTAAGAAGCTTCCTATCAAGGAATAGATAAACAAACATTGTACATGACTATAATGCAATACAAAAGGGCATCATAAGAAATTACAAAACATATTGTTTCAGAGAAACCTAGGAACTACCTACATGAAGTGATAGAGTGAATTGAGCAGAAGAGAACAATCTGGACAGAACAACAATATTATAAAGAAAACCAACTTTGAAAAACTTGAGAACTCTAACCAATGCAATGATTACAATTCCAAAGGACCAAAGAATAAATATGCTACCCACCTCTTGACAGAGATGTGATGTCTTCAAGATGAAAAAAACATATCTTTTTAGATATATCTAATGTAAGGGTTTGTTCTGATTGACTACTTATTGTTTTGACTGACTAGTTGAAAAAGGAAAAAAAGAAAACTTAATTTTCTTAACAACTAGAAAAATAATGGAAGGAAGGAAGAAAAAGGAGGGAAGGAAGGAAGGAAGGAAAGAAGGAAGGAAGGCAGGCCACTGAAGTGTTTTGTTTAATAAAGAAAAGAGAGGACAGCCAGACAAAAACACAGACAAGCAGGATAGCTTTGAAAGCTTCAAATTAAACTTATCATATGCCTAAAAAGAAACAAGAACTGCAGTTTTACCTACATTTTCTTTTTTCTATTCTATTTGATGTTTGGATATGTCTATTTTATTTTGTGGTGTTAAGGTCAGAATAAAAAATAAATGTTTTAAAAGCAATTAGCTTTACATTTGAACTAATAATTGACTTTTATACAACACTTTATATATTTAATCCTTACACCTATCATGTGAAATGCCACAGGTATTTTATCTCCATTTTACAAATGTGGAAAGTGAGATCACTCGACAATCACACTGTAAGTAAGAATTCATTCATTCATTCAGCAAACATTTATTAAATGCCACATTTTTACAAGGCATTGTGCTGGGCATGAGAATATAAAGATAAGAAAAATGAAACAATTCCTACCTCCAAGGAGCTTACCTAGGCAGAATTCAGTCCTAGGTGCTTCCTGACTTCTAGACCAGTAGCATTTTTTTCTCTTTCATTCTCCTATACCACTCTGCCTTTCCATTTCTCTGAAAGAATTAATAAAGATAGATACTACATATAGAAAATATGTAACCCCTGGCTCCCTGGATGATCCTCCTTTAAAAAGGGGGAGGGGAGGCAGCTAGATGGCGCAGTGGATAGAGCACCAGCCCTGGAGTCAGGAGTACCTGAGTTCAAATCTGGCCTCAGACACTTAATACTTACTAGCTGTGTGACCCTGGGCAAGTCACTTAACCCCAATTGCCTCACTAAAAAATAAATAAATAAATAAAAAGGGGGGAGGGGAGGGCAACCAGGGAGCGTTATCTGGCTTTATCCTTCAGTGACTCTATAACCTCATTTCTCCACGAGAACCTTGTCCTCTTCTCCTGGAACTACCCTAGCCACTAATGGATGATTTTTGCCTTTCCTTCACTGATACTAGGCTTCCACAGTAACTTTCTGGTCACCATTTCCAAACCATGATACCTGAAGCATACCCCCACCAAACCTGCTTTCACATTCCTGTGTACTTGCTATATTCCTCTATTAGAATGTAAGCCTCTTGATGGTAGGAACTATTTTTGTTTTATTGTGTTTGTGTTCATAGCACTTAGCATAGTACTTCACTCATGGCCAGCATCCAATGAATGCTTCATTGTTCACCATCTTTCATTCATTCATTCTTGCATTAATTCATTCTCCTCTTGGTTCAGATTATAACCTAACCTCACCTTCTCATCCTTTGCAATTCTTGTCTGTGTCCTACATCTGCCACAGAGGGCCTCCCCAACATAATAGATGCCTTCTTTCCTTTAGGTCTTTTTGAGTTTAGTGGGTATCAATCAATACAGTACTTGGGCTACCTATCTGCTAACCCTCAATTTCACTACTCTTGCAGGAAATTCAATTCAGTATTTGGTTTTAATTGTGTAGAGTTGTATTCCCCCAAGTAGATTCAGTACTTTTGCCATAAGAGTTGTACTGGTGCTCAATTCTCCATCACATTAAGTGTGAAGAGCTTAGTTATTATTCTAGGCCCACAAGAGAAGCCTTGTATTCTTTTTCCAGGAGTGAAAAGAAGGGAGAATATCTTTCCTCTCATCTAGTCTCATGGACCTTCTCTTTCACTTAATAATGGGGTCACTATGAAATAAAAAGTACACAAGAAGAAATAATGCAGCCCTGCTTGGCACCTAAAGTGTACCTCCTGATGAGGCATTTTCCCATGCTGTGAAAGCTGCAGAGAGTTGTGATTCTCCATTGGAACCAGAGATTGTCTTGTTTTGGTGGATAATCAGGAATGGAGCGAAGGAAGTGTTTTTTCCCCTCCGCAGGGCTTCAGCAGAAAAGTACATTGGCCCATCAAGCAGGAGGTTTAGTTTCTACATTATCCATGTGACCTTGGGCACATTTTGCTTCCCTGATCTTCAGTTTCCTCATCTGTAGAATAAAGGTAATAATAATACCTTCAGTACCTACTGCTCACAGATGTTGTGGGTTTCAAGTGAGAGAATGTTTGTAACACTCAAAAAAAAAATTCAATCAATATTACACACAAGAAATCCCTGACTTAAAGAATAACTCCAATTACTTTAATTATGTTTTCTGGGGAGTAAAGAGGGGTCTTTTTTTTAAATTTAGTACCAGTAACACCAAGAACAAGAGGTACTATGATACTGCAAATAGAACACTAACCTGGGTTGAAGTCCTGCCTCTTGACATATATCAGTTGTTTGACCTTGGGCAAGTCAATTAACACCTCAGGGTTCCCAGCAATTCTATAAATTGCTGAACAGGTGCTCAAGGGCATCTGTGAAGAAATTTTCCTCACCAGAAATACTGATATGAATGAAAACACAGATGCACTAAAAATGCATAAGGAAATATACTAGGCACTAAAGACATAAAGCTATTAAATGACAAGGTTCAACTGGACTCTGAAACAAAAAAGGGAAGAGTGAGAGTCAAGTACAAGAGGAATTTGGGCTTCTAGAATACTTTTCTTTCAGCGATGTCAAGATACTTCAGCTGGATGACCATATTGAACCCCCATCATATTTTAATGAAGAGGACTAGGAGAAGTGTAAGCTCAGACAATGAAAGGTCATCAAGCCAGCCCTTAGGTAACATGGTAACAACAGCTCACACATATAAAGGCCTCTATAATTTCCAAAATGCTTTCTTCACATCAGCTGTGTATGTTAGGCAGTGAAAGTATGATTATCCCATTTTTCAGATGAGGAAACTAAGGTTCAGCCAGAGAGGCCAAGTTATTTGTTTGAGGTCACACAACTGCTTTGGTGTTAGAGCCCTGAGTTGGGGCTCCAGCCCAGGTCTTCTGACTCCAAGTCCATGACACCATTATATTCTGCTATACCATCAGAAGTAATACTTAAAATGAACTTCCTATCCCTCAGCCTGTGCTCTTTTCCTACAATATGTCAATGCTTTTCCTAGAATGAGCTGAACAGGATAATTAGAAAGGAATATATTCTCCCCAACTCTACCTCAATACCCTGATACCCAAATAGAAAAAGTTGGGGCTCAGGGAGACATTCCCACTCCAGAAACTACCCCCAGCTGAGGACTTTATTCCCAGTAGAGTAAAGGGTGGAAAAAAATAATAAACCCACACCAACAGGCAGCTCAATTTACTCCTATGATTTCATCAGGGCAGAATTTTAATCACAAGGAAAGGTCAAGCCCAAACTCTTACTGGCTGAGAAACACTAACCCCTCCCCCACCCCAGGCAAGGGAGATGGGACTCCAAGAGAAGGACTACTGAAACTTCCCAGGCTTCCTCTCCTGATCCCTGGCATCAAAGATAGGAAGCCTAAGACTAGACTAGGATTCAGAGGACTTGGATTTTTGTACAAGCTCCATCACTATCACGCTCTGTGACCTTGGCAACCTCACTGGGTCTCGGTTTCCTCAATTGTAAAATGAGAAGATGGGATAAGATGAATTCTTAGGCAGGGGTTCTTAACCTCATATCAGTGAACTTCTAAAAAATATTTTCCATAACTATCTCAACATGATTGGTTTCCTTTGTAATCCAATGCATTTTATTGCATACATTTTAAAATGTTATTTTGAAAAATGGTCCATATGCTTCACCAAAGGGATCTATCACAGCAAAAGGGTTGATTCCCTACTCTAAAGTATCTTCCAGCTCCAAAAATCTATGACTACTCCATGGATAAAAGAAGAAAGAAAATGGCTTTCTATTGTTACCCAACCTGCACCCATCTAATGAGCCTCCTCTGTAAGCCCTGTCTCTCTAGTAAAACCTTCCTCATGCCCAGTTGATTTTCAGAACTTGAATCACTTGGGCGAGGTCACTGCTCAGACAGAAAAGCTCACTGCCTCTATCTGGCTCATGGGGAAATAAAAGATAGGCCTGTCACAGCAGGTAATTGTACTTTCATAGCACTGTTGTGTTGGGAAAACTGAAGTCTTGTTTTCTAAGTAAACAGCTGCTGTGGGAGGAGGGAAAGGATGTTTTTTTAATGTAGCAATGACTATTTTCTGCTCTTCTCCAACCTCTCCATCTTTTCTCCTCCCAGCCCTGCTGGCCATGCTAGGTCGCACCTCTTACTGTAGAATCATCAACCGAAGCACCTCAGAGCCAACAAGGATCTCAGAGGTAATTTATGCCAACCCCCTCATTTTGTAGATCAGAGGACTGTGAGCTGAAAGAGATTTTAGAGTTCATCTAGTCCAATCATTTTAATTCAATTCAAAGTGTTTTCATTAAGCACCCACTTTCTGTGAATGAAGTAGTCCTTACCCTCAAGAAATTTACATTCTACTGGGGTGGGGAGTGGAGAGGGGAACAGGATAGTCGCAGAGATACAAATGTAAACAAAAAAGAAATAATTTCAAGAAGAAAGGAGCTTTGACAACCCAGAATGGGAGGGGGAAGGCAGTTTGGGGGAATCAAGGAAGGCCTCCATAGAAGGTAGTCGCTAAATCCTTGATTTGAAGGATGCTATAGAATCCAAGAGGTGGAATGGAGGAGACTTGGGGGACCACCAGTGTAATGGCATGGAGGTGGGATAAGAGATTAAGGGCAACAGAGATGAAAAATTCTATATAGGGTCACAGGATATAGCTAATGTCAGGGCTAGGACTAGAACTTATTTCTCTGGACTCAGAGTCCAATAGTCTTGATACCACATGCTCCAGCCTTCCATCTGATTTTGAAGCTTAATAATGAAACTGAAGTCTTAAGAAGCTTATTAATTCTACTTAAGTCTTCAGTGCCTCTTATGAAGTAGGTCTAGGTATTTTGACAGATATGTTCTTGAGCAGTCAAAGCAAGCCCTCTGCTCTCCTTCTATCCCCGAGACTTATAGCTCTGGCTTAATCCTGTATGTTTCTGATTAAACAGATATGAGTAATCAATAGCAGACTGCCCTGAGAAATAATTCTCCTTTTTAATTTTTATAATTGCTTTTTTGGCTGAGTTGGATACTTAGTAAGTAAAATCTGAAGGAACCCCTGGGGTTCAAATTCTTATGATATATATGGCATAAAAAGAGTTGACCAACAATGAAAAATATCTCCCCTATCTATCCCCAGCCTTCCAGTTCCCTTTTCAATGCTGCCTTTCCCATTAGAATGTAAGTTCTTTGAGGGTAGGAACTGGCTTTTTGAGCTTATATTTGTACCACGGTGCCTGGCGAATAAAAGTACATAATAAATACTCTATTGATCAACCAATTGCCACTGCTACCAGTGATCATAAACTGTGTGTAGGAATGCTAAGATCCAGACCTAAAGTGTAGACAAAAACAGCTGACCATGATTTCAGGAATTTCAGGATTTGCTGCTGAGGGCAAATTTCAGTGCCAAGGACTGCAAGTTACTATGAAATGTAAAGGTTAAGTAAGACAGCATGGAAAGAGGAATGTTTATTCCCCAAACACCCCAAAGTCTGTTTGCAATTGGGGTTTAAACACGTACACATATATACACACATACATACACATCCCTCTTCCCACAGCAATTCTTTCAAGAGAACATTTGGAGATATTGGAGAGAGGACTTTTGAACTGGATGATTCCAAAGGTTCAAGGTGGTCAACAAAGTAACCTTTGGACTTCTGTTCCTATCAAATAAACTGAAAGCAAAGTATGGTCTGCTCATAGCAATTCAACAAACATTTATTCAGCTTGCCTATTATTTGTATAAGGTACTATTCTGAACAGAGGGATCAGGGAATGGGGCATAGTGGTACAAAGACAAAAATAAAAGTAACTCCTGTCCTCAAGGAGATTATATAATACTGGAGGGAAAGAGCATATACACAGATAAGTAAATACAATAAAGTAATTTTTGGAGGGGAAGGGTAAAAGGGCTAAAAATAATAATTGTAGGCACCTGGAAATGTCCCATCTAGGAAGTGACTCAATAAGAACTTTGAATGAAACTAAGGATTTGAAGAAATGATAGTAAGAAGAAGAAACATTCTATCTCCTATGAAAGTACAACTAAAGGCCTGTAAGTATAATGCTTTAAAGGGATTGTGAATAGTTTGAGGCCAGTCAGACCTCATCTTCTCATAGGAAATATAAGCCATATGAATTATAGTGACACTTCAGTGGAAGATACTCACCACTTCAAGACTGAAAACCAAGTGCAGTTTAAGGTACAGGAAGTCAAAGGCCTACTCAGGTACTAATGCTCTACCCTGATATATTGAAGTCAAGCAAGTTTCTATGGCTCTGGCATTCCTCCCACAGGTATCTCCAGTCTGGATTAATGCTGCTCAAGCTTATAATTCCTTGCAGAATTTATTTTTGGCCCTTCAGTGTTCCAAGTAGTATTATATTAGAGGGATAGGGATTGGACTTTTGGTTTTACTGGTATAAGAAGCTCTAGTAGGGAACATCCTCTCTCATTGTAGGCTAGCATCTTCTGTGAAAGCTAAAGTCTTAAAAATTACCTAGAGCACTTGAGAGGTTAAGTTACTTGCCCAGAATCACATAAGCAGTGTCAGAAGCATGACTTGTACCTAGGTCTTCTTGGGGGCCAACTCTTTCTCTACCATAGAGCTGCCCAGGTTATCATTACTAGTCCCATTCACTTACATCCATATGTTACCCAGTACCTGAAAGAGGTGATATGTTCAAAATGCAGAGTAAGGCATAAATTTTTGCACAAGGACAATGAGAGTATTTGCTTTGCTTGATTTATTGCAAAGGCTTTGTTTTTGTTTTTCTTTTTCTTTTTCTTTTAAATTGGTGAGAAGGGAGGAGAGAGCATAGAAAATGCATGCTTGTTAATTGAAAAAGAAAATTAAAACAAAAATTAGTCCCACTGGCTCCTCTCTGAATTGCAAGGCTCTTAGCCTCCAGCAATAGGTCTCCCCAAAAGCTGGAAATAATAATAATAGCTAACATTTATATAGTACTTACCATATGTCAGGTACTTTACAACTGTTATCTCATTTTAGCCTCACAACAAACTTGGGAAGCAGGTCCTATTATTATCCCCATTTTACAAATGAGGAAACTGAGGCAAAAAGAGGTTAGGTGACTTGCCTGGGGTCATACACCTTGTAAGTGTCTAAAAATAGATTTGAACTTAGGTCTTCCTTACTCCAGGACCAGTCCTCTATCTGTTGAACCACCTAGAAGCCCAATCTCCTCTTACCTCCAGAAAATATCCAAAACATTCAATGAATCACTACTCGTAAGGCTTGGGTTACATCTTTGCTGTTATGAGGACACAGGAACAATAGGAAATGGCTTTGGAGAAAGGATGCTTTATATGGAGAACTCAGACACTTTGGATTGCCTAGCTGCTTCCTTAGGCCAGAAGCTCCTATCCAGATCAACTTTTCAGGAAGCAGTAGTGGTGTGAGCAGTGTCATACAGTATTATCTATACTTCAGTGCATATATCTCTTGAAGTTTTAGTCTAATGTGGTGGAAGAGGGAAAGGAGAAGGACCCACCCAGGAAAGCAGAAGTAACATGATATTTCATAAAATGGAACCAGGAACACTTAGTTTTTACTAGGATTCAGTATAGTTTATTCATTCATTCTTTTTTTTTTTTTTGGTGGGGCAATGAGGGTGAAGTGGCTTGCCCAGGGTCACACAGCTAATAAGTGTCAAGTGTCTGAGGCCAGATTTGAACTCGGTTCCTCCTGAATCAAGGGCTAGTACTTTATCTACTGTGCCACCTAGATGCCCCTTATTCAATCATTCTTACAAGAAACACTTATTAAGCATGTATAGTGAGTACTATGCTGGCAGAAATAAAAACTCTAGCTCATTTACTATCCCCATAAAACTTGCAGGCAGTCTAATAACAGAATAAGACACCAACACATACAGCTGTAATACACAATATCATGAGAAAAGTTCATTAAAGAGCTAAAAAATAAAATGCTATGTGAAGCACAAGTAGGGCAAGATAACAAGATCTGGGATCCAAGGAGGTTCTGTGGAAGTAGGAGAATTTGAATCGGGCTTTAAAGGATGAGTGAGAATTCAATAGGTGAAGAGGATGGTCAGTTTGGAAAGATGTCCACACCAAAATAATGGAATAGGATGGAACCTAATACTCCTCATTCCTTAGTTCATGTTGAATTCAGTATCAACGCATCCCTTGGATGCGTCCAAATGTATTTATACCCCCCATACATTGTAGAATTTAGTTTTACTGAATACAATTCTAGCAATCAAATCTTATAAAGCCAGAACATATGTAATGCAAGTTTCACATTCACCAAATATTGAACCTCTCTTGCCATTATATGTGCCCATGTACTTGAAGGATCCAATGGTATGCTACATCCTAATACACTGGAGAAATGAAACATACATCAGACTGAATATAACTTTATTTGCATGACATTTTCCATGTAGAATGTGTCCCTGAGCCATTTGCAGAATTAAATAATAGCAAAGAGAGCAAGACATTGGGAAGAAGAGAGAAAGATTTTCAGATGGGATTTGAAAAGAGATTGAGAGTCAAGGTGATACATTATTCGACAAATATAAATGCACCCTCAGATATGATGTCTGCCCTATGAAGCACATAATTTAGCTACACATATAAAGCTATCTTACCTCCACAGATGCTGCTGAGCTGATTCCAAAGGGGAAAAGGAGAAGCCAAAAGGAACTAGGAAAAAATTGAGATTAGGATGTTCCAGAAGAGAAAGAGACACTAGCTACTCAGTCAAAATTTGACATCTTAGGTTGAGGGAAACAGCTCATCTTATTTAAATATTTATATTAAAGTCCCCTTAGCCAGGTTGGAACTAATCAAATATTATCACTCATAAAGTAAGCTAATTCTCATTGTTATTATTATTGATAGTAAAATGTATTGAAGGAAAGCAGTAGTCCTCAGGGCAGGCATTTTTATGGCTGTTTTTGAAACACAACTACAGTGAGAAAGGAATTGTAATGAGAAGGCTCCTCTGGTCAACCCTCTGACACGTTCAAATTATTTTCATATATAAAAGGTTCTGAGGGATCGAAAGATCTGGTGTTTTCTCTTAGCAAGAGTCTAGGACTGACAATACCCCATGACTTGGTGCTAGGGAGTTGCCTAAAGCACATGGAGATGAAGAGATTTGCCCAAAATTACAGCCAATAAGTATTAGACACTGTATTTTTCCAGTCTCCCTGACTCTAAATCCAGTCCTCTATCCATCATATTGCATAGCACCTCAAATTACCTTTCATTCATTTTGTACATATAATATATATGCCTATTCACATACATCTTATTGTCTCATAAGACTATAACTTCCTTGAAGTTAGAATATTTTACTTTTGCCTTTGTATACCCAGTGTTATCAAAGCACCTGCCTCAAAGTAAGTATTTAATTATTGTTCAGTCATGTCCAACTCTTCATGAGCCCATTTGGGGCTTTCTTGGCAAAGATATCACAGTGGTTCACCATTTCCTTCTCCAGCTCATTTTACAGATGAGGAAACTGAGGAAAATGAGTTAAGTGAGCCAGCCAGGGCTACACAGCTGGTAAGTGTCTGTGACTAGATTAGAACTCAGAAAGTTGCGTTTCCCTGACTTCAGACCTGGTGCTCTATCATCCACTTTACCACCTAGTTGCCAAAGTATTTAATAAATCCTAATTAATCTCTCTTGTGAATCAGGGCAGAACTGAAGCTCCACATGTGAGAAATGAATTTATATGTGAAGACACAAGGACTCGGCTCCTTGCTATGGCTGTCATCATATGTGACATCGTTAAAAGGAGTCAGCCCTCATGTGTTGGCAACTTAGTGTAAAAGCAAACTTGTTGCCGAAAGAACATGGCTGAAAGAGTTATCATTACTGGTTTGATGCGGTGGAGACCTCCAAGGTTCACTATGATTAATACCCTGTTTTTCTGGAAACAACAACTTAGAGCAGTCACCCAACAAAATGCTCCAATAGCAAAGAAGCAGTAGCTAGACATGCCTGGTTCATGTCCTTTGTCAATTTAATAAACATGGTATCTATGTCTTTCACTTGGGGTTTGTTTAGTAATTTTTCAGTTGTGTCCAATTCTTTATGATCCCATTGGGATTATATTGGCAAAGATACTAGAGTGGTTTGTCATTTCCTTCTCCAGCTCATTTTACAGAGGAAGAAACTGAGGAAAACAAACTTAAATGACTTGCCCAGGGTCACACAGCTAGGAAGTGTCTGAGGCCAGATTTGAATTCAGGAACAGAAGTCTTCTTGAATCTGGGCCTAGCACTCTATCCACTATGCCAGCTAGCAGCCTATGCCTTCATTTATATTATTAATAAAAATGTTCAACAGAGGAGGAGCTAGTAACAGAGGAGCCTAGTAACATCACTAGAGACATAACTATTCTGCCATTTAGCCTGTCTCTTCATCTTATCCACAGGGATGGTATGAGAGAATGTTAAATGGCTTGCTGAATTTCAGAAAAATCATATACATTTTATTCCCTCAATCTAGTAAAAAAGGAAATTATATTAGTCTTGTCAAATTTTTAGGAACACAGGATAACTGATTTAGAAATGGGCAGGCCCTAATAAGCTACGAACTCAGCACCTTCATTTTACATATGAAGAAACTGAGGCCAAGAGGGTTTAAGTAATTTGCTGAAAGAAACATTAGAAGGGACAGAGCTAGGATCTCATCAGGGTCCTCTTCACTAAAGAGTCAGTGCTCTTTTCAATGCATCCTCAGCCTCCCACTTGTTCTTGATAAATCTATAATGGCTTCTAGTAATCACCGCTACTCTTCATAAAAATTTATAAAAATAATTTAGCATCAGGCACTGATTAGCTTTGTGACCCTAAGCAAAGTCACTTAACCACTATTTACCTCAGTTTCTTCATCTCCAAAATGAGAAAGATAGTAGCAACTACCTCACATGTTTGTCATGAAGATCAAATGGAGGTATTAATTGTAAAGCACTTAGCACAGTACCTGGTACATAGTAAACACTGTGTAAATGTGAACTGTTTATTATTATTACTATTATCATCATCATCATTGTCATGCTTTTAATTTTCAAAACTCAATACTATATGCCATTATTTACTCCAACTTATTTGCATATATTTACTTTAAAAACAAAGGGGGCAAAATTAAAAACATGAGAAATCACATGACTACTTGGAGACCAATGTGTAATTAAACAAGGTCTGTTGATTTCATAGGGGAAATTCATTATTACCTTTTAAGTAAAAAGTGAATCTCTGGGCAGCTAGGTGGCACAGTGGATAAAGCACTGGCCTTGGACTCAGGAGTGCCTGAGTTCAAATTCGGCCTCAGACACTTAACACTAGCTATGTGACCCTGGGCAAGTCACTTAACCCTCATTGCCCTGCAAAAAAAAAAAAAAAGGTGAATCTCTGAGTATCAGGAGGTCCTGATTTAAGCCATTCAAAGGCAGAAGCTAATACGGATAGGAGGCTAAGCCCAAGTCTGAATGCTGAAAAACCTAGGGACTGGAAACTAAAGAAAAAGCAGGAGTAAAACAGCTTTATCTGAGCTTTTTGGAGACTAGCAATCAGGAATCTTCTAACTGGCAGATGACCATTGCTTGATTCCTGATTGGTTGGTGAGTTACTCCCAAGAGTTTAAGAGATATGCCATCTTGCTCTCTTTCTGGTGGCAAAGAATTGGAAATTGATGGAATGCCCATCAATTGGGGAATGGCTAAACAAATTGTGGTATGTGAATGTAATGGAATACTATTGTTCTGTAAGAAAGGATGAGCAGGAGCATTTCAGAGAAACCTGGAAGGACTTATATGAATTGATCCTGAGTGAGAGGAGCAGAACCAGGAGAACATTGTACACAGTAACAGCGACATTGTGTGATGATCAACTGTGATAGACTTGGCTCTTCTCAGCAGTGCAATGATCCAAAACAATTTCAAAGAATTCATGATAGAAAATGTTCTTCACATCCAGAAAAAAAGAACTGTGGATTCAGAATGCAGATTGAACCATACTGTTTCCACTTCGGGGCTGTTTTTTCCCTTCTTTTTTGAGGTTTTTCTCTTGTGCTCTGATTGTTTTTTCACAACATGACTAATGCAGAAATATGTTTAATGTGATTATACATATATAACCTATATCAGATTGCTTTCCATCTTGGGGAGGATGACAGAAAAATTTGGAACTAAAAATCCTATGAAAACAAGTGTTAAAAACTATCTTTATATATAACTGGAAAATAATGAAATATTTTTTATTAAAAACAAACAAATTAATATCATGAAACTTTTCCAACCACCCCACCCTTTAAGGTTAATTGGAAGTTGAAAACACTTGTAAATGCTATAACAGTTGAAGTAGAGAGAAGAGGATTTGCACAACTGGAAAACAGAGAAGACCAATCAGAGTTGCAGTTATTCTTGAAGGGACTAATAACAAGTCTTCATTACAAAGTTGTGAGTTATCCAAGAATATTTTCCTACCATACATGCTTCCCTGTCATGCTTTCCTGTGTGTTCCAACTCTCCCTAACAGATACTGGGTATATTTTTTATTCCCACATTTGTGTTAATATGTGGGTACCTGCTGAGTAATTTAACATTTTGTTTGCCTTATTGCTAGGTACATGGTTTTGTTTAAGATTTTACTGTGTCATTATAGTAAGTCATTGGTTTGTGTAAATGGAAAGACTCCTATGGTGGCTCAGGAACTGAAGGGATAAAGGAATTGTATCATGCATGCACACACACACACACTCACACGCACACACACACACACACACATATGCACATACACACACATCAGGGTTACTCTTAAGAACCATGAAGAAATTCAATGCAACTGTTTGGTGATAGTCCTTGACTGGGGACTTAGATCTACCAGAGTGAAAGAAGGTTTGACTAAGCAACCCAATCTAGATAATTAGTAGGTGTTGACACACATAGGCAAGAAGTTTTAAGTGCTATAAGGCGTATGGATGGCCCCATAATTCCCTAGCTTTTACATAGAGATGTGAGAGTTACTAATAATGACACTTATCAAAGCAAAGTGGAATTGACTGCCTCTGGAAGCAGTGAGCACCCCTTCACTGGAGCTCTTAAAGTGGAGGGATAGATGATCACTACTAAGGTATGATATAGAGATTCTTATGCTGGAACTCACTTCATTTCTCTAAGGCTCAGTTTCCTCATCTCTAAAATAGAGATAAAACTACTTGAACTACCTATGTCACAGGCTTGCTGTAAGGAAAATATCTTGCAAACTGTAAAGTATTATATCAATTGAAGTTATTATGGCCATGAAGGCTTGCCTGAATATAAGGAAGGCAAGATTGGGAAGCTTGGATGATGGATGCCCACTTCATTTATCTTATACCATGTGGGGGGGAAGCAATGTGTAAAATTGCCAGCCTACTGAACATTGTGAATCCTGTCAGGTTTCAATATCTTAGACTGCTTTGGTGGTAGAGATAAATAAAAGAAGAGGTATTGATGTCGGTCAGATAGGCCAAAAAAGAAGGAAGGTGTTTGTAATTTCATAAGCCTATATGAGAATGTCAGGACATAGCTTCAGATCTAGTGTTGGTCAGTTAGCCTGAGAGCAGTGATCAAGAGACCATGGAAAGATTAACCCTATTTTTATGTTCTAATAAGATTAGAGATTGAGAAAATGAATTAATAAAGAGAGTCTCAATGATTTTGCCTATGAAAGTGAAAGATAAATTAATCAGTATATTCCTGGCCAAGAAAGGAACTAAAAAGTCCTGGCTGGACACTGGATCCCAATAGAAAAAGGAGAGTTAGGTAGAATGGTAACCTCGCTCCTTGAGTCCCTTTGTTGCCAAATAGAGATTTGCCAACAAAAAAGAGCTATAATGAAAACCAACAAAACTGGCTCCAAATCATAGAGATCTGAACTCTTCCTAGTTCTATTTAAGAAAAATGATTTCTCAAAAAGAGACACAGGGTGATGTAAGATATAGGTAACACATGACTATGGCATAACATCATGGATCAGGGAATCACCCTTTAAAGATCAGGAGGATCAGACATATAAGAGCCATGGAAAGTCATTCAAAGGTCCTCATGCTTGCAGGCTCTTATCAAGCTAATTGTACCTGACCAGGTGTACTCTGATTTCCTACCTATAACTGAAACAGGGTATATCTTGACTCATCACTTAATTCTTTTCTAGCCTACTTCCTTGGCTCATCAACTTAGGCACCACATCTTAATTTGTGCTTACATTTTAATCTGTGTGATCTGTTCCTTTACTTCCTTGACAAGGATCCTATTTCCACCCCTACTCCCATCCCAATCTAGCTTGATGATCCACATTTGTTCTCAGCCTCTATTCCATAGTTACCCTAACCTAAGTGCTTTTCTCTATCATAGCTACCATGGACTGGCCACAGGTTTTCACTGCCTTCTGCTGCTGAGAATTCTACCAATCCCAAGTATATCTACTGAATCCTGAGACTGGTATCTTTTCTGGGCTCCTTATGGTTTGACAAGATACCAAGTTTTGAGTAAAGGTTAAATAAGAAAATGTAGATTATAAAGTTTTGAATCAATACACGAATGTAAAAGCATTATTAAGCACTTACATTCTACCAAGTACTGAGATATTATAAACAGAATACAAATAGAAAAATAAGAAATTCCCTGCTCTCAAGGAGCTCACATGCTAATGGAGGAAACTGCACATATAGAAGATTTCAGTTACAAATTAGTTGGCAAGGTGCTATGTTTCTCAAAGTGTGCGGTAAAACAGATGCTGATGCTTCTTTAATGTCATTTCCCCAGATATAATGATATCAGTTTCTGATGCTGAACCATTTGGCAGTACCCTGCAAGGACTTTGATGGTAAATGCATTCTTCTGTGAAGTCACAGAGCCCAAAGAAGCGGTTGCCAGGCCAACAGCTCCATAAAGGTTGCTTCCCAAGATGATGGCTGCAAAGGCCAGACTGGAATAGGATTGATGGTCATGAGGGGAATGTGGGAGTAATCTTAATGTCAAAACTTGAGGCAATGGGAAAACTAGATTGCTAACAGGCAGTTAGGAAAGACCTCTCCTTAGCTGTCCTACAAGAGTGACATGGAGTTGGTTCATCTTAATGGCACTGAGGAGTTACAAAAGAAGAGATAATTCTTGAAGAGAGACATGCAGATCTAAGGTTGTCATTGCAAACCAATCAATAGTTCCTTCCCCAAAGGCTTCACTGTGACAACAGTATAACCTTCTAAGTGAGTCAGCATGGAATAGTGTGAATTGCAGATAGAAAGGTTCAAAGTGTGCCAACAATATATTCTGTGTCCATTTCCTATTGGCACCAACAGTATTCAAATGGGAATAGTTCCTCTGGGATGTCTCTGACTGATAAGATTCTGAGAGCTTTACCATCTACTACCATAGGAGTGGGGTGAGGATGTGCCAAGAGCACTGATGAGAGTGCCAGGCAAATCTCTGTGTATTAGATCCTAACATGCATCAGAACACTGAAGATAGTCTGCTCCCCACCCTCACAACAGAAACAATGAGCCACCCTGTCAGAGGACAGAAAGCGTGACTGTGTGTAGAGATAGACAAAACATGAAAGGCTAGAAATGACAAGGATATTTAGTTACAATTCCAGATTTGAAAACCCTGGGTAGGATCATAGAATCAGAGTTAGAGTTAGAAGGGCCCTCAGAGGTAAGAGATATGAATTTATTCAATCCTCCCCCTACATGATGCAGGAGTAAAAATTGCTCACAATATTTATATGAGAGTATTAGTGGAAGAGCCCAGGATCATACACAGGCTTCAAGCATCCCTTGATTTTTACAGTTTATAACTTAAAGAATTGGCTAAGTAGGACATCATTTGGCTCTACCAAAATTTAAGTCTCATGTTTAAGGTATTTTCAGATTATAGGCAATATGTGAAATAGTGGTTCTCATGGTAAAGGATAACATTTTATTCTAGCATCATTAAACCTAATAAATATGGGGACAAAGGAAGTTGTAGTAAGTTAACAAAGATTTTTGATTATGGGATTTAAGGTAACCCCAGTCATGTAAGAAATCCCTTTAGGGAGGTTGGAAGAATAGAGGAAGATATATCATGGAGCTAGGAAATGTAATGCAATTTTGAGTCCCATAAAAGCCCTGCTAACACTGTGGCATCCAGAATGTCCCAAGTTTGCTCACTATTTTAACTACAAAAAGTTTTAAATTAAGTCTTTTAAATCAATTAAGTTTTCCTTCCTCCCCCTCAAAAATACAGTGTGTGTTTTTTTTATAATCAAAGTGGAAAGGAAAGCAAGATTTTGTTTCTTTATATGGATATGGGGAAAAAACTGAATTTTGAAGTCAGAAGAACTTGAGTAAGAATCCTAGTTCTGCTACTTCTGACATAACACTTTATGCAGATCACTAACTATTCTAGATTTCAATTTCCTCATTTGTAAAATAGGGTAGAGACTGAGGCAGAATTTCCAAGATCCTTTCCAATTCAAAATTTGGTAATACTTTAATCATTCTTTAGGGGGAAAGAGAAGGCATTTACAATCTGTTATGTCCCCCAACTAATAATTCTTGTATTAAAAAAAAAAAGTGAAGACACATTAATGTGACAAATGTAGGGCACTGAGTTATTACTAGAGCTGATGAGTAGAATCCATAGGCTCTCATCATCATTTGGGTTTCAGAAGCTTAAGGATGCAATAAGCATTTTCTTGGGTCACTTCTTGACCTAGAAAATTATTTATTGAAGGAGCTGCCTTTTAGTGAGGCAATTGGGGTTAAGTGACTTGCCCAGGGTCACACAACTAGTAAGTGTTAAGTGTCTGAGGCCTGATTTGAATTCAGGTACTCCTGACTCCAGGGCCGGTGCTCTATCCACTGTGCCACCTAGCTGCCCCCGAAGGAGCTGCCTTTTAACCAAATCCCCAAGGAAAATTCTCATCAAAGTACTAATTATGAAATCTGGTCTGCATATAATCTGCAACCTGAGGACAAGCTGTCCTTATCAGTAAATGCCCCTCTGATTAAAAACACAATGGGGCATGGAAACTGCTTTGAGACATTAAAACCTTTTCTAAAGTTCCTAGTCTCTCACTTGTCTTTTCCCCTAATTAATAAAGATCAGAAGGCAGAAAGCAAGTGCCAACAACAGACTTTTGGACATGAAAAGAGGTGTGTGGATTAGGTAGCTGTTCTAACTGGGAGAACCCACAAAGCAGAAGGGGGCTCTCAATATCTTTAAACTACAATTATATCTTGCTTCCAACCATCCCTCAGAAGAGCTTTCTCTGAACACATTAAGTGGTATTGAAAACAACAAGTATCTTTAGGTAAGGGACCTGATGAATGGATGGACCTCTCCCAGTGTCCAAAGCATTGTGAACACATAAGGGCAGGGAAGAAGGAACATAAGGGGAAATTCTAACCTCAGTGGTTCTGGCCTAGACAAAATTGCAACTAGATGAACTAAAGAAGTTTGCCCCATCTCTGTATAATTAAAGATCTTCAAGAAAAGGCAATGAAAACAGCAAATGTACCTCAAAGTTCAGTACAGCAGCATACTCACTACATGGAGGAGTTCCAACTTATCAGTCTCTGAGGAAAGTAAGACATTGGTTCTTAGTAACTATGAATATTTATAATACTTTATGGTTACAAGGCATTTTATTTGCAATCTTACAAGTCATGAGGGAGTTACTACAAGTATTATTATCCCCATTTTACAGATGATGAAGCTTAGGTTATGTGACTTGCCACACAGACAGTAACAAAAGCCAAGACTAGAACCTAAGTTTTCAAGCTTTTAAGTCATACATTCTTTCCATAATACCATAATGCATATCTCCTATTCCTCATCCATCTCCCAACTTTCTCTAAGTGTTAAAAATTAAATATCATCCACAGCCCACAAGGGAAATCATCCATTGGCCCCTTCTCATCCCCCTTGGGTTTTCTCTTACCAAGTGATGCTACTTTTCACAAATCCCTGGTGTCTTCAATACACTGAGCATGTCATGTGTTTGTATACACACATACACACACACACACACACACACACACACACACACACACACACAACCCCAAGCTGGTAATGGAAAACTACCTGAGGGATTCATCCACCTGAAACTTCTTTCCTGGCAGAGAATTAGGGTCACTGAATTCCTCCAACTGATCATATAAGGGCACCCAAAGAAGAGAACACATGAAGTATAAATTCAGATCCCCTCCCTTCCATATCCCCTTCTCTATTCTCAGCTTCTGACTTCTCAATGCCTCCAGCACAGCCAATTAATATAATAAGAACCTGGCTCGCAGCATTCTCACCTTGAATGAATTATACTATATTCTTTTGCTGAAAAATCACATAAGCCCCATAGACCCATGAGGCTCTGCCTCTAAGATCTGGCAAGAGAATGAAGTAGCTACACCCAAGAGAATCCATTCTCATGAACCTATCCCTATCATGAGTAGGGATATGAAGTGTATGTGTCCCATAGCAGGTTTTCCTGGCTGATATGGGCATTGGCAATTCTGACTGGTTCTCTCCCTTGTTAACATAACTTACCAGCTTACAGGTCCTGACCCAAGACTTTTTGGCTCTGGTGAGTGCTGTTCTAGCTTTTGGAAGACAGTAAATTATGGGCTAGATGTTGCCAGGGAACAGATAGAAACTGGTCGGTGTGTATCTAACTAGAGTTAACTTACCCTAATCTATCAATGGAATTTCCAAATTTATGCTTAACACCAACAAAGGATGTTGTTCCACTGTACCCCTCATTATAGATATGAATATTAATGCAACCAGAATAGAATCTCTAGGAAGTGGGACCTGGAAGAACTGAATTTAATTTCCATATTATCCTGAATCCTGTACTCACTGGAAAGGGCAAGAGATATAACTCCATAGCCAGAATCATCAGTTCAATAAGCATTTATTGAATAACAATTATGAACCAGGAACTGTCCTGGGTGCTAGGGATATAAAGACAAAAATTTTAACAGTCTTGGTTCTGAAAGACTTTTTATTCTGCTATGAGAAAGCAATGCATGCACAGGAAAGTGAACACAAGCTATGTACAAAATAAATTCAAAGTAATTGGGGGTGGGGGAGAGACATAACATTTTAGGGAATCAGAAAAGGGTTCTTAGGTAGGGGAGCCAAGATAGCACATTAGAAATAGTGATCCAGCTGAACTTTCCCGAAATTCCCATCCAAACAACTTTAAAATAACAACCGAAATCAAATTTTGGGGTAGCAGAGCCAACAAAAAGTCAGAGTAAGATATTTTTTCTGACCTAAACAAAACCTTAAAAAGTAGGAAGAAAAAGTCTGTAACACATGGGTGGAAATCTGTCTAACCCCCACATACACAGTAGTGACAATAGCAGTAACATTTTCCTTCAGGAGCTCTCAGCCCAGAGACCACAAGAGGGTCAGTCAACTTCTCAGAAAGAGATTATAGGGGACAGTTTGTTGGCACTGGGTACTGCTGCTACGGACTGGAATGGCTATGCAGTCCTGGATCATGATTCCAGAGAAGAGAGAAGTACACAAGGAAGCATGGTTCTTGGTCATAGTTCCAAAGCAGAGAGTAGCACTAGCCCATGAAGCTTCAAGGAACCAAGGGGTCATTCCTCAGTAAAGACCAGAGCAGTCTCCTGGTTTTAAAAACCAGGAGAGCAGTGACCATACCTCTCCCAGGATGGCCAAACCACTTTGGAAGTCAAAAACTTGTAGACCCTCAGAAATAGCTCTGAAAACAACAGAACATAAAAGACTGAAACTTGTGACAGTGCCTCCCCACCAAATGATGAGCAGTGCCTAACTTTAATGTAAAGTTCAAAGTCAAGAGATAGGCTGGAAAAATGAATAAACAACAACAAAATGACCATAAAAAGGTACTGTGGTAGCAAAGAAGACCAAGATAAAAATTCAAAAGAAGCCAACAGGGGGAAGCTAGGTGACACAGTGGATAAAGCACCAGTCCTGGATTCAGAAGGACCCGAATTCAAATCTGGCCTCAGACACTTGACATTTACTATCTGTGTGACCCTGGGCAAGTCATTTAACCCTTATTGAGCCACAAAAAAGAAGCCAACAATGTAAAAAGAAAAGAAAAGAAAAACAATTGGAGGGCAGCTAGGTGGTGCAGTGGATAGGGCACTGGCCCTGGATTCAGGAAGACCTAAATTCAAATCTGGCCTCAGATACTTGACACTTACCAGCTGTGTGACCCTGGGCAAGTCACTTAACCCTCATTGCCCCGCCAAAACAAAAAAAGAAAGAAAGAAAGAAAGAAAGAAAGAAAGAAAGAAAGAAAGAAAGAAAGAAAGAAAGAAAGAAAGAAAGAAAAACAATTGACCAGGGAAATATATAAAAGAGATCATTTAAGATTCATTGGACTAAATGAAAATCATGGTCAAAGAAAAAGTCTAGACATCATATTTCAAGAAATTATCAAGGAAAATGGCCCCAATTTCTTAGATCCAGAGAGTAAAATAGAAATTAAACTACCCACCAAATAACTCCTTAAAGAGACCCAAAATAAAACTCCCATGAATATCATAGTGAATTTCCAGAGCTCAAAGTGAAAATATTTCCAGCAGCCAAAAAGAAAGAATTCAAATACCGTGAAGCCACAGTCAAGATGACACAAGATTTAGTGGCTTCCATGTTAAAGGCGTGGAAGACATGGATTATTATGTTCCAGATGATAAAGGAGCTAAGATTACAACCAAGAACAACATACCCAAGAAAACTTGAGTGTAATTTTTCAAGGGAGAAATGGATATTTAATGAGACAATGAACTTTCAAGCATTCCTGATGAAAACACCAGAACTGAATAGAAAATTTTACATTAAAGCAAAAGTCTTAAAAGAATAAAAAGGTAAACACAAAAGAGTAATTAATTATAAAGGACTCAATAAAGTTAGGGGTTTTATATTCCTATATGGGAAAATAATACATGTAACTCCTAAGAACTTTGTTATTATTAGGGCACTTAAAAGGCATTTACATAGATAGAGGGCATGGGAGTAAGTCGATTATGTTGGAATGATAAAAAAAATTAAAGTTTTATATAACAGTATGATTTTTCCCATTAAGGAAATAGAGTAAGGAGATAAGATAAAGGGGAGAATTTTAAAGGGGAGGATGGATTAAGGAAGGCAGTACTTAGAGGCAAAATAGACTTTTGAGGAGAAAGAGAGAGAGAGAAGAAGATGAAGAAGAAGATGATGATGATAATGGGATGAATAGAGATACACAGTAATCATAACGGTGACTGTGAATAGGATGAGCTCACCCATGAAAAAGAAACAGATAGCAAATGTATTAGAAACCAGAATACAAAAAAATATTGTTTACAAGAGACACACTTGAAACAGAAAGATACACACAAAGTTAAAATAAATGGTTACAGTAGAATGTAATATACTTCAGTTAAAGTTTTTTAAAGAAGCAGAGGTAGCAGTCATAATCTTAGAAAAAGAAAAAGAAAAACTAAATCTAATTAAAAGAGATAATCAGAAAAACTCCATTTTGCTAAATAGTACCATAGACAATGAAAGAATAGTGAAAATTTTTACAGTGCTTGTCTGATAAAAACCTCTTTCACGGGGCAGCTAGGTGGCACAGTGGATAGAGCACTGGCCAATTACCTCACCAAAAAAAAAAAAAAAACAACCTCTTTTCTCAAATATATACTCAGTATAGAACCGGGTCAAATTTATAAAAATAAGAGTCATCCCCCAACTGATAAATGGTCAAAGGATATAAACAGGCAGTATTCAGAAGAAAATGAAGCTATCTATAGTCATATGAAAAAATGCTCTAAATCACTATTGATTAGAGGAAGGCAAATTAGAACAACTGTGAGGTATCACATCATACCTATTAGAAATGACACTGGAGGGGATGAAACCAAAATAGATTTACCAATGAATTGTTGGTGAAGTTATGAATTGGTCCAACTATTCTGTAAACAATTTAGAACTATGCACAAAGGGCCATAAAACTATATATAAAACCATAGCCTTTGCCCCAGAAAATTAGGTCTGTATCCCAAAGAGATCAAAGAAAAAGTAAAAAGATGCATATGCGCGTGTGTGTGTGTGTGTGTGTATGTGTGGGTACATACATATAACATTTTTAACAGCTTTCTTTTTGTGGTGGCAAAGTACTGGAAATCAAGGGGACGCTCATGATTGGGGAATGACTGAATAAGTTGTGGAATATGATTATGAGGGAGTATTATTGTGCTATAAGAGAGGAGGCTTTAGAAAAACATGGCAGGACCACCTGATGCAAAGTGAAGTGAGCAGAATTGTAAGGATAATGAACTGGGAAAGATTTGGCTACTCTGATCAATACAATAATTCAAGACAATTCCAAAGGACTCATGATGAAGAAATGTTATCTTCCTTCAGAGAGAGAATTGAACTCTGAGTGCAAATGGAAATATAATTTTCTCACTTTATTTTTCTTGCTTTTTTAAATAATATGGACAATATGGAAACATGTTTTCTGTGATTTAACATGTATAATAGAGAACTGAATTGTTCATTGCTTGGCTTCTTGGGGAGTGGAGGAGGTGAAGAAGGGAGGGAGAGAATTTGGAACTTGAAATTTTAAAAGAAAAGAATATTTAAAATAATAAATTAATAGGCCTCTTCTAGGAGGTAACACTTGAGCTGAATAATAATGGAAGCTAGAAGTTCTAAGAGGCAGGGGTGAGGAGAACATACAAGGCATAAGTAACAGTCCATACAAAGGCGCGGAGACAGGTGATGAAGGTTCCCTTCATGTATCCTCGTACTCAAGTCAAGCTAGATCACTTGATATTTCCCAACTGCAATAGAAGTGGTACCTGTTTTATGTGGACTGGGAAATTTTTGTATGGATTATCTTTGTGTTCGCTTTTTACTAGGTGAGGAATAAGAAGCCTGGCCTATGGAAAGTTGGGGTTGGATGTTTTAAAAGAATTCCTACTTCCCTTCATGGAATACCTTGCTGACCTGATTATTGCCCTGATAAACATAGAGAGCTCTTTATCTAAATTGTATGATTTTTTAAATCTTATTTTAAGTAAAGTGGTTTTAATTTTTTTATGGTCCTTGAGTGCCTCATTGTATTCTAATACTGAGCCTGAATCACTCTCCTATCCTGGGTTAGGCCTGGCCTGTAATAGCACTAGTATTCAATTCCTACTGGTATTGACGGGCCCAAATCAAACCCTACTTCCTCCATGAAACTTCATCTTATCTCACTAGCTAGAAGTTTTCTTTCTTCCTTTCTCCCTTTCTTTCTCCCTTTATTTTTCTATCTTTTTCTTTCTTTCCATTTTATATCTTTCAAAGTGATTGGGAGAGTGCTAAATAAATGCTAAATAAATGTTTATTGTAAAAGTAAATGGATGGATAAATGAGAATTAAAAGTACCTTATTAACCAAATTGAAAAGCTGGCCCTTTATTTCTCAGGCACTACCCCCCCCAACATTTCCAATGATTCCAGGTTCCTATCAGGAAATGAAAAATTATAAGAAATTTTAAAGGAGCCCTTCTTATTAAAGGGGAAACATTTTCAAGGAGTCAGTCAGACAGGGAGTTAATTACATTAGGTAAAGAATCAAATGTATACTCTAGGGGGACTCCCCTAATCGAACTGAATCTGAGAAGCATAAGGGCAGTAAGAACTAGGGATTGGCAAAAGAAAAAATACCAAAGAAAAGAATCCAATTATACCCCATCTCAGCAAATGCCTCTGAATTCCCCATCCTTTTTTCCTGTTTGGCTAGCAAGAAGTCTTTCATTTTAGATACTGACAGATGCTGTTTCTTATCAACTTCATCCATTTTCCATTTGGCAACCATCCCTACAAGATTTTTCTTTTTCATCTAGTTTCTATGTTCCCACTGAAGCTTGAAATTAACACAGATTTCTGGTTTGTTTCCTTATTTGTGTTACTGGTAGAGCAAAACTTGAAGACAAATTAGGAAGTCCAAATTTCACCAATAAGACAAATCTTAAATCATCTTTCTAAAGACTTCCCAACATGTGGCATTTATTTATATATATATATATATATATATATATGGGGTGTGTATGTGTATGTGTATATGCATGTATGTGTCTATATATGTGTATATGTATATACACAATACATATATCGATATATGTAGATATATGTTGTATTGTGTCATATATACATATATAGTATATGTGTTTGTGCATATATGTACACATGCACGTGTACATACACACATATATATCTTTCTGTATTTCCAAACCCCTGCTTTTCCTCTCTGAGAGAAGACATAATTTCTTCTATAATGATCCTTATTCATATGCAAAGGATAGAAATCCACGTAATAACTCTAGAGAAAGAATCTGCTGGTAGGACCTTTAGTTATATATTTAGAGAAAATCCCCTTATTCAATTCAATGAAAGATAGCTTATGAAAACCAGAAAAGAATCTAGATTTGACCAAGGTCAGTGGTGTCAAACTCAAATAAGGTCCTCTAAGCCATATACGAGTATCCTTGTGAGCATATATTGACTTAGAAAACCACATATTAATATTCTCTATATTGCTAAATATTTCTCAACATATTTTAATTTGGTTCCTTCTACTTGGGAATATTGCAGGTCACCTCTGATATGGTCTATGTCATTTTTCATATGAAGAAACAGACCAGAAGAGGTATAGTGACTTGTCTAAGGTCATATAGCAAGCTAATGTTAGAGCTGCTGACCCAGGAGTAGCATCCAGGTCTCTTGACTCCCAGGCAAGCGCTTTCCACCATCACCTATTTATAGCAAGGAGAATGAAACTTCTTCTTGTCTTAGAATATTTCCTGTATGGCAAAGTTCATATGATCAGACTGTCCCAAAAGCTCCATTTCCCCTAGACCACAACTCACCAGTTCAGTTTGCTATTGCCAATGCCCAAGGCTAACCTGAGACTGGAGGCCAAACATTGTAGAAAATATCTTGCAATACATAATGGATGATATTCTGAAATTCCAGGATAAAAAAAAAAGAGAGAGAGAGAGAATCAGCTATATTATATTTTGGCAGTGATCGAGACCCTGGAGATCGTGGGTAGAAAGAATATAAAAGAATAATGTACAGGGACACTACAGACAAATGCAAACAGAAACAAAGAGCTATAGTATCACAGGCCTGTGCTTGCCAAAACTGACCAAGTAATTAGGCATTTTTCATGTTCCAATAAAGGTACATAATTAGTAGACCTGGGAAGCCATGACTGGGCAAGGATTTATGGTGTCAGAATTGGAGTGAAGCCTACAACCTATGAGCCTGGCAATTCACCATCTCCCCCATTAACACCAGCCACATGATGAGATGTATAGTGGACTACTGAAATAGCCTCCTAATAAGTCTCCTTGCTTCCAGGCTCATCCTTCTTCAACCCATCCTCCCCACAGCTAACAAATTGATATTCCTAAAGCACAGGTCTGATCCAATCATTTCCCTAGCAAAGATTTCAGGGTCTCTATTGCACTTAGGATAAAATCCCATCTCTTTTATTTGGCATTTAAAGCCCTCCACAAGCTGTCTCCCTCCTACCTTTCTAGATTTTATTACATTTTGCTTCTTGAAAATGAGAATTTTTTTTCCATTTTTTCATTGTATCTTTTCCACTTAGTGCAGTGTCTGGTACATTGTTGTTGTTGAATTGTTTTCAGTCATGTCCAACTCTTTGTGACCCCATTTGGGGTTTTCTTGGCAGAGACACTAGAGTGGTTTGCCATTTCCTTCTCCAGCTCAATTTACAGACGAAGAAATTAAAACAAAGAGGGTTAAGTGACTTGCCCAGGGTCACACAGCTAGTAAGTGTCTGAGGCCAAATTTGAATTCAGGAATATGAGTCTTCCTGACTCCAGGTCCAACACTCTATCCACTGTGCCTCTGGTACATTTTAAATGCTTAATAAGTGCTTGTCAAGGGGAAGGGGTGCAGCTAGGTGGCGCAGAGGATAAAGCACTTGTCAAAGCACTGGCCCTGGATTCAGGAGGACCTGAGTTTAAATCCGACCTCAAACATTTGACACTTATTAGCTGTGTGACCCTGGGCAAGTCACTTAACCCCCATTGCCTGGAAAAAAAATAAAATAAAGTTTAAAAATTTATAAGTGCTTGCCAACTAACTGATTTACAGTCTTTATCATCTAGCCAAACTGTCTTACTACTCTCTGTACAAAACAAACACCCATCTCAGATAGTGCCTTTGCACAGCTCTCTCCCTTGCCAGGAATACTTTGCATCACATCTGCCCCTTAGAATCCCTAGGCTCTTTTAGGCTCAGTTCAAATTCCATACCTCATAGGAGGCCTAGCCAGATTCCCTATCACCACTAGCACTGATTGTTAATGTCCTCTCCCCAATGTTACTGTTTATTAACTTTAAATATCTAATTTTATAATTGCTTGTCTGTTCACATGTTGTTTCTTCCCAGTACAATATAAGCTCCTTGAGGACAGAAACTATTTCATTTCTGTATTTGTATTCCCAGATCCTAGCACAGAGGCAGGTACATAGTAGGTATTTAATAAAAGCTCATTAAATGAATGTATGAATATGCAGCTAGGCCTCAAGAAACATGTAACTAACTAGTTGTGGGACTTTAGGTAAATCACTCCCCTCAACCTCATTTTCCTCATTTATATATAAGGAGGGGATTAAACAATAAGAACTATAAGATACTTTTTTTTTCAGATTAAACATTCTATGCCATGGAAGGAGGAAAAAGTGAATAAGTATTTTTCTCTTTTTCCCTGGAGGTAGGAAGGCAGGCATATAGAGGGTTATTGTGCATATTATTGTGGGCAGTAGAAGACAAACTCAGGCTAAGAAATAAAAAGCTTCTGCTAAAACGGTCGTGCTGGGGATCCTTGCTTTCTTGTTTTCATTTATTCTCTTTCTCATTTTCTTTAGCTCTTCTTTTCAATGCCCAGCCCCAAGAGAGGAAGTTCATTGCCATATTTTAAATAGCTCTCTGTTCAAGAGAATCCAAAGTCTTCACGGATTCACAATGAGCTGCTGCTGAGAGAGCCCAAGAATTGTGAGATTCTTGGTATAGCAATAAATGCTATTTTAGCATGACTGATGCAAGAAGAATGCTGGGGACATTCATCTCCAAAGATAAGTTAATGCTTATTCATAACCTTTGAGGAGGAGAAGTTGTAGATCTGCCTGGATCTATACTCCATTCTAGGACATCTCTGGGAAGGTGAGTGTGTGGTGTCCATGTATGTATGTATGGGGGAAGTGTTTGGGGTGAGGTGGAGATGAATGTAGAAGAGTTTCTTCAGTTCATTTTGGTCCTTTTAAAGCTACATCTCAGATGTTTGTTCTTCTCTCCTCAAACATAATGCAAAGGAAAATGCAATTCTTTGACTATTACAGTTAGGTGGACTCTCTGAATGATATAGGTTTTGCTGTGATTTGTGAGAATTAAGAAGTAAGAAAATAGGCAAGAAACTCCAACCATTGAGCAAAAGTAGGCCTGAAATTGGAATCAGATGATCAGAGCCATAACTAGGGTGGGGAGACTGGGACTTTGCCTTACAGAACCTAAATTTAGAGTGTACTGACAATCCTTGCAGAGCTCCAGAAGCATAGAAGTATTTGAGCTTAGCACCTAGTTTACAAAAATAATCAGCTTAAACAGGAAGTTTACCAGATGGCAGGCTGGCAGTTCTACCCAAGATGATTTCTTCTTTGCTTCTCCCCCTGCCCACCTTAAAGTCATTTTCCTAAGAAGCAAGATGCTGAATTTCATGCCACTTGACACAATGGGGGTCTTATGATACTTGCCTTAGGCACAAAATTGCTAGTTATAGCTCTTCAGATAATCCTAAATACCTGAACACATCTGGTTGTTAGGGTCTTTTCTTACAATGCAAACTCTTCCTGAAACCCTAGGACATTCACTTATGACCTTGAGTCAGCCACATATTCTCCCTTTTAGCTCTGCAATTCTCTGATTCAGGTTAAGAAAACCTACCTTTGAAAGCCAGTAGACCCATTTAGACATGTCTGACCCACCCTTGTCCTCTCTGCCCCTTATCCTTCCTTCCTGAGGCTCTGAAAATTCCCAAAGGTTTCATGTCTGACCCACTGACAGCCCTGACATGTCCCTTATTATTGATCAAGCTATTGCTTCCGCTTCTCCTTGTCTGCCATCAACCTGGTCATTTCAGTTCAGATCTCTAATCCCAGAATGATCAGTCATGGAAGCAGAGTAGTCATTGGGAACACTGAATTTAGTATTTAAATACCCAAGCATCCCTT
Source organism: Dromiciops gliroides (assembly GCF_019393635.1). Taxonomy (NCBI): domain Eukaryota; kingdom Metazoa; phylum Chordata; class Mammalia; order Microbiotheria; family Microbiotheriidae; genus Dromiciops; species Dromiciops gliroides. The sequence continues at coordinate 126,105,756 of NC_057862.1, forward strand.
AGGTCAGGTTCCAGGTGGGAAACAAAACTGACAACTAATGTTCTACCACTGATTCACAAACTGAGCTTCGCGGCACTGAGAAAGAGCAGAGGAGCTTGGCTGCAAGTCAGGGTTATCCAGGGGAATGGCAGAACAAGCCAGCATTCCCATGAACTCAGATTCTTCTTACCTGAAGGGTGGAGAGAAGGACTTGCAATCCACTGGTTTCTTGTTCAGCCATCCTGATCCTCAATTCACCAGGTCCTGCCCTAAATCTGGAAAAGTGTCTGCAGACGATCGCCTGGCTTAGACGGAGGCTGCCAAGCTGACCTCGACACTGGCCTCGTAGGAGCTGAACAGAGATCTCATCCACACATGTTGCTGAGTGCTAAAAGTCACAGCAATGCAACCCTAGACCTCAGCGGAAAGATAAATGCCCCCCGACTCCCTGCTGGCTTGCCCACTGTGACAAGGGAGATTCATTCCTATATAAAGAATCTAGGGGATTAGGTAGAGGACAGGCCTGTGAAAAGGCCCCAGCATTTGGGGGTGGGGGTGGGGATGGAGGGAACACTAGTGAGTCACTCACCTCTAGTACTGCAATGGAACCCAGGGAGAGAAGAAGCCACCTTGGATGGCTGACAGGCATTCCCAGCTGACCAGCCATTTATTTCCAAGAGATCTAAGCAGACTCTCTCTCCCCCTCCCCTCCATTTTTTTTTTTTGGTCTCCTGCCTGCTCTAATGTAACAGGAGATCTATAGGGCCTTACACAACAGGGCTGCAATGTAGGGCAGAGGAATGGGATTGGCGTCCATCTCTTGGGGACAGGAGTGTTTATTTGCAAGGACATTAGATAGCTCCATATCCAGTAGCACTGGCTAACATCCCACGTGAAGATACAAGGTGAACAGGAGATGTGGACAGTGTTTTCTGAGGAAAATCACGCATCAATCATAACCATTTAGTAACTGCTGTCATGTTTGTATATAAAGATTAGCTAGTGCTAAAATGTTATCTAAATCCACCTCCCTGCCTCAATACCCTTCTTACCATAAAGCCTTAATGATGATCAATACAGAGAGTTCCAGTCTGTTCATTTAGTTTGAATATTTTGATCAAATATATTTACATAGTGTAGATTCCCAAGCAAAATCCTGTGAAATTATAGAGGCAAGCTAAATGAAGCTTAACAGCTAAATTACACATAGCCAGAGAAAATGGCTATCATCTGCTGAAAGATACTCCCTTCTCTCATGAGAGTGAGGGCCAGGAATTTATGGGGGAACCAGGCTTCTGTGAGAGACTCAAACCCACACTGCTCCACCTCCAAACTTCAAGTAAGCAGCAGCCCAACCATCTTTTGAGGGTTTCAAACCCAACAGCATTTCCATTTCCTGATGATAAGCCTCAAATGCCACATGGTCCTGAGGAAACTTTCACTTTGAAGCTTAAAAGTGAATAGACATTGGGGAGAAGCAGCTTTTGAGATCACCTGTTGCTGTCAGAAAAGCTTGGGTGATAGAGCCTTTGATGCCTGGGGTTCCCAGCATCACTGAGACATTCCTGTTCTTGGAAAACACCTTGCTCCAAGGACAGCTCAAGTTCCTACAAAGGAGGGGAAAACCCATGGGTTATCAGGATATAACTTGATACTCCAGAAACAGAACCTTAATGAGGGCAGTGAACTCAAACGTTTGAATTGTTGCATTTGATTGTTTGAGGGAAGTCCCAATTTTACATTCCCTTCCATCCTCTCAGAAGAATGAAGGGGGAAGTGTGGGAGGAGAGAGAGAGAGAGAGAGAGAGAGAGAGAGAGAGAGAGAGAGAGAGAGAGAGACCCCAATTATAGACCAACAATTCTACATCCCTTTAGTATAATTCCTAAAATTACCTGTAGTCTGAAATCACAGAAGACAACAACTACAGTTGGTCTTTTTCAATACTTTTACTTCCTTTCTCTACAAATTAAGAGGTATCTGAGGAGAGTTTTTTAGAACCACAGAGTAGAGGAACATTGTAGATACTTTATATATATATAAAATAATCATTTTGTTCTGTGTAATAGACATCTATACCCTGATCCAGTTCCATCTACATTAGCATTGTTGAATGATAAAAACATTTGTCTCATTCTTTGTAGGCAAAGCAAATGGTCCTTAAAGCTTATCCTAAATAACCCTCACTGAACATCATTTGTAGTCAGCACTGCTCATTTTCCCAAGAGGAGGTCCAGTGGTTTCCAAGGACTTCTACAATATGAGTCCAATTTATGTGTCCAGTTTTATTTCACACTATTCTCTTTTATACCCAATTCATTCCAACCAGATTGGTCTATGAGCTATTCCTAGACAGCTATCCCTGCCCTTTCCTGAATGTAGACATCTGTACAACCCATCAGCCATTCCTACAATGGACTACCTCCACATATCTAGCTGCCAACATTTTTCTGTTCCTCTTAGACCTAACTCAGGGGCCCCTTGTTCTTTCAAGCATTCTCTTAACACATACCCACTTAGAAATGAGCCTTGAATCTCTCATGCATTTTTATTTAACCCTCCCAATACTCTTGATCATATTCTAACTCTTAACCTCTGAGTAAATGATAAATTTAATAGAAGAAGCTATCATTTATTCATATTTATATGAAAAATACCAGTACTTTAGTACAATGTCTTTCACATAGTAATCACTGAATAATGTTGAATGAATTAAATTGATTATTGAACCCTGGCTACTAAACCCTACCCCAAAACACACACACACACACACACACACACACACTTACTTTGCCAGTACCCAAAGCTCACCATAAAACCTTTCCAAGCTTCCCATTGAAATTTTCCTATTCTGTGTCCCATTTCCTCCATACTCCAAGGCATATTTACTAATTTGTTTTGAGGTATTAGTGTCTTGATGTGCTTCACATTACAGATGACATTTCCTTTAAAATAGTAACCATTAAAATCTAAAGTTCAAATAATCACTAGTCATGCATTTGTTATAGAAATGGTAAGCTTATAGGACATCCTAATAGGCCATTATTTGGGGGTTGGAGGACTAGTCATGCTCCACCCTTCAAACTATATCCCAGAAGCAGTTGTTTAATGCTTTAGGTGAATAGAAGTTGTTTATGCTTATTTGTAAGGTAGTACAATATCCTCTCCAAAGATAGATATAACAAAGCAACCAGACAGCTAGATACCTCCCAATAAATCCATGAGGAATGTAATCATAGTCTTCAGTTCTTTTGATACAAGGATGTCTGTGGATTTGTGTTCATCAAGTGAAATAATATATAAAGCACTTTGAAACCTGTAAAGCACAACATAAATGTGAGCTTTTATTACTGTGACTAATAACAGAATCAGTGGGGTATAGAAGATGAAGTCAGAAAGACATGTCTTCAAAAGCCTATAGAACCTGCTGTCTGTATGACCCTAGGCAAGTCACATCATTCCTCAGCTCCGCAGACAGTCCCCCAAATAAATAAATCACAGAGAAGATGACAATTTTCATTGACAAGGGAAGTATTTCATTAAAAGCTCACACCTCATTGAAATCACAAAAGACCAGTCCAAAAAAATTACTATTACTGTTATTATTTAATGTACTGTGGTTGGCAAACTTAGTATAGCATGATATAGAGAATAATGCATTAGAAATGGTGGAACCTGAGTTCAATTTCCAGCTGTGAAGTCTATTAAACATATAACCGCAGCTGAGTCACTTTGTTGGTCTGAGCTTCAGTTTCTTCATCCGTAAAGTAAAGGGTTTGGTCTAACTCATTTCTAACTAATGTCCTAACATTCCATGGTTCAAAACTCTCTGAACCCCCATGGCCCCACTGCTCCTCTCCCCAATCTTCTGACTTCTGGTCACATTCTACACTGTTATAGAGAATAATCTATTGGCCTGAAGGCTTTTGGTCCTACCAGCCTGCATCTACACAACCTACCCCTCCCATGATTCTTCTATGCTAGTTTAAGTTGGCTCTAACAGTATGTTCAACTAGGGAAGATGCAACTTCTCAAAGTGAAAGCTAACATAGCCAGCCTCAGTCTATTTCAGGACTTGAAAATGGAAAAGAAGTGGGTACAGAGCGGGGTGGATTCCATTTGGAAAGGGAGGTATATAGTTTTCTTTAAGCAAATACTGTCATAGCATAGGCATTTAAATTAATTCAGTGATGTTGAAACTATTCTTTTCATGCCAGCTCTTGGCCATAAAACATGTTTAGATTAGAGGGGTTTTATGTAATCTGATGATGGATACAAAGCAGGCACCCATTATAACAACCTTTACCAGTCACCCACATTTATCATGTATTTACAGAAATCTTTACACTTATTAGTTAAAAGGGAGTCTAAGGGCTCTATGCTCATCTAGACAAAATATTATTTTTAAGTTACTATTTCTTGATTTGATATCCCTTTGTATATGAGCAAGTCGCTCTTCTTTTCTGGACCTCAGTTGTTTTTTGTTTTTTGTTTTACCTATTTATAGAAAATATGAATGCACAGAAACCTATGCCAGGTTCAAGATGCACGGTGGGTCACCATCCACTCAAAACCATAGCTCAGGAGTACCTACCCATCCTTACTTTTGCCAAGACAATCAAAAACAATACATCGGTTCCAAGCAAAAGAAATAATGCAGCAAATTAAATGGTAAGAAATATCCATCAGGTTCATATTTTCTAACAGCTTGCCACATTAGTACTGAGAGAATGCACACACATTCTCCCACTAGCACAAATGATTGAGGAACACACATGAAAGGGAACACACATGAAAAATATATGTCCGGCACACTGACATTATATTCTGTTTTGGGGGGATAGAGATATAACATGTGCACAGATAAATACAAAAGGCTTGAGGAGAAAGAAAGGACTAAAAATTGAAACATCAGGGAATACTTTGAATAGAATGTGGCACCTGAGCTGAGCCTTCAATGAAACTCAAGATTCCAAGAGGCTAAGATGAGGAGTAAGGGCATTTCAGACCTGTGAGTTGGACTATGAATGGCACAGAGAGAGGAGATAATTTTTTTGGAGCACAAAAAGTATCTTCTATCTGTGACCAAGTCAAGAATAATAAAAGCATCCTCAGGGACCACTATTGTGGCTTCACTGCACCCTTCATGGGCACCCTAAGAAGCAGCCTGCCAACAACAAGCTTTCTGAAGGTTTTGTTATCACTCTACTGGGATTTACGCATGGCTGTTCTGATCCAAGGGAGTTAAGGCTGACTAGCATAGCAACATATTAACCATCTGTTATTGCACAACACGCCCACAATAAGCTATAATGATCAGAAATGGCTGCTCTTGCCTATATTATCTTTTGCTTTTCCTCTTGGGAGGCTAAATACTTCCACATCTCCTGTTACATCTTTTTTTCTTTTGGAATAATCTGGGTTTCTTGCCAAGGAGGTGACTTACATACCTCTCTAGCCTTTTTTAAGAAACAGGATAGAGTAGTTTAAAAAAGCAAGGGTTAGGCTCTGATGCTTAGTTGGCTATGTGGCCCAGGGCAATTCATATAAAAACTGTGTCATGCTAGGAAAATCTCTCAGCCTCAGTTTTCTCATCTGTAATATGGGGATAATAATTTTACCTACTTCACAGGGTTGTTATAAGAATTCAATAAGATAATTAGAGCTATCCCACAGAATAATGGGCTGGCTATAGATGTAATGGGTTTGCCCTTACCAGAGATGTTCAAACAAAGGCTGGATGGTCACTTAGTAGAAATATTGCAGAAAGGATTTATACATGAGTTGGTATTATATTAAATTCATGAGCTGATTAGCTTAAACTAGGAACTGTACCATGTTATTTCCACAAATTTACAAAAGTTGTAGCTGAATGCTTCTCAGAATGCTGAATAAAGGTGTTGACGATTCTAAAATAGCAAAAATAAAATTGATTTTATATGTATTTGATGCCATAGAAAAAAGTGGAGCCTTAAAGATTCTCCTCAAACAAGGTGTCTCCAATGCATATGTTAAAAATATACAAATTCCCTCAGAGATGTGTCTTCCTACTACAGAGAATACTCGGCAACTCAATGAACAAATCTACATCAAGTGAGATGAAAAGCAGGACAATATGTGCTTATATTGTTACCAAGCCTATTTCTCCTCAGATCCATTGAAATGAAGGTCTCCTGGGATCATCAGACCTTAAGTATACATCATGAATACAACCCCACAAAAGAAATATATAAGCCTGATCAAGAAAGAGAGGAATTTAATAGGAATGGTCTGACTTTATAAGGGAAATTGTCCTATCAGTAACAAGCACACAAATCTAGTAGAAAATGAAATACGAAGCACAAGATCTACTAACTGAAATTATTAATGCAACAAAGATACAACACTATCAAAAATTACTTCTACATGAAAGAAAACAGTTCTTCATAATAACCTTGAGTCACAAAACATACAATTATCTCTCAGAAGCAAGTATCATTATATTACCTCTCCTACCCCTACTTGGTGTGTCTAAACACAAAGCCACCTAGACCGCCCAACTAGAGAGGCAGAGACAGAGGGCAAAAACAAGTCTTCATTTTTTTTCACACTTCAATTCAACTCTAGGTCAGGGCAGATCTAGCCCCGTGAGCAAGACTGCTACTCCCTCATGGCTGCCTGAAAGGGAAGAGAATCATAGCAGTGCTCAAGGAGTGATACACCCAGAAGTGAAGAGACAGAAGCAAACATTCCAGAAGACCTGACTGAAACTAGGCCTTTTCTTTCAGTCAAAGCATGTCACATGTGACTATATATACACCCTCTTGCTATAATCCAAGGAGACAACTCAACTCTCACCCCATGAAAGATGAGGCAATATCTATCTATATTGGAAGATCTGCCAGTGAAACAAGTCCATTTGGAATTCAGGGAGTCTGTCTCCTCTAAATTAACAAAAAGTTAGCCATGTCTTTTAATCAAGAAGACATGACACCTCAGGAACCACATATCTGGACTAAGGGGGAGGATGATCCTACTCCACTTTAAAAAGAAATTTGTCCCTTCCACACCAAGAATCCAGGAACCATCTCTTCTCCAAAGATTGGGGAAGGGCAGATTATTATACTAACCAGCTTCACATGCAAACAGCTAAAAGTGCCAGACATTTGTTCTACCCTACCCTACCCTATCTTAATGATGTTGGAACAGAGGAAAACTAACTATACAAAATGTTCCATAAGGTATGCACTGGTATCTTTTAAGATACCTATCACAAAGACCAAACAAAAGAATTCCTTACTGAGAATGAAATTGCCTGAATGTCATCATTCATAAATGACATAGCTTAGCTTCTTCAGTGAAATCTACAACAATGTAAAGGAGATTAGAGTCCGGAAGACCTGGATTCAAATCTTTCACCAAACATTTATTAGCTATAAGATCCTGAACAAATTACTTAACTTCCTCCTCAGTTTTAGTTTCTTCATTTGTAACAAGCAAAAAAAAAAAGGGGGGAGAGAATGTTATAAATGCATATATACATATATATATATGTGTGTATGTGTATATATATACATACACATACATATATACACATATACTATCAAACAAAATAAAATATATATTTGTATATGTATAGATTATTTTATATACATATACACAGAGAAACATGCACATACCTTTATATACACATTATGTATGTGACCAGAACAAACTTCTGTGTGTGTGTGTGATTATGTGCATGATCAGACCTGTGATTTTATCAGCATGGGTAGTCGCTTCTAGCAATGCAGAGCAGCCCTATATCATCTCTCCTAGGCCCAAGAAAGGCCTAAGACTCAAACATGGAGCACTGATAGGTGAAGTCATTTGTTTGAGGTCACATTAGGTGTTAGATATGAGAGTTCTCACATGCTTCTGACTGAGGATAGCTCTCATTGACTACCCCATGCTACGTACAAATGTACAATGAGCTGGGCCTGGAACTGAGTCAGAGGGGACCCGTGGGGATATTTCCCTTCAGTAGAGTGGTGGTTCTCAAATTTTTAGGTCTATGGACCCCTTTACACTCTTAAAAATTAATGAGCTCACCACAATGAGCTTTCGTTTATATGGGCTTTATCCATCAATATTTACTGTAATAAAAATGAAAACTTCTTTATATTATTATGAAAATAGTTTTGACTTTGTGGACCCCCTGAAAGGGTCATGGGGACCTTAGAGGTCTGCAGTAAAGGACATCATCCTGGTATCAGTAGAAGAACATCAAGGGACATTTGTAAACCTGTTGTGTGACAGGAGATCCATCCCCTGGCAATTTGCTGTGCTTTGTCTTCAGGGCCACATGAGAGGAACAGTGAAAGGGAATAGTGTGAAGAAGAAAACACCCCCAGCCCAAATAAGGTGGGAAGGCACAGATGAGCTAAGCTTTGTAATGGTAGGAATGCATAACCAAGTTAATGAAAGTGTCTGTCCATGTATCAGAGCAAAGCCTCATTCTGAACCTTCACCTCACCACAGTCTTACGTCCTTAACCCCCACTATCGTTCCAACACACATACACACACACACACACACACACACGCACACACATGCACACACATGCACACGTACACACTCACTCACCCATGAGCACACACAAACACACATTTCAGGTCTCCTATGGATTCTTGGTATTTCCAAATTTCATTTTTGTTCCTTTCTACCAGAAAGTGCTAAGCATTTTGAGGTTCTCAAATGGCAACAAAAGAACCTTTCTTTGGAACAAACACTTACCAGTGTAGGTCACAGGACATTGGAACAGCAGCCCAGAGGTCACTGCATCCTTGGCCATAATGAGCCAGAGAACTGACCTTTTTGCTAAGCAGCCACTTTGGGCCCTCACTTGTCAAAGATGTTTAATAAAGTGCTTTTGGATGGGCCAACACTAGCCCTGCAGTGCCCCAAACCTGGAGTGCTGACAGGTGAGGAATGTCCATTGGCCCTTTGTGGCTTGCCCAGCCAGAAGGCACGTGGCATCCAGGCCCCAAAGCAGAGGTGTCAAGTCACAAAGCAAGCTAGGGACAGGGGCTCTTCAGGTCAGGTCCCACAGGGGGAAAATAGAGATATCACCCATCAGGGCCAAAGGTCAGGGGCATTCCACTATGCCTCAGTCTGAGCTATTGGCAAGAGAGGTAACTGGTAACACAGGATATTATAATTCTTTCTTTATCCTTGGAGACCCAGATTTAGATTCTGACTTGAGCCACCAAAAATCTACTTTGACCCTTAAGTGTCACATGAAAGCTCTCTGAAAAATTTAAAGCTCTTTGCAAATACAAGTTTGAGTAATAACCAAGGGAATATATCCCTCTTGGTAGAACTTCAGGAATCATCTAATGGTGTGGTGGAGCAGGAAGAAACAAATAGGGGGATCATCAACTCTTTCTCTAAAAGAGTTGCTAAAGCTCTTTATGTGGTGGCAAGGAATTGGAAGTTGAGGGGATGCCCATCAATTGGGGAATGGCTGGACAAGTTGTGGTATATGAATACAATAGAATACTATTGTGCTGTAAAAAACAATGAGCAGGAGTTCAGAGAAACCTGCAGGGTCTTGTATGGGCTGATGATGAGTGAGATGAGCAGAACCAGAAGAACATTGTATACAGTATCATCAACATTGAGTGTTGATCTACTGTGATGGACTATATTCTTCTCACCAATGCAATGGTACAGAAGAGTTCCAGGAAACTCATGATAGATGAGGATCTCCAAATCCATGAAAAAAAAAAAGAACTGTGGAATATAGATGCTGAATGAACCATACTATTTCTTTTGTTTTTGGTGCTGATGTTTTTCTATTTTGAGGTTTTTCGTCATTGCTCTGATTTTTCTCTTATAACATGACTAATGCAGAAATATATTTAATGTTATTATGTGTGTATATATTACCTATATCAGATTACCTGCTGTCTAGGGGAGGGGGGGAGGGAGGGAGAAAAATCTGAAATTGGAAAGCTTGTATAAACAAAAGTTGAGAACTATCTTTACATGTAACGGGAAAAAAAATACTTTATTAATTTTTTAAAAAGAGTTGCCATAGCAATAACTGTCTGGTTGGTCTCCCTGCCTCAAGTCTCTCCCCACTCCCCACTCTCCAGCCTCTATTCAACTAATTGATTTTCCTAAAGAGCAGGTCTGACCATATCACCTCTCCCCTGTCTTTCTCTCCCAAGCTGCTACCATTCAATTAATTCTAGTGGGCCCCTATCACCTCCAAGATCAAATATAAAATCTTCTGTTTATCTTTTAATGCCTTTCATAACCTGACCCCATCCTACTTTTCTGGTCTTCATAAACCTTACTCCCCTCTATCTATATACTCCATGATACAGTGATACTGGATTTCTTGCTGTTCCTTGCACAAGATACTCCATCTCTCAACTCCAAGTATTTTCACTGGATGTTCCCTATGCCTGGACTACTCTTCCTCCTCATCTCTAACTCCTAGCTTCCCTGGCTACCTCCATATTTCTACTAAAACCCCATCTTCTACAAATAGCCTTTTCCAAACCCCCTTAATGCTAATACCTTCCCTTTATTAATTATCTCCCAATTTTCACCATCTCTACCATCTTTGTCCCGAACCATTGCATATTGCCTCTCCCATTAAACACTGAGCTTCTTGAGAGGATCCCCAGAGCTTAGCACAAGGTATGGAGTAGGTGCCTAATAAATACTTGTGGGCAGTGACTTGCCAGAGTGTTCATGAGCCGAGCCTTGATGGAAGCTGGAGATCACAAGAGGTAGGTCAGCCAGTGCTCTTGCCATCAAAATCCCCCATGCCAGTCTGCTCTAGCTGAAAAGCACCATAAAACCCACTTCAATAGGTATGTTTTAGGAATACTACTTTTGTAAGACTCACTCTCTTTGGAGAGCTGTTGATGACTCTTACTAACTATTGAATGGTACTTACTATCCTAAATCCATTCCATTAGGCAGCTTCTGTACTCCTGCCAATCTAAGGCATCTGAGAAGATCAACCTGTTGACCATCAGCTACTCAGCTCAACAATCTCATCTATGCCAGTGAGGAAACTGGCCCAGTCTCCTGCCATTGCAGGCCTGACCTGCTTTCTCCATCCCCTGGGTTAAAACCCCAATTTCAACTGCTGATTCCCAACCAATTATCTACCCAAGCCCCACAAATGTCAGCTGTTGGTGTAGTTATGCCTTAGTACCTAGTCTTTAGCCAGGCTTCTGCAGTGCAAGCATGAAGATCTTGCCAACTAACTCTGTCTACCCTAATCCCCAGCAGCTCTACCATGTTGACTGATTGAGAGCCCAGCTTCTTAAACTGTGGATCATGACCCCCATATGAGGGAGCACAACTGAATGTGCGGGCTGCAAAAAATCTGGCAGTAAATGTTTGATTTATATATTTTATATACCTATATACCCAGGGTTGTGTAAAAATTTCTTGGGTGAAAAGGGAGCTTTTAAAAAGTTAACTTTTGTGTGAAAAGATCCAACCATTCTGGAGAACAATTTGGAACTGTGCCCAAAGGGCTATAGAACTGTGCATTCCCTTTGATCCAGCAATAGCACAGGTTTATATCCCAAAGACATCCCCAAAAAGAAAAAAGACCCATTTGTACAAAAATATTTATAGCTGCTCTTTGTTGTGGTATCTAAGAATTGGAAATCAAAGGAATGCCCATCAAATGGGGAATGGCTAAACAATCTGTGGTATATGATGGTGTTGGAATGTCACTGTGCTATAAGAAATTACAAGCAGGATGACTTCAGAAAGGGCTGGAAAGATATGTATGAAATTATGTATTGTGAAGTGAACAGAACCAAGAAAACACTGTACACAGAGACAGAAATATTGTTTGATGAAGAACTGTGAATGACTTGACTATTCTTAAGAATACAATGATTCAAAACAATCTCAAAAACTATTGATGAAACATATTATCCACTTCCAAAGAAAGAATTGACATTAATGGAACAGACTGAAGCAGGCTATTTTTCACTTTTCATTCATTTTTTTTTTCCTTTTAATCAAGTTTTCTTGTACAAAATGACAAATAAGGTAATGTTTTACAAAATCATACATGTATAACCCATACCTGATTGTTTGCCACCTCAGGGAGGGGGGAGGGAAGGGAGGGGAGGAGGGATAAAAATTAGAACCCAAAACTATAAATAAAAATGTTTATTAAAAAAAGTTAATTTTTTCCACTTGCATCCTCTTTTTGCCCAAGAAAATTTTACCTGACCTCAGGTATATAGGTATATAAAATAAAATAGGTATACATAACCTTTGACTGTTGCCAAATTTTTTGCAACCCCCACATTCAGTTATGTGATGGGGTTGCGACCCACAGTTTAAAAAGCTAGGATCCAGAGCACTAAGCACTTAGACTAGCGGTTAGCAGAGTGATTAATTAGACAGATGATTAATATGCTACTGATAGAGCACCCATGATTTGTTAGGTGCTGCAGGGAACATGCCAAAGACATGGTATCTGCCCTCTTGGAATTTAGAACCAATATTTCCATTAAACTGCATGCCTCGTACAAAAATACTTCTGTTCCCATCCTTCATCTGTTTGTGAATGGCTTCCTTCCATTCAACAAACATTAATAAGCACATATTATGTGACAGGCCCTCTGCTAGGCACATGGGATGCAACTGAGATGAAATAGTCCCTCCTCTAGAAGATCTCCTATTACACTGAGCAGGGAGTGGGAGGAAAGTAGTGAGACAATATGTACACAGATAAATAAATACAAGGTAATTCAAAGAGGAAAGGAACAAGACCAACATGGGTGCCAAGAAAAGCTTCATAGGGGAGATGGCATTTGGGTGCTTGAGCTTAGAAAATGAGGATTTTTCAAGGTAAATAGCACATTCCAGGCACTGAAAAGAATTTTCTAAAATACACAAAGGGAAAGAGAAACTATGAAGCTTAGGGAAGAGTGAGTAGTATAGTTAAATCATAGCATACAATGAATGAAAGGGAATAATGTGAAATAAATCTGGAAAGACTGTTTGGAGTCAGATTGTGAAGGGCTTTAAGGGCCAGCCTGAGATATTTCTGATGTATTCTATAGGCAATGGAGAGCTACCAAGGGTTCCTTAGAAAAGGAGTGAAATGGCAAAAACCAACACCTTGGGAAAATTATTTTGGCATCTATGAGGAAAATGAATTGAAGAGGACTGGAAGGAAGGAGACAGGTTAGGATGTTATTGCAATGCCTCTGGAGAGAGGCAATGAAGGCTTGAACTAGGGTGAAGGCTGTATGAACTAGGGAATCTTAGTGTCAAAGTGGATAGAATTATGAGCCTGGAGTCAGGAAGACTTGAGTTCAAACACTTCCTAGCTATGTGACCCTGAGGAAGTCACGTAGCCTCTGTCTACCTCAGTTTTCTCATCTGTAAAGTGGGAATAATAATAGCACCTACCTCCCAGAGTTGTTAAAAGGATCAAATAAAATATTTGTAAAGTGCTTAGTCCAGTGCCTGGCACATAGTAGGTCCTTTAAAATGTTTCCTTCCTTCCTGTATGAATGGTAAAAAGAGAATGGATCTGAGAGATAGTCATCCAGGTCTGCAAAATCAGAGTTATCCTAAAATTTCCCTTCCCCACCACATCTCTTATATCCTATCATTTGCCAAAGTTCAGGCTCACACTAACTTTGACCTCAACTATTGCAACTATTTCCTACTTAGAATACTAGTTTCTCTCACTCTGTAATCCATTCCCCACTCTTATACAGGCATTATTTCAGAGATATTGTGGGTTCAGTTAAATAATAGTAACTACAGCTATAAACAAGTTACATGAATTTTTTGGTTTCCCAGTGCATATAAAAACTATTTCTATAATATACTGTAATCTATTAAGTGTACAAAAGCATTATATCTAAAAAATGTACATACCTTAATGGAAAATACTTTCTTTCTAAAAAATATGAACCATTATCTGAGTCTTGAGTGAGTCATACTCTTTTTGTTGGTGGAAGGTCTTCCCTCTATGTTGATGGCTTCTGACTCATTATGGTGGTGATTTCTCTAGCTTGTGGTGACTATGGCAATTTCTTAAAGTAAGACAACAATGAAGTTTGGAGCATCTATTGACTCTTCCTTTCACTTGAACACTTAGGGTTATTAATTGGTCTAATTTCAATACTGTTGCGTCACAGGAAATAGGGAGACCAGAGGACAGGGAGAAAGACAGGAACAGCAGGTTTATAGAGTAGTCGGAAGACATGTGGCATTTAATGATTACATAAAGTGTTTTAAATTTTTTTAATTAACTGTTTTATATAGGCAGGGTTCACAATGTCTCAAAACAATTATAATAGTAATATCAAAGTTCACTGATCACAGATCACCATGACAGATATAGTAATAATGAAAAAGTGTGAAATATTGTGAGAAACACCAAAATGTGACACAGAGGCATGACCTGAGTATATGCTCTTAGAAAAATGGCACCAGGGCAGCTAGGTGGCGCAGTGGATAGAGCACCGGGCCTGGAGTCAGGAGTACCTGAGTTCAAATCCAGCCTCAGACACTTAACACTTACTAGCTGTGTGACCCTGGGCAAGTCACTTAACCCCAATTGCCTCACCAAAAAAAATGGCACCAAAAGACTTGCTCAATGCAGGTTTGCCACAAACCTTCAATTTGTTAAAAAAAAATATCTGCAAAGTACAATAAAATGAAGTACAATAAAATGTGGCATTACTACATTATAAATTAATTAGTGATCAATAAGGAAGAGACAAAGGGAGGAAAGAATGAAGCAAGGAGGGAAGGGAGGAACAGAGGGAAGGAAATAAGCATTTATTAGGGAATGTGATAAACACTTCAAATATTATCTCATCTGATTTTCTGCCAGGGAGGTAGGTGCTATTATTATCTCCATTTTACATTTAAGGAAATTGAGGCAGACAGATTAAGTGACTTACATAGAAAGTGTCTGAGCCCAGATGTGAGTTTATCTTTTTGACTCCAGGTACCACTCTCTATCCACTGTACAACATAGCCTACTCCATGATACAATATTCCTTCCAATGACACCAATCACAGCTCAGCTTGTATAATATGATCTCCCACTTCTGTATTCTTGCATTGGTTGTCCCTGTGCTTGAAATAGTCTCCTTCCTGTCAATTCCTCCAAGGCTCAATTAAAATCCAATCTTCTCTAAAAGACTTTTTCTGGTCCCCCAGACCACCTACTCTGGGTCTATGTTATTTGCACCTAATGATTTACATGATGTCTTTGCTATTAGAATGTAAGCTGCTGGGGCAACTAGGTGGCGCAGTGGATAGAGCACCAGCCCTGGATTCAGGAGTACCTGAGTTCAAATCCGGCTTCAGACACTTAACACTTAACTAGCTGTGTGACCCTGGGCAAGTCACTTAACCCCAATTGCCTCACTAAAAAAAAAAAAGAATGTAAGCTGCTCTTAAGAGTAAGGACTGATTTTGCTTTCCTTTGAATCCCCAGAAATTAGCAGAGTCTGGCATATGATAAATCATTAATAAATATTTGTTGACTACCTTCATTCTCATCAGTTTGCTACAGGGTTTATACAACATAATGAGGGTCAGGGAATTGCAATTCTCATATTCTCTTGACATTGCACGCATACCAGTGGAATATATGAACTGTCCAGTGCTTATATTTCAGTCTTGCTCCATAACTGCTTCATTTTTTTTTGGCAGTCATACATTTGATTTATCCCACTTCTCTCATATAAGCCCTTGTTTATAATGTGTTACACCTTACTCATGCCCACCACACTCCTCTCCCCTGGCAGTTTTGAGGCACAGTCCATATAAGTACTAGACTTGGAGTGAGAAAGACCTGAGTTTTAATCCCACATTAGATATTTACTAGCTGTGTGACCCTATGTAAGTCACATAACCTCTTTCAACCTCAGTTTCCTCATTTGCAAAATGGGGGTGAGAATGATACCTACTTTGCAGGGTTGCTGCGAGAATGAAAAGTACTTTGCAGACCTTGAACAACAATGTAATTGTTAACTCTTTGGTGTAATCCTGAACTTTAATTCTTCTCTACATCGTGCCTAAATGGGACATGAAGGTGAACCTGAGTTCTTAAGTATTATGACACAAATTATGTCAGGTTCTACCATGTAGGCAAGGCTTTGGGTATGTTCCAGGCATCAGATTGTGTCTGCTTTCCAAGACCAGCCTCACTGGATGCAAAAAGATTCCTCAGGAATAATCTGGCCATTTGGTGAAGAACTTTTTGGTTATGGCAGCCCTATCTGTCCTTCACACAGCTAAGCCCAAGAACCCTGGGAAGAGAAGCATGTCCCAGGCCACTGATCCTGCTTTCTGCCTGGCCCCTGTAGGCACAGTGCAGGGAAGCAACTCTTATAGTGATATAAACTGGCAACTATTTCTTTAAGCATGACAGTCCCTTGCCTCCTCTTCAGTCACAACTACTGAAGAGCTTGAAAAGAAAGTCACCTCCCTCCAAGTCCTTGGCACTGACAAATCGGTCAACATTGGGAACCTACAGACTTAGTAACAGAAATGAAATTTAAAAAGATGAATTACCATCTGCTTTGCCCCACTAGTTTAGGATGATGGGGCATTTCCATCTGACTTGTAGCTGAAATCTTCTAAATATGTTACCTCCTCCATTAACAATAACAATAAAAATAATAACAACCATCTCTTGTTTGGTGCTTTAAGGTTTACAAAGACTTTAGAAGTGTTATTCCATTTAATCATCACAATTATCCTGCTAGATAGGTGCTATTCTTATCTCCATTCAACAGATGAGGAAATCCAGGCAGACAAGGTTAAATGACTTGCCCAGGGTCATGCCTCTAGTAAATCTTCGAGGCCAGGTTTGAATTAAGGAATTCTCGACTCCATGTCCAGTGCTCTATCCACACCATCACCTGGCTTCCCCCACACCACTGGAATGTGAATTCTTCGAGAGTAGGCTCTAAATGGCTTTTCTATTTGTATCACCAGTGTTTTGTATAGATTAATTTGTTTAATGCTTTGAATTATTTTTATTCATTCACATCTGACCATCTCAATCCCATCCTCAAGGATCTTCCTTGTTTCCCTGTTACCTTTGGGACAAAATAACAATTTTTCAAGTTGGGATTTAAAGCCTTTCATGATGCGTCTCCAGCCAGTTCCCAAACTTCTTTCTCATTACTATCCCTAATACATTACATTTAAGCCAACAGGGACTACTTTCTGTTTGTTTCCAAGCCTCATCTGTCACTTCCATGCTTTTGCATAAATTATACCCCATATGAGGTGTGCACTCCATTCTAACCTTTACTTCTTATAATACTTGGCCTCTTTTGAACCTAAACTCTTTCATTCCATCCTATGAGATGACCTTCCAGATCTCTCCAGGAATTTGAGTTTTCTTTCTCCACAAATCATCCAGTATTTATTTGTTTACTCATTTCTATCCTCTAGTAGAATGAATGTAAACTCTAGGGAAGGGACTTTTTTTTTCATTTCTGTCTTTGTATTGGCAGTTCCTTGCATATATTGTGTGCTTTGCAAATATAAGTTGAATTTAATTGAATTGGAATGAGATGTTGTGGTGGTAGAATCAGTAAGACTTGGCAATTAATTTGAAGTGTGCAATGTGGGAGAGGGAAGAGTAGCAGATAATTCTGAGGTGAATCCTGAATGACTGGAAAAATGTCAGTTACCAAAAGCAGAAATAAGGAAGTGTGGGTTTAAAGGGAAAGATGATAAATTCCATTTTAAACAAACTGATTTTGAAACATCTGGAGGATATCCAACTAGAAATGACCAGTGGGTAGCTGAATATGCAGGACTCGAGTTCAGAAAAGAAATCAGGGCTAGATATAAAGATTTGGGAATCAGCTCCATATCAATAATTAAACCCAGCTGAGCTGATGAGATCACTAAAAGATGAGAAACTTTAGGGATACAGACAGACCGAGACAGATAGAGACAGAGACAGAAAGAAACACATATGTTTATGTGTGTGTATGTATTCATACACATACATGTGTGCATATGTGTATACATGCAAGCAATTTATATGAATATGTTTATGTGTATATACATGTGTGTATGCATGCATACAATAAGGGTGTCACTGCTGGATGATGATATACCGGAAGGGACTAAGAAGGAATATCCAAGGAGGTAAAAAGATAACCAGAAGAAAGTACTGACACAGAAGCCAAGGAATGAGAGAATATCCAGGAGGAGGAGGTGGTGGTGGTGGTGGTGGTGGTGGTGGTGAACAATGGCAAAAGTGATAGAGCAGTCAAAAAAAAATGATGGGGAAAATAATAACAATGCAGATTAAATTTAATAGTGTATTCTACATTCATTTTCCCCCAGAGATATGTCTGCTCAGCATTTCCCAGATCATGCCTGCCTCCTGTCTTCCCATCTCTGTGTGAAAACACAGGTGCCCTTCCTTATTGTATCTGCTCCAAAATGACCAGATGTTGGAGAATCAGAGCCTATTCTCATTGTATCCTCTTCCTTTTTTCCATGATACCCACTGGCCAAAGTTGCTCCTACCCCGTTATGCCCTGCAGTGTGGTTATCATGGAATGACACAATGAGAAAGGGCAAATATCCACAACTAGACCTATCTATCTCTCCTGAATTCCTACAATATGCCCCATCCCTACTAGTCCTTCCTGAACTTGAGAAATTCCTTCATAGTATATGATCAGGAAAACCATCAACAATGATTACAATTACTACATAGATAACAAAGCAAAAGGAGAAAAACTATAAAATTTGGTTTATTGTAGTTATTTATGTGGACTAGTTACCATTTGTAAATAATCACCATGAAACACAATTATCTATTTCTTGAAACATTTCAGATCAGTTTACATAAATTATATTTGAATATTAACATTCAGCCTTCATACTTGAACGTTCATCTAGAATGGTCTTATACTCACCATTTAAAAAAAAATAGAAGATATATCACTTACAACAGATTGCTTACTTTGGTGGAAAGGAAGACCTCATTCACTAAAAGGGCTCAACAAAGGAAAGAGTCCAGCACTAGACAGGCAGATGGTACATAGTTCAACATACCCACTAAAGTTTGTTAGGGAAGCTGTATTGAAATGGAGAATTTGAACAGTGATTGCTGCAGTTAGAAAGGGGAGAAGAGGTAGTAGAGAGTGTGTGTAATACCTGTCAGCCTCCTGCTAGGACCTCTGCAGAACTGTGGTTTAAGGATCTATCACTTTCACAAGCAGAAAAAAAAACTTAATGTGCACTTTAGATTGGAAAGAAATCCTGCCTCTGGGATTATGTCACACCTGTCTATTTTTGGTGCCAGAAGCTAGATCTGTGCATCCCATTGGCCAAACCCAATAAAAACTAATAACGGGACTTTATGTAAGAACCAAGAGGAGAGCAGAAAGTCTCCTCACCCTGGAAAATGATCCGAAAAAACAGGTTTTATGAGCTGTACTAGCACACTGTGTCTTGGTGTGATTAATCCATCTCAGCAAAATGACTTTAAGAGCCAATTAAAGGCAGCTTAAAGGAGCTATTTTGCATTGTCTCTTTATTCTGTTGCAAGTGACAATTGTACCTGTCAGGAGAGCTCTGAAAAACGATCAATTTCTGTGGCATGAATTTTCATAGGAAAATAAGTGTCACACTGGTACAAATCAGTTGTCCATCTGGGATCCCATCTCCTGCAGTCCTGAGATGAGGTATAAGCAGTGGAATGCCACATCCCAGCTCCAGGGAAATAGCCTCCTGGTTGTCTAGTAGTCTCTCCAAGTCCCTAAAATGTTATTTTCCTGGGAAGAAGGTGGGGAGAAGAGGGGAGAAGAAATAAACCTCATCCCATCTGAGTGGAGCATAAGTAAATCTATTGCATTGAAAGAGGAAATTGTCTTGTCTTATGAAAGAGAGAGAAATTCTACCCATTTACTGAGGGACATTTTTTCTTCATTAAAACAGCAAGCACTTAGAGGCAAATGAGCAAAGTGGAGGCAATTATTTTGTTCCCTTTAGTCACCTTGTCTTTCAGAATATGAAGAGATGCTCCATGAAATGCTTTAAGAAAAATCCCTGTATCTTTGTTAAAGAGCCTCCAACATAACCAGACAATTCCAAACCTCACCCAGAACTCTGCAGGGAAACTACAAATTGCAGAATAGACTTTGTCAAGGAAAGAGTTAAACTTCCAATGGAACAGCTCCCATAGCACAGCCCTGGATCTAGGCCAGACTGTCAAACTGTTGATGGAAGAAACCAAAGGCTCCGGCTGCCACCACATGGGAAAGTAAACATTCTCTGGCATGGAAAAGGAACACACTCTGGGTTACTTAAATTACTACTACTTAACATTAATCGGCCAGATCGGGTGTCGTATAGAGGGAAAAGGGCTGTCTCAGCCCAGGGTTCAGTTTCTGTCAGTCCTGCCTCATGTTGGGTTATTGGTTTATTATGGTGTTATGTCGACCCTTCATCAGGACAAACACTCAGCAGCTCATCACTATAGGAACTCAATGGAAGTTGGAAAGCCCGTCCTAATCAAAATGGTGAAGTCATCCAAGCTGCTCTTCTATTCCTCATTACCCTCTCTACCATCCCCAATTCTCTTGATTTTTCATAGCCAAATAGGAATTGTCTTGTGGGACAGGGACACTGTTGGAGATTTTTATAAATATTGGGCCCTGGCTTAAATTTTATCTCACCCCCAACCCAAAATTCTTCCCAAAGAAATCCAGGTTCCAAAAATTTCCAAATCACCTATCAAAATGTTTGTGCCCTTTATCCCATTTTGTCATGATTTTATACTCCAATAGGTGACAACTAGCTAAGCTAATCAACTAATTTGTACAGATATCTAGTCATCTCTACTTGACTGTAAGCTCCATGATGACAGGAATCATGCATTGTTTTGTTTTGTTTTTTATTACCCTCACCTTTATAATAATAGGAAGTAAAATAGCTATTGAATAAATGGTGTAGTAATGGGTTTCATCTCACAGGTAATGAAGTAGAAGTTTAATAGGCATCTTCTAGAGATTGAGTCTTAAATCCACTAGAATATCTCTGGGGAATTCCAGGTATCTTGACAATTTCAGAAAGGGAGATAGTTTTGACAGAAATCCTCAGATCCCAATCACAGAGGCAATCTGTGAGACACATGAAAACAGAACAAGGGGTCCAGGCAGAATAATAGGATAGGAGAAAATCTTAAGATGAGGAACCTGGTGTAAAGGTACTTAACAAATGCTTATAGACTGACTGACTGATTCATGCTGACTACATGAAGGATGAAGATTGAAGACTAACGAGGGTGAGGTCAAGAAAAAGAGATTGTCAATAGAATCATAGAGAATCATTTAGCCCTTTAAGGGAATTTAGAGGCCATCAAGCCCAACTCACTCATTTGGGGGCTGGGGCGGGGCAATGGGGGTTAAGTAACTTGCCCAGGGTCACACAGCTAGTGTCAAGTGTCTGAAGCTGGATTTGAACTCAGGTCCTCCTGAATCCAGGGTGGGTGCTTTATCCACTGTGCCACCTAGCTGAACCCCCACTCGTTTTTAAAAATAAGAAAACTCAGGCCTAGAGAGGTCAAAGGATTTGATCCAGGTCACATGACCAATCAGTGGCAAACCTGAAACAGCATCTCCTGATTCCCAGCACAATTCTCATTCCATTACACCACATTACCTCTTTGAAATGCGGCAGCATTCATGTGATATGGCCCTGTTGCTCTTAAGTGCCACCTTCATTCAAGTCATTTAATTTTTTTTTTAATTCAGCAAAATATTTTACTAACAAGCTTTGTCTTTCCTTTCTTTTGCCTGGTCCACAAATACACAAAGGAATAATAGCAATGGTTACATTAATTCCCCAGATCCCCAGATGTTTCATTCATTCCCTGAGGTTATCAGCTCCTCAGGGGAATAGAAATACTCTAGAGAATTTTGGTTAAGCCTGTCAAAACCTGTCCTCAAGAACTGGAGAATTAAATGATGCCATTAATGGGAATTTCATTGCTTCCCTTGTGAAGTTATTCATCCAGCCAGTCTGATGTGCCCTTATTCATGCCTCACTAGTTTTATTGCCGTTAAGCCTGTCTATTTGGAAAGCACCTTGTGATCTCTCTCTATCTTTCTCTTTTTTTAATCAGCAGTATCTCTCCACAATCCCTGTTAACATTTTCCAGATGGGGAAATGGAAACACCGAAAGTCTGTGTGGTTGACTTAAATATACCACACATAAGTAGCTGGGACAAGACTCACACTCACAACCCCAAAGTCTCTACTATGAAGCTTGATCAAGTGAGCTACAGTACAATAGAGACACTTTCTATTCCTTTCTCCTTCCCTTAGTATTGAATTTTCTCAACAGCCTTCTCATGGTCCTATGTCTGCACCATGTCCATTGCTTCTCTGTGGTTTGGCTCTTGCTATCGTCCTTCTCTGGAGGGTGTTCAACTCATCCCACTCCCTCTGTCTATTCAAATTCTAGCCAGACTTCAAGGTCAAATAAGTTCCACTCCCTCCACAAAGCTTACCCAAAGTGAGAAGTTATATAACAGCATTGGAAAAGGAGCTAGGGATTTCTGGGTCTCATCTCCATTCTCTACCACTCACTAGTCATCTGACTCTGGACAAAACACTTCTTCTATGGATCTCAATGTTTTCATCTAGAAAGAGTAATAGGACTAGATAATCTATTAGTTATTTTTCAGTTAACATTCTGTGATTTGTTCTAGATTACCAAAGTCTCCCTCATTTCTAAACACTAGTATTTTTAAGCCTTCTCAGGTAACTGAGCAACAAGTGAATTCTAAATTGTCATATTATTGGGTGATTTTTCATATGCTAAACTCTAAGTCCTATGAGGGTAGGGACTATGCCATCTTCTTTTCCGCATTCCCTACATTATTATGTACATTAAAAATGTGTATTAGCCTAGAGACTGGCAGATTTGACCAAAAGACACTTTCAACAAGAATTGAAGAGGAAGAAGAAAACTTCCCATATACATTTATCAAGACAGGTTCCACAAAGAGTGCAAGGTATGACTTAAGATGATCAGTGGAGATGACCAGTGATTAGTTCAGAGATGATATTCAAGAAGAGGAGTAGAAATAAAGGCTGTGGTCTCAGATGCCCATACACAAAAGTATAGTGAATGAATAACAAAAAAGTTAAAGCAATGAGTAAGTTTGACCTAGGGCAGCTAGGTGTCATAGTGAATAGAGTGCTGGGACTGGAAACAGAAAGATTCCTCTTCCTGAGTTCAAATCCAGTCTCATATGCTTACTAGCTATGTGACCATAGGTAAGTCACTTAACCCTATTTGCCTCTGTTTCTTCATATATAAAATGAACTGGAGAAGGAAATGGCAAACCACTCTAGTACTTTGCCAAGAAGACCCCAAATAGGGTCACAAAGAGTCAGACATGACTGAAAATAATTCAACAACAACAAAAAGTTTGACCTTATAGGTCATGAGACTCAATGGGGTATAACTTGAGACAAGAATAAAGCTATGGAAGACTATGTCTTATTAAAAAGGAATAGAGTAAAGAAAAGGAGTTGTAATAAAGCATAGAACATTGTGAGAATTGGAATGACACCCCCCTGCTGGGAGGGACATTGTGAGCTCTGGCCTGAAAAGAAACCTTGTGACTTTAGCATCTGGAAGTGACCTTTCTGGGGTTTTGTAGGTCATATAAGGAGTCAGGGAGTGATGTCTTTCACCTGTGGGACCTGTCAATCATTGTTACCAGCCAATTAGTTTGGGGCTCTGTGTGTGGATGGCCCTATTTCCTGTTTCACGGGAGGTTCTGGGAGAACCTGCTGAGGAGCAGTCCTTTCGGTTCCTGACTTGGGTTTGGTGGGAGGACAGATGCTGGGCTCTCTTAGATAGTTAGATGAAGTTTGCTTTTTACCTCTCTCTCTCTCTTCACTAACTTCTGATGAACTTTAATAAATACTTAAAAGTCTAAACTCTTGCTAAAGCTTCTAATTTAAGGCAACCACTCATTATATTTTAGACATCATAGCTAGAATTCTAGGCCCTTACAACATCAAGCAAATATACTCATTCAAGAAAATCTATAACCAGAGATAGGGGAAACAGGAGAGGAGCATGGTATTGTGAGATTTTAAATTGGATATAAGAGCATTAAACTCCCCCTTTAACTTCTCCCTTATATATCTCCCAGACCACTAAGAAAAAGAATCCTCTGAGCTTTAATCAGTGAGGGATTAGCTTTTATTGTTCTGGAGTTAATTAGACAACAAACAGGTGATACCAATTAGGGAAATAGGAAAGTAGAAATACAAATGAATAATCTTAGATCTAAGCTTAGTCTATATTCCATTATAAAACTCACCAAATCCCCAAACTGCCTGCCAGGCAGAGAACCAGAGCCAACCACCAAAAGCGTGTGCCTCCATGGTTAAACTGCCACCGCTAAGCTGAGAAGCCAGAGTGAGCAAGACAGGGAGCAAACTTCCTTTCCACTCTCAGTTTTAAGTAGGTGTCCCTGAAGTACAGCGTGCTTAGCCACACTCTCCAGGCAGCAGCAGGCACACAGCCTTTCGTTGCGGTCTCCTCCCCAAAAGGGCGGTCCTTCAAAAGTCGCTTCAGTAGCATATGCTCAACTCTCAAATGATTCAGGTAAAACTTCCGTTTTTTACCACAGTATAAAAAAGTAGTTACTTAAGTATGTTCTGTTGCCCACTAGGGGTCCACAAGTCACTTTTACGGGTGTCCTTAGGGTCAAAATAATTTTCATAATAATACTAAGATATTACATGTATCTATTAAAATGCTCCTTTTTCCAACTGCATATCTGTGTAAGGCTGTATTTTTCCATACACTTCAACCAAAACAACATTTCTCAACAGACTGAATGTAGAAGCAGCTATAGAAATCCAGCTGTCTTCTATTAAGCCAAACATTAAAGAGATTTGCAAAAATATGGAAAACAATGACACTCTCCCAATTATTTTTTTCTTTGGGAAAATACAGTTATTTTTCATAAAAATATATTATTTATATTATCATGTGATGGATTTATTATTATTATTTTAAATGACAATAAACATTTTATAATTTATCAGTTTTAATTTCTAATATGGTCAATATCAATAGAAAAAAATCAATATAAACAAAAGCTCTTTGGGTCCTCAATAACTTCTAAGAGTATAAAGGGCTTCTGAGACCAAAAATATTAGAAAAAATTGGTGTAGAATACTTGGGTAAGGACCAGAAAGAGGAAGTAAAAGTATATAACACGACTTCTACCTAGAAAGTATGAAGTCTAAATTGAGTATAACTGAATGGAAAATATAGCATATGTCAGAGGAGAGACCTAAATACAGATCTTCCTGAATCTATCCACTAGGCAGATAGTAATCATTTAATGAAAATTTTTCTTCTATATATTATATACATATATAGAGAGATGATAAATAGATAGATTTTATAAACACACAAATATGTGTGTAGAGGAAAGGCTTTCACATACATACCTCATTTGAACTCCCTAGCCACCCTATGATGTAGAAAATGTAAATATCATTAGCCCCTTTTTACAGATAAGGAAACTAAAGTTCAGAGAATAATTTAAAGTTCTATTCACTTATTCTATAACTCAAGTTCAGCTCTTCTCTCTAGTAACTAGAGAGAAGTTTATTGTCTTATTAAGAGTGACAGGAGCAGCTAGGTGGTGCAGTGGATAAAGCACCAGCCCTGGATTCAGGAGGACCTGAGTTCAAATCTGGCCTCAAACACTTAATACTTACTAGCTGTGTGACCCTGGGCAAGTCACTTAACCCCAATTGCCTCACCAAAAAAAAAAAGTGACAGGCATGGAAAAATGTGATACCAATTTAAAAAATACAAACAAGTAATAAGTTTTATTTCAGACTCTAATGGCAGAGAGCAGAGGAGAAAACAGGTAAACAGAACATCATGAGCAAAGTCACATGGGGATCAAAGAATCTTAGTATATATTAATAAATCACATACAGTAAAAGAATGACCTGACTTGGAAAGAGAGGTGTTTAAGGGAGAGAGCAGAATGTAGAAAGCTGTGAAATCAGGATTAGAGCAGATTATGGGAAACTGTGAATACCTGGGTAATGAATTTGAGCTTGATCCTATAGGAAAATCGTTTAAAAGAGAGAAGGGACAATAAAAAGAAAAGACAGAATCATTTATGTGTAAGCTCACTCCCTGAATCACCCTCTTGGTCTTTTCTGATGTCTCTTAGGCTCTGGTTTTATGTTAATTTCTTGTTCAATAGTACCAGTGGCTAAATGACCCTGCTGCTTTACCTAAAGAGGTGGCAACCACAGGAATGAATGAAAAGCACCAGAAATTAGGAAATCGGGTCCTACAATTATTGTCTAAATGGCCTGGGACAAGATATATAACTTTTATGGACTACAATTTCTTCTTCTGTAAACCCCAAATCATGGTAATCTAGTATGATTTTGGTCATGAACTCAAATAGAAATAATTACTAAATTCATTCTACCCAAAGATTCATATTAACAATAGTTTCTGCCATAGTACTGTAAAAGTGAAAAGAAATTGAAAGGAGGACAATGGACTAAATGATCTTTAAAGTCCCACCCATTAGAATGTAATTTCATAGCAAGCAAAGACTTCCATCTTTTTCTCAGTATCACTAGTTCTGAACATAGTAACTTACATATATTAGGCACTTAATAACTGATTACCAAAATTCAACTAAATGATCACATAAGACATATGACCATATGACCCTTAAGACTCCCAAATAGGCACAGAAAAACAACTGGAAAGTTCAGAATTGTCCAAGGCTGAAATTTAATTGTTGTCATTTTTATTTCATCCCATTGGCATGGAAACCATTAGAATTTAACCACTGATTAAAAACAAAAACAAAACTTGAATCTTCTGGAAAATCCTGTTAAAGAAACCTGGCACTCCTGACTCTCAGTTCTATATTTCAATTCAATTCAAGAAGATTGTGTGCTTATAGTCAGTCAGCTAGATGCCAGAAACTGCTAGGTACCAGAGATATAAAGTTTTACATTATCAGTACCTGCCATTAGGGAGTCTGCATTCTAGCAAAGGAAAAGAACATGCAAACAGATTAGTATATAAAATATAAGCATAATAAATACAAACTATTTCCATGGGAGTGATGTGGGATGAAATTAGGGTCAAATTGATAATAAGTTGTCCCAAAAGAATTAAGACTCAGTGACTCAATTTCCCAAGTTTTATTGCAGTACTGTGAGTGATCACAGGGAGAGAACCAAAAAAGTGGAAAGGTATCTCTTGAATAGAGAAAAGAAGGATAGTTATATTTCTAGTATGGATAAATTGATTATCAGTCTCATTAAAATAATCTACACTTTAGGGAGGTACAGGGGAGGACTTAACCTAATTTGGAGTTCCTGGGGTCCTAAGTCAACCCCTGAGGCAGGTACCTTTTTCTGTGGAGGTGTGTTTTGGGGGTTTACAAGTCAGAAGGTGAATCTGGGGACAAATTTGGCCTTTTCTGCTCATGTCACTTTTTGATTCCCATGGCTAGTTTCAAAATATATTCATTTATCAGTTTGAATTTCTATACTCTGTCTATCATTGTCATAGTTGAAGTCTCTCTGACCTACCTCTTTATGTTTTTGTTTTGGGTGGTGATTAATGTGGGTAAGAGAACCTAGGCCCTGACTTGTTTCGCAAATCTTAAGTTATCCATTAACTGGGGTCTGAATCAATCTTAGAACTCATATCTAAATTGAGCTTGGTTCTTAGGTTTTTCTGTTAAGTCCTTTTTTGCCTCCTTCATCATTAGGAAAGCATTAACAAGTCGGGCAGAGTTAAAAGGAGACCTCATAGAAGAGGTGTGTAAGAAAATAATTATTGATCATGGATTTCTTGGGGGACTCAGAGATCAGTCCTTTTTTTCCTGTCCATCCAAGTCCTGTTCTCCTTGATCTTATTTGGGACAAACCCAAGGAAACAAAAGAAATGGAGATAGACTCTTTTGTGTAGCTCAGTGAAGGACTACACCTAGATAATGGATTTTGCCTTAAGCAACTCAGAAGAGGGCCTTCTCCCTGATGTCATCTGTAGAGTTCATTTTAATTTAGACCACCCTCCAGTCATGTCAACCAATGGAATTGGATAATGCTAACCGACTAGCTTTGATCAATGTATAATGACCTGCCTCTATCAAAAGAGGATAAAACCCTTAGGTATTCCAGGAAAGCTCTCTCTGGATGAGCTCTTGGCTGGTGCTTGGATCTCTCTCTTGGCTTGGCCCTCCCTCTTAGGACTGCATAGGTCTGAAGGGCTAAAACCATGAGAAGTTAGGAAGACACACGGTCAATCCTTTACTGGTATATAATATGAATTAATAATAAAGGTTTACTGCCAAAACTGGGGCAATAGCAATTATTTTTTAAAAACACAGTTTTAGCTTAATTTTAAAAACACAGTTGGCACATGAGCAAAAATTTGAAAGAAACTAGGAATTCTTTGAGGTAGAGGTCAAGTTAAGCACAGCCTTCAAGATATGGGAAGACAGCCTATGCTAAAAGCACAGACATGAGAGAAGGAATATCCCATAGCGGGAACATCAAGCAGGCCTGTTTGCCTAGTGATAAGAAGCTACTAAATATCCTTGAGCAGGAAAATGACATGATCAGATCTATTCTTTAGGAATATCAATGTTAAATTCCACTCATTCTCTCTCAGGAACCACATTGCTTCATTGGCTCATTTAGTCATTCCCCTCTGGACTATGCTTAGAACTCTCTGGACTTTGCCACCATGACTTTCCCACATTGCCCAGCTGCTTTCCCACATTGGAACTTCCCTTAATGCCTATGGACTTCTCAACCTGCTTTCTTATTGGTGAATTCCTTTCCAGGCCTCCATTTTGGGGACAGCCCCGGGCTGACCATGCTTCATTCCCCTCCAGATTGGGCTTCTGAATCTAAGGGTTTTTCCACAAGGCTTAGCTTGTCTTCTCACCCTGTAACATCTTTTAGTACTTTAGGCCTTCACACCCTATAATATCCCTTCACTATTCTGGTTCCTCCTCTTATTGGCGATTTCTTTTCAAAATCTCCCTTTGGAGGTTAGGTCCAGGCCAGGCATGCCTCATTCTCCTCCCAGGTGTGCTTATACTCTATGGATTTTAACAGCATGTCCTCAACACAGGTACATCTCATCCCCTACTCCCCCTTCTTTGTAGATTCCTTTTATGTGTTACCTACTGAAGATGAGAGCTTTCCCAGAGTGTTGCCAGCTGCCTCAAGTGGCCATAGGCTCTCCCTCCATCCTGGGGGTCTTCAAGCAGAGGTTGGATGTCTCCTTGTCAGCTGTCACTTCCCTGTAGCCACTTCCCCCATTAAAATATAACTTCATTGAGGGCAAAAGCTTTCTTTCTTTTTGCTCATATTGGTATCCCCAGTTTTTAACAGAGTGTCTGGCATATAGTAAGTACTTAATAAATGCTTGTTACCTGCCCTATTCAACAAAATCCACCTTCATTTATTAAGTACCTACTTTGTACAACAAATTAATATCAAGGAATTCTTGGGGAGATACAAAGATTCTCTAGCTTAAAAACTATCAATGAACATATTCCAAATTTACTCACTCAACAAAAACTTTTTAAGTATCTAATATGTATAAGACATTATGTCAGGTACTGAATGAGATAGAAAAATGAATAGAATATGGTCTCCACCCTCAATGACATTTACATGTATATATAAATGTATGTGTGTAGGTGTGTATACATATATATATATATATACACAAAAGTAATATTGCATTTATATATTTAAGATATACAAACAATATATTTTAGATATTTAATCTAATTGAAGATTAAGAAAAAGCAGAAATAACTATTATAAAAATCAGAATATAATTAGTAAATAAGAAAAGTACAACTAATCTACCTAGGATACTTTAAAGGGAAGGATCAAGGCTTCATAGAAGAAGTGACATTTGAAATGGACCTTGAAGAACAAGTAAAGTCTTGTAAGTATCTGAGCTGTAAGAGAACTCAATGATCATTTTTCAAATGCAGAAATTAAGACCCAGATTGGTTAAGTCATTTGCCAAGATCACAGTTAGGAAGTAGCAAACTAGTGTAAGGGGCTAAAATTCTAGCTAGTCTGTCTAAAATATCTAATGAGTAGTCACCAATAAATTATAAGCTTTAGCAAGAGTTAGACTTTTAAGCATTTATTAAGGAGAATAAGAATTTGGTGAAGAGAGAAAGAGGCCTAGATTCAGCTGTCTATCTCAGGAAGCCCCCATTTCTGCTCCACTCTCCATGAGAGTCCTGACAAAAGAGAGCAAGAGAGTCAACCTCGTCCCTTCTTCCTCCCACCAGCCTCCTGTGAAACTGGGAACATCCTGTCCACACGCACACACAGCTCCAAGCCAATTGGCTGGTAGCTTTGATAGACAGTATCCCCCGAGCAAACATCACTTCTGGACTCCAAGGAAAAGCTGCATGGCTTGCCCTCAGATGCCTTCTCCGCATGGTGAAGCTTTCCTACAGTAACTCTCCAGCAGGTGGCATCACTCCAATCGTTACACTAGCATTTCAATCCAGTGCCTATAGCTCAAAATCTAATTGTCTTTCCACTATGCCACACTCAGCAGATTGAGAATGAGGAAGGGCATGCCCTATGCATAGTGCATGAAATAAGTAAAGTTAAAGATGAGAAAGTATAGCATCTGTTCATGAATGGTAAGAGAACTATGAACTTGGAGCAAGATTATAAAGTACCTTTAATGCTAAATTAAAGAGTTTGAACTTAATTCAAAATAAAAACAAATGTTCTCTAGTTGTCAGCCATGCTTGGAATGTTCTCCCTCCTCAACTCAGTCTATTGACTTTCTTGACATTTTTAAATACCAGCTAAAAATGTTTTTCTTTTACAAGGTCTTTCCCAATCCTTCTTAATTCTAGGTCCTTCCCTTATTAATTATTTCCTATATCTCCTGTATATAGTTTGCTTTGCATATATTTGTTTGCATGTCTCCCGTATTATATTGTAAGTTCCTTGAGGGCAGGTATTGTCTTTTGCCTCTTTTTTTATCCTCAGCACTTAGCACAATGCCTGGAACATAATAGGCACTTAATAAAAGTTTATTGATTGAATGATTCAGTAGGCAATTGAGAGCCATTGGAGAATTTTGGTCAGAAAAGATAGTGGAGAGATTATAGTAAGTAGTATGCCACCTCAGTTGGAAACATCATTCTGTTGACATAAAGCTGGTAAAAACAACTCTCGCCACCCTGTCACCCAACCCCCTAAGACACATACTCCCTAGGTTAATATAAGGACTTTCATGGATTCCATGTAAACATGACTGTCTGTCTCCTCACCCAAAGCAGAAAGGTATATCAGGCCCCATCCTTGTCCCTAAGCAGTGGCTTTGGTGAGATATAGCAGCAATTTTGCCACACTGGCAATGCGGACTACTAATCTCCCTACAAAGCAAGATTTCTTGGAAGGATATCAAATCTATCTGATTTTCCTAAGAACCCACTTAGCATCAAGGAATGCTTCTGAGTCACAGGAGAGCTCTCATCAGTGGCCACAGTTTTAAAATGTCTTAATGAAATGAGCTTTTTAATCCCCATCTGTGTTGAGTACCAGCTTCCATCCTTAAGCATCTGGCCTGCTTTAACCTAGGCAAATTGACATCTGATTTTTATTGTATTTTACTTAGCAAGTGCTTTAAGACAATTTGATTTACTGTAAGTATGGAATTTTGGAGTTGTTTTTCTGAATAAAAAGGAGGCTTCCCATAGCTGCCGTCTTACCCAATGCCCAAACTTGGTGAACACACCAAGAACAATAGAAGAAACATGGTCATGAGATCAGGATTTAGACTACTGGGGTTCCAATTCCAGCTTTGCCATTAATTTGGTATGTGACTTTGGGTAATGATGCTACTTTTAAACATTCTAGGCCACAGTTTCTTCATCTGTAAAGTGAAGGAGTTGGACTCTGCCTTCCAGCTAGGGATTCTATGAGTTTATAAATATTAGGTAGCAGAGAAAATAATGTAGCAAGAACACAATGATGCTAGTTATACTTCAGAAGTTTTTCCTACCTGTGAAATATCTTACCCTGACTATTCAATTAATAGAGTTCAGTCATCACCCTAAGAATAAAATCTCCTTAAATCTCCTTTTTGTCCTCTAAGACATTTAAGATGTCTAACACTTTTAATCTTTTCTTTGGAGAGGAATACCGAGTTCTAATATCAATATACATATTGAATAAGTGAATTACAAAGAATTTGTTTGTTAAGTGCTTTCTATGTGCGAAGCAATGTGCTAAGTGCTGAAAAATACAAATATCACTTAACTCTTATTGCCCCACAAAAAAAGAAAAGAAATGTCATCTGAAATATGTAATAAATTAAGTTTGACTAAAAAATACAAATAGAAAACAAAACATCCTTATTTTGAAATAGCTCACATCATTGAGTGGGATAACATGTATAGAAACTGCAAGTCAGATGAAAAGGCTCCATGATCCTTTGAGAGCCAGTGGTAAGAGATGGTAATGCATCTTCCTTGATGTAATTTCTAGTAGTAGGCTTCCACCAGAAGAGCCACAGGCCACAGTGTGGCTGTGCAGTCTGATACAGGAGCCACAGCTCCTGCTGCAACTAGGACATCTGAAAACTGTGCTCTCTGTTGCCCATCAGTTCCTGTGTCTCATTCATTTTTCTTCCTCCCGCCCATCTCAGCTGCGGGCAAGCTGCTCCTGAGTACTGAATTCCATCAAGCTCGGTCCTTGGCCATCTCCTCCCAGCTGCTGATGTCTATTCCCAGAGCCCTCAAGTCTCGCTTGCATACATCTCTATAGGGAAGTTGGGGGCATCCAGCAGGTCTTTAGCCTGAGGCTAACTCGCCATAGAATAGGTCTTTAGGAATGCACCCTTCTTGCTTGTGGTGCACATGACCGAGCCAGCGCAGCCATCTTTGTTTCAGTAGCATGATGTCATTTCTACTGATAAAATTATATCAGTTTTTATACCAATTTGGCAGTTCCAAGAACTTTGGTGGCAAGAACTTTTTTTTTCTGGGTTTTCAGTAATTATTATTGGTTTTAGTCATTCCCCCATCACATCTGGCTTTTTATGAGCCCATTTGGGGTTTACTTGGCAAAGATACAGCAGTGGTCTGCCATTTTCTTCTCTAGCTCATTTTACAGATGAGGAAACTGAGGTAAAGAGGGGTTAAGTGACTTGTCCTGGGTCACAAAGCTAGTAAATGTCTGAGGACAGATTTGAACTCAAGAGCATGAATCTTTCAAACTCTAGGACTAGCACTCTATCCACTGTGCCACTTAGCTGCCCTAGCTGTGATTGTAACGACCAAAGAAACAGTTGCCAAGTTGCATCTCCAACAGGGGTAGCTTCCCAGGATAATGTCTACAGAGAATAGGCTGGAAGCTGAAACAGGTCTGGGAGATGGTAACAGGACTCTTGGGCTTAATTTGCATGTTGGTGTGAATTGGTTCATCAGCTGATGTTGGTGGCAGCAAGGAAGGTGGGCCATTTTTGCAATGATGGCTGTGGGGCCTATGCCAAAAATAGGGCCAGTAGACTGAAGGCACTGCTATTCATAATGCCCTTGGGTCTACTGTCTCCAGTGGAGTCTGTGAGGAAGAGGTGATCAAGGTGGTAATGGTGATTTGACCTACCTGGCAGGTGCTCCCTCCTGTCTCTCTCCCAAGGTGCTTCAGCTAGACTAGCTTATTCCCTTGCTTCCACCTTGTGGAAGCTGAAGCATGTGTCTCAGTTTTCTGACCTGAGATGTAGAAAAAAATCATGTTGTATTTCCTTTCTAGCATATCATATTGTGTATACCAAAATATCTAATGTCATTCTGGAAAATAGCTAGTGCATCCCCTTGCTTCTAAACACTGAACATTATCTGTCCTAGAGAAATATGTAACTTCCCTAGCCTTGAAATCAAGGGTGCAGCTAGGTGGCACATTGGATGGAGTATCATGCCTCAAGTCAGGAAGACATTCCTGAGTTCAAATCCCACCTCAGACATTTACTTGCTTTGTGACCCTGGGCAAGTCACTTATAGAAAGAGACCTCTCAAAGTTCCCATTGATAATGTCATCCAATAGCCATCATGATGTAGACAACCTATGTCTACATGTAGTGAAGCCAAAGGATGGGGGGGGGGGGGAGGGGAAAGAATGAACTGCCTTCATTCTTTCTCCACCTGTGAATTCCAGTGTCAAGGTTGTGCATCAGTGGGTCCTCCCTGCTTGATTCAGGGGGAAAAAGAAGGTCTACACATAGTGTTCAGTTCATTGACATGAGTTAGGAACTTTCTGACCTCCATCCAGTCCTCAAGGGGGCAATGAAATCTAGTCTAGCCATGCTAATTGCAAAACACATAAGGCATATATTTGACATCTTTCTTTAGAGGCTATGCCATAAAATGGAACATCAATTGGATCAGTAGTTCACACCTTGAATTCTATAGACACGTGAATTGTATGGAGCATTACTTGCACTGAGTAAGAAACCCTATTCATGAAGGATTTGCATGAAACCTACAGAACATTCATTCTCCCACACAGAATAAGCAGCTTGTTAGTTCTAGTCTGTGAGAACAGACATCTCATTTAACCCTTCTTTCCAGACAACAGAACAAAGACCTCTCTAGCCAGAGTGACTCAAAGACAACTCACAGGCCCGTTGGACTCACATGTAGAGAAATTAGTGCTGATAAATATTTAACAACTGGATCTTTGAAAAAGTGTGTACATGACACACTTTTAAGTATCATCTACATCACTAACATTTTCTCCATCACTTTCTTAAGGCTAGATGAACCAAGCCTTGATTTGTCACATTTGCTGACTTGCATGGATAAATGCTCACACTAAAAATTTAACAATCAGCTCTCAGTAATCACTATGAGCTGGCTCCAGTATAATATTGCCAAAAGCTCTTCCTACTGTTTTATATGCTTTAAGAGGCAATAGGGCTTAGTGGCAAGGGCATTAAAGGTGGGCAACCTTGGCTTCTTATCCTAGTTCTACCACTTACTAGTTGTGTGACCTCTGTCAAGTCAAGTAATATTTCCAGTGTTCAGTTTCCTCATCTGTCAGATGAGAGGTGTGGATTACATGATCTTCAGAGGCACTCTTAGCTCTAATACTGTCCGATATGGTAGACAGTCCTGTCCACCTGGACTGTAGTACCATCCAAGCAATTTGCTTTTCCCTAGTCCTATGGCCAGCAGATTTGTATCATCTCCTAGGAGTGATGAGGGGAGGGAAAAGAATATATGCTGCTCCCTCTCCTTCTCTCCTCACCTTTTCCATTATGTCCTTTGGAACCATCACTCCATCACTGATAAATTTCTTTTCATCCTTCATCTCTTCTTTCAAGTTCTTTCTATCCTCTTTCTTCCTTGGAAGTTTGATTCTCATTGGAAGTCACTGTATCTCTGGCCATCTTGTACAATGTTGCTTGTTCTTCCTCTGATATTCCCACAGACACTGGGCCGAAAGGAGTGGGACTTTTGTTACCCACTGCCACTTCTAGGTAAACCCCTTGCTACCATTCAGCAACATTTCTTTCCTCCCTTGAATTTCCCTGCTTCAGTCTATATCATCTAGTTAGACACAAGACATTACTCTACCAGCTTCTAAGATTCTCCCACCTTTCTCAAGGTGTTCAGTATGAAGTTGAGAGTCTGTCTGTCTGTCTCTGTCTCTCCCTCTCTTCCTTGGTGTGTTTGTCTCTGTGTGTCTCTGTCTTTCTCTGTCTCTGTGTACATCTGTCTGTCTGTCTGTCTCTCTCTGTCTCAGCTGTCTCTGTCTCTGCTGTCTCTGTCTCTCTCTCCCCTCCCCCCAGTCCCTCAGCCTCTGACTTTGTATTTAGAGATATCAATACACATGCTGATATTTCCTCAAATACCCTGCCTTCCCAGTTCTCCTATTCTTATGATATTCCTCAGTGACATACAGAAATGTCTTGCTATCTCCCAGGTATAACTATGCCACTTCAGTGGTTGTTAACACTGAAATTCCTTTCTTTTATTATAATCTCCTATCTTTCATATGTCTCTCCATCATTCACTCATGCTAAATCTTTACTTTACCTCCATCAAAGCTCCAATCTCTCCATCCCCCCTGCCCCATTCTCCAAACCCTTCACCCCTTCTTTGGCCTCACTTCTTTACTTTCCTCAAAACCTCAACTCTCCAGTTAACCAATTTGATAATATCTCGTACTCTAACGTTAACTCCCTTGCTTTCTTACTGTACCTTGCTTTCAACTCTGTATCACTCCCACCATCACCACCACCAATAACAACCATTCTCTTTGCTACTATTCCCAAGCTATTGAAGACCAAGGGGAAAAGTCACTTCACTGGGCTGACTGAGTCCACTACAAATTCATGTTATCTTAGAACAACTTACTACTGCACAACAAAATGTTTATTCGTTGTCGATTAACTCTATCCCACTCTAATCAGAGACTGCCCCCAAATTTCTTTCACCAAGCCCTTAATATCTATTTCAACTACCCTTCTCTCTCAGTAGATGTCCACACCTACTTAACTAAGAAAATTGAAATCATCCACAGTAAACTCTCTGTCTTCCCCACTCCTCACTTCAAAACACCTCCATATATTGTTATCTTTTCCTTATATTTGTTTCTGATTAAGAGGTGGTTCTTCTTGACACAGCAAAACCATCTATCTGTGCCCTTGATCCCATTAATTTCTGTCTACTCCTTGAGTTCACCCCACTGATCATCCCCCTGTCTCTTTCTTATATTCAGACTGTCTTTTTCAGACAAACCAACTCAGGTCTAAACCATTCTGTAAAATTGTTGATGTTGGCATACACTCAAACTATTGCCCCATACCTCATCTTCATTCAACTACCTAATTTGTCAAAGGAAGGAAATTGTCTATACTCTCTGTCTCTCTTTCCTCACTACCCCCTCCTCATCTTTACTCCTCAGCTGAAACTCTTCTCTCTAAGTTTGCCATGGATCTCTTAAATGCTAAATTCAAAATACCTTTTTTCATGCTCTTTTTTCTCTACTGACCCTCTCCTCCTGGTCACTCTGTCCTTGCTTATTTCTTTGATATGGTCATTCTGATTATCCCAAGGTTTGACTACTCTCCATTAGTTGGTTTATCATACATCACCTGTACCCTTAGCCTCAGAGCCAAGCATGTTCTGTCTTGGGCATTATCTTTTCTTTCTTTAGTGTCTCCATGGGTGAGTTCATCTGCATCTCTGGATTCAAGTATCTTCTCTAGATGGTTAACTCCCAAATCTCTATATGCAGCCCCAATCTCTCTTCTGTCCCTAGTCCCTTATCACATACCTATTGCCTACTAGACATGTAATTCCAAATGTCCCATAGGAATCCATAATTCAGTATGTCTAAAACAGAACTCACTGTCTCCCTCTCATCCTTCACCCTACCTACTGCTCCTCCAAACTTCCTTTTTTCTGTTAAGGACACTGAGATCTTCCCAGTTCCCCAAGTTCATAATCTGTCATCCTTGACTCTTCCTTCTCACTCATTCCAAAGCCAATCAGTTGCCAAGCCTTATGAATTATATATTCCTCAGATTTCTTTTTATTTAACTTTTTTGTGCATATACAATTATAGATTTAAAGGTAGAAAGGGGATCTGAAGAACCAGATAGTCTGATCTGCTCATTTTTTAAAAACCAAGGTTTCTTTAAAGTCACAAACTGGTAGAGGGATATGATATATACAAAAATAGTTATAATAAAATATAAATGGGATGAAGAGTATCCTTGATGAAACTGTTATGGGTCTGAGGAACTGAGAATTTTTCTGGGAGAAATCAAGGAACCTTCTCCTTGAGAAACTAAATCAAAGGACAGACACACCTAAAGAGATAAGCAGCACCTGATCTGGACTAAGTTAGCTCCAGGACCACCACCCTTCATTCCAGTCTCCCCCACCCCTAAGGGAGATAAGATTATGTGTGGCTACTGCCTTTGTGGCATGAGGGAGACAGAGATGGCTTGAGAGATCAGAGCTGCCTCTCACCCAACTTCCTCCAGCCACCACCAGTGGGGGATGGTCCTCCCCCAATAAGGAAACTTTCCATAGTCAGATGATCAACCCATCTGACGATTAGTCCTCTGTACAAAGTATTTGCCTGTCTCAGAGAACCATGCCTCTATGCTATGCCTTCTCCCCAAGAGAAGTCCAAAGACATCTCTCTTGGTTTCCTTTCCCTAGCGCTTAAATAAAATAGTATTTTGTCCTAATTGGATTTATGTGCAAGAGGGTGTAATTCTTTAAAGAGGAATTCCTAAGAACCCCTACCTCAAACCCCCCACCACTATCCCCCATAACAAAACCATGAGAAAGGAATGCATAGGATGATTTTCTACAATCCATCACATAGGTAAATAGAAATCTTTATATTCACACAAACTGAGGCCCAGAGAGGTTAAATCAGAAAAAGGATTTTAATCTAGGTCCAGTGCTCCAGAGCCCAGGTTAATTTTCCTGTATTAGCTACTTCTTTGAGTACCCCCTACTCCCCCACCCCCATGTAAGCTCCTTTGTTTTTGACTTAAGTGTCTCCTGAATTCCTATAACAATAGTGTCTTGAAAAGATGAGGACAAAGTAAGGCCTGTAAAATCTAGCAAGGTAAATGAATGCTTGCATTTGAAGACCATTTGTTTGGGAAAAATCACTTCTTTAATAACTGAGACTTTCTTCTCTCCCAGAATTGGTTCAGGAGGGTGTTCACACTCGGTTGTCAGGTCTCCCTGCCCATACATCCAAAACCCCACATTCCTCCTCCCCATTGACCTAAATAAAGTTTTCAAAAGGAGACTAAGATAGGTGCTGATTCTTACTGAAACACATCACTTTCAATAAAATATAATAATTGATTTAATTAAAATAGTTGCTGTATGAGAAGTCGTCTTTTTTTTAACTGAGCAGAGAATGGAAAAGCCCTCATTCTTTTCCACAGTAGCTTCAGAGACAAATTGGGCTGCCTTTTTATAGGCCAATTCTTACCGCTGCTTTGAAATGGATCCCCTAGCCATTCACATACAGTAATTCACCCAGTGAATAAGGTGCTTTTTTCATTGGCTGCCTTTCAGGACATAAAGAGGAGACTCAGCAAGCCTAGCAGAACCCAGGCTATGAAATGAATAATTCATGGTCCTTCCTTCTCCTGCCCCTCAATGTGCTCTTCTGTTTCCTTTTGCTTACATTTGAAAGAAAACTTAGTGCCTGTGATTGACACTCTTTGGGCACCAGAATCCTCTGTTTATTCCATAGAAGAGGGGCAGCCAAAAGAGTGCCAGCTGTATTCAAAGGCATACATAGCCCTTATCCCCACACAGTCCTAAGGGTCAAACTATTAAAAAGCTAAACATGGTGGGGGGAGGGGAGGGAGGGAGTAAGAATCAGAAGGTAGAAGGAGAAATGTACTTATTTGTGATGGCATTTCATCTCTAGATTTTCCATTAAGAAACCTGAAGAAATCCCTGCCATCCTCATTTTCCATTATTGATTCATTTGTTTGGAGAAAAGGGGTTAGGGAAACTGCACTGAAGGTTGTAATGATGCTTCTTTTGGGGAGCTACCAATAGGGCAAATACTAATTTTTCTTAACTATCACAAGTATATAATTAATTTATCCCCTGCTCCCCAGACTATATATGTATTTGTTCAACCAGTATTGGGGCAACAGATGACATAGTGGGTAGAGTGCCAGATTTTAAATCAGGAAAAACACTATCTCTGAGCCTCAGTTTTTTCATCTGTAAATTTAGGATAATAATAGCACCAACCTCAAAGGATTGTTGTGAGGATCAAACCAAAATGGGATAATATAGGGAAAGTTCTTTATAAACCTTCAGGCATTATATAAATGTTAGCTATAGATATTGTTATTTTTATTCAAGGTGTAGGCTATGAGACTGAGTAGTGAGGCATAAGGCCTGAAATCTAACTTGGTGACAGAATGTGGAGAACCTTAAATATTGGGCTAATTTGTTTAGTGGCATGGGGCTTAAGACATATTGAGGAATTAAGAGACTATTAAAGGTTAGGAGGAATTAGGAGACTATTGGGGGCAGCTAGGTGGTGCAGTGAATAAAGGACCCGTGGATTCAAGGTGACCTGAGTTCAAATCCAGCTTCAGGCACTTGACAATTACTCAATTACTAGCTGTGTGACTGTGGTCAAGTCACTTAACCCTCATTGCCCCACAAAAGAGAGAGAGAGAAAGAGAGAGAGAGAGAGAGAGAGAGAGAGAGAGAGAGAGAGAGAGAGAGAGAGAGAGAGAGAGAGAGAGACACTATTAGAATTTAATTTAGCCAAATACATATCTGGTCACACACCTAAGAAGTTAGGGGAGCTAAAATTCTATAGCAGGAAGGTCCATAAGGTCCATTAGTCATGGCTACTACCTATGATGGCTCCAGGGGACAGAGATGACTCCAGAAGTCAGGATCATCACCCCTCATCCAAGCTTTTCCCACCCCACCCAAAAAAGGAATTTTCCATTTTCAGGTGGTCACCCAATCTATCCTGTATAAAAGCTTTTGCCTTTCTTCTGTTCTTGAAGAATATTTCTAAGCCAACTTCTTCCCTGGAGGAGAAGTCACTTTCTCTAGCACCCAAATAAAAGTTCATTTTATTCTAATTGGACTGTGTGCAAGAGCTGTAATTCTTTACAGAGGAATACCTCAGGACCCCCACCACCTATTTCCCCAGCGACACTTAGCAAAATGTCCATGACATTTTTATGTTCATTTTTATGATGAATATGAGCCAGCCATAGATATCATGGAAGATGCCTGCGACTGACCAAATAGCCCCTGAACTTTGCCCTAAGAATCACCTCTTTATAATTGTTAATGGTAAATCCATAAGACCCAACAGTATGTAGTAGAAAGAAGTGTCTCAAAAAGTTTATAATAGCTATTATTTGCTTGAACTTTCAACAATGCTTCATTTAATCTAGGAAAGCTTAAGTTAGGTAAATAGAAAACCTCACAGTAAGAGATTTGGCTAGAAAATGGATAGCAAATTATAATAATACCCAACCCCCTCAACCCCATCTTCCCAATTAGAAATGAGAAGACATCTTCAAATATTTAAAATGTTGAAGGAAGAGTTAGTAGGTATAATAATGACAGAATGACAGAATATCTTCCTATAGATTTATTTTTTTTTAAGTGAGGCAATTGGGGTTAAGTGACAAGGTCACATAGCTAGTAAGTGTTAAGTGTCTGAGACCGGATTTGAACTCAGGTACTCCTGACTCCAGGTCTGGTGCTCTATCCACTGTGCCACCTAGCTGCCCTCCTATAGATTTCTAATGAAGTCTTAACTAGAATTTTGAAATGATCAGTTTCTATTTCTAGCCAATACTCAATTTTCCTTGAACTTTATTTTAGATGTTCAAATACAAAAATGGTAAAAAAAAAAATAGTGAAAATTTTCTCATTATAAGAGAGTACTAACCAAAACAAAGACAAACAACCTCAATACCCTACATTCACAACATTATATAAATATGTAAGCTATTTAAAAATTTTTTCATCTCTGAAGGCCTGAGACAACCTGAACAAGCTTACCAAGCAAATCAAATAGCTGGGCATGGTGGCACATACCTATAACCCCTACTACTGGGGAAAACTGAAGCTGGTGGATCACTTTAGTTCAGGATTTCTGAATTGCAGTGGACTAAGCTGATCAGTGTCCTCACTCAGTATGGCACCAATATGGTGATTCTGCTGCAACAGGAGAGCTTCAGAATGTCTAAGAAGGGGTTTACCAGAGAAAGAAAAAAAAGAGGAAAGAGGGAAGAGAAAAGGGAAAGGGGAAAGGGGAAAGGGAAAGGGAAAGGGAAAGGGAAAGGGAAGGGAAGGGAAGGGAAGGGAAGGGAAGGGAAGGGAAGGGAAGGGAAGGGAAGGGAAGGGAAGGGAAGGGAAGGGAAGGGAAGGCTTAATGTTTGCCAATAATTAATTATTCTATATATTAAAAGATTGTGGGAACTGGTTATTCCCAATGTATTACTGTTTTAAAATGAGGGAAGGGGCAAGAACTTATATAAACACAACTTTAAATGACTCCTGGCCTATCCCTGACTTTTTTTCTTGAATCAAGTTTTCAGTATGCTGAATAAACTCTCAAAATGTACCACCCACTGTGGTATACTAGTAAAATGGCATCCCCTACTGAGAAAGTCATTGAAGCCATTTACATATGACCAACACAATGAGGGCTGACAGGTCTTCCTAAAAATGTTTGGAAATGCTATTTGTAAATAAGCCCTACACATTTCTCTAATGGCCATCTAACTCAAATGTACCTGGCAGTTTACAAATATTAATCATTATTTTATTTAGTAAATATTTAGAGACCTAGAAAATATCAGACTACTATTTTCTACTGCATTTCAGCCTTAGTTTTCTTTAACCTGAATTTCTTGACTTTCTTATTATGGAGAGAAAAAAAATGTTAAATGAAGTGAGAAAATGGCTATTGTAAAATCAGATTGTAGAAATTTACCTCCAATTGTCTCCTACTTTTCCTGCCTTCACTTTTCTAAATCTAACGTTGTCCTTGCTGGAAGTTTAAAAAATAGAACAGCTCATAATTCAGAAGCTAATTTCCACTAAAGAGGCAACATGGGGGAATGGAAAGAATGCTGAACTGAGAGTCTGGGAGTGGGGTTAAAATGTTCACTTCTGGACTCACTGGCTGTGTAACTTTGGGCAAAACATTTCCACCTCTCTGTGTCTCAGTCTTCTCCTCTGTAAAATGAAGGTGTTGGATTAAATGACCTTCAGGCTCTTTCTGACTCTAAATTCAATGACTGCCTAAGTATAAATATTGGCCCCCAAACATTCAGACTGGATCCAACATGTTTCTGCCATGCCAACCAAACAACCAACCACATAAGCCTGCAAAGAGGAGATTCATTCTGGGGTACATGTACACTTAACACACATTAGGTCACATCTGCATTTCAGGGAAAGGTATACCAATATCAATAGCCTAAGGACTTGAATTGGGGAAAAGAAGGAGAGAACTATATAGGATATCACTCAGCCATAATAGTCATTTATAACTTAAAAAAAATGTTTTTCCTCAATTATAGCCCTTGAAAGGAATTCTCATTCTCATTCTCTCTCCTCTTTCTCTCTCTCTCTCTCTCTCTCTCTCTCTCTCTCTCTCTCTCTCTCTCTCTCTCACACACACACACACACACACACACACACACACACACACACACACACACACACATTCACACACACACACACATTCACACACGCACATACAATATGCTTTTAGGCTATATCAGTTTGGGACTTAAGAACTCTAATAGAATATGCCTATTTGGAAACCTTCTCTTGTAACTGCTGCCATTTTCAATCAATAAAATATTGCTGAAATGATTGTTTCAAAGATGAACATTGGAAGCTGCTGCTGCTTTCAGTCCTGGCAGTACCCTTATAGCATCTAAATGTAACATATTCCAACAATCAAACTGGTGCTCCTGACTGGCCCAATCTTACACAAAATGTCCTTGTGTGACCTTTTTTGGAACACAGAGAGCGTGTGATAGGCCAGAGGGATACTAATGAAATCCTCCACTAATGGCCATGTTCATGGGATTGGAGTTCAAAAAGAATCCAAAATTCCCAAAGGCCAGAATGGGTATTGGTACCTATAAAATGTGTTGTGGTTGCTCCTGGCCCTGAATGCCTCTTGTTCAGGGTACCTCTTGAAGGAATATGCATTACCCACTATAAGACCTGTCTCTCAGGTCCATGCTATGTACAAATCGCAGGAGCTCCAAATGCAAATAGGGCCTTATCAGTTATAAAGTACTGGACATAGATGAAAAAGACATACCCAACAAGTGGTCATCTAGCCTTTGTTTGAACAACTTAAATGAGAGGAAAAACTACTTCCCAAGGCAGCCCATTCAACCTTTAGATAGCTCTAGTTTGTAGCAGATTTTTCTATGCATCAAGTCTAAATCGGCCTTTGCAATTTGCACTCATCATTCCTTGTTCTATACTCTGATACCAGACAAAAAAAGATCTAATCCTATCCCTCATGTTAGCATTTCAAACACTTGGGTACAACTATCATCCACCCATACTCTACATATCCAAGTCTTTTCTTCTCCAAGCTACTCATCATTGCCTCCTTCAAAAATTCCAAACCATTTACTATTCTGGGTGACTCAGTGGATAAAGCTCCAGGCCTGGAGTCAGGAAGACTCATATTCCTGAGTTCAAATCTGGGCTCAGACACTTACTATCTATGTGAACATGGGTGAGTCACCAACCATATTTGCCTTAGTTTCCTCATCTGTAAAATGAGCTAGAGAAGGAAAAAGTAAACCACTCTAGTATCTCTGCCAATAAAACCTTAAATAGGATCACTAAGAGTTGGACACGACTGAAACAACTAAACAACAATCACAAGAATTTATATAGTGTC
This sequence comes from Dromiciops gliroides, assembly GCF_019393635.1. Lineage (NCBI taxonomy): Eukaryota > Metazoa > Chordata > Mammalia > Microbiotheria > Microbiotheriidae > Dromiciops > Dromiciops gliroides. The sequence goes on from NC_057862.1 coordinate 126,150,307, forward strand.
ATTTATATGTGGCAAGGGCTATACTAATCACCTTATAAATATTATCTCATTTGATCCTCACAACTCCAGCTGTCCTTTATTGTCTTTCTCTATACATTCTCCAATTTATCAATGTCCTTCTTAAAATGTGGCATCCATAACCAAATGCAATACTTCAGATTCTGACTAGCTCAGAGTATAAGAAGGTTAGTTCTAGACACTATGCCAAAGGCTACAGAGGTGGAGCAAGTGGATAGAGTGGTGGGCCTGGAGTCAGGAAAACTTGAGTTCAATTCTGACCTCAGATATTTACTGGCAGTGTGACTCTGGGCAAGACAGTTGATTTCTGTCTGCCATAGCTTCCTCAACTATAAAATAATAGTACTCTGTGTGACCCTGGGCAAGTCACTTAACCCCCATTGCCCCGCAAAAAAAGAAATAATAATAATAATAGTAGCACCTACCTTACAAGGTTGTTGTGATGATCAAATGTAAAATGCTTACAGTACCTGGTACATTGTAGAAACTTAAAAATTATTGCTTCCTTCCTTCTTTCCTTAATGTAGTCTAATATTGCATCAGCGTTTTGGGCTAGCACATCATACTATTGACACATATTGAGCTTGCTATCCACTAAAACTACACTTTGTTCTTTAGATAATTCTTTTTGTTTTTAACCAGAATTTTTGTGGCTTCAGAATTTCATGCTTGAGACCTCCTGTTCTCCTTGGATGATCTCTCCTGTTAAATTTTAGTCCATGGGATTATGGGATCCTATTTATCCTTTCTCTAAATTCTTTGACATATATTCTCCTAATATCTAATATCTAATTTAAATAGCAGACTATTGCTATCTTCCCTCTCCTTTTCTGTCATAAATTTTAAAATGGAAAGGTAACTTCTCCTCAAGGTCCCAATAATTCCAAATAAACAGTGAGTTCCTCCTTATTGTTAAGAATCAGGTCAAGAAAAGAGATTCCTAGGGGGCAAGTAGGTGGCACAGAGGATAAAGCACCAACCTTGGATTCAGGAGGACCTGAGTTGATCTAGCCTCTGACACTTGACACTTACTAGCTGTGTGACCCTGGGCAAGTCACTTAACCCTCATTGCCCTGCAAAAAAAAAAAAAATACAAAAACAAAAACAAAAAATGAAAGAAAAGAAATTCCTCACATTGGTTCCTCTACCTTATGAAGGATAATATCTTTGTCAAGAAATATTAGCTCTTCTGCATTTGACTGAAGGCCTTCCAATGACTGCCCAACTAATTCTTCATTCATCATTACTATACCAGGTGTGTGGCTTGTTTTGGGTATGAATTCATACATTCCATATGTGTTGTATATTACCATCCAGTGGTCATATTGCATCTGTTCTGCCTCCATTGATATTTATGCTCTACATTTGATTGGTTCCCAAATTTCACATGAGTATATCTTTGTAGTGCACTTCGTGATGCATCTCATCCCTCTTGGCAAAACAAAAACCTGCTTCCTTCTCAGAAGGGAAGCTTCTTTTCTAATTAGGAAGAAATGCATAACTCCTATTCAGTTCCAGATGTTCAGTGCTCTTTTCTTTTCTTTTCCATCACATTTTTCTATCGCCCAACCTCCTAAAAAGTTAGGATTTCCCTGTACATCTTCAGATCACTTTCTTCTTTGCTTTAATATTGGAATCCTTTTTTGTTGTTTTTTCTTTTGTTTTAAGAAAGACATCACGCCCCCGCCAATAACCTAAGAAGTAGAAAGGTATTCTGGGAGCCCCTTTACTTTCTCTTTTAGGAGTCATTATGGCATATACTTTGAGCATTGATAATAATTTAACTACTTGGCAGAAAGACAAGAATAGAATTGCACACTCTATGATGGTCATATATAAAATTCTCCCCATTCTCTAATTTCTCTGCAAGCAAAACCTTTAGTCTTTTGTCATTCTTCTTTATTATATTCCTTATGGCTATTTTCTCTGGAAAACACTCCCTAACTCATTAGTACCCTGACAGTCATACCCAATTTCCTTTCTTTTATTCACCCCACTTCTTTCTCCTTCAGTTTTAACCATTATTTCCTCTGTGTCCTACTCCTTCCAAGTAAATTTTCAGCATATTCACCTCTAATTTTTGCTCTTCCTTCAAATTTGGTCATTTCATCCTTCATTGCGCATCTTTTTTTTTCTTTCAAGCTTCTCATTGCCTCATCCCAAATTCTCCCTTGCTAAATTAAATCTCTGGCTTGCTTCATAATTCCAAAGGCCCCCAAATCTTTTTCATCATTCATCTTCTTCAATTCACTTCTTTTTCTTGCTCCCTCTCCCACCCAACTTTGACTCAGCATCAAAGAAAGTAGAATGGGAAAGTAGACAAAATTACCAAATCTGACAGTTTACTATAGAGGCTCAAACTAAAAACACTGTCAGGACAAGAATAACAGCTTCTCAGAAAACAACAGGGGCTTTGCAGGTACCTAAATCCTAACTTGAGAGTAGTGACCAAGAAAAAAATGGAATCTGAGCCCATAATCATTTTATGATGCTAATTTAACTTTTATGAACATGTTTTGAGCTCTCCTTTTCAGAGTCTAGTATTGATCTATCCTATATTGTTAACACATAACCAGACCATATTTGAACACATAAACTTTAAGAGAGATAATAAAGAAGAAACAGATGGTATGAGGCCCATATCTCCACTGGTATAAGGGAAATATTTAAATTCTTAAGTGTCTAGTGAATTTATACAACTGAGTATTAAACCTGGACCATATCAATTTAGGGTCAATCGAGATTCAAGCAAGATGATCCTTGCTCTAACACAATCAGAGTCCAGATCTAGGAGGCTATATGACAGTCCTGCTCTCTCCCTTGTGGTCCTAGACCACGTGCACAGAATGTCTTCCTAAGACATAAAGGGTCATCAGATCAGGAAATAGCAAAACAATTTTTATGAGTTCCTTTGGTTGATGTATATGTGAAAAATACTTTCGCAGCAGTTTTGAGGGACTCATAAGTGAGGAAAAAAATGTACAATTTTCAAGCTACTGAAAGAACAGAAACAAAGCAAGGAAAAATTCAGCAAGCTACTGGAGTTCATCTTCCATTTATCACAATCAGAAACTCTGAAGGATTGCCTAGTGAGGAGAGAGAAGTATATACCTCTCACCTCCTTCATCATAATGGAGTTAGATTCTCCTGAGTATTGAGAAAAGCACTGACCTCCTGAGCCCTATGTCTATAAGTTTGAGTGAAACAATAGTTGAGTACATCCATCACTCCCATTATCTCTGCTGTCACTGTGGATTTACAAAGCCAAAGTCCACCTGTGAACTATATGAGATTTTACAAAGTATGAATTGGCTGGTGCTGGCAAGGAAATCTAGGTAGTGGAGAGTGATCATTATGCCAACTGGCCTCCCAAATCTGCATTTGTTGCATTCCCACTTACCAGCATCATCCACGGATCATAGAATATGTTTTATGGAAGAAATCTTAGAGTTTGTTTAATTTAAATCACTGCAAATTACTTTCATAGATAAAGAAATGACAGCCCAAAGTAGTGAAATTACTTGTCCAAGCTAGTTGGACAACAGCTAGGTGGTAATGGAGCAAGGATCTAAACCCAAGTGTCTTGATTTCAAATACATGTACACTTTCCACTATACTATGATCTCTTTTCTTCTGTTGGCAATCATCACTTTCTTTTTTTTTTTTTTTTTGGTGAAGCAATTGGGGTTAAGTGACTTGTCTAGGGTCACACAGCTAGTAAGTGTTAAGTATCTGAGGCCACATTTGAACTCAGGTCCTCCTGACTTCAGGGCCAGTGCTCTATCCACTGGGCCAGTGCTCTATCCACTGCGCCACCTAGCTGCCCCAGCAATCATCACTTTCATCCATTGCCCTTCATTAATACAATGGATCCATGGTCCCAGCAATTTACATATTCCTTCCACTGGGGATGGGGGCAGTGTGGAAAAAGACCTGGGTTCAAATCCTGCCTCTAGTGATAACTACCTATTTGACTTTAGGCAAGTCACTTTTGATCTCCTTGGGCCTCAGTTTTCTCATTGGTAAAATGAAAGAGTTGAACTGAATGTCCTCTAAGGTCCCAGACAGCTTTGAATCTATGATCCCATGATTAATTCCATCCATGCTTTCTCATCCTGTGTAACTTGTGTCTTAATTCTTCCTAGATCTTCTAGTGAGAATCTACCCAATATGGTAAAGTCTTTCCTTGGAGGTATTTTTACTTTTTTTGGTACCAATACAAAACTTAAACTGTTGGGTTGCCTGATCTGCCTCCTTTCCTACTAATGCATTTCTTCAATGACAAACCTAATACAGTGAGGCAACAAGCTTTAGTAGATAGAGGGCCCACTTTGGAGGCAGAAAACCTGAATTCAGTTCCTGCTTTTGATCTATACCAACTGTACGATCATGGACAAATCACTTCTTCTTTCAGTGCCCTCGGCAGTTTTCCAAAACTAAAAGCTGCGGACAAGTTGCCCATATGCCACAATGGATAGAGCTTTCACATTGTATGTTCTCTAGACCAACATAACTGTCAGTCTAATTTTTTTTAAATAATCCCTCTGTTTGGGGGCAGCTAGGAGGACCTGAGTTCAAATTCAGCCTCAGACACTTGACACTTACTTTGTATGTGACCCTCAGCAAGTCACTTAACCCTCATTGCCCCCCTCCAAAATTTTAAAAGTAAAAATAAAATAATCCCTCTGTTTACCCCATTGTTGTTCCTGTCATCTACCTATCCACCTATATGTGTGTATTTAGGTATACACACATACATTTATATAACAGCCAGCTACTACATTTTCCATTTCCCTGTATATATCCCACAGCATTGTTTCTTCAGAGATTGCTGTATTCAATATGTATAACCAAACAGCATGATCAGGATAACATTTCTGTCAAACATGCGTTTGCCTGCTTATTTTTAAAATGGGGAATAGTTTGGAATAGTTGAAAGCGGTGCATAATTTCTCAAATGTAATCCAATGGCTTTCTTTCTCCTATTCAATTCTAGGCCCAACACATTGTCCATTAGTAGTAATATGCTAACTCAATGAATTGGTTTTCCAACTCAGTGCACAGTCTAAACTCTAAGCAGTTTTGATCCATTTGGGTCTTCCTGTTGGTATTGTTAGGCTCATTTTTTCTGAGTAATCATGGATCTTAAGATGTAGGCCCTAAAAAAAAACATGTAGGTCTTATGATGTGTTTCAGATTAATAGATTCAGCCAAATAATCATCCACAAACAAAACATCTAGAAAACCTTCCCATCTACAAGGAATTTTTCTTCTATTTGAACAGTGCTCAGGACTTCCTCCATGACATTGGTAAATGCCTTTGTTCAGGGCCATCTCCAGTCATCTTAATGTCTATCTTGCCAATGGACCCAGACGGCTCTGGAGGAGAGAGTGAGGCTGGTGACTTTGCACAGCCCTGCCTCACTTAAATCCAATTCACTGCAAGTCATGACATCACCTCCCAATGTCATAATCCTCTTCGAGAATGAAGGACAAACAACAATTACGATGACAAACACTATCACGCCACAGAGATATCTCCATCTTATGCATCTCACTTGATATTAATAATCATTGTCTTTGAACTTATTTTTCTCTGCGTTTATATTTATGAAGGAATCTTTAGCATATACATGTCAAACTTTTTATCGAAGGATAGCCTTTAAAGCTGTTTTTTGATCTAGTAAAATGTTTTGTGAAATCAACATATAATGAATATGGGGGAGGGAAGTCTTTTATTTTCTATATCTTTTAATTAATTGTCTAACTATAAAGATGAAACATAAAGCAATATTTGCTAAAGCATACCTTGCTAGGCTTATAATCTCCTCCAATATTTCTCAATACTAGGTATGGCTTGTTTCCATAAAGATTTTATAAAAATAAGAAAGAAAGCATATGAGTTGGCATTACCATGATCACCTTTAGGGGGAATAATATTATCTATAATTTTTAAATTCTTTTGGTATCGTCCCCCTCCTTGAGACTTCTTGTAAAATGATCCCTTGATCATTCAAGATTATGTTACCTCCAGCATGGTTTTTGTGATGCTCTTCTTATCACTAGACCAAGAAAATACAGGATTCTTCCAAAAGCAAGAACACTGAGTAAATATGTACAGATTCTGCTGGAAAGTAAATCCAGAGGGATTAGAAAAGAATTGTGTGTATATTTGTATATAATTTCTCACAAAGACTATATTTCTTATTCTCAAGAGAGTCCACCTCCAACTGTTTTATCCCTTGTTTCTTCTAGACTTTGAAAACAACAATAACATATCAGTGTCACATATGGAATCTGACTCTTTGAGGGAAATGCCAAAAATCAGCCAATGTCAAAGCATCACTGTTATTCCCAGGCATTCCATTCACAAAACAATTATTTACTGTTCCTTGAAACCAAGCTAATCAGATTCAATCTTTTGGCCTTCTTATGGATGTGTTATTCACACATCCATAAAAGCCCTATCATAATTGAAGCCTGACTAATATAGTCATAGGAATTGAAATGTCTCCATTAAATATAGCATCTTTAGACTAGTTGTAGGGTGTCAGTGGTCATACAGGACACTGAAACTCATGGCCCAAGTTTGATAATATATTCTCAAAGTTGGGAGGGGAAAGAACAGAGAACTTTATGGTGGTGACCTAGAGTGCCCCTTTAAGATCAAGGTAACTAAAAGTGTATTACAGTGCCTCCAGCATTTAACACAGTACCTGGCGCATAGTAGGTAATAAATATGTGTTGACAACTTATCATTTCAATGACATACATATTTAGAATTTGTGAGGAAAATGACTCTATCCACAAAATGTAGTATGATCGAATTAGAACACAATTTTTGGTCATAGGATTATTATTAATTATTGATATATTATTTAATATGTAAAAAAGTATGTCCTGAAACATATCAACAACATCTACCAAAATTATAATTTAGTCTATAAAGACTTTTAATACTATTACCCAACATCAACTTTGTATGGGTTTTATTTTCTCTCTGTAAATATGGGATCACGATGAATATGACTTTCCTAAAACAGCTGAGGATGTCCTGATTATCTTCCAATATAACATAAAATCAAACCTGAAGTACACCTAGATTATTCTTTGATTAGCCAAATTCTGAATACCTTTAAAAGACTTCAAAAGAGAGCAAAGTGTTTTAAAAACTGTAAATTATATGATTATAATCAAGTGATTATCACTGATTAGACAGTACTTTTATTGTATCTGTATAACTTACATAATTGTTTCAAAAGACCAATTTATTAGGAAAATACTGGGAAGGAAGAATGAGCAACATGTTTGTTGATCATGAAGACCTTAGAGGAATTGATATTTTCTCCTTTAAAGTACTGAGTTTGGGGGCAGCTAGGTGGCGCAGTGGATAGAGCACCGGCCCTGGAGTCAGGAGTACCTGAGTTCAAATCCGGCCTCAGACACTTAACACTTACTAGCCTTGTGACCCTAGGCAAGTCACTTAAGCCCAATTGCCTCACTAAAAATAATAATAATAATAATAAAGTACTAAGTTTCCAATACCAAATAGTTATGTTACCTTGGACAACTCGCTTTACTTCAGCAGAAAAGAGAGATCTTGGTTTCCTTATCTGAAAAACGAGGGGGCTCAGATCTCTAAGTTTTCTTCTAGCTCTTATATTCCACAATCCTATTTTCCAAAAAAGAACACAATCTTCCAATGTTATCACTGCCATGTCCCCTCATCAATACAGTCGTGGGGAAAGCACTGATTATAGAGTCTACTCCAATCCCAGCTCTGCTACATACTATTTTAGGATTATGGGCAATTTACTTGACCTCTCAATTTGCCCATCTACAAAATAGGGATTTAGGGTTAGATGATCTCTAAGGTCCCTTCCACATAGCTTCTCTTATCATCCAGTACTGTGTCATTAAGTTCAAATAAGTATCAAGACATAGGTTCATAGATTAAGGACTGGAAAGGACCTTAGAAGCTGTCTAATCCAAACCCTTCATTATACAGATAGGAAAACGGAGGCCAAGTGAGGCACAGTCATAAAGCAAAGGAGGCAGGCTTTGAACCCAAATCCTCAGATTTCATCAGACACTTTACTATAGTGCAGAAATACAATTGAGGTTGTTAGTTTTCTAAAAATGGACTTCATAGAACCTACTAAATATTTTGTCAACATAATCTTGTTGATTTCTTGGAAATTTATTTTCATTCACCTAGTTCTAAAACTTGAGCTCCTAAAGGAATGTTATTGGTTTCTTAGTACAACCTTTTTAATTTTATAGATAAGGAAAGTAAAGCCAAGAAAAGTGAAAGAAGTTGCCTAAGATCATTCACTCAGTGATTCAGTGGCAGAGATGGAACTAGAATCCAGGCTCCCAATGCTCTTTCCATCTTCTACAGTTTTTTCATGTGGCTACCATAGAAAACTGAAATTGGCTCCCTTTGTGTGTTACAGTCAATGAATTCTAGCCACGAGATACTTAGCCACAGAATAGTGTAGAACTCAATTCCTTGATCTCCCAGACCAATGGAGAAGCTTCTATCTCTGGGGGCTGGTGACAGAACAGTATTTTGCATGTACTATATGATCATGTAGTCCTTCATAAAATATACTGTCTATATAGTGTGAACCCCTGAAGGTTGTTTTCCTACTTTGTAGAATAACTATATACAGTACCATCCATAACTTCTCATCTATTCTTTATTGTGATCATATATTTGTTAGATTAGAGTTGGAATACAAAGAAAAACTAACTGGGTAGAGCCAACATGTCACTTTGTCCTTATTAGTACTACTTGCCCACTAGCTCTTTGTCATACTATTTTAATATAATATATATGTATACATGTGCAGGTATGTATATAATTTGTCATTGTATATGTTTGTATTTATTATATATATTTATATGTACTTATCTCTCCCATTAGAATGTAATCTCATTGTGAGTAGGAATTTTTTTTCCATTCTTGCTTTGTAATTCCTAGCACCTAGCACAGTGCCTGACATATGGTATTAATAAATACTTGTTCATTGATTGATAGAGTTGGAGGACATATAGAGCTTAGGAAACATATTTGACTGAAAGGCAGTTTGTAAAGGAGATCAATGTGAAAGAAAACCTGTAAATGTAGATCGGAACCAGATTTTAGAAAGCCTCAAATGCCAATGTCAATAATGGGGATTTAATTTTAGAGACACTACGATATGATAGAAATAGCACTAAATTTGACAACAAAAGACTTGGGTTCAAAATGTAGCTCTGCCACTTACTACTTTTGTGACTTTAGACAATTCATTTAACTTTTTGAGACCTCAGTTTGTGAAGTTAGGAAATAAGACCAGATAACCTCTAAGATCCCTTCTTACTCAGAAGCCACAAACCTGGAATAATTTTAGAAGCACTGGAGGTTGCTGAGAAGGGGGATGATGAAACCAGATATGTGCCTTGACAAAATTATTTTGGCATTTCTTTGTATAAAAAATGAGCACAAGTTGAGGCTGAAGTCCAGAAAATGAATTTTGAAGGTTTCATAATAGTACAAACAAGATATAGTGTGGACCTGAACCAGGATGGTGACTTGTGATTGGGGAGAAAGGGATGGGTGTGAGAAGTGTTGTAGAGATCACATTAATAGAATATGTCAACTCTTTGTATATGGATGGGAGGAGCAAAGGGAAGAATGCAAAAGTCATAGATGAATACAAGGTTATAAACTTAAGTGACCAAAAGGCTGATAGTTCCATCAACAGTGGCAGTCACTGAAGGGGGAGTAATGACTATGAAATTGATAAGACTATGAGCGATAACGACTCATACCTTGTGACTCTAGAAAAAATTGAGGTGTGGCTAAGAAGAAAACATGATTGACAAGTACTTAGTATGAGATCTAGATAAGTCAGATCATCCTTAGAACATTTATAGATGAAACTGGAAGAAAAACAAACATAAAATCTGTAAGCATTTTATAATGTCTATTCTCCTTAGCAATAATAATGGAACTACCACATTTGGCCTTAACCACTTCAATTATAATACATTAAGAAGTGGGAATTATATTTAAGATGAAGTAGGAAAATAAAGTTAGACCTGACCAGAAACACACAGAAGAAATTGTGATGCAACACAGTTTTTAAAAGCACTTCATTTTTAAGATATCTCAAAGAGAAGATCCCAAAACAATGTAAAATATCATAAATTATACTATTGCCAAAAAACTGGGATCATCAGTAACTGCCAACTCATTTATTTACTTTCTTACTATAATACTCCAAGGATTTGTGGTTTCACTCATGTAAATGTGTGACTAATGATTTATTCTATGCACATATCAATTTTCAATTCAACAAAATTAATCAAGTTCTAAGTATGTACAGAGTCTGGTGCTATGTGCTAGGTGAGATTAAGAATTTGAATAAACCAAGGTTTCATTGAAATTCCAAGCTAGTACAGAGATATGACATATGTTAAAAAAAAAAAGGTATAACAAAAAATCGATTGCATGAAGGGTGTCCTTGATGAAAACATGAAAAAGGAATGCATAGCCTTTCAGAGGTGATTTTCTACAGCAGACCACATAGACGCATAGGATCATAGATTTTTTTTAAATCTTTATAATCACACAATTAACTGACAGAGGGGTAGAGACTATAGGATCCTATTATGCTTAGTTTATCAATTTTTTAACATTTGGCAGAGTTGAATGAAATGTAGTTTCGATGGCTCTCTCAGACAAGTTGCCACCCGTATATGCATTAAAATTATACAAGTTTCAATGATAGATTCAACTATGGGGTTGACTCATTATTCAATGATACACTGAGTGTTGACATCAAAGTAGGTTTAAACTAGAAAGACACACACTTACCCAAGTTAACTGACAGTTTCACAAAAAAAATAGCCTATACATAGTTCTAATCTGTTGATGTCAAAGTTCTCCAGATGTTCTTATTCATAGATGCTATTATATTAAGAGCACTATAAAAAAGTATATTGTTCAGACCATGACATACAACTCATTTATTGATATGTAAATATTGGATAGGCACTACATATTCACATTAAACTGAGTACATAATTGAAGAGGAAGAAAAAACTAGGCTAGGAACCTATACAGTGCTTTTGATGATCCCAAACTTTTCAGTGCCATAAAAATTCTCTTTAAGAACAATATTCTCAACTGACACTATTATGGTCATAAATAGAACACTAAGATCTTGGAAAGAATCAAAATAATAACTCAAAGGGAAGTCAAGACAGATTGTCTTTAATAACTAGACACAAATTATGAACAATGATTCATGTGTGAAAAGCAATGTTTAAATATTATCAAAACTAGGTATGGCAGGATATGACATGGGCATGAAAAAATAAGAGATAACAGATGACCCAATGAAGCGACACATTGTACTCCTGAAATATATGTATGTGTGTACATATGTCTGTAAGTGTGTATATGTCTGTGTATACACACACACACACACATATATTAAATTTTCACTTTCAATTCATTTGGTGCATTTTCCATGGAGAATTTATGAAGAAACATGGAAAAGACTCATAAACAATGATGACATAAAGTAGTATCTTCCTTGGTGAAAGGATAAAGTCACAGCTCCACTAAAGGACCAATAATATTTTGATGCTTCAATAATTCATTATTTCATCAGTTTAAGTAATTAATTCACTAATAGAGATCACAATTTGGTAGTCTTTTCCTTAACAAGCATTTAATAAGTAGTATTCTAGACTCTAGAGATAGAAAGACAAGAACAAAATGATAACTACAATAGGGGCTTATATTGGACTTGAAGAAAACAAAAGGAATGCAGATAAGAAAAGTCAAGCACATACAAAGTAAATACAAAATAATTTCAGGATGGGACAATAGCTATTCGGGGAATTAAGATATGTCTCATAGAGGATGAATTGAACTTTGAAGAGAGTTCTAGATACCGTAAAGTGGAGCGAGTGTATTGTAGGCATGGTGAGATATCCTGTGCAAAGACAGATTTGGGAAACAGAATGTTGTAGGAACAGTAAGTTGACTAATTTGGTGCATAAACTGAGTGTATGAGGTTGAATAATATATGGCAAAACTGGAAAGATAAGCTAAACTCAGATTTAGTAATCAAGAGATAATTTGAAATCTTGGAGAAAGCAGTTTCAGTTGAGTAATGAGGTCAGAAGCCAGAGTGAGCCAGAGTACAATGAATGGGTTGAGAAGTTTGCTAGAAGAGATGAATTGGAGACAATGAGTGTAGACAGCATTTAAAGGGGTTTGGTTCTAAAAGGAAGACATGATGTAAGATGACATCTGGAGGAGATGGTAGGTTCAAGTCAAGTGGTATTTTTTAAGGCTAGGGGAGATGTGAAATTGAAAACAGATGAGAAATGAAAAGTTTCCAGCATATTAAGATAGATTGAAAAGAAATAAGGGTTAAAAATCATAGTATCATAATATGGCTGACAGGGATCTCAAAAGTCATTTAGTTGACAAAACTGGGGGCCAGAGGTCTACCTCACAATATCTCTTCCTTTAAAGTTCAGAACTACAGAACTTCCTTCAAAGTCCAATTCAAGGACTATCTCCTCTATGAGATCTATCTCTATCTATCTATTCTCTCAGTTGCTATTACCCAAAGACACACATTTAGTAAATGGCAGGGTAAGGATGTAAACCCAGTTTCTTGGACTCAGAAATCTATCAGAGCAAACTACTAGAAGAAAGAAAGGCATTTGGTCAACAGCACAAGCAGAGGGGTTGGCCTTGGCAAAAAGAAAAGCCAACTTTTCATGAGAGACTCGAGCAAAAGAAAGGAAATTGAGGGGTGCTATAAAGGTGTTCTAAGGCAGAGAACTGAGACAAGAGAGAGTCCTTAGGAAATGATTTCTATTTCTCCCAGAAAAGGAGGAGGTAAGGTACTCATGAAATCTGTGTGTGTGTGTGTGTGTGTGTGTGTGTGTGTGTGTGTGTGTGTGTGGTTTTCCTTTTGTTTTTTTGTGGGGCAATGAGGGTTAAGTGACTTGCCCAGGGTCACACAGCTAGTCAGCTAGTAAGTATCAAGTGTCTGAGACCAGATTTGAACTCAGATCCTCCTGAATCCAGGGCTGGTACTTTACCACTGTGTTACCTAGCTACCCCTTCATGAAATCTTTCATAGACAGAGATGGCTAAAAAAAAAAAAAATAGATCGCTCTCTGGCCTCATTGGAAATAAATTAATAAACTCTTTAAACTTAGCCATGCCAACGTTTGGATAAAAGATGTATGCTCCCATTACCATTACTATACTCCAATCCTTTCCAGCTTGATATGATCTGCCAGGGCTTGAATTCCACTAGCATCATTTTTTAAAATGAAAAGTTATCACCATTCTGAAGTGTAGTACTGCAGGATATTCTGTTACCAGTTTATAGGGTAAAAAGTGTTTTCACCTTATCTCATTTGATTCTTACAATATGCCTGTGAGGCTGTCCCTACAAATACTAGCATACCCATTTTACAGATAAAGAAACTGACTCTCAGAGATATTAAGTGATTTTCCTGAAGTTACACAGCTAGCAATGTGGAAACAAGGATTTGAATGAAGATCTTTAGACCCAATGGTCTTGTGTTCTTTTCACTACATTAGTCTGAATTATTTCATGTGCACATCTTATCTCCCCATTTAGAACTATAGGGTCATAGAGTTTAGAGTTGGAAGGAATCTTAGAGATTATCTATTTCTACCCCTTCATTTACAGATGAAGAAACTGAGGTCAGAGATAAAGCAGTTTTCCCAAAGTAGCATGGACCACAAAACTGTAATTCCTAGAGTATAAGAATTGCTTTATATTTTCTTTCTATCCCCAAAGGTGCCTAGTGTGGTTCACTGCAAAAAAATGGCTTTTCAGAAAATATTAAGGAATGAATAAATGAGTGAGTGAATGAATGAATGAATGAATGAGTAATCTAGAAAACTACAGCTAGTTTTGAACAGAGGGCAGGTTCTATCCTCAGGATCAGTCTCAATGCTGAAAGTCAGGAATCTTGAGAGTTTCATTGATTTTTATTTACCCTGTGACTGTATTAATTTTATTCTGTATGACAGCTGTTTCAGACCATTTTGCTCGCTGTTGGAATCAGGATCAAGCCTGAAATGAAGGTTGTAAATAGCTATACAAGTTGCATAGTAAAGTCTAATTTACTAGCTAGTATGTTTTATTAATGTTGCAACATTTATCGTGTATTTTACATTGTCATTGATTTTTATTAAAAAGGACATTTTTATTATACGTATATGATGCCAGCAAAATAAAACACTTTCTCATCATTCCCTTCCTTGTTCTCCCAAAGTGAACTCTGGTTAATTTTCTATAAGTGCTCATGAAAAGACCAGTAAGATTTGGCTGACTTAGATTATACTTCCCTTGTGACTCTCCAATCACATACCTCTTCACATAGGATAGGGAGCCAAAAAAGAGATAGCTTTCTCACCTGGACTAGCTGTGGCTCAGAGGAGACAAAATTTCTGAGGGTTTCATTTCATGTGACTTATGGAAACCAGTTCCAGCTGGAACTAAGCTAATGTGTGAAGAATAAGATAGACTGATTTTAGGAAACTTGTCTTTTTTCTTCTCTCCCATGTTTACACTTAAGTGAATAGACCAGGTGTAGGACTGACCTGTGGAAGCTTCTCTATAGAGTAGCTTCTCACCTCCAACCAGCATGTTCAATAAAAGACAGTATGGTGTCATGGAAAGAGGCATGAACATGTAGTTTGGTACACCTTGTTTCAGATTCCAGCTCTGACTTTATTAATACTATTAATAGTAGTGTAATCACAGTAAACCACTTAATCTCTCTGAGCCTCTTTACATATAAAAAAGGAAGTGATACTCAAACTGTTATATTTTTACCACAAAGTTATTGTAATAAAAAAAAAACACTAAAACCTGGCCTCTTACACTACTTCCTAGACCAAACTATTACCTCTTCTTCCATTGTTCTAAAGGATTTTAAGAAGGTATAAGATGGAGGTCATATATCAAATAAATTCAGAGCTAGAATATAACTTAGAAATCCCTAATTTTGTTTTTGTTGTTCAGTCATTTCAGTCTTATCTGACTCTTAGCGATTCCATTTGGGGTTTTCTTGGCAAAGATACTGGAGTGGACTAGCAGTGGCCCAGGTGGAAGAGGGGCAGAGGATCATTGGAGCTAGCAACTACAGCACACAAAGTTTTTCTGTCTGGTTAATTGGCAAGTTGGCCTGGGGTTATCTATGGACCAGGGAATAGGACGGGCAAGTGAAGAACCTGCCCCTCCTTAAATCATATCACCTGGGACCCCCTGAAGCTTGGGATAGTAAAGTCTGGAAACAGTGCCCCACTTTAAGGAGCTAAAAGTCAAGTAAAAGACAGGCAAGATGAGCAGACAGAGAAAGGTGAGGACCATAGAAAGTTGCTTTAGTCAAAAGGAAGATCTAGGAGCACCCTCAGAAGAGGACAGCAACATCAGGGTTCCTACATCCAAAGCTTCCAAAAAAAATATGAATTGGTCTCATGCCATAGAAGCACTTCAAAAGGACTTTGAAGATGAAGTCAAAGAGGTAGAGGAAAAAAAGGAAAGAGAAATGAGGGTGATTCAGCTCTCTGACAAAAATAATTACCTAAGAGTAAGGATTGAACAAACGGAAGCTAGTGACTTTATGAGAAACCAAGACACAATAAAGCAAATCCCAATGAATAACAAAATAGAGGGGATATGTACAGGGTTTCTCAGCCCAGCCCCCAGCTCCATGTGTGCCCTGCACAAAGTCTGCATCCCCCTACCAGCCTTAGGCCCAGCCCTGGGGGCACCTACAAATTAGCTTGGTGCATGTGGGTGGTCAGCCCGAATTTCCCCGGAAAGAAAGGGTTTTATATTCAGGAGCATGGGAAGTGAAAAAAAAAAGTAGTGAAGACTGAGTGAAGGGGGCAGTGGAGAGAGACATAGTGAAGAAGCACTGTCGGTAGAAGAAGGTTGGCAGGAGACGCAAGGGAGGATGCTATGGAGCAGAGGGGCAGCTGTTGGTTATTGAAGGCAAGACCAAGAGGTAGAGGAGATGAGAAAGCCTAAGCAGCAAGCTAAATAGAGCTGAGGCAAACAGGCCTGAGTGAGGTGTGGCTGCAGCAGTAACACCCACAGAGGAGAAAGGAGATTTCACTGAGGCAGGGAGAAAGTCATATAATTGACTTTTCCTTATCTCTAAGTTTGTTCCATATCAATAAACTCTGGTATTTGCTTTAATTGAAAAGAAGCATTTTCTTATCAGTCTGGGAGAAGCAGTGGGGGATTTTTTAAATGGCCCTTAACAACTGGCTTAGGCAGCTAACATCCTCATTCTCAGATCAAACAATTATTAAAATTTTACAGAATTTTATAGATCATCTTCAACTCTCATGCATTCTTTGTCCTTCAATATCCATTCTAGCATCAAGGCTTAGCAATTCTTTCTCCACGACATCTCCTTGGTTATCCATTTTCTCTCCATTTTAATGGCCACCAGTTACTATTTGCCTATCCATTGAGACTCTTGTGGCCAGACTTCTATCATAATCCCTAACTGCTCTTGCTAAATCCTTGCAATTCCTGTCCATTCAGTATTGTCAGTGCCACTTTCTCCATGAAGCCTTTCCTGATCCATCTAGCTGCTAGTCTCTACCACAAAAGAATTACTTGTACTTATTTCCAAAGACATTTGTATTTATCTATTTTTTGTATTGCAGAATATTCTCTACATGTACATGTTGTCTGCCCCAGTAGAAGTATGTGTTCCTTGAAGACAGAAATTGTTTCATTTCTGTCTTTGCATCCCCAATTCCTACTAAAGACACTTAATAAGGGATTAAAAAATTCTTTCTGATTAAATCCAGGGGATTTTTGTGATTATCGACTCAAAAGGTCTGTATTCTCTCATTTCTTGAACCATTTTTTGAGATCTTATCTCAACTTAGCAAGAGCTCCAGGTGAAGAAACTCTTCTACCAGTGCAGATCAATAAGCATTCTTCAACATATAGTCTTAGAAAGTTAACTGGGCAGATTTCAAAGGAAAAAAAAATCCAAGCTATCTATAGCCATGAAAAAAATGCTCCAACTCACTAATAATAAGAAGTGCAAATTAAAGCAATTCTCAAGTTCTTTCTCATATAAATCATATTGGTAGAAATCATTAAATAGTAAAATGACAAATGTTGGAGGGGTTACAGGAAAACAGGTGCTTTAATGCATTATTGGTAGAGCTATGAACTGGTCTAAACATTCTAGAAAGATTATCAGAATTATGCCCCCCACCAATCACTAAATTGTGCACACCATCCCTCTCAGCAGTACCACCACAAGACCTATGTTCCAAAAGAAGAAAAGGATTTATATGTATGTGTGTATACACACGTATCAATACACATATATACACATACACAGATACATATATGTGTATATGTATCTACATGTATGTGTGTGTATGTAGACGTATGTAGATGTATTCGGATAGATGGATGGATATTAAAATATCTATAGTCCTTTTTTAATGGCAAAGAATTGGAAATTAACTGGATGCCCAGCCATTAGGGAATACCTGAACAAATTAATTATGATTTATGAATGTCACAGAATACTATTGTACTTTAAGAGATTATAAAATGGACAATTTCATAGAAACCTGGAGATGCTTATATAAAATGATACAGAGTGAAGTAATCAGAACCAGGAGAAAAATTTATACAATAACAATATTGCAAAAACAGCAACTTTGGAATACTTAAATAACTCATCAATACAATGACCACAACCACAATTCTAAAGGTCTAATGAGAAAGCAATCTAGCCAATTCCTGAAAGAAAGATGATTGACTTAATATAGAGTATGTAATATATACTTTTGGACATGACCAATATGAAATTTTTTTTGTTTGAATATGTATATTTGTCATGATATGTTTTTTCTATTTCTTTCTTTCATTTGCAAGAAGAAAAATGGGAAGGAAAGAAAACAAATGCTTGTTAACTGAAAATAAAATCTTTAAAAAGAGAGAATTAACCTGGGACACTGAGAAAGTAAGTGACTTTGCCAGGGTTATATAGTCAGAATATTGTCAGAAGCAAGATTTAAATCCAGGTCTTCCTGACACCAAGGCCAACTTTCTATCTACTAAGTGACACTGTCTCTCATGCAACAGATGTTGCTAAATAGAGAAAAGGCAAGAACTGATAGATTAAAAAATAAATTGGAATCATACAATATTAAAGAAGGGAGATCAATGATCATCCACTCTAAACACTTTATTGTAGGGAGGAGGAAACTAGGGACTAAAAAAACTCTGACCTCCCCAAAGTCATATTAAGAATTCATGTTGGAGTAGGAGCTTTACAACAAGGGCTCTTTCCAGTACATTTTACTAGACATGCTAAAAGAACACATTCTCATCCAACAGAATTAGTCAAGTTTCCAACTTCCCAGAAAATGCTATCTTACATCTAATCCTTGACCTCTAAAATGAAAGACTCACTTGACTTTATGGAACACATTACCACACAGTTACAGGAGGTAAGCAAGGTTTTCCAGCAGCACGGTTTCAGACAATGTTGGGAGTTTTATAATTTCCTCTGGGGAGATGATTGAGATGTTGCATTTTTATTCTTTGTTTTCCTTTACCATTAAATGTCACTGTCTTTGGACAGGTCATAGTCCCTCCAAATTTTCCTAGGACCAGTCTGAGATAACAGTTTTCACCACAATTTTCTCCAGGAACCTGTGAGTTTCATTTGCAGATCTAGTCATGAAAATGAAAAGTCCCTTTTCCTGAAACTTTCCTCTTAGCCTTGAGCTTACCTGGTTCCCCAAAAAAGAAGATTTAGATTTTGAGTTGTGCTGCATGTTGGGGAGCAGGTTTGTAATGCAGAATAAAAGGGATGTCACATGGATACCTCTTAAGTGTTGGGACTGGTAAAAGGGAAAGCGTGAGCTCATATACATAAGAGCACACTTACTAGCTATGTGAAGGTGAGCAAGTCACTTAATCTCTGAGCCTCAGTTTCTGCATCTATAAAATTAGCATAATGATAACTGCAATACTAACCTTCCAGGACTTTCATGAGGAGAGTACTCTGTATGGCTGGAAGCACTATTTGTGAACTACTTGTCATCTTTGGGCAGTAGCACATTAGCTACACCTCAGCTATTGGGCTGATGTAACCATAGTGACTATCTGTGACTTGTCTCTAGAATGCTGATGAGGAGACTTTCCTCTCAGCCCTGGGTTTACCTGGTTCCCAACAAAGCAAGACTGGATTCTGTACTATGGGAAATTAATATTACCCCGACACAGAATAGTGGTATTTCCTATATTGGCTTGAGGTGACAAGCAAAAGGTATCGTGGTCACTGCTCAATAACCAGGGCATGATTTTGAAAGTGTTTCTGGAACTCGCTTCCACGAAAGTCCTATTACATTGTGTTATTGTGGTGTGAAGATGATGATTGTTTATCAAAGGCATAAGCCCAGCTAAATTTTACCATCTTAGAAGGACTTTGAGTGTTAGTGACAGACTGTGATAGCCCATGAGTCTTCCCTGATACTGGTATGTAATGCACAACAACAGCAGCTAACTTTTCCATAATGCATTTACAGTAAGTCTGTCAAGATGATGGTTGAAAATATTATTATGCCCTTTATACTGATGAGGAAACCAAGGCACCAGAGCTATGTGACTTGCCCAAGATCAACACAATGAGTAAGTGTTAGCAAGACAATAGAAACCCACAGGACAGAGGAGAGAGTACCTTATCTGAGGTTCGAAGATGTGGCTTTAAATTATGGGTCTGCTATTCACTCCAAAGCTTCTTAAACTGTGAGTGGTGACCCCACGTGGGGTCACATAACTGAATGTAGGAGTTGTGAAAATTTTGGCAATGGTAAAAGGCTAGGTATCCCTATTTTATATACCTATATACCCAGGGTCACATAAAAATTTCTCGGGCAAAAAAGAGGTCACAGTGGAATAATTTTAAGAAGCCCTGATTTACTTTGTCTCCCTGAACCAATCATTTACCTCTCTCAGCCTCAGTTTACTCAACTGTAAAATTAAAGGAATGGACTAGATAATCTCTCAGGTCCCTTCCACCTCTAAATATATGATCTAATAATCATGATTCCAGGGTCAGCCACTACCTCAGGCCACCTCATGCTATGTTACGATGAAGTCTTTGTTTATTAGTCACTAGCCCCAGACAAATCCTCATATATTCCATGAGTCTGCAAGAAAATGTTTATGACTGTGTGATAGCTGGCAACTATAGGATTAAAAAGGCACTCTGAAGATAGATCATCCAGGACTCAGAACTCAGTTCAATTCAACAAGCATATATTAAGTACTTACTATATACAAGGCTCTGTGCTAGGGACTAAGGATGCAAAGAAAAACAGTTTCTGCCCTCAGGGGCCTTACATTCGACAGGAAAATATATCTTAATTTACTTTGCAGAACAAATAACCTGCATTTACTGCCTGCATAGTCTCCAGATCCTTGGAGTATTTCCAGCTCTCTACTTCACACTGGTGCTGTATTCATGGGATCTTTTTTATTAAGTTCCCACATAAGAGTGCCTGCATAAAAGAGTTGTTTCTAGGAAGATGTTTGAGGAAGGGGGAGAAACAACTAGTTAATAAGGAAAGGATAACTGCAACAACCGTAAGAGCTAACATCTATATAATGCCTTAAGGTTTACAAAGAACTTTCATTGAATGGGGAATGAGCAATGCCCAATCCATTTATGGTCAAAGCTGCCATGTTTAGAATACTGTTCAGGCTGAGGTGCCTAGGTCCAAAACAAGAGCAAGGCCAATGGTAGGGCTAGGATCAGACAAAGATGGAGCTGAGATGGGACAAGGAGACTGGTTTAATCAATTCACTTCAACAAACATTTATTTTGCAGAAACTAAGCTATATTGGAGAGGTGCTTCTTGCATGTTGTCATTTAGTAATATCTGCCTCATGACCCCATGAACCATACTATCCATAGGGTTTTCTTGGCAAAGATACTGGAATGGTTTACTATTTCCTTCTCCAGGGGATTAAGACAAACAACAATTAAATTAAGTTCAACTCAGGGTCACCCAGCTATTAAGCATCTCAGGCAGGATTTAAATTCAGGTCTTTCTGACTCTAGGCCCAGCACTCTATCCACTGAGTCAGCTGTCTCTATACTGGAGAGGGGTTAAGGACAATTAGAAACCTTTGTAATTAATGCATTCTAAAATCAGCATCATAAGGTCATAGATTTTCAGAGTTGAAAGAGACATCAAAAGCCAACTAGTCCAATCTGTACTGACAAACAAAGACTCTTTCTGCAATATAGGAGATTAGTCTTCTAGCTTTTATATAAAGGCACCCAGTGAATGAGCAATTGACTACTTCTCAAGGAAGCTCAGTCTACTTTTAGAGAGCTCTGAAAATTATTAGGAAGTCTTAACTGATATTAAGCCTAAATTTCCTAAATTCGCTGCTTCACCACTTCCACTCACTTTCCTGCATTCTGCCCTCTGGGGCTGAGCAGAACAAATTGAACCCCTTCTCCACATGAAAACTCTTCAGATATTTTAAGACAAGTATGATATCCCACCTCTTCCCTAGGTTATACATTCCATATTCCTTTAACTGTTCCTCAAGGTAGCAAGAACTCTAAGCCCTTTATCAATCTGGCTACTTTCCTCTGGACCCTCTGTAGCTTATAAATGTCCTTCCTAAATATCATAGGATCACAGAGCTAGAGCTGGCATGAACTCCCAGACCAACTCTACCATTTCACAGATGAGGAACAGAGGCCTATAGAGGTTAAGTGACAAGGTCACACAGTTAGGAAATGGAAGAGCTGGAATTTGAATCCAACTCCACAACTAAGAATCCAGTCCTTGTTCCACTTTATGGTATTGCCTCATTAAACATGTTTGGTATTCAGCAATGAGCTGAAACATTTTTCATTCAGTGACAATCAAACACCATTTTCTAATTTGGGGAATGAGAACAAATCACCATGAGAATAAAATGACCAATCAGGCTATAGCTCTTGGAATGCTTTGTAGAACTGTAGTAGCCCATTGGAATGGTCAGAGTTTGGTTCTCACCCAAAATCTGCACAATAAATCCACCAGAGGGTGAAAGACATCATAAATTAAAGGAATGTCGACCCTTGTTCCGGAATCCTCCTCTGTGGAGATATCACTAACTCTAACACATACAGAAAGGACTTTCAAGTTGCAAGGGAATTGTAATTAATGGATACACTTATCTCTATTAAGCAGGATAATTCTCTGTGGAGTTCTTAGGAGAACCCATCATGGGATGCTTCAGGGAATAAAAATAATTTTCCTGATATTACAGCAGTATAATGGTTTTGAGGAGCCCAAAGTTATTACATTAACAAATGAAAAGTCACATGGACTCAAGTGACACTGGAGTTTTATATAGGAAACAGAGTGTTATTTGTTTATTTCACTCATTTACACCCCTCTTCAAAAGAGCTCAGAACTAGCCATCCAGCAAATAAAGAACAAGTTTTGCGGAGAGGCATAATCCCTGGTTTATGCTGTTTGGCGCTTGTTGTTTGAAAGCAGAAGGCTTTGGGGTATGTGCACTTTTGTCATTTTTCTGAATCCAACTGGCAATGGTGAAGCCCATCTACCCCTAGAGAATATCCATGTGCTGTTAGATCAGCAGGAAATTGACACATTCATCATAGGTTCAGGGTGTGATCAATATTTTACAACTGGGACATGTGCCTGATATATAAATTAATCTAACTCAGAATGCCGTAGAGTAGTTGATAATACAAAGTACAAATTAATGGAAGATTTGCCAGTACAGGTGCATCCTGTTTTGAACAAACTGAGATTTTTTTTTTTAAATAACAGATTTGTATTTAAAAAGATAAATGGGGCCTAGGGGTAGGGAGTGATTATTCACACTGGAAAATGATTCCTTGTGAAAGGATCCACTACAGACTTTCTTTAAATAGCAACCCCTTCTAATGCCTTTAAAAATAGTGTTCAATTTATAAAAATGTACAACTTTTTAGGAGCACATCCTTTGCATAAAGTAAGGTATTACTCCCTATGTAATTGTTTGCTGTCTTATTCAACAGAATCATATGATCTCAGAGTCAAAGGAAAGTCAGATAACAAACAACTAATCCAATCCATACCTAAGCAAGAACCCTATTTACATTATACCTAAAAAGTGGACATCCATTTTCATTGTTAGAGTGTTTCCTTAAATCCTGACCACTACTCTTAGTCCTGCCCTCTGGGCTCAAACAAAACAAATCTAAATCCACTTCCACTTGCTTCTCAAATACTTGAAGGCAGCCATTTACCTGCCCCAACAAGTCTTCTTTTGGGGGGAACTAAATATTTTCAGATCTTTTATCCATTTCTCACTGGTCCTAGTCTGTGATCCTCTAACTATCCTGGTTATCCAACCTACAGAGGTCATCAAAGCTCTTCATAAAACCTAATACACAAAAAAAAGAAACACCATGAATGAAACGAAATGCTCTGAATGTGGTTGGACCAGGGCAGAGGAGAAAGAGAGAATCACTTCCTTTCTTTTGGACACTATACTTCTCTTTTTTCCCTTTATTTTATTTTAATTTATGGAATAAAATAACATAGTACAACAAAAAAAGATGATTGCCCATCAAATGGCAAATTTCCTATGTACAACTTGCTATTCTTTTCAAATATACAACAAAATTATCATGTAAATTTCTTTTTTCCTTTTTTCTTTCCTTCCCTAGGGTGGATCAGGGGGACCTAGAGATGGCTACCATTAGACACAAATAGCCATATAGATTCTTTTCTTAATGTACCTTTAAATCACATTAACTTCTTTTGGCTACCAGGCCACACTGTTAACTCATACAATATTTGCAATCCAGTACTGTCTTCCTAGACTACCCATTATTATCACTAATGCCTGGAAAATGTTACTGCTATTCCTTTAGCTGAACATGAACAATTAATCCCTCCATGAACATATGAATTCAGGAGAATTTATGAAAAATTATAAGCCTCTTTCTTGAACGAACTTCTATCCAGTTACCATATTAGTGCAGTGGGATCAGTTGACATTAGACTCATCTCCTTTGTCATATCTAAGAATGCCCAAATTAGCTAAAGTATTTTCTTAAAGAGAGATAGGCAAAGCAATTATTAAGATCTTACTATGTGCTAGGCATTGTGCTTTTTTTTTTTTTGGTGGGGCAGTGAAGGTTAAGTGGCTTGCCCAGGGTAACACAGCTAGTACCTGTCAAGTGTCTGAGGCCAGATTTGAACTCAGATCCTCCTGAATCCAGGGCTAGTGCTTTATTCACTCTGCCACCTAGCTGCTGCCAAGCATTGTGCTTTAATCACTATTTAAAGAGTATATCTCATAAAATGACTCTTTGGTGATACTGCAATATTCACCCCATAATGATTTTTTACTGTTCAATAGCATTCCTTTCATATAACATCTGCCAACACTGTCCTAGGCACCATCATCCAAGAAAAACAAATTCCCTAAAATAGTCTACATTCAAAACTGAAATGTAGTCTTACATATATAAGTTACAATAGTAATAATGAGGAAGAAGAAGAATAGATAGCATTTATATGGCGATCTAAAGTTTGCAAAGCATTTTACCTATATATCTCATCTCATTTGATCCTTAAATTAAAACTGAGTGTGGTTGGTGTTATTAATATCCTCATTTTACAGGTGAGGAAACTGAGGCTGAGAGAGGTTAAGAGACCACACAGGACCACACAGCTAGTGAATGTCTTAAATAATATTTGAGCTTCGGCCAAGTCCAACCCTCTATTATGCATCTTAGCTGGTAAGGTGATGCATCCAACCCAAAGGCTTTGAAAAGTACAAGATGCTAAATAGAATCAAGTGATTAAAAAAAAATTTAAAAATAAAAAAATAAATAGAATCAGTGCTAAACCTAAGCAAAGTTGTAAAATTAATCTATTCTTGCACAAATTACCAATTTCAAGTACTCTACTAGTCCCCACCAAAGTTTTTATTCTTCAATCCCCAACCAACCCTAACTCCCACCACCTGGGATTTTCCCCTTCTTTCTGCAAAACTTTTTGCTACTCCTTATCTTTTCCTTTTGTTCTAAATCTGATGTGCTAATGTTGTTGTTGTTGTTCCCTGGTGTCCAAACTCTTTGTAAGCCTATTTGGGATTTTCTTGACAGAGATACTGGAGTGGTTTGCCATTTGCTTCTCCAGATCATTTTACAGACAAGGAAACTGATTTGCCCAGGGTCACACAGCTAGTATCAGAGACTGGATTTGCATTTAGGTCTTGCTGACTCTAGGCCTGGCCCTCTACCCATTGGACTACCTAATTGTCACAATGTGCTAGTAGACTAAAGGAAATCTTTCAGATAACAGATAATGTCTGATGAAGATGTTCCTGATACAGGGCCCCTCAAAGAACACCACAGTTTGTTTTGAGGGCTAGCATTGCTTGGGGAAAGGGGCAGTTTTAGTCTTTGTCCAGTGGAGAAAAAGGCAAGCAAAAGAGAAGCAGCATAGTATATAAGAAACAGATAGGCATAGCAAAAGAAAGACAGCATGTAGAATAAGAATTTCAAACTCAGCTTTGGCACTGAGTACCTATATGATTCTGGACAAGTCTCAGACTTTCTAGGCCTCATTTTCTTCAGCTGTAAAATAAAGGGGTTAGACTAGATCAAAGGTCCATGGCTAGATTTCGGGGCAGGGGGTGTGAACTTAAATAGGAAAAAAATAAATCTTTCTTTTCACTTATGTCCAACTAAAGTTTAGCAGGACAGTTAAGTGACATAGTAGATAGAGAGTCAAGGCTGAAGGCAAACTTGGCCTCAGATACTCACTAGCTGTGTGACCCTGGGCAAGTCATTTAACCCTGCTTGCCTCTGTTTCCTTTTCCATAAAATGATCTGGAGGAACAGCTAGGTGGCACAGTGGATAGAGCACTGGCCCTGGATTCAGGAGGACCTGATTTCAAATCAGGCCTCAGACACTTGACACTTACTAGCTGTGTGACCCTGGGCAAGTCACTAAACCCCAATTGCCTCACCAAAAAAAAAAAAAAAATTATCTGGAGAAAGAAATGGCAAACCATTCCAGTACCTTTGCCAAGAAAATTGCAACCAAGGTCATGAAGGGTCAAACACAACTAAAATGACTGAACAACAACAACAAAATTTAATATTTCCTTCAAATATGAATGTATACAACAAACATTATTCTAAGAAGGGCTTCATGAAACTTCCAAAGAGGTCTATAACAACAACAAAAAAGTTAAGAAGTCCTGAAATAAATGACCTCTAAGATTGTTTCCAGTTCTAAAGCCTAAGATCTACTGATGGTTAGAAATTGTGCTTTGAAATTCTGGGCTTAGGAATAAGACCAAATTTGGAATCAAATTCTATTATGGGGGGGGGAGGAGCAACTAGGTGGCACAGTGGATAAAACACCAGTCCTGGATTCAGGAGGACCTGAGTTCAAATCCAGCCTCAGATACTTGACACTTACTAGCTGTGTGACTCTAAGGAAGTCATTTAACCCTCACTGCCCTGGGAAGAAAGAAAGAAAGAAAGAAAGAAAGAAAGAAAGAAAGAAAGAAAGAAAGAAAGAAAGAAAGAAAGAA
The DNA here is from genome assembly GCF_019393635.1 of Dromiciops gliroides. Taxonomy (NCBI): domain Eukaryota; kingdom Metazoa; phylum Chordata; class Mammalia; order Microbiotheria; family Microbiotheriidae; genus Dromiciops; species Dromiciops gliroides. The sequence continues at coordinate 126,177,030 of NC_057862.1, forward strand.
AGAAAGAAAGAAAGAAAGAAAGAAAGAAAGAAAGAAAGGAAGGAAGGAAGGAAGGAAGGAAGGAAGGAAGGAAGGAAGGAAGGAAGGAAGGAAGGAAGGAAGGAAGGAAGGAAGGAAGGAAGGAAGGAAGGAAGGAAGGAAGGAAGGAAGGAAAGGAAGGAAGGAAGGAAGGAAGGAAGGAAGGAAGGAAGGAAGGAAGGAAGGAAGGAAGGAAGGAAGGAAGGAAGGAAGGAAGGAAGGAAGGAAGGAAGGGAAAAGAAAAGAAAGAAAAGAAAAGAAAAGAAAAAAGACTTACATTCTAGCCATTTAATTAACCCTGAGTGAATCAATTCATTTTCCTGAACCTCAGTTTCTTCATCTATAAAATGATAACCAAAACATATTCATATTGCTGAGTTGTTGTAAGTAAAGGGTTTCATAAACCTTCAGTGCCATTAATGTGAACTATTAATAGCTATTAAGGTAACCTGTGCCTATACCTTGCCTTCTAATCTTTTCAAAGTATTGTTTTCCTTTTAGGTGAGGGTGATGATAATTCAGGGAGTAAAGGACCTTTAAAGTGTTTTCTGATTACCTTGGCATACACGAGATAATTGTGCTCCTGCTTCACCGGGAATCTCTTTCCTCTTTTTGCTTCCACTGTCCTTGAGAACTAGACTTTCTTATCACCACAAAGGCAAAGTGTTATGAATGCCTTTTGCCCTAGGCTGCAGACTTTTGTCCTGTGGCCGCCAGAATTCAATATTCAACAGGCCAGCTAGACAGTTAACCAAGACCAAAGCATAAGAAGCAAAGATCCTAAGTCTGAGTCCCATTGAGCAAGTGAGTTAAAGAGGCACGGTGATTTCTTTCACTGTTCTGCCCCTGACTGTCCCTATTACAGTCTCTAATCCTAAAATGGTGTCTCAGATCTCTTTCAAGTGGTGGAGATCCTTGTACTTCCTGGATCTACCCTATTTGTTCCTCCTTACATATGAAGATCTGGAAGAGCAAAGAGAATTTGGCTTTGGAGATGGGTGGAAAGTGTATAGCTACATATACAAGTCTGTGATCCCTTTCCTTTTCCATTACATTCAATAAATTACACGATCTTGTCTTTGTGAATGTGGGGGAAGTGGAAGAGTTAGAATACAATGACCTGCTGACATTCTTCAGATTTAAGAAAAGCGATGCTCGGGGCAGCTAGTTGGCACAGTGGATAGAGCACCGGCTCTGGATTCAGAAGGACCTGAGTTCAAATCTGGCCTCAGACACTTAACACTTACTAGCTGTGTGACCCTGGGCAACTCACTTAACCCCAATTGCCTCACCAAAAAAAAAAGAAAGAAAGAAAAGCGATGCTCAAACCATGAAATCCAAGAGTACTTGGGAAAGTACCAGAAGGGTTACAAGTGCTATATGAATTTGATATAAATGTATACACTAACATGAAAAGCAATGTTGGATGCCAGGCCTGACACTGGATTTGGAGTCCAGAGACCTATGTTAAAATCCCACCTTATCCTCTCAATAGCTATGTGATCATGGACAAGTAACAAACTTTCAGGCCTTCAGTCTCTTCATCTGTGAATGGGAATAATAACTCAACTGTGTATTTCAGAGGTTTATTGTAAGAAATGTGCTATGTAGACTTTAAAGTAACACATAAACATGAGTCACAGTCGTCGTCAGTCATTGTCGTTGTTGTTGTTCCTGTAGGTGCCTTTTTGGCCTCAACAGGAGAAACATTCTCCTGAGATGGGTAGCTGAAGTTTCTTTACAAATTCATACATGTATCCAAGCAGAAAGGATGAGTCTCAGCATTAAAGACAACTTATCAGAGTCAAGTACTAGAAGTATCCTTTGTGATGAGGCCAGTCCCAATTCTCCAGGGACACAGGTTTTAAACCATTGTGGGCACACAGACGCAGAGCCCATCTGGCTCTCTAGACTAGGTCAGCCTATGCAGAAGATCATGGGAGGGAGGTGGAGCCTGAGAAACTCCCCAGTTCCATCTGTACTGTTGGCAAGTGAGTTCCCTCTTCCATACAAACCAATCATCATGGGAACTCAACTTCAGAAAAAAAGCAAAGATTTGCTCTCCCCATTTCAAATGCTTTCCTAAGTCATGTTTATTGGTCCATTAATTATCTGTCTATGTCTTTTAACAGTCTCAGTACTTGCAGAAAGCTGTGGATGATTCCAATGTGACTTTTTAGGGTGATGGAAACAGCAAAGCTGCCCAGCTTTGGAAAGAAGCAGGCCATGTAACAAGGTTATAATGTAAAGCACTAAGCAATTAGCTGGGAGATTTACCTCCCTGTCTTAAAAGCATTTTTATTACTTAATCAATCATGAGCAATTTCTAAACAAGGCTGGGGTTTTACAGGGAGTCATAAATCTGTCCCGCTTCCTTCTAAGAGAAAGAGCAAGAAAAACAGACATGACGTTCTAGAAGGGGCATTTTATCAATTAAAGAAATTTCAAGCTGAAATAAATGTGGGGGGAAAAACAGACCCACAAGAATCCTGGAAATGAGGAGGCAGCATCATGGGAAAGAAAGAGTTAACCTGGTGACTTGACCTCCATCACTGGTCTAAACTCAGTGATGCTGCCTTATCCCCTCTCCTCTAATTCCAGTCAACAGGATAATAAGAGAACAGGTTAACAGGGTTAATCCTTAAAACTGGTATCATGAAAGGTTTCTTACATAATAGGATTTAAATTTGGAAGGAACCTAAGGAACCCTTGTCCAGAAGTTCTTAGTCTTTTGAGTTCTTGACCTTTGGGGCATTTAGTTGAAGGCTATGGAACCTTTCTCAGAACTTTGTGGTTACAAAGGAAACAAAGGTTAGTGAAAATAAAGATGTAATTTTTCCCATCCATATTCATAGAAATGCCTGAAATCTGTCCATTGATTCCTTGAGGTTCTATAAACCCCAGATTAAGCATCATTAACTTAACTTAATCCCCTCATTTTATAGATGAAGAAACCGAGGTGCAAAGAGGTAAAAAGAAGTATGCAAGTTCACATAGATAGGAAATAGCAGAGCCAGGATTTATGTGTAGGGTTTCCAGCTCCAGACCTAGTCATCTTTCCCACATACCATGCTGTGTCCTCCAACACATGGCATTCTATCTCCCTAAGGATGTTTACCCAAATGGAATTTTTATTCACCATGGAATTTCCACTATTTGCCAGTTCTTTCCATCCACCACTTGAAATGGCAATACCCAAATTGGTCTTCTTCCCTCCAAGCCTAGATTCTGGACCGTGCACAGTCCCAAATGTACTATAGCGAAACCTAGTGACTACCTTAGATTAAAACCTTTGCCACATATAACACCCAATTTAGCTATTATATTGTTCATGTGATGACCCTGACAACTTCTGTCTTTGTTCATGCTCATCCACCTCTTCCATTCTTACCTAGCTAGGAAAAAAACATTTTTATTTCTGAATTGCATGTAAAATTTTTTAAACTATTCTTTTCCGCCCTGACCTCTTCTCCCATTTAGACTTACATACTTAGTGCTAAACAATTTAGCAGGTAATTCCATTGCCCTCTATTTGTTTCTCTTTGACATGTCTTATTTTTACCTTCCTTGGAAGCTGCTTCAGGGCTTGATGACATATGTATTTGTTTTCCTATCTCCATAGTGTCTAGTTCTGTGCTAGAGATAATAATAATAAATAATAAATAAATATTTATCTATACGAAGATTGAAGCAAAGGGAATGAAAAGCATCAAACTTGAAAGAAAACGAGTCCAAGCTTTCCTCTATGTCACCCCTAACATCTGCAGCAGTGCTCTGCAAATTTTAGATTCTTTTTTTGTTGTTGCTTTTGTGGGGCAGTGAGGGTTAACTGACTTGCCCAGGGTCACACAGCTAGTAAGCGTCAAGGGTCTGAGGTCACATTTGAACTCAGGTCCTCCTGAATCCAGGGCTGGTGCTTTATCCACTGCGCCACCTAGCTGCCCCACACATTTTAGATTCTTAATACATAGAGAAATCCCAAAGGGCAAAAAATTCAATTCAAATCAACTTAAAAAGCTGGTGTAATTTCTATTCCATTCATTCATTTGGACAGATACTTAGCATTTGCTATGTGGTAGGCAGTATGAGACATATAGGAAAGAAAAAGACTTGATGCTTACCCTCAAATAGTTTACAATCCAGTAACTAGTTACTATCATACAAGGTAGAACTTAGTAAAATATAAAAAAGGAAAAATGAAGAGGAGAGTTTTTATCAATGAGGCATAATTTAAATGAGGTCATATCATTTTTTAGACTAGCTCTCTCTTTGTCACACAAGCCCTACCACTGATCTACATGTGAATTCTAAACACCCTATTTTTGACCAGAGTTAGATTATCCCTGCCTAGGTAGTGTGGTACCCCAATGCTACTGCCAGAAACCAAGAATATTGGTTGCAGAGAATGCAGAAGGTTGACTGAGCCTTCACTGACTGTACCTCAGATCTTCCAAGCTCAAGCAATCCACCAACCTCAGCCAACCTGGTAACAGGATTAAAAATATGGACAGCTGGGGGCAGTTAGATGGCGCAGTGGTTAAAGCACCAGCCCTGGATTCAGGAGTACCTGAGTTCAAATCCTGCCTCAGACCCTTGACACTTACTAGCTGTGTGACCCTGGGCAAGTCACTTAACTAACCCCCATTGCCTGCAAAAAAGAAAAAAAAAATCCACCACCATACCTAGCCACATCTTTTCTGGAGAAAAATTAAGCCTCTAATAAATAAGGGTCACAGTAAATCATGCATGGTGCCCCAAAAAAAGCCTAAGAGGAAGAGTAAAATGATATGCCAACTAAGTTTATAATTTAACTGAAATGGATATATTTATAAAAATGTAAAATATTCACAGTAGAACAACAAAGAGAAATTAATCCAATTTCAGAAAAGAAAATTGAACAATGAACTCCCAAAGAAAATAACCCTAGACAAAGTAGGTTTACAAGTGAATCCTATCACATATTAAAATAATAATTAATTGTAGTATTACATTAATTATTTGCCAAAGTAGAGAAAGAAGATATTCTACCAACCCCTTTAATGAATCAAATATAATCTGAATACCTAAACCCAAGAGAAATAAAGCAGAGAATGAAAACTATAGACTGATATATCTAATAAACATCAATGCAAAAATACTAAATAAAATATCAGCACAGGGACTATATTCAATCAAAAGTCAACTGACAATCATTTACTAAATATTTACTATATATCAGACACTGCTAAGTGTTAGGGCTACAGAAAAGCTAAAAAAGTCCTTGCCTTCAAAATTCTAATGGGTAAAACAACATGTAAATAGCTAGTTAGATATAAGGCATAGAGGTCAGATAAAAGTAATCTGAAAGAAAGAAGGCATTAGTAGCTGGAGGAACCAGAAGAGAACTCATGCTGAAGGTAAGATTTAAGCTGAGTCTTGAAATAAGTTAAGGAGGTGCAGGGGAAAGGTCAGAGGAAAGGAGAGAGCACATTCCATGGATAGTGGAAAAGGCAGAGAGATGGGAGATAGAGCATAGTATTTGAGGATCTTCCTTAACTTCCTTCCAGACTCAGCTCAAATCTCACCTTCAGAGAAAGAACTGGTGGAGTCTGAGTACAGATCAAAGGATCCTTTTTTAACTTTATTTTTCTTGGTGTTCTTTTTTTGGTAGGGAGGGATCTGAATTTTCTTTCACAGCATGACTTTGCAGAAATAAGTTTAACATGATGGTACCTGTATAACATATATCAGATTACTTGTCTTGGGGAGGGAAGGGAGATTGGGAAAGAGAAAAATTTGGAACACAAAATCTTATAAAAAATCAATGTTGAAAATTATCTTTGGATGTAATTGGAAACAATAAAATACTATGAAGCATGAGAAAAGAAAGTGATAGAGAAAGAAATTCCATTCAAAATAACCACAGAATAGATAAGGTATCTGGAGATTTACGTACCAAGACAGACAGGGATTATATGGTTATAACTACAAAACACTCAAAAAATAATAAAGGAAGACAAATAATTGAAGAAAAATTAATTGCTCCTATTAAATCATGAAAATATAATAAAAATTACCATGCTGGATTAATTAATTTATGGATTTAGTGCCATACCAATCAAACTAACCAAAACAATAACAAGATTCATCTGAAAGGAGTTCAGGAATCTCAAAGAAAAAAATGGGGAAAAAATGAGAATGGAATAGCAGTACCATATCTCAAACCATACTACAAATAGTTTTGATGAGTGGGTAGCAATATTCTCAGACAAAAACTACTGAATACACTATAAAGTAGTCCAATAGAAATTAGATTTGAGCAAACATTTCACACTATAAAGCACAATTAACTCCAAAATGATACATGGACCAGTTTCCCTGGCTTCCTTCAAGTCTTCAATAAAAATTCTATATTCATTAAGAAGCTTTTCCAGATCTCTCTTAATGCTTTAGCTTTCCTTATCTTCATTATCTTTAATTTAGCCTGTATATCAGGTGTCACAGAAGTCTTGCTGAAGTTTTATGCTATTAATGCTTAATAAGTTTGTACCTAGTTGTTTGAATGTTGTTTCTCCCATTAGTCTTCGGGGGGAGGGGGGGGGGCCTTGAGAGAAGACTGTCTTTTGCCTTTCTTTGTATTCATAAACATCTCCCATAGTGCTTGACACACAGTAGGTACTTAAACGCTGAATGAATGATAGTGACAGTGATACTATAAAAGAATGCCAATGAAACATTAAGAAATACAAAGAAGAAAGAGGAAGGGCATTCAGAAGGGGACATTTCATTACCCTCATGTTCATTTTAATCTATACTTTTAAAAACACATAATGGTTTACAGTTTCAAGTACATCCTTTTTCCATTCTCTGTATTAAAATGTTCTTGTTTGTTGATGCTTATTAAGTTCATAATAAAAAAGAAAATTTAAATTTAAAAAGACAAGCCTGATATCATTAAATTTTTTTATAAACATTATGAAGTACTAAAATTGAATGGCCTTGTTATAAAGTAGGACTGTCTGGGAGGGGGAAAGGAGAGGGATATATAGAGAAATGTAAGTGATGTCAAAACAAAAGATATCAATAAAACTAGTTTATGTAAAAGGAAAAGTGTCTGAATAAACTAGGTCAGAATTTAGGAGATCCATAATAGACTCTCTTTAGTAAAAACAGCTAAATAGTCAACAAGCATGTATCTCAAGCACTTAATACGTGTGAGACACTACGTGTGAAGCACCCTGCTACACATGGTGGGGGGGGGGGGGATAGACCTCATGAGATATATATATATATAAGATCTGTACAAGGTAAATCGGAGGCAAGCTCAGTGTGAAGGCACTAGCGGTGGGGGATGCAGGGGACAAAGAAGGGGCTCTTGAAGAGGGTAGGATTTGAGCTGAGTCTTGAAGAAAGTTTAGGAACCCAGGAGGTAGAGGACAAGTGTAGACTACAGCATATCTAATCTTAAGGGAGTGGATCTTTATAGACCTAAGTGATAGTGTTGGATTATGGGAGGGAAAGGTCTTGCTATAGGACCAAGGGTACTCATGCATATCCTGGGCAGCTGGGCAGATCTTTCGTCTCTTCTCATAATTATTCAATTCAGTTTGATTCCACAATCGTTTATTAAGCATCTATTATGTCCAGGGCAATACAGTAGGTACTAGGTACTATAAATACAAAGACATTACAGGTAAATTCCTCCTCTTCTTGCCCTGATCAGGATTTCCTTCCACCTATAAGTCAGTTGGACTTATTTAACTTCTCCTATCCTTTCTCAGTAAAGGCAGATTATTAACTATGTCTAACAATGCCAAAAACCAAACTAGAATCACCCACTTCTGTTACATTAAAGATCCATCTGAGCTGCCACAGGGTGAATACAGTTTCTAAGTATCTAAATAGTATGGTGTCTGCTGACACATAAACAGAACCAAGAATGCCACAGAAAATAATTATATAAATTGTACATAATTCTTTATATAGCCCCCCTTTCAAAAAGATATCATTGTTAACTCATATCCAAAGTAAAGGAAGGGAGCCTAGGAGTATGTTGGGCAGTAGAGGGAAGCCATATTCAAATGAAAAATTGGCTGCAATTTACCTATTAATTGAATATTTTGCATATGCCTCTTATTAAGATGTGACTGCAGGGGGCAGCTAGGTGGCACAGTGGATAAAACACTGGCTCTGGATTCAGAAGGACCTAAATTCAAATCCAACCTCAGACACTTGACACTTACTAGCTGTGTGACCCTAGGCAAGTCACTTAACCCTCATTGTCCCACCAAAAAAAAAAAAAACGAACAACAATAAAATTGTATACTCACTTAAGAGTATCTATAAAAGAAAGGATGAAAGACAGGTATTAGAATAAAAAAAAATACTCAAAGTAATTTTTTTCCATATGTGATTAGGCAGCTAGGTAGTGCAGTGAATAAACACTGGCCTTGGATTCAGGAGGACCTGAGTTCAATTCCAGCCTAAGACACTTGACACTTACTAGCTGTATGACCCTGGACAAGTCACTTAACCCTCATTGCCCCACCAAAAAAAAAAAAAAAGATGTGACTGCATATGAGCTAACATATTTGCTCCCAGAATTTCCCCAAGAAAACTGAGACTCTGTCAGTGAGAAAGACTGTGATGAACAAGTAAAATGTCTCAAGACTGGAGAAGGCCAAATGGTGTCCCATTTTTTAATAAATGGAAAAGGATGAAATCTGAAACTATAAGTCAGTAAAACTTGACATAAATTCTTGGCACAATTCTGGAACCTATTTCAAAGGAATGTTTTTTGAGCATTTATAGGAGGAATATAATGATCACCAGAAGTCAGCACAACTTCATCAAGAAAATGCCACACACACCAGACTAACTTCAAATATTTTTATAGAATTACTAGACTAATAGATTTGGGAACTACTGTAGACATGATTTATCTAGATTTCTGCAAAACGTTTAAGAATTTCTCACACTAGCCTTGTTCACAAGGACAGCCTCATACTGTCTTCTATATAAGATGGAGAGACTCATGTTAGATGATGCATCATAAACCCTATTTTTCTTTGGTGAAGGCTATGGACACCCTCTCAGAATAATGGTTTTAAATGTAGGTAGTAAGATACATCACTTTACAAAGGAATCCAAGTATATTGAAATAGAGTTATCATTACATATACATATATAAATATATCTATATATCTCTGTGTGTATACCTATTTTTTCCAACAAGTTCACAAACCCCAAGTTGAGTTCATGCTCTAGAAAGAACTGTATTTAATGAGGACTATCTATTTATCTATCTATTTACATAATATATACAACCTACAGGAGAATTCATTATTCAATAATGAATATACCTAAGTCAAAATAGCTATATATAAATCATCATGGAATTATCGACAACATACAAACCTATGTATAATATCTATATAATAAAAACAGAATTGTTAACAATAATTCTAAACATATAACAGGAGCCACCTAGACAAAAGAGCATGGACTTCTCAACTCCTGGCAAGAGGAGAGACTGGAAAGAGTGGAAGAAAAGAGAGGAGGGGAGCAGAGCTCACACATCCATGTCTCTTCTACCTTGCTCCATAAGAGCAAGCAAGGTCAGAAAAAAATGACATAGCAGAGCCCTACTGAGCTTCCAAAAGAGAAGGAGAGAAAAGGATCAGAGACACCAGGCTCTTGCTCTCTAGAAAGCCAAAAAGTAAGACAGAGAACTAGAACATAGCTTGTCTTCACATTGAGCACAACCCAGAGGATGTGGACAGTGAGATGGTACAGTTGATGGAGCATCAGACCTGAAGTCAGGAAGGCCTGAATTCAAATCTAGTCTCAGACACTTATTAGCTGTGTCACCCTGGGCAAGTCACTTCACCTTAGTTTCCTCATCTGTAAAAAGGGGATAATAATAGGGCCGACCTACTTACCTATCAGGGCTGTCAGGAGGATAAAATGAAATAATAATTGATAAGGGCTTAGCACAGTGCCCAGCAATTTGTAAGCACTATATAAATGTTACTTGCATTTTATTGTTATTATTATTGTTATTGCCAGTCACCAGGGAAGAAAAAAGGAAAAGTAAATGTGTAACTGCTAGGCACCACTCCCCTAGAAGCCCACAAACAAGAAAAGAAGAGCTAGCTAGGTCAATGACCAAATTGCAGAAGCCCTCCCTACTACTTCTGGTTAAATGAGGTCTCGTAGTCAGTTGTGTGTCCCTTCTCAGGTCCACCTCCTTGAAGCTGATGCAATGATGATACACATTAGAAGTTCTGAAAGAAAGAAATCAATTTGGATGGGTATCTGACCCCCATTAAGTGAATAAATATTCATTAAACACACACATATTTCAGGAACCACAGCATTGAATTGAGGGTCCTACCCCATGTCTATGATAAAGAGCCACCTACTCAGTTCTTTGGGGAACATTCCCTACTGAAAGAAGCTAGTTAGGGGAAGTACTGGTTCTTCTATTTCCCTCACCCCCATTCAAAGAGCCAGAAGGGATCAACCTTTAACTGATTTTCCAACAGTCAGGAGAGCTTGGACAACAGATTCTGCAAGGGGTAGAGGAGCTTGGTATCCGGTATCGCTTAGGTTCAGAAACTCAACACTACAAGTATAAACTCAAGGAAATAACATTTCATGTGAAAAAGAGTGGCGGATTTTATGGACTGAAAGTTCAAAATGAGTCAAAAAAGTGACACAGAAGCCAGAAATACTAATGTAAACCTAGACTGGGGCAGCTAGGTGGCGCAGTAGATAGAGCACTGGCCCTGGAGTCAGGAGTACCTGAGTTCAAATCTGGCCTCAGACACTTAACACTTACTAGCTGTGTGACCCTGGGCAAGTCACTTAACCTCAACTGCCTCACTAAAAAAAAAAAAAAAAAAAACCCTAGACTGAATTAAGAGATGTGTGGTATCTAAAAAGAAGGAGGTGACAGTCCTGCTTCATTTCAGCTCACATCTCAAGTAGTGTGTTGTTGTGAGCTTTGTATTAACTTTGTTATCAAACTTCTTTATTTGGAAAATAAGTCCAAAGTACTGTAATCAGGGTAGTGATGGCATGAGAGACTATACTACACAAAAATTAATTGAACAAAATGGGGGTCTTCAGTCTGGGAAGAGTAGATTGGTTGGGGATATGTGGAGGCAAGAGAGCTGTCTCTGAGTGTTTGAAGGGCTGTCACAAGGAAGAGGGATTATCCTCGGTTGGCTCGACCCTGTGGGGAAGCTGCAGAGAGTCCAACTTAGCTCAGTATAAGGAAAGACTTTGTAACAATTAGAGCTGGGCAAAAGTAGAATGTACCACCTTGGGAAGCTGTGGCGTTGTCAAAGGTCTTCAAATGAATGATGGATGACATTTGTCAGGGATGTCTTAGAGAAGGCATGGATATTAAGACATGAGTTGAACCAGATGGCCTCAAATCTCCCTTCTAGCTTAAATATTATGTCAATATTGTTAGCCCTACTTTCCTGATAAAGAAACAGTATCAGAAGTTGGGGTTCCTGTTACAATTACTGCCTTAGAAGAAAGGAAACACTTCATAGAGTACTTCAGTGGCACACAAGCAACTAAGTACCAGATGAACCTCTTTTTTGTCTACATTTCCTATAATATCAAACAAGAACAAACAAGAGAACTACCAATTCTTCTCTTCTAAAACAAAACATGTACCTGGCCAAGCCAGTTAAATCTCTTGAAAGACAATGGGTCGGGGCAGCTAGGTGGCTCAGTGGATAAAGCACTGGCCCTGGATTCAGGAGGACCTGAGTTCAAATCCAGCCTCAGACACTTGACACTAGCTGTGTGACCCTGGGCAAGTTACTTAATCCCCATTGCCTCACCAAAAAACAAAAAAAGGAAGAAAGGAAGGAAGGAAGGAAGGAAGGAAGGAAGGAAGGAAGGAAGGAAGGAAGGAAGGAAGGAAGGAAGGAAGGAAGGAAGGAAGGAAGGAAGGAAGGAAGGAAGGAAGGAAGGAAGGAAGGAAGGAAGGAAGGAAGGAAGGAAGGAAGGAAGGAAGGAAGGAAGAAAGGAAGAAAGGAAGAAAGGAAGAAAGAAAGACAATGAGTCACACACAAGAGTTAGCACCTAGATTTTCTCAATACTACTTTGGACTGTTTAACCACAAACTCTGGAACTACTACCTAAATTTACTCATATATAGATAAACCATCCTCTGCCTCTGAAGAACTGTATTTGGCTAGTCTCAAAATCACCAGCAGGTTTTTTTTTCTTTTTATATCTATATTAAGTAGCTCATGTATAATTACCAACCCTTTCACAAGGGAATTTTCAAGTGTTCTCAATGAGGAGCAAACACTCCTTACCCTTGTCCACTGCTCTCGCTTTTGTTTTTACCATAATGGTGTCCGTTTTCCTGTATGTTGCTGGCACTGAGGTACGGAGGGGGAAAAAAGCCAGGGGAGGGGCCTGGAATAGAATCCAGGTCTCCTACCAGAATATACTACCAGGTTTTTTTCTATGTGGAAAAAAAACTCCTGAGGTAAGGGCATCACATTAAAATCTCCTCTCCCTACACCCTAGATTCCATTACCTAACCAAGTCTCTGTTCCAAGATTTTTTTAGATAAATCCACTAGGGAGAAAATGAAGGTGTGGGAAGGAATAAGAGAATGAACAGGAAGCCTATAGAATTCCTGAACTGAGACATTTCATGATGAGGCAGGCTGTGCTGTCTTCTTTCAGGTAACTTTAAAAAGTCATATTTCCTCTTTAATGAGGCTCTGCCTTCAAGTCTGTGATGTGAATGAACTAGGCACTATACAGTGACAATGCACCAGTTTCTCCCATTCCAATACCTAATAGGAACAAATGTGTAATTGCATAGTTCACTGATTTAACAGCTCTTAGCACATTTGATGAATAGCCCCTTTATATTTTCGATTCATGGACTTTTACAGCACATAATGAAAGTCAGAAATGTGCTGTTTCATGGCGCAAAACTTGCCAGATGAGGACAAGCTACTTTCCAGTTGAGGTAGGAAACCATAGTGGGGAGCTCTTAGAAAATCTTCCCATGATAGATTAGGCCTTTTCAACCTACCATAGATCTCTCAGATTCCATCTTTTCCTTGTTAGTCAATATGTAGCTTAAGAAGCTCCAGCTCTTAAAAGCTGTATGGCCTTACAAGCTAATTCAACAAGAGAGCTGTCATATATAAAATTAGTTGAGAGGGTTGGTACTTCTAACAGCCACAGGTATTCTTTCTCCTAATAAAGTTTCCAAAATCTTGGTATAATTATAGAATTGAACTGAAAGGATCCTTAAAGCTCGTCCAATCCACCCCCTCATTTTATCTATAGGAAAATTGAGAACGATGCCAGGAAAATGTTCACACAGATCATAAGTAGCATTCATTGCTGGGACTCAAAAAGCAAAGTTTTGTTTATGATTTGCTTTTTGTTTGAGAACTCCCGGCACTTAGTCAATATAGCACCATCTTTAGCTATGCAATCCACCTTAGCACCCTTACTGTTATTGTTCAGTCTTTGTTCAGTGATTTTTCAGTTGTTTCCAACTCTTCATGACCCCATTTAGGGTTTTCTTGGCAAAGATACTGAAGAGGTTTGCCATTTCCTTCTCCAGTTCATTTTACAGATGAGGAAACTGAGGCAAACATGGTTAACTGACTTGCCCCTAATCACACAGCTAGTATATATCTGAAGCCAGATTTGAACTCAGGAAGTTCCTGACTCCAGGCCTGGTACTCTATCCACTGCACCACCAAATACCCTAGGCAGCAGTTAGTCCAAGAAAACTGACATGGGTGAATTTAGGTCTATCAATGTTTTATTACACACTGTTTCCTATGGGACACATTATAGTAATGGAAAGAAAGGGTAAATAGTTTAGACTCTGACTAAGCATTCTGGGGTTTGTAGTTTGAACTCATCTTGCTAGCCAAGAAGTCACATGCAAAGAAATCATGGAGAAACTATGGCATAAGTCCTGGAATAGTTTTGCCTGGGTAGGTAAATACAGTTGAACAATTAGAACGATTAAATGATAATCAAGTACTTATTGTCTAATAATGTAGAGAAGAGACATTTGCCTCTTCAGAATCCTGCTATCTCCAAGAATCATAGAGGGAGAGAGCAAGGGAAGACAAAAACAGATCCTCAGTGTGGTTTTGTTCTGTTTTATTTCTATTAGAGAGGGAAAAAAAGAGAAAAGGCATAAATACAATTAGGAAAGAAATGGAGAAGAAGGAACTTAATATTTATTATAATTGGGTCATACTAGAAAAATAGAACAGACATGGAGGTGGGTTAAGGGGGAGTAGGCTTTCATGAATCTTACTTCCGGATCTAAACCAAAGGAGTGTTAAACACATGTACATGAACTCACACATACAAAGTTTGGTATAGAAGATGATTATATCTTAAACTGAAGAGGAAAAAAAGTAGGGACAGGGAGAAGGAGTTAAGAATGGAAGGGTAGAGAAGGGAAGTAAAGACTTTTGAGTAAAACAGACTTCCATGACAGTTGTGTGGCTCAAAAAGTTGTGATTTTAAAAAAAGAGAATATAAGAACCAAGGGTCTCAGCCTAGGTTGGATGAAAAGAGAAGAGGTGGAATAGTGATTATGATATTCAGCCCTTTTCAGTCTTGTCTGACTCTCTGTGACACCATTTTGGGGTTTTCTTGGCTAAGATACTAGAGTGGTTTGACATTTCCTTCTCTAGCTCATTTTACAGATGAGGAAATTGAGGCAAACAGGTTTAAGTGACTTGCCCAGGGTCACACAGCTAGTAAATTTCTGAGGCCAGATTTAAACTCAGGAAGATGAGTCTTACTGACTCCAGGCCTGGCAGTCTATCCACTGTATCACTGAGTCACCTCTAGGCTGAGTAGGAACAGATCATGTAAGGGCAGTTAGGTGGAACAGTGGGTAGAACATTGGGTCTGTAAGATAAAAATGATATTAGCACTTACCTTCCAGGGTTGTTGTGAGGATCAAATGAGATAATATTTGTAAAGCACTTAGAATGGTGCCTAGCACACAGTAGGTACTATGTAAATGCTAGCTATTATTATAATTATTTCTTAAAAACCATCAGTGTTGAGATGTTATTCCCTTTCTTTACCTGCCTTCTTTTTCTTTATGAAGAAGGGGACAGAGAGAAAAGAGAAGATATGATGGAGAAAAAAAAACAAAATAAGCAATCTTAGAAATAAAGCTCAGACATAGTTTTTGTAAGATAATGGGATCATAGTATCACAGATTAAGAGCAAGAAGGGATATTAAAGGCCAACAAATACCCCCCTTCTCTTTATCTAGAAGAAAAAACAGACCCAAGGAGGGTAAATTAATTGACCAAGGTCATACTTGAAGTAAACAGCATCCATAGCTTTTCCCTACATATAGCAATGCCAAAGAAGATGAATGTTTGATTACCACAAATAGGTTTCTCCCACTTCCCACTCAGGAGGCCTCAGTTTGTGCATCTCCAACGAGCAAAAAAAGATTCAAACCAGGCTTTCCCTGTCCCTGATGATTGTTACTGTTATTATTTTACATAATGAACTTAACATTTCAAAAGGAACAAAGAGATTCAAGGGGTATCATGGAAATAATTGTGTTAGAGGAATGACTTACATTTATATAGCATTTCAAGTTTCACAAGTTCAAAGACACCCAATTCTTTAAAAAAGAGTAGGGGGGGGGGTGGCTAGGTGGCGCAGTGGATAAAGCACCAGCCCTGGATTCAGGAGTACCTGAGTTCAAATCTGGCCTCAGACACTTGACACTTACTGGCTGTGTGACCCTGGGCAAGTCACTTAACCCCCATTGCCCTGAAAAAAAACAAAAACAAAAAAACAAAAAGGGTAGGCCGAGGCAATCTTAAATTGCTTCACATTTTTGCCCTTGCCCTTCTTCTCCTTACAAATTATGGTGATGTTACTTCAAACATTTATTAAGCATGTACTTTGTCATTTTTTTTATCTTGTATAGCCAAGGTTCATAATGCCTTGAACTTGGGTCCTGATCATTGCTCACTTAGCACAGTTCTTGGCATATAGCAAGCATTTAATATATACTTATTAGTAAACTGGAGTTGAGTTCAATTTCTGTGGTACATTCCCAGTCATATTGTGGCTGAAGTTGGACCTCCTCAACCCCTCACAATGGGGAGGGAAGAAAGAGGCAGAGGAGGAAGAAAAAGAAGGAAAGGAAAACGAGGAAAAGGAAAAGAAGAAGAAAGAGATTTTACCTTACTCACCTGCCCTCTTCCCCACCCAGTTCTCTGCTCTAGTCCTTTTCACCAGCATATATATATATATATATATATATATGTGTGTGTGTGTGTATATATATATGTATATATATATGTGTGTGTGTGTGTATATATATATGTATATATATATGTGTGTGTGTGTGTGTGTGTGTGTATATATATATATATATATATATACACACACATTATACCCCTATGGTGATCTGCTTCTTTTCCATGGTGATCTCCAAATAACAGGTCCCCAACCCCTGCTGGGCACATCCCACAGAAAAGGGAATGCTAAAATAATTCCTGCTAATGTAATAATTACTATTTATGTGTCACCTCCAGAGGGTAACACATTTGCATTTAATAATAGTCTTCTCCAGGCAATGCCTTAACCCAAGGGCATGAATTTAAATGGTGAGAATTTCAGATCCCACCGGACCAGTGGGGTCACTTCAAATCATTCCACGTGTAGAATGTAAATGTTTAGGGAATTAAAATAAGGAAATGGTGGGACAGAGCAGGGAAAGGAGTCAGGAGCCTCCTAGTATAAGCAGGAGTTCCTTTCAGAACTAATCTGACTTTTAGGAGATGTCTCCTCCTGTTTCTCTTACATGGAAAGATAAAATAGTGATAGCTTATATTTATGCAGAACTTTATAGTTTACAAAATGGTTTTCTTATCAACCCTGTGAGATAAGTAGCCCTTTTTATCTCCAAATTATAAGTGAGAAAACATAGTCATGTAGCATTTAAGCAAAATGCTAAGCGAAAGAGTGGCAAAAATTGGTACTCAGACTCAGGTCTTTCGTTGTCATCATGCCAGAAAAATCTATCATTTATTAAGCCATCAGTAAGCAAGCTACTAAATGACATCCTCCAGATCAATCAATGACATTCATGCAATACAATGGTTGTACTGATTTGATTACTGTGTCCCCCTCACCCTGTGGGGAGAGGAGAAAGCTCACACAGTGACAGAGCAAATGGCAAAAAACTAAACTAAGCACGATGAAAAATGTAATGTTTAGTCCTTGTCTTTGGCAAATTTTTTAAAATGCACCTTCAGATGAAGAAGGAAAGGAAGGGAAGGAGTATTTATCAAGCTCCTACTATGTGCCAGCCACAATATTAAGAACTCTACAGATATTGTCTCATTTGATCCTCATGACCACCCTGAGGTGGGTGCCATTATTACCCCCATTTTATAGTTGAGGAAACAGGCAGGCAAAGTGACTTGCCTAGGGCTAGTGTCTGAGAACAGTTTTGAACCTGTCTTCCTGACTCCAGGCCTAGTCCTCTACCTAGCTGCTTTCACCTAGCAAAGTTTACTCCCTGATAAATAATGGAAAGGGATACTGACCTGCCTGAAATAAACAATGAAGGCATCGGTAGCCTTCCAGAAGCATGCACCCAAAAAAGTAATGGAGACTCACCTCTGGAGACTTGTGGGCCAAATATAACAATATAAAATTTAATAGGGCTAAATATAAATTCCTGCACTTGCTTTTAAAGAGAAAACTATAAATATATAGGAAGGGGAAGCATTACTAGGTAACAATTTGTGAAAATGATCTGAAAGTTTTAGTGGATTGCAAGCTCAATATTTTTCGATAGTGTGAAACAGTGGCCAAAACCCTAACATGATTTATTTTTTAATAGAACCTGTTGATATCATTGGTGTTGGGGGGGGGCTTGGGGGGGTTGTTTCCATTAATAGAAGCAAAGTTTCCAGAACTAAAAAGCCAATAAATAGTCCTCCTTTACTGTGACCTGGTCAGGCAACACCTGGAACAGTGTTAGCTTCTAGAAACCCTATCATTTTGGGAAGGACACTGACAAACTGGAATGGGTGCAAAGAAGGATAACCAGGTTTGTGAAGGAAGCTAGAGACAGTGTCATACATGGATCACTTGTAGCCAGAAGAAAGGACAATAATGGCTGATGATATATGCCTGCAAATATTTGAAGGGACATCATGTGGAAGATAAATTATACTTCTACTTCACATTAGAGGGCAGAACTGGGAGCACTGAGAAGAAATTGCAAAGAAGCAAATTCTGACTCAATGTAAGGAATTACTTCTTAATAATCAGCGTGAATAAATCATAGAATAAGCTTCCTCAGAAGATAATGACAGTTCAAACCTTTATTGGAGATGAAACTTTCAAGTAAAGCTGGATAATCATTTCTCAGGGATATTATCTAGAGGATTCCTATTTGAGTATATGTTGGACTAAATTGCCTCTAAGGGTCCTTCCAAGTCTGAATCCTTTCTCAATTATCTCATTGGCTTCCATGAGTTCAATTATCATCACTATGTAGATTACTCATTAGTTTCTCTTCTGAGCTTTAGTCTTTTAATCACCAACTGTCTTTTGAACATCTCCCACTGCAAATCCATAGGCATCTCAAACTCGATACATCCAGTCTCATATTTTACTCCAAAACTCATCTCTCCTTAATTCTCCTATTTCTGTTAGGGGCTTCACCATTTTTTCAGTTGCCCAAGTTGATAATTCCAAAGTTACTTTGTAAATAGTTTTATTTTAATTTATCTATTCATCTACAGAGTGGAAACTCCAAAAGGATAAGCATTGCTTCATTCTTGTCTTTGTATCATTCAAGCCTAGCACAGTCCGATATACATACTAGATCCTGGATAAATGTTCAATGAATGAATAAGACTGTAATATTCTCTAACTTTTCATTGATTCCTTAAACAACTTTGAGAAATTTTTCCCCTTAGGCTTTTATGTTATTATCTATAAACAGGAAATATATTCCTTCTATACCTATCGACCTATATTGCCAAGAACAGAATTTCAATGATTTTTTTTAAGGTGGAAGGATTCTTAGATATTACTTAATCCTACTTCTTCATTTTACAAAAGGGAAAACTAAGGAAAAGATTGGTGAAATTACTTGCCCAGAGTTGCACAGCTAGTTAGTGACTGAAGAAGGAAAGCTATGGTCTCCTAATATCCAATCCCATGCCCTTTTTATATCTATGGTACCTAATTTAAGTTTCTAGTATTTCAAGTTGCATTCGATTATCTTGAGAAATCCCAATTTCCTAAAATGACTTAAATTCTGAGGATAGTATTACAAGTATTAAAATGTTAGAATCACTAATCCAGATGTTGTATGGCTTAAGGATAGAAAGTAGAAAAATATATACAAACAAAAATTCTATGTAAATACACACACACACACACACACACACACACACTCCTTGGTCTTCCTGGCTTTCAGATGGGCTTTCTATCTACTAATGAACACTGCTTCTCATATAAATACCATTAGGACATTTTTGATCTATTGCTTCCCTTGTATCAGTTCTTAACTTTTTTCTATAACCTAAAGATATTTTCCTACTCATTGCATGTTTCTTTCTTCCTCCCAATTCTGTATGCTGAAAGATAAAATACTTTCACTTCTATCCCATTTGTAAGGGTGAAGGAGATCAATGAAATTGACTACCCGTTACTAATTACAAATGCAGCTCTGCAGCTATTGAACCCAGTGACATCATTTCAGAGAAATTTTGATAATGTAATTATGGGGTGAGGAAAATTTGCTACAGCAAAAGAAGAAAAAAGTCCAAAGGAATAAACTTTTCAATTTACAAATTCTGATGATTATAAAGAAGTGGGCTTCTATCCCAAGACTGTTCAGAAAGAAATCCATTTTTTTCTTCATATAGATTCAATCACATATCACATATCCAACCAATGTATGGTATATCATCCAAGACCACTCCCAAAGTTATCACTTTTAAAAGAGTAAGGAATATCTATTTAGAATACCAATCACTGCTAGAAATTGAGTAAAACTAAAGCTTAATAAAATTAAGTTGCTACCATGTGTGTTTGCTCATGTGACAGATGTTAAAGTCTAATACCACATGATCCAATTAGCATACCTCTTGAAAGAGCATCATTCTTGGGTATGATTATACCATCTGTCCTAAAAGTAGTCATAATTCATGATCAGATAAGCACCAGGCCCCATTTGGCACATCTAATAAAGTGACTCTATCTTCTCAGTTGGGTTCGGGCCATGTGTGGGTAGTATTTTGACATTTTCAAATGAAATATGGACTGTAATGAAAATCACATAAACTTGGGAGGTGATGTGGGATAGAGGAAGAATAGAGTATTCTGAAGCATTCTAAGGGGTATAACTGGGAGACTAATAGGATAATGTAGAATGTATTTCCAGAAATCAGGTCCAAGAAGGTGAGAACTATTATATTGTGGTTTCCTTTTCCTAAAGAGATGAGTGAAGAGTCCAACATCTGATTTACTTAAAACTTAAAACCTGTCAAGGACTTAGAAAATATATAGTGTATACATAGTTGAGAGTCAGACAGAGTGATATAATACCTTTTCCTGGTTTTAGTTTCTACTATTCTGTGAAATACATAACCTTTAAAAGTACACCAGGGATGAATAATCATAGAAATTTATAGCTAAAGATCATCTTGTCCCACCTCCTTATTTTACAGAAGAAAAAACGAGATACTAAAAAATAAAATGACTTGTCTAAAGTGACAAGTTAGGGTCAGAGCCATGATCAGAACATCAACAGAACTCAATGGTTCCCATTCCAACTTTCTTTCTACAGCACCATATTACTTGTATGCCTACACGTACACACTGTGATTGGAGCAATGTCCTAACCCCTGCCCCCAAGCAAGTTAGGCTATTGTTCTCTTAAATGGTATTAAGGTCATCCTTGAGATCTGATTGGCTCAGGGTTCTAAAGGCATAAACTATTGATATCACATCCTTGTCTCTTGAATATAAAACACCCAAGATGAACTTCAGGCCTTCTCTGATGCTTGGCTGGTGGAAAACTACTGACAAAGGAGCTTCCCTCAGTTTAATTAACTGAAGGTGCCCTAAATGCCTATCTTTATTGTATATCATTCTTCAGTAAATCTCTAAGTAAAGCTCTTTTTGTTAATTGTTGAGAGATCTCTGAGCATCTCATTTTGTTCTAATATCAACTGACCTAAGTCAGGTCCATATATGAACTCCATCAAAGTCTTCCTATACCTCATAATGGTACAGAGGTCAACCTGAATTATTGAAGGTTATGACAATAAAGGGCAAATCCTATTAAGTCTTCCCATTCTGAAAAGGCTTCAAGTACAGACCCATTGAAGGACTATGGCTATCATTGGTTGGTTGTTGTCCTTTGTTCTCAAAGAGGACCAAAATGATGCTATGTTAGAGGCAGGTTACAATGTGTCTGACTGATTGATCAAAGCAATATGAATTCAGAATGCTCTACCACAAGTTGGGCACAAATGGTCCATGGGAACATTTGGGGTGGATTCTCTAAATTTGTCCATCTCATGTTTCTTTGGAGTTACTCAATTCTGCTTTGCTCATAAAGCATAGCACCTTCTCTGATGAGGGCATGTCATGCTAGGTGGTCTTATGCCAGTGTCTCCCACGTCATGAAAGTTTTTAAGAGAGACATTGCATCATTTTTTCTGACCATCATGTGAGCACTTGCCCTGTGTGAGTTCTCCATAAAAAATAATCTTTTAGGCAAATGTAAAGATTGGAATGACTCTACCTGCTGGAGAGCTACTGTAGGAAAGCTCCGCCATGAGGAGAAGGCATCTGAGGGCAAGCCATATGGTCAGTTCCTTGGCATCAGGAAGTGACATTTGCTCGTGGGTACTGTCTATCAAAGCTACCAGCCAATCAGCTTGAGGAGCCTCCCATTTCTGGGAGGAGGACATGAAGTAGGAAGCAGACACTGGTGGAGGGGTCCTTCCTCTTTTGGTTCCTGACCTCACCATGGTGGGTCAGATATGGGGTCTCTTAGAAATAGTCAGATTTTTACCTTTCTCTCTGATCCTAATGCTTTTTAATAAATACGTAAACACTTAAATACTCCTGGTAAAGCTCATAATTTATTGGCAACCACTCATTAGATTTTAGATAGTATAGCTAGAATTTTAGCCCCTTACACAAGCAAACATCTGGCATTCAAACAACATGGTCAGTCCACTGGAGTTGCACTCTCTGCAATAGAGTTGGACAGTTTAATTCAAGAAAGAACCTCCATGTCTGGTATATTATCCTATCAGATCATCTTCATAATCTTCCTAAGATAATTCAAATGGAAGTGATTCCATTTCCTGGCATATTCACAAGCATACAACAATGAAGTCAGCACAATGGGCTCTGTAGACCTTCAAAGTTTGATAGTCAGTCTAATACCACTTCTCTCCCGCACTTTCCTTCCAGAGCCTTCCAAACACTGACTTAGCTCTGGCAATGTGTGTGTCAACCTCATTATCATTATGTACATCTCTGGAAAGTATACTGCCAAGGTAAGTGAACTTATCCACAGTACAAACTTCTCCATTTGCTGTAACCAATAGTTCCACATATGGATGGTGTGGAGCACTATGCTTTCTTGGTGCTAATCCTTAGGCCAAAATTAACATAAGCAGCAGGAAATTTTTCCATACTTGGTTGTGTCTCAGTTTCAGAGTCTGCATTGAATGCACAGCCATCTCAAACAAACAAAAATCATGCACCAACACTCCCTCCACTTTATTTTATTTACATGTGGTCCTTATGAAAAAATGTTCAACTAGATTCTGGTTCATTGAGAGTGAGACAGAGTGAGTGAGGAATTGTTAAAATGGAACCTAGTGTGGTTGTGTAAAATATGATTTCCATTCTAAAGTTTGGTGCAAATGATTTTAAAAGTATCTGTTTTATGATAAACCCAAAGACTTCAGCTTCTGGGATAGGAACTCAGTATTTGACAAAAACTGCTGGGAAAACTGGAAGATAGTATCGCAGAAATTAGGCATAGACCAACATCTTACACCTTATACTAAAATAAGGTCAAAATGGATACATGATTTAGACATAAGAGGTGATACCATAGGTAAATTAGGAGAGAAAGGAATAGTCTACCTATCAGATCTTTGGAAAGGAAAACAGTTTTTGACCAAACGAGAGATAGAGTATATTATAAAATGCAAAATGGATGATTTTGATTATATTAAATTAAAAAATTTTTGTACAAACAGAAGCAATGCATCCAAAATTGGAAGGGAGGCAGAAAACTGGAAAACAATTTTTGAGGCCAGTGCTTCTGATAAAGGCCTCATCTCTAAAATATATAGGGAATTAAATCAAATTTATAAGAATCCAAGTCATTCCCCAATTGAGAAATGGTCAAAGGATATGAACAGGCAGTTTTCTGATGAAGAAACCAAAGCTATCTATTCCCATATGAAAAAATGCTCTAAATCTCTAATGATTAGAGAGATGCAAATTAAAACAACTCTGAGGCACCACCTGACACCTATCAGATTGGCTAAAATGACAAAAAAGGAAGATAATAAATGTTGGAGAGGCTGTGGGAAAATTGGAACACTAATGCATTGTTGGTGGAGCTGTGAGCTGATCCAACCATTCTGGAGAGCAATTTGGAATTATGCCCAAAGGGCGATAAAGCTGTGCATACCCTTTGACCCAGCAATCCCACTTTTAGGTCTTTTGCCCAAAGAAATCATGGAAGGGGGAAAGGGACCCACATGTACAAAAATATTTATAGCTGCTCTTTACGTGGCAGCAAGGAATTGGAAGTTGAGGGGGTGCCCATCAATTGGGGAATGGCTGGACAAGTTGTGGTATATGAATACAATGGAATACTATTGTGCTGTAAGAAATGATGAGCAGGAAGAGTTCAGAGAAACCTGGAGGGTCTTACGTGAGCTGATGATGAGTGAGATGAGCAGAACCAGAAGAACATTGTACACAGTATCATCAACATTGAGTGTTGACCTACTGTGATGGACTATATTCTTCTCACCAATGCAATGGTACAGAAGAGTTCCAGGGAACTCATGATAGAAGAGGATCTCCAAATCCAAGAAAAAAAAAAAGAAAGAAAGAACTGTGGAGTATAGATGCTGATTGAACCATATTATTTCTTTTGTTTTGGGTGCTGTTGTTTTTTTTTTCTATTTTGAGGTTTTGCATCACTGCTCTGATTTTTTCTCTTGTAACAGGATTAATGCAGAAATAGGATTAATGTTATTATGTGTATATATATGTGTGTGTATATATCTATATCTATATGTATAGAGATATATAGATATAACCTATATCAGATTACCTGCTGTCTAGGGGAGGGGGGAGGGAGGGGAGGGAGGGAGAAAAATCTGAAATTGTAAAGCTTGTATAAACAAAAGTTGAGAACTATCTTTACATGTAACAGAAAAAATAAAATACCTTATACATAAAAGTATCTGTTTTATAAAAGTATCTGTTTTATAAAACTCACATTTTTACCTTTCACTAGAAAGGATAAATCAGAAAACAACTGCATGTGTCCCAAATGTAATCTCAATTTCAAGAATATCTATACAGAAGGTATCTTTTGCAGAACCTCCCTATTTGCAGATAAAAGGGCCTCTGATTAAATTTGAGGAAACTCTTAAGCCACTCAAAATCATTGAATCTTGAGATAAGGAGAATAAACAAATGCCTATAAAAGTGATAACTATTTCTCCTGCCTCACTGCAGCCTTTGAAATCATTGAAGTAGTTTCTCTTAAACTAAATATCTTTTTTTAAATCATTCATTGACATTGGTTTCAATTAATTAAGTAAGTAATGGGAAAGCTTTTATCAAATACTTACCATGAGCCAGACATTGTGCTAAGCATTGGAGATAAAAATGCAAAAGTGAGCCATCGCCTAACCTCAAGAAATCAATATTTAATAGGACAAAACAACATATAATAAGTGCTGACCTGCAAAAGGACTTTTGGTCTGGGAAGTAGGGGCAGGAGCATGGTAAGGAAAAGGTCATAAGCTTTTATATAGAGCCTACTATATGCCAGACACAGTGCTATGTGCTTTTTGTATGTAAAACATTTCCTTATTAGTCATTTTGTATAAGATTTGAATAAAAGAAAAAATGAATGAAAGTTTAAAATAGCATACTTCAGTCTATATTCAATCAATATCAGTTCTTTCTCTGGAAGTGGAGAGTATGCTTTATAATTAGTCCTTTAGGATTGTCTTGGATCATTGTATTGCTGAGAATAGCTAAATCATTCATAGTTCTTCATCCAATAATACTGCTATTACTGTGTATAACATTCTCCTGGTTCTGTTCACTTCACTATATATTCAGTTCATGTAAGTCTTTCCAGGTATTTCTGAAATCATCTTGCTTGTCATTTCTTATGGCACAGTAATATGCCTTTACAATCATATACCACAGCTTGTTTATCCATTCCCTAATTGATAGGCATCCCTCTGATTTCCAATTCTTAGCCACCACAAAAAGAGCTGCTAGAAATATTTTTTTGTAAAAATAGGTCCTTTCCTTCTTCTGGATGTCTTTGGGTCATAAACCTAGCAGTAGTATTACTGGATCAAAGGGTATGAGCAGTTTCAAAGTCCTTTGGACATTGTTCTAAATTGCTCCCAGAATGGTTGGATCACTTCACAACTCTACCAACAGTGAGTGAGTCAGTGTCCCAGTTTTCCCATATGCCCTCCAACATCCAACACTTTCCTTGTTTTGTTATATTAGCCATTCTAATAGGTGTGAGGTGGTAGCTCAGAGTTTCTCTAAACAATAGGGATTTAGAGCCTTTTATCATATGACTATAGGCTAAGTGCTTTTTCCAGATACCTACTCATTTGATTCTCACAAATAACCATGGGAGGGAAATGCTGTTATTAGCCTTCATTTTACAGTTGAGAAAACAGACAGAGATAAAGTGCCTTCCCCAGGGTCACAAGACTCATAAGAGTGTAAAGGAAGATTTGAATTCAGGATTTTCTGAATCTAGATCCAATGCTCTATCTACTGCATCACCAGCTTCCTCAGAGGAATAGTAAATTGATCCCTAGTGAGGATGATTGGCATGTACTTTCTAAAATCAACAGCAGTGTTAAATTGATTAGATAGATAGATAGATAGATAGATAGATAGATAGATAGATAGATAGATAGATAGATAGATAGATATTGCTTTTCAGTTGTTTCAGTTATGTCTGACTCTTTGTGTTCCCATTTGGGTGGGGGTTTTGGCAAAGATACTGGAGTGGTTTACCATTTCCTTCTCCAAATCATTTTATAGATGAGGATCTGAGGCAAACTGGGTTAAATAACTTGCCTAGGGTCACAAAGCTAATATGTTTCTGAGGTAGTATTTAAACTCAGGTGTTCCTGACTCCAGGCCCAGTCCTCTAACCACTGTACTACCTAGCAGCCATGTATGCATGTATGTATTAGTCGGGCTAGGTGAGTTTACACTCACTTCACAATGAAGGGAGCTCGTTCCTAAAATTCATGTTTCCCTTTCTTTCTCTCTGCCTTTTGTCTCTTTTTCTCCTTATTACATCTTCATTAACTTCTAATTTCCTTCAATTATTTAAAAAAAAACATTCTAAGAAGGGGTCCATGAGCTTCACCAACCCACCAAATTGGACCCTGACTCCAAAAAAAGTTGTGAGCCCCTGTCATCTTATTATAATGCTTTATGTTTACAGCTGGAAATTGAATGTTTGTAAATTAAATCAGAATCCAGAATCAACATTTTCTTGATAGACTAGACCAGGGCCTTCCTGAAACTACTGTCTAAGGGCCAAATCCAACCTGCTGCCTGCTTTTGTAGAGCCCTCCACATGAGAATGGTTTTGATATTTTAAAAAATATGTGTATATATGTGATAAAATTTTATTTAAAAATGTAAAAATCAGGGGGCAGCTAGGTGGCATAGTGGATAAAGCACCAGCCCTGGATTTAGGAGGACCTGAGTTCAAATCCAGCCTCAGACACTTGACACTTACTAGCTGTGTGACCCAGGGCAAGTCACCTAACCATCATTGCCCAAAAACAAACAAACAAAAAAAGCAAAAGAATATAAAAATCATCTTTAGTCTGTGGGTCATAAGTGGACTATCCTTTACATACCTCCCCTCTGCCCCCCAGGTCTAAACCAATGCCCTAAAATCAGCAAGATTTGATTTAATAGGAATTAAGGACAATACTACATTTAGATTTACAGTAACTAACAAAAAAAATTCAGTGATAAAACAGTTGTTCTGGTTTGTTGTTGTTGTTTTCTAAGTGTTTGATACTGGTGAGAAAAACCCCACTGAACAGCAGACTAGCCAAAGATACTCGTGTTGATCACAATGAGGGAATTCTGACTTGACAGCAGTTCTTATTAAAAAGGCCTGGGGTAGAGAGAGGAGGTTAGTTTACCACACACTCAACATGAGCTAACAGTTTGACTCTGGTGCTAAGAATATTAATGCCATCTTGGTCTGTGTTAATAGGGTGTCCAGATCAATGGAGGTGATAATCTCATTGTACTCTCTGTTCAAGTCAGACTATGCCTGCATTATGACAAACCAGGAAGCATTCAGAGGAGGGTAAGTGGGCTATCAAGGAGCCTGGAAGTGGGAGCACATGAGAAAATAAAGAAACTGGGCATACTTAAGCTAGAGAAAAGGCTGGAGGTAAGACTTGATAGTCATGTTTGAGTCTTTAAAGGACTGCTATATGGGAGAGGCATTAAAGATTCTACCACTCTAGAGAGTATGGCCTTTGAGTAGATTGTAGAATGAGGTAGATTTCAATAAATTTTTCAACAAAGAACTTCATTTTATTCTTAGAGCTACAAACCCCACCCCCTAAAAAAAAAAAAGACTAGAATTCTATAATGAGTAGGAAGCTCAGCATAGCTGGGAGTACTCAAGCAGAAAACTAATTGACCTGTCAGGAACAATATAAAAGGTATTGTTTCTCTGGGTAAGAGGTTAGATCAATGTATTAATCAATAAATCAAAAAGCATTTATTAAGCTTCTACTATGTGCCAGACACTATGTTAGGCACCAGGGATACAAACAAAAAAGTCCCTGCCCTCCTTCTCATAAATAGATTAAGACCCCCCAGTTCCTAAATTTATTCCTCCAAATTCCTCAGTCACAACAAACTAAGTCATACATTGTTAACGACTTTCTGAAGTCCAAGCATGAAAATGACATCCCTGAGTCTGCACTCTAAACATAGCCCATCACGTGGTAGGTGACTCTGATGGCAGCACCAAACATACTAGCAGTTTGTCAGAAATTGTCCCTGTCCACTTTATGCCAGCTGCGTAGGAAGGACCTCAATGAATTATATAAAGGCTAAGATTTTTGTTCGTTTTAACTTTTTATGGCCAAGATGTCAGCTGTCACAGATGTTTACCACCATGTGTCTTGAGCATCCTGGTTGACTAAGGGAATATTTTAAGACCTATTCACCAAGAACATTGAACAAAATAAAGAAACCCACTTCCTTGAGTTTGAAACAGCTGGAGGATGGGATGGGGGAGGAGAAGCTGAGGGAAGAATAGGGAAGGAGCTAATCATATATGAAACTAGGAAGATAGGAGATCTGGTAAAAGTGGGCAATAATTGCGACATGTCCAGGGGAAAAAAGCCACAAACAAGGCACTTTAAACCTCTTGGCCTCAGTTTCCTCATCTCCAAGAGGATGGGACTGGACTTGACACCCTCCAATGCCCTTCTAGCTCTAAATCTAAGATTCTGTAAGAGCAATAGTAAAGGGCCAGACTAGAAACACTCGAAGTGTATATAGCCCATCCCCAAAGGAGACAGGCACACTTCACCCACTCCAGAGAATTGGCACAGAAAGTTGCTCCTCAGATCTGCCCTGTCTTTGCCTACCCCAACTCAGGTCATGCCCCTTTTGGTATAGTAAAAATGGAAGAGCGACAGGGCAAGAAAGAAGTGGCAAGGCAGAAGGTATAGGAAACAGTCCTGAAAAGTTAATAACCTTCTTTCTCATCCTTTCTGCATGACACCTAGTCATAGATCCTGACCAACCCAAAGCCAACTCCATCTCTAGATAAAGGTCAGTTTGAGTTGTGGGAAGCATTTCTCAACTTGAGATCCTCTAAGGAGGGACCCCATCAACCCAGATCCAAAAGCAGTAGAATACAGGGGCTATAAGAACCTTTTTCTACTATAAGCTCATACTTCTAGTCCTGAAAGCTTCCCAACACAACACAGGTAGTATTTTTCATTGTCCTAACATCATCTTGTATAGAATTATCCAGCAACAAATGAGCTATTATACATATAAATGTGAGTGTATTTTGCCAAGCATTTCAGATCCAAGCACTAGTCCAACTTATTTTTGGTATCAGAACCCTAAATATGTAAATGAACCAAGACAGGGCTCAAAGTAACCTCAGGGCACCAAGTGCAGGAGACAAAGAGGAAAGGAATATAACTGAATATGCACATGGGGAATAAATAAATGTGTGGAAAAAAAATATGATACAGTGAAAAGAGAACTCACTTGGAGTCAGAGACCTGAGCCCAAGTACCAGGTCTACTGGGAAAGTCATAATTACCCTTTGCCTCCATTTCTTTTTTTCTAAAATGGACATAATACTACTCAATGTTTCTTCCTGATTAGAAGCCCTAGGAGCCACTTTGGGTTCTGAGAGGTGACCTTTGGTCTTATTTTGCCTAACACCAAGACCACCTCATATCCAGGCTATGAGCTCCAATGCAGTCTCTGGTGCCAGTAAACAGCACCCCTCCTCCCCATACAGACACATACCAGTGGTGGGGCAATGAGGGTTAAGTGACTTGCCCTGGGGCCAAATTTGAACTCAGGTCCTCCTGACTCCAGGGCCAGTGCTTTATCCACTGTGCCACCTAGCTGCCCCATACATATGTTTTCAAGCTCCCTCTATGTATTGTTTTCCCCAACTAGAAAGTAAATTCAAGGGCAGGTACCATCTGGCAAGTTTCTGTTTGTATCCCCAAGGACTTTGCCAGAAGCCCTTAGTAAATAATAAATAAATAATAAAATAGTAAATAATAAATGATTACTGGGTGGATAGATACATGGATGGATGAATCTCAATCACTTAGTCACTAAACATTTATTAAATACCTACTATGTTCCAGGTACTGTGGTGGGGATACAAAAAGAGACAAAAGGCAGTCCTTGCCCTGAAGGAGCTTATGGTCTAATGAGGGAGACAGCAGGCAAACAAATGCAGTGGACCCTCATTACTCATGGATTCTGTATTTGCAAATCAACCTACTCCCTAAAATTTATTTGTAACCCCAAAATCGATACTCAAGAGCATGTTTGCGAACTCACCTTTACATAAAGCAGCAGAAAAGTATGAATGCAGAGGTTCCCATGTGAGCTCAAAGTAGCCAACTTCTGCCTTTCTATTTCAGCTCCCAAACTGTAAACGAGTATCCTTTTCACCATCTATTTAGCGCCATATTTTTGTGTTTTTTGTTGGTGATTTCACTGTTTAAAAAAAGCTCCAGGTATAGTGCTAAGTGCTGTCTAGTATTCCTGAGTACAAAAGGTAGAAGAAAATATATATTAGATAAACTTCATTCAGGCATAAGTTATAGTGCTGTTGGCCAGGAGTTTAATGTTAATGAATCAACAGTATAGTGCATATAGAAAAAGTAAGAGGAAATTTGTCAATCTGCATGTCGGGCAACTTTGGAAGGTGTTAAAGTAAATGTGATCAGAGGTTCATAGGAACCTAACCCCGGAAACAATGGTTCTGCATTCACTAATTCAGTGTTTGTAGTGACTATAGAACATAACTAACATGAATGATAAGAATCCATTGTAAATAGAAAGAAAGCTATAAATTAGATAAATAGAAAATAATTAACAGAGAGTAGACACTAGAATTAAGAGGGGATGGGAAAACCTTCCTGTAAAAGAATTTTAGTTGAGACTTAAAAGAAGGCAGAGAAGTAAGTAGGTGGACTTGAGGAGGCAGAGCCTTCCAGGCATGAAGGGGGATGTTGTTGTTTGTCCTTTGTTCCTGAAGAGGGACATGACTTCATGGTGATGTCATGACTTACCCTGAATTGGATTAAAATGAGGGAGGGCTGTGCAAGATCACAAACATCACTCTCTCCTCCAGAGCCTTCTGGGTCAAGATAGATAGATATCAGGACAACTGGAGATGGCCCAGATGTTTAAGGCAACTGGGATTAAGTGACTTGCCTGGGGTCATATAGCTAGTGTCTGAGGTGAAATTTGAACTCAGGTCCTCTCAACTTCAGGGACAGTGTTCTATCCACTGCACCACCTAGCTGCCCCTGACAGCCACAGAAAATGCCTGGAGCCAAGAATAGAATGTCTTGTTTGTGGAACAGCCAGAAAACCAGTGTCACTGGATCAGAGTATGTGTCAAAATGTAAGGTATAAACTAGAAAGGTAGGAAGATTCTAGGTTATGAAGAACTTTGAAGGCCAAATAGAGCATTTGATATTTGATCCTGGAGGTAATGGGCACTCTAATTTATTGAGTAGGGAGGTGATATGGTCACTACCTGCATTTCAGGAAAATCACTTTGGTGCTGAATGGATTGGAGTGGGGAGAGACTGGAGGCAGGCAGATCCACTAGCAGGGTATTGCTATCTATCTATCTGTCTGTCTGTCTGTCTGTCTGTCTGTCTGTCTGTCTGTCTGTCTGTCTGTCTGTCTATCTATCTATCTATCTATCTATCTATCTGTCTGTCTGTCTGTCTGTCTATCTATCTATCTGTCTATCTATCTGTCTATCTGTCTATCTATCTGTCTATCTATCTATCTGTCTGTCTGTCTATCTATCTATCTATCTATCTATCTGTCTGTCTGTCTGTCTGTCTGTCTGTCTGTCTGTCTGTCTATCTATCTGTCTGTCTGTCTATCTATCTATCAGTCTGTCTGTCTGTCTATCTATCTATCTGTCTATCTATCTATCTATCTGTCTGTCTGTCTGTCTGTCTGTCTATCTATCTATCTATCTATCTGTCTGTCTGTCTGTCTGTCTATCTATCTATCTATCTATCTATCTGTCTGTCTGTCTATCTATCTATCTATCTATCTATCTATCTATCTATCTATCTATCTGTCTATCTATCTATCTATCTATCTATCTATCTATTACCACTAAATGGGTTCTTGAAAACATCCCTCTTTCAAAGAATTACTTTCCCACACAATCCAATCAAAATTTAAGTAAGTTTTTATTATTTGGCATACAGAGATATGATCAGGAAAAGAAGCCTAGACTTCAACTCCCAGTGGGGTACAGGTTTATGCCATATTCCTTAATCAGATATCCATAGAGGTATGGGAGGAGAAGTCTAACTTCAACTCCCAGAACAAAGGAGAAGATGACAATTTTATAGAGGCGAGAAGGGGGTGGGGGGAGAGACCTAGGACTGAAAAGTTACAACAGCCTGGAAAATGATGATGTTAGCTATTTGGATACATTAATAATAAAAATTCCACATTGAGATTATTGTCACTAACTGGTCCTAATCGCACAGCAAACACGACTGGCTCCCAACTAAGCTCATGCTGTAAATTCAAGGCTCCCAGCTTTCTAGGTGTCCCTCCCATGTCTGCTTTTATTATCTGTTTGACCAACCACTACCTGGTTAATCAACTGCTTTGCTTCTCCAAGGAAGAGTAATCTCTAACTGACCCCAGCAAGCTGATCAACCATATTTCTCCATGGTCATAGTGTCCCCCTCAGGGCCAGAGCATCCCTAACTGGACTTAGGCCTACCAGGCTGCTACTACATATCTATCTACCTACCTATCTATCTACCTACCTACCTACCTACCTACCTACCTACCTATCTATCTATCTATCTATCTATCTATCTATCTATCTATCTATCTATCTATCTATCTATCATACTAACTACCCCACAGATTTGTTGTGAGGATCAAATTAAGCAACACATGAAAAATACTTCTTTTAACCATAAAACAATATATAATTATCACTACATCACCATCTTGCCTAAGGCCAGTCTTGCTTCATCAGAGAGTTAGAAGGCTGGTCTCTCATCTAACAGTAATTTTTCTAACATGACAAGGTCTACACTTTTGTTTCTGGCTAGAATGTATGATTTACCTTTGATGTCTTTCATTGGGAGGTAAGAAACATTACCGTTCTTCCCACTTATTTGGTGAATAGTGACAGTTGAAATTGGGATGAGAATAGTAAAAAGAAATTATTTCCCCTAGTCCCATAAGTATACCCCATTCATTCCAGACATTAGTTAAATAATCCTCTCCCTACCTTTGTACTTGAAAATTAAAATTGAAAAAGTAATGAAAGCCAAAAGTTGTAGTAAAATATGTGTGTATGTCTGTATGCATGTATATATGTACCTATACATGAACACATATATACACAGATAAATATATCAAGCCAATCTAGTTTAGTAGCATAATAATAGGGTCCTAAGTCCAAGTCATGGGAAGTGACCTACAAGGATTGTTTCTTCTTCTGATAAGGAGATATTCAGTACATTTTAGTTCCAGAAGTAGTAACTATGTGCCAGACACTTTGCTAGGCAATAAGGATATAAAATCAAATGAAAAATAAAAGTCCCTTTCCTCAGGGAGCTTATATTCTACTTGGAGGGTGATAACCATATGTAATAAGCATGTATCATCTAATTTCAATATCACAATGACCCTATGTAGTTATACAAGCATTATTTCCATTTTACAAATAGAGAAGCTGAAGTTCAGTGATACTCCGTGACTTTCCCATAGACATATAGCCCATAAGTGTCAAAGGTACGATTTGACCATAGTTCTTTCTGACTCTGAGTCCAATAGTCTTATCAACTCTATGATGCTTGACACCTAAAATAACTACCATTTAAAACTACCATAGAGGGGCAGCTAGGTGGCACAGTGGATGGAGCGCCGGCCCTGGAGTCAGGAGTACCTGAGTTCAAATCCGGCCTCAGACACTTGACACTTACTGGCTGTGTGACCCTGGGCAAGTCACTTGGCCCCAATTGCCTCACTCAAAAATAAATAAATAAATAAACTACCATAGAGAGATTTTAAAAATTAAAATTAAATCACTCAGATATAAAGAAAGATGTAGATGAAGATGTAGATGATTGGAAGAGAGAGGGAGAGAGGGGAGGGAGGGAGGGAGGGAAGGAAGGAGAGAGAGAGAGAGAGAGAGAGATATTGATTGATTGATTGATTGATTGATTTACCCATCTATTGAGTAGGAACTACTGAATAACATTCTGGTGGCAAGAAAGAAGTAGATCCTTGGTAGAGCCTTGGCCTAAGTTTGAAGGGCTAATTCTGAAGGTTGGAGAAGTCAAGTTAATAAGTTCACAAGCATTCATTAAGCACTTATTATATGCCAGGCACTACTAGCCTAGGAATACAAATACAAGCAAAAGGAAAGGTAGCCCCTGCCCTCAAAATAGCTTACATTCTAATGGGGGAGTGGTAGCTGAGAGCTGTGGACAAGTATTTATTAAGTGCTTACTACTGCTCTATGCTAAGTGCTGGAAATACAAAGAAAGACAAAAACATGGTTCCTGCCCTCAAGAAGCTTACATTCTACTGAAGAGAAACAACTTGCAAAAACAATTGTATTTACTCAACGTATATGGAGTAAATGGAAGGTTATCTCTGAATGGAGGCACTAACAATGGAGGGGGGGCCAAGAAAGGTCTCCTACAGAAGTTGAGATTTGAGTCTTCAAGGAAACCATATAAACCAAGAAGTAGAGGTGAGTTGGAAGAGCAGCCTAAACATGGGAGACAGCTAATGAAAAGGCAGAATCAAAAGGAGGAGTGTCATGTGAGAGTGACATCATGAAGGCTAGGGTTGCTGAAGAGTAAACTAAAGAGACAACTAGGTGGAGCAGTGGATAGAGTGCCAGGCTTGAAGACAGAAAGAACTGGGTTCAAATCTGACCTCAGGATCCTAGACGAGTCACTTAACCCTATTTGCCTTGGTTTCCTCATCTGTAAAATGACCTGGAGAAAGAAAAAGAAAACCACTCCAGTATCTTTGCCAAGAAAACACCAAAAGGGGTTTGGGGGAGTAAAAATATAAGAAGAATAAAAAAGTTAGAAAGAGCCAGCATGTGAAGGGCTTTAAGTGTCAGATGGGATTTTTATGTATACCTGAAGGTAATAAGGAGCCACTAGAGTTAAATGAGTAGGGGGAGGAGGGGTAGGTAAGGGGAAGATGAATTGGGATAGGGAGATATGATAGGGAAACCAATTAAAAGGCTGCTACAATAGGCCAAGCATGAGATGATATGGGCCAGTACCAGGATGATGGCTATGTGAATGGACTAAAAGGTTATATATTATGAAGATAGAGATGACAAGACTTGTCTATCCAGGGAGTAAGGTAGCAATTGCCATGGCAAATGAGGGTTCCGATATTTAATTCAGCAAACATCCATTAAGTGCCTACTGTGTTCAAAGCATTGCACTAGATGCTAGATGCTCTGAGGGAGAGGCTTAGAAAAATATAATGTGTATACATTGTAAGAATATTTTATTAATTTAGGGCCTAATTTGACTGGGGGACCTAATCTGACTGGAGGACTAATCTGGGGACTTTTGACTAGCTGGCTATTTGACTGCTATTAATTTAGTATGAGCCGTTTAAAAATATCTCCACACTGCTCCGCTCCCAAATTGATAAGTAAAAGATTAAGAAGCCTCTTAACTAAATAATCAAAGCAGGGGAAGCTAGGTGGTGCAGTGGATAGAGCACCAGCCCTGGATTCAAGAGAACCTGAGTTCAAATCTGGCCTCAGACACTTGACACTTAACTAGCTGTGTGACCTTGGGCAAGTCACTTAACCCCAATTGCCTCACCAAAACCAAACCAAAACAAACCAAAATAAAAGAAACAAAAAATGATAATAATCAAAGCAGAATTTATTTATAAAAATCAATATAAACGATAAGGGTTAAGAAATGCAAATTATACAACCTGTATGCTTTTAATATAATAAGGGCCATTGCAGCCTCTTGCCTTAGGGTATGCTCCAACTTGCTCCAACTTTCTCCAACTTTCTCTTTTTCTCTTTCACTCCAGCTCCCCTGCGCTTTCACTTTCACTGCTCAGCTCCTTTCTTCTAACTCCAAGCCCCTTTCACTTTGTCCACCCTCCTGAAAAGCCCATTAGCTTCTTCACCTCTGTTGCCAACCCCCTGGCATCTCTAGCATCTCTGTATCGTAGCCCTTCCTCACTTTCTCCCTTCTGTACCATCTCCCCCCTCTCTCTTGTCAGCCCCATTTTTATTAACCTGCTCTCCCAGGCGAAACCCAGGCTCAGCCACCCCCAGGGCCAGCCAAGCCCTGTGCTTCATGAGCCAGCAGCTGGGGCTGGGCGAAGCTAACCCCAGCGTCCCTGAGGGTTTTCGTGGGCCTTTCCACTGTGGGAACAGGGCCATACCGTGCCACACCCATGGCTCGGGTTTTTGTCTGCTCAGTTTAGCCCGGCTCAGAGGCCTCCCTGCAGCTGAAATGGAGGGAGAGGGGCCCTAGCCCCTCTTACACAGAAAAACCCCTGCGGGCCTAAGGCTTTTTAATGTCAGCCCAAAGGCAGGGTCCCCAAATCAAAATAAATTTCCGCGACAAGATACAAGGTAGAAAGTGACAGGAGCAAAAGAAAACCAGGTTTATTATGAAATAATCTGAGGAATTCCCCTGTGATCTCTGTGAATTCTCATCTCATCCAAGCCAGATTCAAATGTTCCCATTTCTACAGAAAAAAAAAAAAAAAAGCTGTGGCAGAAGGCTCTACACTCCCTAACAAACTGGAACAAGTCTGGGAGAAAGGGGAAGGCAAGGGGGAGAGCTTTGAGGTGAGTATCATGTGACTATAGCTCCATTTCCTCCCCTGCACTCCAAAATAGACCACACACACCAAGTACAAGTGGTAGAGTAAGGTCCTGTTAAATCAGGCACAAACAGGACTCCAACTCCCATGTACAAAATAGATTTAACATTAGAAAATCAACACTTGAAAGATCACTGATTAAAAATTGTCTATGAATGATTATCTCCCTTCTGGTGCAGCTGCTATGTCCCTATATGATTTGGTCAAGTCACAAGGTTTTGAGTAAGCAAGGAGGGTAAAACCTATCTCTAGTTCAAGTCTCAATATGCCTGGGCCACAGACACACAAATAGCAACATCACCCCTTTTATAAGGCCAAATCTAAGGTTTATTTCTCCATTTCTCTAAACTATGTAATTAAACCAAAATGAAGAGTTATTCTAACTGAAGACTGGCCAGCCCATGTCCCTAGGGCTCTTCAAGACTTTATTATAATTCTTGGAGGAGGGTCAGCTGGTGGAAAGGCATGAAGATAGGAGAAAAAAATGCTTTAATACCTAAAGAAATTAGGTACTAGCATTTGTAGAGTTACTGCAACTCTTCACTGATGGTATCAGTGAATCCTGGTACCTACCCCTTGTTTAGAAGGGTCATCCTTGAGCCAAGTGTTTTGGGGCAAGCTTGCAATCCTAGTTACCAAGGAGGCTATTATTGGAAAATCTTTTGAGCTCAAGGAGGTCTGAGCTGCAGTGAGCTATACTTCTCAGATAGCCACAGTAAGTTTGGCATTATTATTGTGAGCCTCCAGAAGCTGGCTATCTAAGGAAGATTAAACCAGCCCAGGTCAGAAACAGAGACTTTAACTTCTTGCTGGGATGAGACTGGGTGAAACCAAACTTTCAAAAAAATTAAATGAAAAGTCATCCTTGTTTTAATCTCTAATAGCAAGCAGGTAATATATTTAGCATTATAGTGCCCAAACAAATTACATCTGTAGAAAACTTGTGAGTTCCATTTTTAAAAAATTTTCCTTCAAAGCAAGGTAAAATCAGTTTCTACCAGATAACTAATAAAAATGTACTGCCTAGGGCTGGCAAACTATAGACTTTTTGTAAATAGTTGCTAGGCTTATAGAGCTAAAAAATTTAGTTTTTATATCTGATCACTTCAGCACTTCTGGGGAGGGGGGCATCACATACAAAGGACACTTGTGGTCCACCCCCAGCAAGGCATTTCACTGGACTTTGCCCCAAGCCGAATATACCACAACCTGCCCTTCTAATGATCATATCAAACATTTGTAAGGTAACTGGTTGGAGTGAGAAGTATAGATTATATACTTCTAGCATATAATATATATATATATATACTATATAAGTATGTAATAAGTATACTTATAAATAATAAATATATAAGAGTATATACTTCTAGAAGTATAGATTAATACATAATATTCAAGATCAGGCTTTGAATAAACAGGCCTCAAGCTAAGTATTCAACCTTGTCTCCAATGACTGCTAACCATTCCTCATCACCAATAGAACTTCATGGACACATTCTTATCTATAACATATTAATCTCTGTCAGGTCTTGTCTCCCTTTAGACTATACTCTCTTTGATGGCAGGAACTAAATCTTATTTATCTGTGTATCACACCGAGCACTTAGGGACATAAACATTTCTTATGTATGCACATTACCATATCTACTGAAACAGGACAGAGCAAATCTTTCATTGCTGAACTAAACCCAATGCTTATCTTTGTATTCTCAGTATTGAGCACAATGCCTGGAATATAATGGGTGTTTAATAAATGCTTAGAAGGAATATAAGCCCTCTACTGTAGGCAAGCTAGTTTCCTCTGTGTACTTTAGAAATGCCCTCCTGGGGGCAGCTAACTGGTGTAGTGGATAAAGCACCCACCCTGGAGTCAGGAGTACCTGAGTTCAAATCCAACCTCAGACACTTAACACTTACTAGCTGTGTGACCCTGGGCAAGTCACTTAACCCCAATTGCCTCACTAAAAAAAAAAGAAAGAAAGAAAGAAATGCCTTCCTCTCCTGTCTATCCAAATCCTTCCCATTCTTTAAAATCTACCTCTTCCATGAACATTTCCCTGATGACTTCAGCTCGCAATAAAATCATATCACAGGATTAGAAAGCTCAGTTCCAAGAAAAATGGTCATTATTGGCCATAATTTATTTTGGCACAATCATATGCTACATTTTTGTTCATATATGCACATCTAGTAGATAAGCTCCTGGAAACAGGAGTCGCTCTCATACTATCCTAAGCATCATGGCATCATGAATAGGAGGCTAGCCTTGGAGTCAGGAAAACATGGAGACTTTAAACACTGGTTGGGTGACCATAAGGAAGACACATTCTGGAGTAGCTAGGTAGCGCAGTAGATAGAGTACTAGCCCTCGATTCAGGAGGACCTGAGTTCAAATCTGGCCTCAGACACTTGACACTTACTAGCTGTGTGACCCTGGGCAAGTCACTTAACCCCAATTGCCTCACCAAAACAACAACAACAACAAACTACCCAAATAATAACAACAGTCATAAGAGTACTGATAATATTTGGGGCAGCTAGGTGGCGCAGTGGATAGAGCACCAGCCCTGGATTCAGGAGGACCTGAATTCAAATGTGGCCTCAGACACTTAACAATTATTAGCTGTGTGACCCTAGGCAAGTCACTTAACCCCAATTGCCTTACCAAAAATTTTTTTTAAAAAATTAAAAAAAAAAAAAGGAAGACACATTCTCTTAGTACCCCCTAGACAATTTTGGGTATTGATAACATGCATCTGTGGTGAAAATCTCCATACTGGGAGCTTACCACATAGACAATCACAGGCCTGAAATACTCCCTGCCTTCCCCCTCCACTCCTCAAAAAGCACCTGATTTGGTGATTTACTCATTTTTTGCATAAGGATAAAATCTGCATTCTTTCCCTCACTGAACCTTAATCTAACTCCCTTAACTCTACTTTAAAAAAAGTTTTCTATCCTTTCTTGCCCATCTTAAATCATCTCCCTTATGTTCTCAGCTCAATTTTGCAACTAGTACCTAAAGATAAAGTGGAAATATCTATCCTCCCCTGGATCTAGGTTTCAGAAGTAACACAAATCTTCTAAGCAATCACCAGGTCCTTACT
Source organism: Dromiciops gliroides (assembly GCF_019393635.1). Taxonomy (NCBI): domain Eukaryota; kingdom Metazoa; phylum Chordata; class Mammalia; order Microbiotheria; family Microbiotheriidae; genus Dromiciops; species Dromiciops gliroides. The sequence continues at coordinate 126,217,174 of NC_057862.1, forward strand.
TGTATTTTTTCCCTGTTGCAATTCAGTTATTTACATATTAGAGTGGTTATTAGAGGAGAGGATTCACTGATGCAGATTTGACATTCAGATGTCAGCTTCTCCATAAATAAGGTCAACTGTGATGAGGACACATGTTAGTCTCCAATTACAGTCTCTTAATGCCTAAATGATGCTAATGGGAGGCATCTGCCACCACCATCATCCGGGATCATAAAAAAGAGATACTACTCAGTGCCAACATAGATTTTTCCCATTGCCTTTTCACAACTTTTTGGCTCCTAAGGAAAGCATATTTTCCATTTGACTCCATGGAATAGTGCAGCAGTCAGGAAAGACAGCCCTCTTATAATACAATTTCCTTGAAGCCCTGTCAACACAACCACATACTAGGCCATGTCAACCCCAATCACCCAGAATTTTACAGATACAGAGGCAACATCTATTCAAGGAAAGTAACCCAGAAAATGAGACAGCCTGGGCTAACTGTAGCAACTCTGGGCTCAGGGGATGTTTCTCCAGCCAGGGCCATAGATAATAGAATGTTATGATAGAACTGGAAGGGACATGAGAAATGGATCAGCTGGTTCAAATCCTTCATTTTATAGAAGAAGAGGCAGAAGTATAAAGAAATTGCAACTTCCCCAAGATCACACAGCTTGTTAGTGGCAAAACCAAGCCCATAACTCAGGTGTCCTGACTTTTCTAGTGTGGTGTGTTACATTGGAAGGAGAAGTAGCCTGGCTATCAGGAGAGATTGATTTTGGTATTACTAGAAGGAAAATTGACTCTGCAGTCAGATGACCTGAGTTCAAATCCTACCTCTAATAGTTAATAGCTGCAAGATTTGGGGCAAATCACTTGATCTCTTTAAGCCTGAGTTTCCTCATCTATAAAATAAGGAGGCAGGACTAAATGACCTCCAATGTCCCTTCCAGCTCTAAAGTTATGATTCTAGGATTTTATGTTCAATGCTATTGACAACAGAAAGCTGCCTCCTCTTGTCTCAGCCACACCACTTCCTTGTAGGGAAGCCAGATCTGTGCCTCTGGCTAGAGCTGGGGGAGAAAGGATGAATGGATAAGGTCCATTCCAGAAACCAGAAGGTAACTTGTTGGCATTGTGTAAATTTATTTTGATTTGGGGACCCTACCTTTAGGCTGAGATTAAAAAGCCTTAGGCCCTCAGGGTCTCTCCCCCTCCTCCTCAGCTTCAGCTGAGTGAAAAAGCCCCATGGGCTATACAAGATGCCAGGTCAGACAGCTGGGGGGGAAAAAAAGCCCCCAGCTCCCTCCGACCTGAGCGGAGCTATCTGAAGGATAGCCTGTGCTGAGGCATGAGGCTGGAGAGCACCCCCCCCACCAGCTGCAGCTCTGGCTGGCGCATTAGCTTGGTCTGTGGGGGCGAAGGAATCCCTGAGATTTGAGTGGAGAGAAGAAAAGGTATATATAGACCTGGGAGTTAGACAGAAGAAAAAAAGGGGGAGACTCGAGGACGGACTAAAGGAGGAAGGAGGGGCTGACTAGAGGGGAGCCAGACAAGGACGGAGGAGAGTTCGGTTTGGAAAAGGAGAGACAGGGCTGACAAGGTTACAGGCCTTAATACAAACCAGGGAAAGTGTAACATGCCCTGAGGCCGGAGGCTGCTAAGGCCCTTATTGTATTCAAGAAGTTCAAGGCGCAGCAGGTGGGAAAGAGACACAGTGGAAAGAGACTACAGGAAAGCAGTCAGGTTGTACATTTTATTTTCCTGTATTCTTAATTTCAAATAGTATCTCATAAATAAACTCTGCTTGGATTATTTAGTTAAGAGACTTCTTAATCCTGTGCTTATCAATTTGGGAGTGGAGCAGTGTGGTGGAACTTTATAAATGGCCCACATTAAATTAACGAAGTCAAATAGCCAAATAGTCAACAGTCCCCAGTTTAGTCCTCCAGTCAGATTAGCCCCCCAAATTAGGCTAGTCACCAAAAATATTTTTACATTTGAATGGCGACCACGAAGGGACTTACGGCCCAATTATAATTTTTCTAAGTTTATCATTTTTCATATAATAATAATTTTTCATAAATCCAATTATATATAATTTTCCAGGTTAGTTATAGTTATTAATAATTAATTTTTTTGTACAGCATTACACATCTGCCAGGGATGGCTTAGCAGGCTGACTCCTGACAAGCCCTCAGCAAAAGTTTTTAAATAGGAAAACTTTGTATTTAGCCTCCTTCTATGGCCTAATTTATGTTGTTCAGTCATGTCCAACTCTCCAAGACCCCATTTTGGAGTTTTCTTGGCAAAGATTCTGGAGTGACTTGCCATTTCCTTCTCCAGATCATTTCACAGATGAGGAAACTGAGGCAAACTGAGTTAAGAAATTTGTTCGGGGGGGGCAGCTAGGTGGTGCAGTGGATAGAGCACTGGCCCTGGAGTCAGGAGGACCTGAGTTCAAATCCAGTCTCAGACACTTAACACTTACTATCTGTGTGACCCTGGGCAAGTCACTTAACCCCAAAGAAGAATTTGCTCAGTTTCACACAGCTAGTAAGTGTCTGAGGCTAGATTTAAACTCAGGAAAATGAGCCTTCCTGATTTCAAGCCCATTGCTCTATTCACTGGGCCACCTAGCTGCCCATTTATATATGTCTGTACTAGTTGTAGGTTTCAGTTAGCAGTAAAATAGATCAGAATAGATAACTATGACCTGGACATGAGGCAGGTTCAACAGGGCAGTGAAAGTCCCAGAAGCCCCTTCATTGGGAGACTATAGAATCATAGATTCAGAACTAGAAGGAACTTCAAAGTTCACCTGGTACAAAGATAGGAGTATAGTGCAGTAGAAAGAAGGCTGAAATATCACTGCTAGGTTCATATTCCAAAGAGAAAAAGACCTATTTGTAAAATATGTATATATATATATATATATATTTCTGGCAGCTCTTTCTGTGGTGGCTAAATTTGGAAATCAAAGGGATGCCCATCAATTCGGGAATGGCTAAACAAGCTGTAGTATATGATGGTGATAGAAGATTATTGTGCTATAAGAAATGACTAACAGGATGATTTCAGAAAAGCCTGGAGAGACTTGTATGAACTGATGTATAGTAAAGTGAGCAGAACCAAGAGAACTTTGTGCACAGAGACATAAATATTGTTTGATGAAGAACGGTGAATGACAACTATTCTCAGCAATACGATGATCCAAGAAAATCCCAAAGGATTAATGATGAAGCATACTATCCATCTCCAAAGAAAGAACTGATATTGATTGAACAGATACTGAGGCATGCTATTTTTCACTTTCTTTCATTTTTTTCTTTTATTCAAGTTTTCTCGTAAAAAATTACTAATGTTATGTTTTACGGAATTGTACATGTATAAACCACATTGGATTGCTTATCACTCAGGAAGAAAGCAGGGGAGGGAGGGAAGGAGGGATAAAATTTGGAACTCAAAATTATAAATAAAAATGTTTATTATTAAGAAAGGAAGGAAGGAGGAAGGAAGGAAGGAAGGAAGGAAGGAAGGAAGGAAGGAAGGAAGGAAGGAAGGAAGGAAGGAAGGAAGGAAGGAAGGAAGGAAGGAAGGAAGGAAGGAAGGAAGGAAGGAAGGAAGGAAGGAAGGAAGGAAGGAAGGAAGGAAGGAAGGAAGGAAGGAAGGAAGGAAGGAAGGAAGGAAGGAAGGAAGGAAGGAAGGAAGGAAAGAAAGAAGGAAAGAAGAAAGAAGAAAGAAAGAAAGAAAGAAAGAAAGAAAGAAAGAAAGAAAGAAAGAAAGAAAGAAAGAAAGAAAGAAAGAAAGAAAGAAAGAAAGAAAGAAAGAAAGAAAGAAAGAAAGAAAGAAAGAAAGAAAGAAAGAAAGAAAGAAAGAAAGGAAGGAAGAAAGAAAGAAAGAGGAGAAAGAGAGAGCGAGCGAGAGCGAGAGAGCTGAATTGGGAGCCAGATATATATGGATAGAAACTATGCCTGTGACATGATTGGTCTAGGGAATTCCTACATCAAGAAGCCTTCTACCAATGTAGGTCAGCACCTTTTCTGTGACCATTAATCTTATGGATGTGCCTGGAGCAGTGAAAGATTAAGTGACTTGCCCAGGGTCACACAGCCAGCATCTATCAGATACCAAGCTTGAAAGAATTTCCTAGCTTACAGGGTAGCTCTTTATACACTTAACAAGGCTACATCTCTGAGGAACAAGGACAAATCCTAGCTCTTCCCTTACTTTCTGTGTGTCTTTGGACAAGTACCCTAACCTATCTAGACCCCAGTTTCCACAATCGTAAAATGAGGAGATTGAACTAGATGACCTCTAAAGTCCCTTCAGTCTTCAGATCTATGATCCTAGGTCATCAGTGAACTTTTAAAAGTCTAGTTTAGGATAAGCAGATTTCTCCTTAGGTTGGAAAAGCACAGCATTAAAGAGGTCTGGGGGCAAATAATAGGTCTGCTTCAGGGACTCCCTAGGATTAGGGGGCTAAGGCAAGACCCTAAATCCTGAAAAAAATGTGGTTAACATGGTATATAACTAATTCACTGGGAGTGGGATGTGAGACAGGGACCAACTTAGTCACAAGGAAAAAAGCAAGATTCCAGTGCTCAGAACATAACACAAACTTTCTAGCTTTACCCCTTTGTGATATCTTGTGGGGTCTTTCCCCTACTTGCTCAACTCCCTGTAGTGGAGAATTTCCCCATGCCTGACTCCCAACACAAGTTTTACACACACACACACACACACACACACACACACACACACACACACACACACACACACACACGCTATGGGTTTCTATGAACTCACTGCTCTCTGGGGATGGTGCTTCTACCTCAAAGGTATATAAAGCAGGAGGTAACAAGTGCATTCTCTGGTTGTTAATTCTGTGATATGATGTTTCTGGATCCCTGAAATTTATCAATCTCTCTTTTCCTTTGGATTTGACAAATTAATTGTTAGGTCACTGGGTTTTTATCAACCAATCTTCTCTTCCACACTTTACAAAGTTGGTTTTATAATATTTTTGTTAGATCCCAGGATTTTTACAAGTCTTTCTCAACAAAACTTGCCAAAAACTACGCCCAACTCCCTGCATGCAAGAGGGAAAGAGTCACAGATTTATTGCTCTTTGAAAATAAAAATGTTAGCCTATGGCTGCTCCACCTTCAGAAGTTTCATTGAATGGAAATGAATCTGAAAATTAGGGGATGAGATTCTGTGACTGTGACACAAGTGGAAGCCTGACTGAGGGATCTGATTACAAAATAGATGCTGATGGTAGTAAATACAATCATCTGAAAGCCTGTCATTGGGGACTTCCTTCACTGGAATGAGATGTACTGAACCATCTAGTTCTGTGGTAAGTGTATTTTGATTTTCCACTTTGGTTCAGGGTATATGTGTGCTTGGCAGTGTTAGAAACTTCCCCATTTTCTACCTATAAAGTTGTGCTGAGAGGCATCCTGAAATAATGATTCTTAGAAATCAGACCTTGGAGTCAAACTAAGGTTCAAGGGCCTCCTCTGACATAGATTGGCTGTATGACCCCAAGTAAGTCACTCATGGTCTTAGTGACCTAAGCAAGTCTCTTTTCCTTTTGTTTCTTTTATTGGAGGCAATTGGGGTTAAGTGACTTTACCCAGGGTCACACAGCTAGCTAGTAAGTGGCTGACCCCATATTTGAACTTTGGTCCCCCTGATTTCAGGGGCAGTGCTCTATCCACTGAGCCACCTAGATGTCCCCTAAGCAAGTCTCTTAAGACTATAAGTTTCAGAAAAGTTGCTGACCTGAATTGGTAGAAGTACCCCAACAAGGATTCTCCACACCAATAAAATTATAGGTCTGGTCAAAAAAAAATGTGCTAAGAAATGTGAGAAAACAAGTGATGAAGCTGTTCATCCCAATGTCATTATGTTCGTATCTCCACTTTGGAGAAATTCCAAGGGTGGGCTGAGCCTTGAATGCCATTATTAGTGGATTCAAACATGGATTATTCCCATGAACACACGATATACCCTCAAAAATAGCTCCATGTATTTTGTATATAACTATGTATCTCCATGTTGCGAGCAGGCACTTTGGTCGTTTTTATCCCTGGTAGTTATTTAGTCTAGTGTCTGGCACAAAGGAAACACTTAATAAATGCTTGTTGGTTAATCCAAAGAGGCATAGGGGTACAAACCACAAACCTGGAGTCTGCCACCTGGATCAACTCCCTTCAACAGTTCTTTGCCTTCCTTCACTTTTAAAGCACAGATTACTGAAAATGTCAAGCTTTTTTCTCCCACATTGGCTCCCATGAGAGCAGTGCCAGGATCTAGGCTATGGGAAGGGATATGGGCAAGGCTGGGCATTCTATGTTTGAAGTTAAGAATTGCCTACAGATAGCCTGTAAGTGAGGAGAAAGTAAGTGAGCCTCAGAATCCTAATATAAATGACAGGATGAACATCAACCTCAACAGGAAGCAAAGTTTTTAAAAAGCATAAATTTTACATATACATATATATAAACACATACATACATACATATATACATATATATATGTATCACATGCGTCTCATACCTAGACGTAGACATAGACATAAATATAGACATACCTATTTTTGTCTAATGTTAGCCATCTCTAGGGCAGGGTGGAGGGAGGGAAGAAAATAGGGAAAAAAGAAAAAAAGGAAATTTACATGATAATTTTATTACATATTTAAAAGTAATTGCAAGTTGTACATGATAGATTTGCAGTTTTGTATGCAATCATTGTTTTAGTATACTGTTATGTAAATGCTTGTTTTATTCCATAAATTAAAAATATTTTTTAAAGCATATAATGGGAAAGGACATGTCAATGAGTTTTGATGGTTCATAATCTATAGGTTAGTGAAATAGTATGGTTAGGTTAAACTTAAAGCCAGTTGTCATTCTGGATTTTTTATCCTTTTTACAATTCTTTTAATAGAGACAGAGGAAAGTTAATGCTAAATTCCATCCCTCTGAGATTATCTCCAATTTACTCTTATATGTATCTTCTTTGTACCTAATTGTTTGGATGTTGTGTCCTCCATTAGAACTGTTTTTGTCTTTCTTTGTATCCCCAGAACTTACCACAGTGCAGGCAAATAGTATAAACACTTAATAAATTCTTGTCAACTTGACTTGTTGACTTTAACCTGAGAGTATGAGATAGAATCAACTTTGTTTGTCCCAATGACTACAGAAAGCAAATTTTGCTAACTCTACTGTGTGATTGATTGAGCCCAAGATGCTCTACTGAATATACCAGATTGTTTGGGTTTCAACTGTGTTCTCTTTGCATTTTGAGTCCCAAGTATCAGTCACATAGTAAGCTCTTAATAAATCCTTGTTGATTGACTGCTTGTTTTATAATCACAGAATTTATAGCTCTGGGATCTGTTTGGCAGTCCTGGCTATGTTAACAAATATTAAATAGAAATTTTATATGGTAAATTAAGCCTCAGTCAAAGACACTCTCTTCTCAGATCACCACTCAATACCCTGTGCCTAACAAATGTGTTTGCTATAGAAATGCCCTGTTCTGAAAAGAGCAAGGTACTAGGAATCAGGGAACAGGGGTTTAAAATCATGTCACTAACTTATATGATCTTATGTCTAAAACCGATTTCATTATCTTTCCCTAAAACCTACACCTCCCTTTAATACTTCCCTCTTTCTATCAAGGACACCACCATCCTTCCAGTCAGCCTGGTTCAAAACCTTTGGGACTCCTCACTCTAAGTCACTCCACTTATCTAATCAGTTGCCATATCTTGTCCCTTCTACCTCCTAAACATCTTTCACACCCACCCCCTTGTCTCCCACTCACATAGCTACCACTCTAGGCCTTCATCACCCCTCACCTAGACTATTGCAATGTGCCCCACTTGGGCTCTGTGCCTCAAGTCTTTTCCCACTCCAATCCATCCTCCATATAGACGCCAAAGTTATTTTCCTTAAGCAGAAGTCAAAAAATGACCCTTCTCTACCTAAAAAACTCCAATCAGTCAGTCAATAAGCATTTATTAAGTGCCTACTATATTCCAGGTACAATGCTAAGCACTAGTGATACAAAGAAAAGCACAAGATACTTCCTGCCCTTGAGAAGCTTACACTCTAATGTGACCCCCTATAATTTCTAGGATCAAGTGTTAACTTCTCTATTTGACATTTAAAGCTCACCCTTCACAACCTGTTACTTACTCCGAACCCACCTTTCCAGCCCTACACAACATTACTCCCCTCCACGGATTATGCTCCAGTCACATTGGCTTTCAAAACAAACTGGCTCTCCTGCAACTCTGACGTGGCTATACTTCATGTCTATAAAACATTTTCTCCTTTTCTCCATCTTTCAAATGTGTGCATGGCATCTTCCCCAGCTACAATATAAACTCCTAAGGATCAGGAACTATTTCACCTTTTTCTCCCCTTATCTCCAGTATCTAGAATAGCACTTATATAAAAAAGTCACGCAGAACGGTCTGATTTTTCCCTTCCTGGTAGCTCATCCGTGACATGCCCTGGTGTCCTCTGCCTTCTTTCAGGCAGGGAAAGTCAAGTAAAAGCTTGGGCTGAGCCTACTTCTGACCATATGCAGGGGCTGACAGTGGGAGATGAGCAAGAGTTCCCTAACTGCTGAGTAGGAAGTAGGTAGATACACATAAGGAACAACCAGCCCTTCTTTTCCTCTCCCTTCCTTTTGGCTCAGAACAATGAGGGCTGCTTTGATCTGTGTCCCAAGAGTTGTGTGGGAAGGTATAACTGGCTGAATTCAGACCTAGAGCCTGGGTGTGGGCTGCACTTTTCGTGATTCCTTTCCTGAGCAATAACCTCTAGATGAAAGTATCTACGCAGCCTAGTGACTTCCAAAATGTTTGAATGCTTGCTACCTATGTAAATATCTGTCCTGGGAAGTCTGCAAGGTAGCAGTTACAACATCCACAAGAGTGACAGTGGCTGTGGGCAAAGGAAGTAAATGCATTAGAAGTAGAGAGACACATCAAGGGCAGAGAGATCAAAAGAGAGTCACTCAAGGAAAAAGTGCTGGAAACACTAAGTGAAGCTTCACAAAGACCCTACAAAGAGGTAAAAAGTCCGTTAGGACCTGAAGTGCAGAAAATTGTGAATTTTTGTATTGTCACACATACATCCTAAATGTGTTCCATGTTACCATTGTACTTTAAATTTGAGTCCACTCTCTCAATAGACACTGTCCATTCTACTTCATGAAAGAGTGAGCTCTATGGGGTTTTGGGGGGGTGGGTAGGGCAGAAGAGCTTGGATTATATCAACTGTTCTTACTACACTACCTTATAAACAATTTTGCCAAAAAGCCAATTGTCTGCTTGTTAATATTAATGAGAAATACATTGGTGGGGGGCTCAGGAGATGGCATATTAAGAGTAAGCTATGGCTTCTCATGGAACCCAAAGCAACAGTAGCCACTCTGGGGACCCAGTCTTTGAGTCTGAGTACAAGTTAGGGTTATATCCCAGAGAAGATGTTACACTATTGGCACATATTTAGTACTGAAGTGTTTGTTACTTGAGTGATTCTAGCAAAATGGCTTTCCCTCTGTAGTCCTAAGTGTCCTTATCTGAAAAAATTGGGAAGTTCTACTATCCAAGTTTTAAACTCTCTTCCAGGGACGAGGATATTAGTCATCATGGATAGAGTTTGTTATTTTGAAGGAGGAGAAACCTGGCTTTCACTTAGTATCTACCTCACTGGGCAATTATGAAGATCAAATGACATAATGTACATAAAGAACTGTGCAAGCTTTAAGGTGCTATAAACACAGCAACTATTATTATCCTAGATATAACATTTTGTGATCCACCAATGAGCATCTTCAACCATGAATGGACCAGTAAACCACTTTTTCTTCTTTCTTAAATCACAAAATCAGAATCTAAGAGCTGCAAGTAACCTCAGAAACCATCTAGTCTGACCTATACCTAAATAATCATTTGTTCTACAACATACCTAGTAAATAGTTTCCAGTCTCTGTTTGAAAACCCGAAAGGAGACCTATCTCTAGCCTAAATCTGGCTCTCAGCCATTTGTATACCCATTGCTCCTAATTATGCTATATTGGGTCAAGAAGAACAAGTCTAATTCAACTTCCATAGCACAGATCTTTAAGCACCAGAAGACAGCATTATATATTTTGGAAGTCTTTGCCCCAACTCAAATATCTGCTATTCCTTCTACCATTCCTCATATGATAACTTTCAGTCCCTTCACTATCCTGATCACCCTATTCTGGACATGGCCCAGCCTGTCTATATCTTTCCTAAAATATACATAATAAGGGGCAGCTAGATGGCACAGTGGTTAAAGCACTGGCCCTGGATTCAGGAGTACCTGAGTTCAAATCCGGCCTCAGACACTTGACACTTACTAGCTGTGTGACCCTGGGCAAGCCACTTAACCCCCATTGCCCCGCAAAAAAAAATATATATATATATATGCATAATAGAATCTGTCACAATAGGATCATGGAGTCCCAGGATTTGAAAGGACCCTAGAAACTGGTCATCTAGCCAAACATTCATTTTATAGGTGAGAAAACTGAGACCCATAAAAGGATTATGATTCATACAAGGTCACTCCAGCTGGTTAGTGGAAGAACCAGAATTAGAACTAGGTCTCCTGGTGTCTAATCCAGTGTGATATTTCCATTATAGTCTTCCTGAGAATTTTGATAAAGACGGATTCCTTGCGCAAACTACAAGGCCCACTCCCACTCAAGCCAATCCCCATGTACACTGCTGAAACAGGGCAACTTCAAAAAAGCATTCCATCCCTTGGAGTTAAGTGAAAGACTGTGCTGATCTAATACATTGCCAAAACCCATCACATCAGCAGTAAAGTACAAAGTGCTATTGAGAAAAAAAAAAAAAAAGATTATATAACAAGGGTTTCTTGAGAATGGACTAACAGAAAAAGAAACTCCCAGCAGAATCTTCATTGGTACTGCAGATATCAAATGTTGTCTGTGCCAAAATGAAGGAAAGTTAAGCTTCCAAATTAATCTGTCAGACATTTAACAGAAAAAAAGACTATAGCTGCATGAGGGTCACTAGCTGATTCAGAAGGCAACTGACACCTTTTGATGCTCTTCTGACTAAAGAGACAGGCTAAAACATCGGGGTGAGGAACTAATGTTTATGATTGTTTTTTCCTCACTAAAAGCTTAAAACCTCATCTTCCTATTCCTTTAACCAAATTCTTAGTTTATATTTTAGTGATTTCCTTAGTATTCCTTCCCACCCACCAGTTCCCAATAGTCCAGTTCCAAATTCCAGTGTTAAAGTTCTTGCCTACCATTTTTCTTACACATTCTATTCCAACAGCCCCCATATTTTATCTAAATTAGAAAAGAAAAGAAAAGAAAAAGAACAGTAAGGCCAAAGAAGGGAAATTAAAGAAAGAGAAAAGAAGAAATGAGAAAGATGAGAGGAGAGAGAAGCAGTTGAACGCACATTAAATTTGGAGTTGGAATCCATGGTTTTGGTACCTAACTGTGTGATATTGAGTCTCAATTAGTTAAACTATAAAACGAAGGCAATAATACTTATGCTACTTACTTCCCAAAGAAAGGATCAAAAGAGAGAGTGTAGGGGGCGGCTAGGTGGCGCAGTGGATAAAGCACCGGCCCTTGATTCAGGAGTACCTGAGTTCAAATCCAGCCTCAGACACTTGACACTTACTAGCTGTGTGACCCTCAGCAAGTCACTTAACCTCCATTGCCCCGCAAAAACAAACAAACAAAAGAGAGAGTGTATAAATAGCTTAGATTTCCAATTCTTGTTCATTCTTACCATACCTATCTCATATTCATTTTGGTGACTCCCTCCACGGTACCTTGAGCATAAAATATTTGGTCTAGCATTTAAAGTCATTCACAATATGGTTCCCATCCATATGGTTCCCATTCCCATCTGTCTGCTAAACCTACCTAACAAGGTTCTTGTGAGAATTATGGCTAAAAAACGTGTGAGAAAACTGGGCAATCATAAAGTATTACAGGAAAGAAACTGCTATGTTGATGTTAATAGTGATGGTGATGTTGGTGATGAGGTTTCTGAAAGCTTAACCACTCCCACTTAATTTGCACATTTTTAGTCTTCTCTCAACGTTTTCTCCTTTTCACAATTCCTATAAATTCTGAATATTGCACTCCCCTACTCAAAAATCTTCAATGGTTCTCTATTGCCTCTAAGGTAAAATTTTAAAATTTTCAACCATTTAAAGTCCTATAACCATCCACTTTTCCAGAATTATTGCATATTACTACTTTCCTTTACCTACTCTCTGTTCCAGTAAAAGTCCTACCAACTATTTTCCATATACTCTCAGTTCTATGTTCATATGCTGCCTCCTACAGGAAGTCTTTCCTGATCCCTCCCCCTCCAGTCTTTATTTCTCCAGTAATCTATTTCTCTTCCTCTCTCCCCTTAATTTACTTTTGTATATATTTCATATTTACTTATATATGAAAAGGTTTTATCATCTTTTTAAAAGTTTAGATCAGACATAGTTGCTGCCTTCATGGAGTTTACAGTCTTGTGGGTGATATAAGGTACCAAAAAAACCCATAATATAGTATAAGTGTATCAGAAAAGTACTAGTGTCTATTTGAGGTCTGGGAAGAGGGAGGGCAATTTACTTGCTGGGGGAAATCAGAGAAGGAATTGACATTTGAGTTGGGTTTTAAATAATGGTAAGAATTCAACAGGCAACCTAGAGAATGAAGGAAGCAGTAAATTTCCATTCATAGGAAACAACATAAGGAAAGGTACAGAAGTAGGAGAAAATGGTGTGTGTTTGGGGTGGGGGAGGGGGTTACAAAGAAGTCCAGTTTAATTAAAGTACAGAGAACAGAGTGAACAGAGTGTGATCCATGACTGGAAATGTAGGGTGACATGAGAGGGTTTTTTTTTGTTTGTTTTGTTTTGTTTTGTTTTGGTAGGGCAATGAGGGTTAAGTGACTTGCCCAGGGTCACACAGCTAGTAAGTATCAAGTGTCTGAGGTCGGATTTGAACTCAGGTACTCCTGAATCCAGGGCTGGTGCTTTATCCACTGCGCCACCTAGCTGCCCAACATGAGATTTTTTAAGGCAGAGTGTGCATGAATTGAAAAGTTCAGATGTTTCCAAATAGTTAGATTTTTGTCATTATGTAGACTAAATATCAGGTCAATTGCCTTAATGTTTTCAATATTCAAGTGGATACACTTTGAATCAAGGGAGAATTAGCATCTTGATTTAGATGTTTCTGCTTTTCCTCATCAACCTCTTCATCTCGGATCTGATAGATTTCCAATGCCAAACAATCATTTTATATCATTTTCCACATATATCATTTTAATCTAGGGACATACCAACTCAAAAGCCATCGTCTTTAACCTGATTCAAAATAGCTGTCTCAAGAGTCCCCCATATAATGCATAATCTTCCTGTTATTTTCCCCTCTTCTCCACCCTGCCTTTTCTCAACTATTGCTCATAACATATGCTTATGTGTGCAATTAAGTTCCTATGGATATTTATCATATTAATTATGAACACTGATGGTGGTGTGCAACAATTCCCAACTTTTTTGTTATAAACACCCCTTTCAACAACAGCAAAAACAAAAAAAAGGTTGAAATCCCATGGTAATTTAAGTGATTTCTCATAATATTCTTTCATATTTATTCATGAAAAACTTATAACTACAATGATAACTTTTGCCTCCAAAAAGTACCTAATTAAAATTTATATCAACAACAATAATAAATAACATCCAAATGTATATGATGCCTACTATGTCCCAAACACTGTGTTAAGCACCAATAGTATTTTGAACACTGCAAACTGGAGGTCACAGGGACATCTTAAAGTCACCATCACAGGACTCATAATCTTTCCCCCAAAACTTCCCATCTTCCTAACTTCCCCCTATTACTGCCAAAGGCCCTAATATCCTTTCAGTAATTCAGATTGGCAACCTTAATGTCATCCTCCACCTCTTACCCCACATGTTCAATCTTTTGACAAATCTTGTTTCAACCTTCACAACATCTGTTGTATATGGCTCCTACTTTCCACTCACACAGTTACCACCTTGGCAAAATCCTACATCATCTCCCAAATGAATTATTATGATAGCCTCCTACTTGGCCTCACTACCTCAAATTTCTCCCCACACCAACCTAGCTTTCAAGCAGCTACCAAAATGATTATTCTAAGGTGCATGTCACCCTAGCCACCTCACTTAGTAAACACCAATGGCTCCCTATCACCTGAAAGATCAAATATAAAATCTTCTGTTTGGCTAATAAAGCCATTTGTGATCTGGCCGTTTTTTTCTTCCTAATCTTATTACATTTAGTCCCTCCATACACTCTAAGATCCAATTTTAGCCGAATTCCCATTGTCCCATGGGCAGCCTTTCTAATCAACTGTTGCCAATTTTTACTGCTGTGGTGAATGATGACAGTAAAAGAAAAACATTTTATTTTTAATTTAATTAGAAAGTCTCATTTTTAATGTTATCATAAGTAGTTTCATTGCATTTTATGGTCCATGGGCCTCCCTTTGTATTCTAACTCCTCATCTGAATCATTGCACTGGCCCAGGCAATATTCCCCCCAATAAAATGTTTCTAACAAAAACAAAACCAATAAAATGTTTCTAATAGCCTCTCCAACCCTACCTGAAAGTACTCTTCCTCCTTATATCTCTCATAGTACTTTGGTGGCCCTTCCTTTGCACACAGTACATTGAGACCTTTCTGCATATATTACACATAGCTCTTTGTCTATATAACTTATATCCCCTCCCATGGATTGTAAGTCCCTTGTAGGCATGGAATTTATTTTAACTCATCTTTGCTTCTCCAGTGTCTTTCATGTTAAAGGGACTGTGAATTATCAAATATATTTAAAACTTACAAGAGTTGCTGTTTTCTTCTCCCACTAAAAAAATAAAAGTAAATGTTTTGTTGAAACCAAAAGGAGAGAACAGCAGATCAAGAGAACTGCCACACAGACCCAGAGAACAAATCTTCTGTGTAGAGGTTAGTAGCCCAGGGTTACATGGAAAGCTGTGAGGAGAAAGAGAGAAGGCTGAACTAAATATCAGTGCCCTTTACTTTGTCCCACAGCTTCTTAATGTTCAAGCTGTCACTCAACAAGCAATTCGTAAGCACCTACTGCATACCAAGAAAGCATGTTTAGGCACCAGGGCTATAAAGACAAAAAAATGAAACTTTCCCTGTCCAGAAGGAGCTTAAATTGACTCTGCCTTGTATCATTTGAGTTTAACCAGAACCAATTTTCATGAAAACTAGAAAGCCTTTCCCCTCTTTGCCCCAGAAGCTCCCATTGCCCAGACTCCTGCTCTTTATTAGCCCAAGACTGACACCTCCCTTTAAGTAACTGGCATTTTTATTTAAGCCCAGGCAGTCTCATGCCTCCAAGTCACTTGGGTAGATCGCTATCTCCAGACCCGTCTTTCAAGAAAAAGAGACAATCTGCCACATGCAAAAGCTAGGTATTCACTGAATGACAGTAGAAAATGCTTTCTCTGGCCTCCATTCCATCTCTTTTGCCTTAGTCTACCCTCCCCTCCCACAAAGTTTCTATTCTGGGGCCCATCACTTCTCTAAAGGGCCTCCTGCATACACACCCCATGCCAGTATTAAGCCTTGTGTGTCCCTGCCAGACAGATGCAAATGTGCCCAATAGCATTGTGGTTTGGATGGCCTCAGGAGTCAGACCACGTCCCCCCAGTTGCCTTGGAAACAGGTGAAAGTCAATGGTTGTTTTCTTCCACTGACAACCCTTATGTAAACAGTAACAAAACATCCCCAACACCCATGGGCTTTTTCCAGAGGGCAGACTCTACCCTTCATGGGGAGGCTTTGGAAATCAGCTCCCATTAGTTCCTATCATATCATATTAGCAATGCCTGGATTATGTTTAATAATCCTGATGCCGTCAGAGTAGCAGGTGGATTTGTTTATGGAGAGATTTGTCCAGGCTACAAGGACATTGGAAGCAAAATGATTTCCCACTGTTCAACAGCCCCCATAAAATAGGCCTGCCAAGAGATCGAGGAATGTCCAACGTACAAGGACCAGTACCCCAGTGGGCAGTCTGCTCATACTTTTGGTGTTGATCTTGGGCCGACATTCATAAACTAAAGAAACACCTTGACCTTTAGAGGTGGTGGGCATACAGTAAACAAGCCTGGACGCTATTGTGTTCAAAACTGGATTGCATTCACAATTTGTCTTTAATGACCTCCACCAACCCCCTTTCTGCTTACTACTCTTTATTTTACTTGTCCTCTCCTATCTCCCCATAACTTATAATAATTTACATTTATATAACACTTTAAAGTTTGTGAAGCATGTTCCTTACAATAGTCCTGTGAGGTACGTAAGCATTATTATCCTCATCCAACCAATGTGGAACCTGAGTGGTTAAGTTACTTGTCCAGGGTCAAACTACTAAAAAAAATGTTAGAGTCAGTATATGAATACAGGTTTCTATGTATTCTGTTTCTCCACAGAATCTCCCACAGATAAAAATCTCATCTTTCCTGTCATTTTTCCTTTTTCCCCCATTCCCCAATCAAAACTAACCCTCAGGGCAGCTAGGTGGCACAGTGGATAGAGCACCGGCCCTGGAGTCAGGAGGACCTGAGTTCAAATCCAGCCTCAGACACTTAGCACTTACTAGCTGTGTGACCCTAGGCAAATCACTTAACCCTAATTGCCTCACCAAAACAAAAAACAAAAAAAAACTGACCCTCTTGGTGTCCCTTTAGGACCTCCCAATGATGTAAATTACAATGAGTCACTTAATAACTGATAATAGCTAAATCTATTTTCTCTCTTAAGAGTATTTGTATTTGTGGGGCAGCTAGGTGGCACAGTGGATAGGGCACCGGCCCTGGAGTCAGGAGGACCTGAGTTCAAATCCAGCCTCAGACACTTAACACTTACTAGCTGTGTGACCCTGGGCAAGTCACTTAACCCCAATTGCCTCACCCAAAAAAAATTATATAAAAAAGAGTATTTGTATTTGTGTTTAATAGGACTTCCTGGAATTACTATGCTATAATCTCAAGGAATGAATATCTAATGGTGGTCATTCAGTCCCTGTGGCAGGATGGTATTTTAGAGCTGGAGACTGTTCTAGCACACCTCAAATCATAGAATGTTGACAACCATCTTGTTCACCAATCCATAAGGTCAGCTTTGAAAATACTCATATTTTAAAGTTTGGAGTCTATGGGGTGCTCAAGGAGGATGGGAACCTCTTATGTGAGGGCTTGCCAAGAACTTCTCATGGTTGGTCATCCCTATGGTGTTTACCTGTCATCCAGCTCCAAGAAGCTATATTATGGACAGCAAGGTGGACAAATGAATGCATGGATGCATGGGTGAATAGATGGAAGGGAGGGAGGCATGGATAGATGTTTGGATGGATGGATGGATAGATGGATGGATAGATGGATGGATGGATGGATGAGGTTCATTTGAGGAAGGAAGATGTTTAGAATTTTGCTTCTATGATAATTATCCTTTACTCTGTGCCTAAAGAAAGGGCAATTGGCTCACATTTCTAAACAAGGCCCTATTAACTCCAGCACTGGCAAAAACTTTAGCTGGCATAAAATTTGGCTACAAAATAATGTACAGAATTGGGGGGGGGCAGAATGAGGCAATTGAGGTTAAATGATTTGCCCAGGGTCACACAGCTAGTAAGTGTCAAGTGTCTGAGGCTGGATTTGAACTCAGGTCCTCCTGAATACAGGGCCAGTGCTCTGGCCACTGCCCCCACAGAATTTTCTTAAAGAAGCAATTTCCAAACCTCAAGGAAACTTGTGTGAAGCAGTGAAAGTAAATCCAAGAGTCTCTAGAGGAGTATCCCTTTGTTCCTGTGACTCAAACATGACTCAGCAAACTCTTCACTGATAAGGTCCCATCCATTGTCCTACCACAGACAAAGGAGGGGAGGCTGTCACTCCAGTCCATCACCACAATGGCCTTAGGCAGAGTGTAGCTTGCCAGTTCCTCCTGTGACCTGCTTCTTTTAGTATGCAAAGTCTGGGGGGATGCTCCATGTGCCTTCCCACTGCTCTAGTGCAATTACCGTATTGATTTGATGTGGCATTAGCTCTGTGTTTAAGGTGGTTTATGTTTTTTAATTTGCAATTAAATAAAATGATGCCTCTTTGAGAAGATGGCTGGCATTTGTTTATATTCTGCAGCAAGCAATGAAGGCAACTTTTATTTCACTTCATAAAACATCCAGGGTGGGGAGCGTGCATGCTACAAGCAGCTTGATTTCTTTCCTGGGTCCCCAGCCTGGTGAAAAATCAAACTAAACTCCCATTCATTGTAAAAATGGGCCTGGCAATAATTGCCATTTTGCAGTAGCAATCTAATGAAGTTAGTAAGCAAACAACCTTGGAGTGATAACTGATACAGGATAGGAAGGACATGTTGGTGTGAATAACAACTGCACTTATTCCCTTCTTCCTGCCCAAGTAAACCAAACATCAGGATTATTTGTCTTTAAAATACATTTTACTGATGCCCTTTGTCTTTACACTGTTTATTTCAACTCTTTCCCATTCAGAATGATTGAGCAACAGCATACAGTATAGTGCCAGAAGCATCTGACAGTGTATTCAGTGTTCTGTCCTAGTAATCTTTCACATCTTTGCACATGGTAAATGCTTCAAAAATGCTTTCTTTTTCATTCATTTTCATCCATTAACAAAGGAAGAAATATATTTCATTATCTGTTCTCAAAGATCTTCACTATTCTTTCAACTGCTCAGTTTTACTCCTTTTTAGATATCTTTTCATCTCCCAAGTCTCTATGTAAATTGTTCCCTTCAAGCTATTTCATTGAATCAGTTAATTCAAATCTTCCCATGTTACTACTATGAATTCCTCATATTCACCATTTATTTCTGCACAAGAAAATTTCATTAAGTTCATATAAACTCATTGTTTGGTTGTTCCTCTCCACCCAAACATTCCCTAATTGATGTGTAGACCTAGAGTTGGAAGGGACTTCAGAGGCCACCCAGTCCAACCCCTTCATTTTAGAGTTGAGGAAACTGAGCTTTAGGATACTGAAGTAACATGCCCCCAGCCACACAGGTAGTCTCTCAAAGGCAGAATTTGAACACATGTCCTTTGACTCCAGAATTAGGGATTTTCCCACAGCAAATCTCTTCCTCTATATTGTTTCCAGTTCTTTGCTGTCACAAAGAGTATTGCCATGAATATTTTACTATATATTCAGCCTTTGTATCTATCATCAATTTCCTTTGGTTATAGACTGGAGCATTAAGACATACAAGCTGGGATGGATAAAGAGATGCATAGGTGGAGCTGTGAACTGATCCAACCATTCTGGAGAGCAATTTGGAATTATGCCCAAAGGGCAATAAAGCTGTGCATACCCTTTGACCCAGCAATACCACTTTTGGGTCTTTTTCCCAGAGATCATGGAAGGGGGAAAGGGACCCACATGTACAAAAATATTTATAGCTGCTCTTTACGTGGTGGCAAAGAATTGGAAGTTGAGGGGGTGCCCATCAATTGGGGAATGGCTGGACAAGTTGTGGTATATGAATACAATGGAATACTATTGTGCTATAAGAAACGATGAGCAGGAGGAGTTCAGAGAAACCTGGAGGGTCTTGCATGGGCTGATGATGAGTGAGATGAGCAGAACTAGAAGAACATTGTACACAGTAACATCAACATTGAGTTTTGATCTACTGTGATGGACTATATTCTTCTCACCAGTGCTATGGTACAGAAGAGTTCCAGGGAACTCATGATGGAAGAGGATCTTCAAATCCAGGGAAAAAAAAAAAGAACTGCGGAGTATAGATGCTAAATGAACCATATTATTTCTTTTGTTTTTGATGCTGTTGTTTTTTTTTCTATTTTGAGGTTTTCCATCATTGCTCTGATTTTTTTCTCTTATAACATGACTAATGCAGAAATAGGATTAATGTTATTATGTGTGTGTGTATATATATATATATATATATATATATATATATATATATATATATAAAACCTATATCAGATTACCTGCTGTCTAGGGGAAGGGGGAGGGAGGGGAGGGGAGGGAGGGAGAAAAATCTGAAATTGTAAAGCTTGTATAAACAAAGGTTGAGAACTATCTTTACATGTAACGGAAAAAAAATACTTTATTAATTAAAAAAAAAAAGAGATGCATAGGACTAGGAATTTTTTGTAGTGATGTCAGTCCTATAAAACAACCTCTTGTGGGTGGTGAAGGGTGTGAGAAAGGGCAGTTTCTACAGTCATCCAGAATACTTTAATAGAATGATATTCATTTTTATTTTTTCAATACCTGTGTATCATACAGAGCATGCGACTTACTTAGGCCCTGGGGGAGTTACAACAATAAAACCGACTTGATCCTTGCCCTTGAGAAGCTTTTATTAAAGTTGAACACTACCTTAGAGATTGTTGAGTCTAATCCTTCTTCTGATAGTAAGGGAAAGGATCCCAGCAAGGCTAAATGACTTCCTAAGGATCAGGCTGAGAAGGCAAATTTCCTAACCAACATCCTCCCTATTGTCTTAGGCTGACTCATGACTCATTTATAAAGTGTTTCAAGTACCAAACACTGGGAGAATTTCAAAAATAATTAGGAAAAAGTCTCTCCACTCCTGGAGTTTACAATCTAGTGGGTAGGAATAAAATGCAAGATGTACATTCAAGTTAAAGCCTTCTCTACTGAATACCTATTACATTATGCCCTAGGCACTGACACATGCTTGATAAGAGGAACCACCAAGATTCACAAGTGTGCTGCCTCCTAGCTTTTCTCTTATTCACTAATTTACATTTTTACAGCTATAAAACATTTTCATTAGGTTGGGGGTCACTATAGGAGAGAAAGGTGAATTTAATATAGTCAATTCTTTCATGTCACTAGAAATGAAGATTTGGGTTTCTCCTCTTCCCCAGCTCAACTGCTCCTTCCGTGGCTTGAGCTTCCTTCCCTAATCAAATGAGATCTGACCATTGCTCAGATCTCATAGAGCATTTTATGTCTTTTCTGAATTAATTGTGTTCCCTTTTGTATTGCAGGTATTTGTACCTGTGTTGTATCACTCCTTCTTAGACTCAAAGCTTATTGAGAACAGCAACCAAGTCATCTTTGTGATCAAGCAGAGTGCTACACACTTGACAATTGCTTGTGGAATTGAAATTTTTTGAAAAAACTGTTTTTCTATTCTTTAAGCTATTTCTTTTTTAAATTAAAATTGTCCTTTTTTCTTTCCTGGCTACACCTGAATGCTTTGCTGTCATTCACTAATTGAAAAATTCTTAATTAAAAAATATGGCATGGACCCAAAGTACCAATTGCAAAAAGCAACGGTCCAACTATCACTCCTCTACCCACCCACTCACGTGGACTTCAGGAAATAAAGATCGCTCCCCTCTCTGACTGGTGTTGCCTAACCAAGCAAGGAACTAGGAAATCTTGGTGCTGGCAAGCCACTGCCCACACCTGACTGCCATTTAGCTCAAATTCACAGCATTTGGCCATGGTGCCATTTGTATAGCCCAATTGGGAAATTTAAAGAACTGTCTGCAGAATGCAACATGTAACTGAGCAGAAAGAGTGTTATTACAAGAGTGAGAAGAGCAATGGGAGTGAATGGCTCAAAACCCATAAAAATAAACTTTACTTCAAATGCAGCACTTAAAGGCTGTAAGAACTCTAGGGGACTGGCCTATCTTATTATTATTTAGTGAGAGTTTTATATCCTGTTGTAAGAAAGAATGATCACAGGAGCCCCTGATCAATTAAAGGCTTCTCTCCAATGAAGTGGAAAAGATGACAGGGAATGGACCTTTGTCAAAAGGAGATGGAAGGAATGTATTCCATGGAGGTTCACATGCTCAGCAGCACCTTCCTGAAAGGATGCAATGATCCTCTATCATTGGTTCCCAGTGACTAGAACTGTCTGCAAGAAGATTTATCCACAATGAAAGGGAACACGATGTTGTCAGAAAGCTGCCCTTTCCCCAGGGCTTATAAAATTCAGCTATTAAATGATTCAGCACCATTTTTGTACACATTCTTTCCCTCAGACTTCTAGACCAGAATTCAATAAGATGAAAAGAAGATTGATCAATTTCTCTTCTCCCTCCTTCAGCTCCAAAGAGCAGTGATTTTCAGGAGTAGCAAATGTCCAACCCAAGTGTATGTTTAGGGTAGGGGAAAATGGAATATATTCCTGGACTTCCAATTCCTGACCACCCTATTCTTTCTTTATGTTGCCTTTTCTGAGTTTTCTGACCTGGGGTCAAAGAGATCCTAAAAATTGCCTTTCCAAGTCCAAGATGTGGTAGCAGGCAGGGCAATGAAAACATTTCCTATGGAAGAACACTCCAGAGGCAAACATTTTCTTGCACTGGACCTGAGAGGAAATATCCTAAAAGTGGGCTTCCCCAGCTTTTTTAGTTACTTCATAGATAAATCATAAGTTCTAGAGTGCTCAATTTTGTTTCTCAGTTTAAGCATTCAGATGTCAGATATATTAGATCAGGGATTCATAATAAAATGAAAGGTTACATTTTAGTTAAAAGATACTGAAAATGAAGTTTAGGGGGTTTTCCCATCCAAGTTCACAGATGCCCTGAAATCTATCCACTGACCCCTTAGGGTCCATTGACCTCAGATTCAGAACTTCTGTTAAAAGATTTCATCAATATATATCTATATCTATATGTATAGAGATATATAGATATAACCTATATCAGATTGCCTGCTGTCTGGGGGAGGGGGGAGGGAGGGGTGGGAGGGAGAAAAATCTGAAATTGTAAAGCATGTATAGGCAAAAGTTGAGAACTAAAAAAAATAAATTAAAAACAAAACAAAAAAAAAAGATTTCATCAACAGCACATTACTTGATAATTTCTTACAGTCTAATAGCATTCCATTACACATACCATAGTTTGTTCACCCATATCCTAATTGCTTAAATTGATGCAGAGTAAAGTAACCAGAACCAGGAATATAATTTATACTATAACATCAATATCATAAAAACAAACCATTCTGAAAGACTTGAGATCTGACCAACCCAATGCTCAATCATGATTCCAGAAGATGGATAATGGAGAATGTTGCCCATTGTGAGAATTTTGTTTGAATACACTTATATTACATATATGTATATGTATAAATATATATATATATATATATATTTCTTCTACTCTGCCCCACAACATTGGCATAGGAGGGGCTAGTGGTAGGAAGTAAAAATAAAATAAATAGATGCTTGATAATAGAAAAGAAATAACAATTTTTAAAATAGACTTGTCTCCCTGGCTGGAAGACTTAAGCCACATGCTAGGAATGATCTCCAAGGAGATCAAGGCCTTGCCAAGCTCTTGCTATTACTGAGGGTTACTCAGACAGTGCAGGTCAGAGAAGAATGGAAAGTATTCAGCAGCTCTAGTAACATCTTTAACTTTCAGGGCAAGGAGTCTTAACTTTTCATTTGTGTCATGGTCCTATTTGTCAGTCTGATAAAGTCCATGGACCCCTTCTCTGAATGCTATTCTTAAATGCTTAAGACAGAATACATAGGATTACAAAAGAAATCAATTATATTGAAAGATTTAATTTTTTCCCAACCAGTTTCACAGACCCCCTGAAATCAAGCATCAAATTGTAGATTAGGAACTTCTGTTCTAGTGGGAGCCTGGTAGGCTATATGAGTGTTTTATGTTTCAATATTTGTTTACGAACTTCCTTTGTGCTTTATGTGTTTTCTGTGGTGAGTGAAATAAAAGCTGAATTATATCTGATGCCCTTATTGTACAAGGGACCCTGTTACCTATATTTGGAAAATCTATGGGTGAACTATTCCTAAGCTTTATCTTGATGATTTCTCCAAAGTAACACTCTCAGGTGGAAAAAAAATGAGTAAAAAAGAGAAAGTGGCCCTTGAAGGTCATCCCCCAGGATCAGGCCCAGTCTATTTAGACAAGAGGCCTAATTTTTCATTGTGTTGGTTAGTTCTTCCATAAGCCAAGAAAGCTAATGTAATTTTTGGCTACCTTAAAAGGAGCAATGTCTGGAAGCACTTCTCATAAAACCTGAGAAGTTATGTGAAATGCCATATACCACAAGGTACTTCAAGAGGTCATTGATATCTTCTGCATTCAGAGAGACATCTTTCTAAAGCAATATCTGACACACACACCCCAACCTTTGGGGGAGGAGATGCTTTTCACTTTCTGAAGCCTTGATACCTCTAAAGAACAATACTAATAACAAAGTTCTTTAAGTCTTGGGATGGTGTTTGGGATAGAGAGGGGTGTATTGACTATAAAATTGCTAAGGGGAAGATCGAGAATCATTAGAACCCCGGAAGGGAATTTCCAGATAGATCATTTAGTCCAACCTCCAATTTACAGGAAAGGAAAATAAGGCCCAGAAAAATAAAATGATTCACCCACCTATATAGCCATTTTCTGGCTCCTTATCTAGTTCATTCTGCACCAGTTCAGATCAGAAGTGAAAAAAGATCACTGTTATCTGCTTGGATTTCCCCCTCCACTAGAAATCATGGTAAAGATAAGAGAGAGAAACAAGGTAGTAGTTAGGAAAGGAGGTACCAGCAGTCACCAATGGGAGATTTACTCATTAAGACTTCCAGTTGTACATAATCTGAAATTCAATGTGTCCCAAATATTTCAGTGCAGTTACAAGCTTTAATAGCTTAATAGTTTAAAACTTCACTTAGGGGCAGCTAGGTGGCGCAGTGGATAGAGCACTGGCCCTGGAGTCAGGAGGACCTGAGTTCAAAGCCAGCCTCAGACACTTAACACTTACTAGCTGTGTGACCTTGGGCAAGTCACTTCACCCCAATTGCCTCATCAAAAAAAACAAACAAACGAAACTTCACTTAGACTTTGGGGGCACCCTAAAACAGTTGAATATTAGTAGATTATTAATTGCATGGTAAGTGCAAGGGGTTTTATTTTCTCCAACTGGGGAGTAAGAACAATCATAGCTTGTAGCCAGGTGAAAACTATACTCTCACCTGGACATAACCATACAAAAAATTTCTTTAGATAATAATAGGTATTAAAAATTCCTTAGACATTCTTTAGATATGTCTCTTTTAGACATTACCTTGCTGGGTGTCCAAGATGAATGTAGAAATGAGAATGTGATATTAGAGATTCTGTGAACATCAAATATCCTGCTTACCCTTAAAGACCATCCCTACAGATCAGGGCTACTATATAGTAGTGATGCCTAGAAAGGAGAAAAGAAACTCATATCATTCATTTGCCTGAGATTCTGTGGAGATGCAATGTCAACACCCAGATTTCAGGGCCCCAAATAAAGCAAAGCAAACATTGCTGACAGTAGGAAAAAGTTGGGATTTAAAATCTTTTCTGTCCATCTCCACCCCCAACCATGCATCACAAACTCTCCTATACCAGTCAGTGATTAATTACAAAACTAAGCAGTGTCTCTTTAAGTTCCTGAGGGCCAAAATCTTGTAATCTCTCCTTAATTGCATGGTAACCACAAGGGGTTTTATCCAACAACGATGACGGGAGTATTTGCACCACAGCAGATTTCTAGGTAATTTATACTTAGTCAATCCAAATCTAATTCCTATGTGACCTATACTGTGCCTAAGGAGCCTGAAATAATCATGTATTTACCCTTTACCCTGTAATTAGATGGTACTTACTATGCAATTACCCAGCCACTAAGTGACAATTACCGTGTAATTAAATGGTCAGCGGTTACCATATTATTAAATAGCTTTGACATGATATTTGTTCCTAGGAATTTTGCAATGTTACCACAAAATGAAAGAAATTAAAACATTTTCTAGGAAGTTCTACTCTTCCAGGGATGTTTCAGATTTAACTGATGTTCTCCCAAGTCATCCCAGTGCTTCAGATCAACCTAGTACCTAAGATCAAGTCTGAATCCATTAATTCAATATTTCATGGGCCCTTCCCTTCAATTATGAGTTCCAACTCAACAAGTTCTGGAATGTGGAAATGTGAACCAAGTGATTGACACTGTAGAGTCATTATATCCATCAGATTCTGTCTCTACCCAATGGAGCTTACAAAGACACATGAAAGTAAAAGAGTACCAACACCTTAAAAAACAAAAAGTCATAAAAACCTTGAATGCAGAACAGAAGCTCCTCAGATATGATCTCTGAGAAATAGCATGGTGTACTAGAATAAACCCATGTTCTGACTTAAATTCTTCCAGTTACTGGATATTTGAATTTAGACAACTGACTTAACCTTGATATGTTTTACTTTTCTCATCTATAAAATAAATAAATTGAACTAGAATGATGGTATGGATCTAATGAGATAAAATGTAATAAAGATAAATGTAAAGTTCTATGGTTGGGTTCAAAAAATCATCAAGGTAAGTAGAAGTTGGAAGAGACCATGGCTAGATGACAGTTCAAGTGAAAATCATCAGGAGGACTACAAGTTGAATATGAGTCAAAACTGTGACATACCATTTAAAAATCTAAAGCCAAGGTTTCATTAAGAAAAGCCTAGTGTCCAGAATAAAGAATGCCATGGTTCTACTATACAGGTCAGACTGCATCTGAAATACTGAATAACCATGTTCCATATTTTGGGAAGGGCATTTCCAGACTGGGGCAATCAGGATAATGAAAGGTCTATAAATTATATCAAAGGAGGATGGGATTAAAGAAATGGGAATGTTTGGAGAAAAGAAGGGGTAATACCAACTGCTTTGATAGCTTCTGAAGGGCTATCTAGTAGACGAGGGATTATACTTGTTTTACTTGCCTCCAGAGGCAGAAGAAGAAGGCGGATTTCAGCTCAGTGTCAGGAAGTTTCTTAATGATCAGAGTTATGATAAAGCATGGTAGGCTGCCTTGGTAAGTCAAGGGGGTTCTCCTTCACTGGAGCCTCTAGCAGAGGCTAAATGACTGCTGTTTTCAGATGATATTAAAGGGATTCCTGTTCAGGAATGGTTTGGATAGACAGAATCAGTGGCCCCTTACAATCTCAAAATTCAAAGACTCTCTGATGTTATGATCTATAAGACCCTTTCCAGCTCTTATCCTATGGTTGAATGATAATCCACTTCTACTTGATTGGTCTGTCATTTTCCATAAAGAAACAGTTGCTTCTCAACAATTTGTCACAGATTTTCTTAGAATTCTCAATGTTACAGTCCCTAAATTTCCCTGGGCCAGGGGGTGGGGGCTGGGGGGGGGACATGACAAGATCACAAGTCTTGTCCATACGTTGCAGCACTTTCTGCTAATCTGAATGAGAGACAAGGGACAGCACATCAGCAGGCAGTGTGCTAACACCACCTTGTCCAACGAGTGGAAATTGATCATGCACAAATGACTTCTAAATAAACCCTGGCAGAGAGATTCTAGGAAAGGCCCATAAATACTACAATAAGTGCTGCTGTCCTCTCTTGGTAGCGCTACTGATCCTCTTTCAGAAGCACTGAAGTTGATATCCCACATCCCTTGTAAGTTTACTAAGATGTTTCTTGATCTTTCCCTCCCAACAGCTGAAATTCCAAGACTGTCTATTCTTAGCAAGTTTCTTCTGCATCTATTCGTCCATTGATTCAGCATATGTTAATTGAGCCCCTATTCTGCTTATCATTTTTTGCCCTATGTGGGATACAAGGAAGTATAAAACACTTTCTGTAATTAAGAAGTTCACAATCTAATAATAATAATCATTAATAACAATAACAACAACTGAAATTTATATAGTACTTTAAGGCTTACAAAAGGCTTTATGTACATTATCTTGTTTGGTAATTCTAGTTTCCTATGAAGTCAGTCCTTCAGGAAAAATTGTACCCATCTTATAAATGAAAGTCAACCTCAAAACCAAGACAACCTGGGTTCAAGTCCTGCCTCTAACATAGACCATCTGTGAGATGCTGGGCAACGCACCTGACCTCTAAGTGCTTTAGATAGCTAAGACTCTAAGTTGCAGAAAGGTTGCCTCCACCTAGGAACTTCCTATATCAATGAAATCATGTCTGTCTTATAAATGAGGAAACTGACACGCAGAAGTCAAATGATTTCATAGTCCAACAACCAGTATATGTCAGAGTCTAGTAGACTCTGAACCTCAGATCTCCCCAACTCCAAATCCAGCACTCTTTCTATTATATAATGTTGACAGAATGTACATACACACTAAAAGTGAAGAGAAAATGTGTTAAATGAGCGAGATATGACATTAACCACTTGGAGAAATTTGAAGAACATTAGCTTCCCCCAAGCCCTAGGCCAAGTGCCATCCAAAGTTCTATGTAATGTCAAATACTCTACCATTTTTAGGATTAAACATCACCCTTTCAATGTGCTCAACAATTAGTGTGATATCAGGGTGAATCATAAATCAAGTAAGTAATACTTTATTGCAAATTAATTTATAAAAGCACTTCCCTGAGATACGGGAGTGATCTAGGCCATGATGCAAATACTGGACATCTGGACATCTGGACATAGGTCCTTAAAGAGAACTTTTTTGGAAGGTGAGGCAATTGGGGTTAAGTGACTTGCCCAAGGTCACACAGCTAGTAAGTGTTAAGTGTCTGAGGCCAGATTTGAACTCAGGTCCTCCTGACTCCAGGGCCAGTGCTCTATCCACTGTACCACCTAGCTAGCTGTCCCAAAGAGAACTTTCTTAAAGAGAATAGAAAAGGGAGATAGAAAAGCCCCCAAAAGAATCTTGATCAACTTTATAATTTTGTCTCAATTTTTCCCTATTAATGAAGAAAATCCTCTTGGCCTATTCCATCTTCAGTTTCTACACTGAGATCCCCCATAGGAGACCAGATTAGGGCCCACTATAGTTTGAGGTTGTTGTTGGTTGTTGTTGGTTGTTGTTGTTGTTGTTGTTGTCATAACTGTTGTTACTATGCATGAACATTGTGACTACCTGGCTTAAGATCAGGAATTCTCTTAGTTGAGCAAGACTTAGCAAACTAAACAACAAATGATAAGCCTGGCTTGTTTCTTTCTCCTCTATTGCCATTAGTGAATAAGGATATCTCCTCTCCCCACACTCCTCTCTGTTAAAGGGAGCAATTATATCCTACATGTCACAGGTTACAGGAAAGCAGAATAAAGAGCATAGTTTCTATGTTAGGCTAGAAATATAAACAAACATTGGTAGTATTATTGGCTTACCTCTCTGTAAAGCCCAAAGCAAGAGAGAAGATTTGTTTCCTTTCACTATATTTACTAAGGAATGTTTAAAATCAAAAGGTCATCCAAGATGAAAAATAATAATAAATAAATAATAAGCTCATAGCCTAAGGATTGATTTGATTTATTAGGAAGAATACTAAATTGAAATAGCCTTTTCTGGTCTCTACATTTTCTCATTTAGCAACCTAGCATCTTTGTGGAGACCAGAGTACTATCAGATAAGCAAGAAGAGCAAGAATCTCAAGGTCATTCAAGCAAAAAGAATTCATTGCTTTTCGATGGTGCATGCAAGTCACAGAGTCCAAGGTGACATAAGGAGATAATGGACATTGTCTATAGCTTGTCACAACCTCATATAGTCAGAGCTAGAGACTCTTCAGAAGCCATTGTCTGATCCCTTCATTTTTTATTGTTTTTACAGATGAGGAAACTGAGGCACATAGAGGTTAAATGAACTACCCAAGGTCACACAAGTAATATATGTTAGAGACAATCTCCTGACTTTGATGACAAAGCTCTTTCTGCTATACCATGACCACTTTTATAAAAGAAGCCTAAGAAATCTAAGTGACTTAAGGTCACCAACAAGTCAATAACAGGGCTGTTAGTAGAAGAATCTAGGATTCCTGCCACCAAGTCCCAAGCTAGCACCTGCTGCTTCTCTCTTTACAATATCACTTACAAAAGCTCTGTTACTACTCACCATGTT
This sequence comes from Dromiciops gliroides, assembly GCF_019393635.1. Classification (NCBI taxonomy): domain Eukaryota; kingdom Metazoa; phylum Chordata; class Mammalia; order Microbiotheria; family Microbiotheriidae; genus Dromiciops; species Dromiciops gliroides. Next base: position 126,247,196 of record NC_057862.1, read on the forward strand.
GGCCAGCCTTAGGATGAGTCACATGGGACCCATCTTTTCAACTACTTAGTCCTTTCTCTGAGTTTCCATAGCCTGCCAGATACCTATCTGAGCAGCATCTGCAAGTTTTTTTTTAAAAACAGATGGCTGGTTTGGTTTTTTCCCCTTCCTGTGTTGCTTTTTTCTTAGGAAATGAGAATTAGACAAGTTTGACAATTTCTGCCATCCTTTGGGAATCCCAACTGTGACTTCTCAAACCACAGAGAGGCATAAATTAACACATCACAACACAGCATTCAAGGGAAAAGCCTAGAAATTTCCCTATTATTATCCTGGACAGAGGAAGTTTTCAGTGACATGGACTTGAGAGGCAGCATGCATAGTAGTGGGAAGTGTGCTGAATATGGAGTCAGAGGAAGTGGGTTCAAATACTAACTCTTCCACTTACTACCTTGGGTGTGTTCTTGGGCAAGTCATTTAATCTCTTTGGGCTTCAAGTTTCATCATCTCTAAAATTAGCACTAGATGGCCTGGAAGGTCCCTTCTATAGCCCTGAATCTCTGATGGCTCTATGACTTATCCAACTTGTCCAAAGCTTGTCAGTTCAGAACCTGGGTCTCCCATGTACTCTTCAGGCCCACGTTTCCTCAAAGTCATGTGTTAACTGCCAGAATAATAAATGGATGCTCAAGAGTATGAGCAAAGCCTAGCTCTCAGTGTCTGAGGACAGAGTACCTCACATGACCTCCATATAAGTATTGAAGCCAGCTCCTTCTATGGTACTACAGAATTCTCTCTCCTGGCAAGTACTGATATAAATATAGTCCCTTCAGAGCAGCAAGCACTAATGATGCCAGCCAATACTGTTTCTAACCTGTTCTTCACATGCTACTTGATTTCTTTACTTGGAGAAACTCAAGACCTATGAGAAAGAAGCAGGGCCAGCTCATATTTTGATGATTTTCTTCCTGCTGTCTTGGCAGTGCCTAGACAGAAAAAAATAATCTCAAAAGAGTGTCTCAATAATGAACCCCAAGGATAATGCATTCAGACTGTTCCCAGGCTCTTGCACCCCATGTCTGGTCATGTTTTAATTGTGAGGGCCATCAGCTTTCATTAAGACCCAGTTGGAGCCTGAAACAGAGCCTGGCACTTATCACAGAAGGGAAGTCAAGGGAGAGATTTGCTTTTATGGAGCACTATGAGGCTTTGTTTATATGGGAAAGCAGGATACCAAGCACATGAAGATAGTATTCCTGAGAAAGCACATCACTTCATGTTGGTGGAAGCATACTCTACTCAATCAGCGACAGACTAAATGTATAGTTTGTCAAAGGAAAGGGGGCCCAGGAGAAGGTCTCTTTCTTACTTTGAAGCAATTGGGAACAAATGGTGGATATTAAACTAGATATTACATTCTGAAGAATTGAAAGGCTGCTTTGAGCATCAAAAAAGAGGAGCTGGAATAATCAGAGAGATTAGGTCTCTCTGGGACCATCAAGGATAGCACATGGCTTGGCCAGTAGACAGAAGCTTGTGGTCAGGTTTATACCTAGTAGCATCTTCCTAGCTCTGTCATAATTTATAGCACAAAATGAATCGTCAGGAACTGAGGTCAAACTTAGTGTGGTTTTTCCACATATAATTTTTCAGTTCATGTCCTCACTATGGTCTCCCCTGGGGATGACCAGACTATAGCTCACACATAAGTATCTACAAAGAAGATAAAAGGGCCCTCAACTGCCATGTAAATTCTCAGGCTAGTAAATAAAATGGAAGATAGGCCTTTTTTTAACCCAACAAAAATCACAGAGAAAGAACTTGTGCCCGAGCTCATAAACAATCCAATCAACTCTTCTTCCCTATCCTGTGAGCCTCTACCTTTATCTTGGCCAATGCTCATGTTGCGACTCTCCCAAAAGAAGGAATCACTCAGAGACAAGAGGGAATTGATGTTTCCTCTCAGCCCTTTCTAGACCACATAATTCACAGTACTATCAATCAATGAATCAATAAACATTTATTAAACACCCACTATGTGCCAGGTTCTGTGCTAAATGCTAGTGAAGGGTAAGGCCTGGGCTTTCTTCTCCATTTCATGGCTCTGTCCCTTGCTGTTCTTTAAACTCCATCACAGTTCAGTATTTAATGTTGTCCTGGAGACTCAGTCCTGTAATTCCTCCACTTGCCGAAGGATTCATCCATTGCTCCATTATTCTTACTGTGCCACTGCTGATCTACCACTACTATTTCTCACACCTACATTTTCCAGTTTGGACCATACTGCTGCCCTTCAGACTCCATCTGGTTCCCTCCTCTCCTGGGACCACATGATTCCCTGATGCACAGGTTATTTGTCAGAAATACGGCTCTATAGCACCATGCTGGCTTCCCTCCAGGGAATGAAAGTCTGTGAATGTCCACCTGATTTATTTAAAATAGTCTCAGCTAAGCTTCTTTTAAGCATAGCTAGATCCCTCTTAAAGCCCTAGTTTAAGGGTATAGTCCAAAGTATATGAACTGGTTATGAACCTATCATCCTTAATATGCTCCCAATGCACCCAAAGCTCACTTCCTATCAAGGAGATCACTTCCATTTTAGAAGAAAATCCTCATCCCTCAACCTCACTGATCTGGCGTAATATGGAGTTCATCTTTGCCAGCGACCCTCTAGTTGAATTTTCTTCATTCTTTTCCTAGTCAAGAAAATTGAGTTCCAATAAATGATATCTTCAGGGACACTGGACTGAATCTCTAATTCCACATATCTCACTGGGACCTGAGGAAGGCTCCACAGTGATGAACAGTTAACTCCATGAAATGATTGTATTTTCTTGTTTCCTGAATACCTTCTCCAGTACCTGAAACCTCCCTAAGGAATCAATGGTAGTATGCAAAGTCCTTTCCGGTCATCCCAAGACAATCCACGGGCACTCCAAAAATTAGTCATTCTTTTGGAGTCTGGGGTCACATACATACATACATTTTGAGGACAGTCATCTGCATGATTTGTGATCCTTCAGCACTTGTGTTCTAGCTCAATACCTTACCCATGGTCTCTCCATAGTTGCCACATATGAAAAGGGAAGATTTTGTCTAAATTGCATTTAAGGTCCCTTCCATCTCAGACATTCTATGACTATATCATTTCTCTACCCAACATTACCTTTCCTGGATGGTACGAAGGGAATAGAACATAAAAGGAAAAAAAGATAGAACTCGAGCCAAACAATTATAAAACTGAACAATTTCAGCAAGAAGTTTAGGGGAGAAGGTTACAAACATTTGCCAAATGGAAGCTTCATGAATATGTGTAGACTTCCATTGTCTTGTTAGCCTTGTGGCTCTACAACATATGAATAAGGGACATGAAATTATCTGGAGTTTTCTAAGGAGATTAAAGAGTGTATTTATTTTCTTTGACCATCTTAATGAAACTATAGTACTAGTAAAGGTCCCTGAGAAGAAAATATCTAAATTTCAAAATTCAATGAAAACATCTATAAGAGACAGAAGAAAATACTTAGCACTCTCAAAGATGGGCACAATGGTCTCAGAGTTGAGGTCAGGTTTGACAAGTCCAAGTAATTCTACAATTTTTAAGACAATCTAAACTGAAAAAGTAGGCAAAGAAAGCTTTTCCTCTGAAAGAGTACATTAAAAAAAGATATGAGGGGTTTTAGTGGACTATAAGTCCAATGTCAGCCAACAGTGAAATGTAGCATCCCCAAAAGCTAACGCAATCTGAGGTTACATTGAAAGGCACAAAGAATAAGGAGGTAGGGGGCAGCTAGGTGGTGCAGTGGATAGAGCACTGGCCCTGAAGTCAGGAGGACCCGAGTTCAAATCCAGCCCAGACACTTAACACTTACTAGCTGTGTGACCCCAGGCAAGTCACTTAACCCCAAATTGCCTCACCCCCAAAATAAAAAGAACAAGTAGGTAATAGTTCTGCCATACGCTGCCCTAGTCAGATCATATCTGGAGTAATGTGGCAATTCTTTGATACCACATTTTAGAAAGGTCACTGATAAGCTGGAAATCATCCAAAGGAGAGGAATGAGGATGGTGAACATCTTCAAGTTTATGCTGTATGAAGAAAGATTGAAGGAGCAGAAGTTTAGCTTAGAGAAAGAAAAGACCTGGACAGGAACACAAGAGATGTCTTTAAGCTTTTAAAGAGCTTGTCACATGGATGAGGAATTATATTTGTTCTGTTTGGTCCAGAAGGAAGAATTTGGGAGCAATAAGTAACTTCCACCCATTGCTCTTATAACCTTCTGACAAAGAAGCAAATTTAGGCTTGATAGGAAAGCCTCTTAACGATTTAAGTTTGTCTAAAAGTGGAATCTACTCCTTTAGGAGGTAGTGGATTCCTGTTTCCTGGTGATCATCAAGTAAAGACTGAACACCAATTTTCCATGCTTCTTAAAGGGAGAATTCTTTTTCAGAGATGAATTTGACTAGATGGCCTCTGAGGTCCCTTTTAGCTTTGAGAAGCTGTGACTTTCTTGCTTTAATTAGCCAAAAGACTGATAGGACAGATCCAAGTTTACGAATTAATTGGACAGCCTGCTCCTTTCCTTATGGGAGTATTTTCCAAACCAAATTTTACTGGGAGCAAGAAAATATGTAAATTCTATACTGAGAATTAACTATCTTATAATACTCATAGCCTCAGTACAAAGGGAAAGGACTAGAAGTTAGAAAGAGAGCCCAGGTTTGTAGATATGGAGTGCAGAGAAAAGATAGAAGAGTTAGTTCCATATGTTTGGTGGGTTAATAATGTTTGTTTGTTTGTTTGTTTTAAGATATAAGGGTCAAAGTTGGTCATAAAAGGGAATCAGGACTACAAAATTTTGCCTAAATACAACAACCAGGGATAAGGACTCACTGAAGAAAGGGCTCTCTATGGTTCTCCCTCTCCATCTGGATGACATCCACAGCTCTGATTTCTACCCCTAGAGGCCCAACTTTTCTTGTTAATTATTGAGCATCTGATGTTGCTTCAGTGACATCTGAATTGTATTCTTTGTTTTTTAAAAATTGTCATAAAGGAGGGGAAGGTCTTGCCAAAGACCAGGCTTATAATAAATTGGAATTTCAAACAATAAAAGAGAAACAGAAACAGAGACAGAGACAGAGAGAGAGTTAGAGTTTTTAATAGGAGAATTTCTGGGGACTGGTAACTGAAGAGACAATGATGAAGCTATCTTCTTTCTATCTAAGCTCCTGAACCATGTCCCTAGTACATTCTCCTTTTGGAGGGTTAAAAATAACAAGAGGGTCATGAAAAGCCTAACATTCCTGGAACTATCAGATTGTCTAGGAATGAGATCATACTTGCAACTGATGCTTGTTGATTGGCTGCTGATAGTGTCAGACCCATCTCTGCAGTGGTCAGCTAATATACGAGGCCTCATTTAGACATAAGAATTCTATTTCTTAACAGCAATGAGTCATTGAGGCCGAGAACTTCTGAGGACTTTATTTCTTGCTTCAGAGGCTGGCTCAGGGCCTGTTCCCATATAATTGAAGAGTGTCTAAAGTTGACCAGAACAAAGTGCCCCAAACATGCTCATGGATGGAAAGAGGTAGGGAAGCACAATTTGGATAAAACCCAGCTAACCTCACTGGACTCTGACTTCTCTAGAACACCCAATTCCCACAAAATTTCTCTAAAATTATCAAGGGTGGGGTGGGGAGGATAAAGCAATATTAATTTTTATAGCTTATCTACCCTTGGAATATTGGAAAGTCAACTTTATCAGGAAAATATTTCATTTTTATGGATTATCTGAAGGTGACTCCCCTTTCCCTGCCAATAACTCCTAAGAATCTTTATTTTATAAGATGAGGAAAATATTGTAAAATGCTTCACTGCTGTATATAAACAGCACCATCTCATCATACTCAGGGAGCATCAGTGCCACAGGCTGAATCTCATATGTGGAAGCTGAAGCAATGTGTTATAAAAAAAAGATCACTGGATGTGGACCCAAAGAACCTGGGTTTATATCCTAGCTATAACACTTTTTAGTTGTGTAACCCTGTATAGGTCAAATCATCTCTCTGCTTCCCATCTATAAAGTGGGAATAGCAGCATTTGAACAACCCACCTACCAGGATGGCATGTGGAAAGTTCTCTGCAAGCTTTAACCCAGTATAGAAATGTGAACTGTGATGATAGAAAAGAACAGTTAACCTCAGAGGAATTGTCAGCACAGCTCTGCCAGAGAAAGAAGCCAAATTCAACATTAGAATATCCAAGTGAATACTTCCTAAAATTTATTAGGCCCACCCAAATTTCCCCCTCTCAGTCTAGGAATAAAGTGGTTCGGGTTATCCACTCACCACTGCAACCTCTCCCAAATACCTAACCAGCCCCAGGTGACTTCTGCCTCCTGGGCTTATGAGTACTTTCACCTTGACCTTGGAAGGGATCATTCCCACCCATGGTCCTGGCTCCCTTAGATGGGCAGATGCAATGATCTGTCATCTCTTGACGCCCACTAGGCTGATCAATTAGTAGGTGCCAATTAAAATACTGAGCTGTGGTTGCGAGAGTAGCTGATACACCAGCTGTCTATTTCTCTTGAATCAAACCATATTCTGCCAAATTGACAAATGAAATGGAAGGAGAAAAGGCCGTGCGATAGAGTCAATGGTCTAAAAAAATAAAATAAAGAAGAATTACACGGGGAGGAAGCAGAAAAGCCTTTTGATATGTTCTTGGACTCTAATGTGCAGAACCCACACCTTCATTCTGTCATGACTTTTTCCTTCCAATGCTTGGTATGGGATGTAAGCTACTGAATTTCTTCAACAGCTGCCTTCAGAAGGTTCCTAGCAGCCCTCCCTCAGCTCCTTAAGAAATCCTTTTTATCACCCAGTTCTAACCAAAAGCTGCTCTCTGAAAAGGGACCTGGAGGGTCAGAACAGGTAACAATGAAAATACAGAGTAGAATACAGGAGATGCTGGTTATACGATATTTTGAAAGAGAAACTAGGAAAAATTCCAATGCAATTCTGCTGTCATGTATTGTCAGGCATTATCAGATGTAAAAGGCATGTAGCAGTGAGGGGGCCACATTCCTACACTGACATGCCTTTTACAGGATTAGTCCAGTCTCTCCAGAGAAGGCAGATGATGACTTTCTAGTCACTTTAGTCTGGTGGAGGTAAGGAAGGGATAGTGTGTTGTAATGAAATGAGCTAGGAATCAAATGACCTTCATTCAAGCCCTGACTTTGCTATTTAACTAGCTTTGTGATCTTAGAAAGTCTCTCTGGACCTCAGTTTTGTCATCTGTAAAATGAGAGGGTCCTATAAAATTATTTATCCTTATAAACTCTAAAGCTTGTAATCCTGGGGAGAAGAGAGGCCATTAACAGAACAATTTCCTCATCCAAAGATACAAAATTCACAGACAGCATCTCCCCCTAACTCTAGGTGCCTGGACTGTGGAAACCCTGGGAGAGTGGCCCTTTCCTCAGTTCTATCCTGGCCTTAGCCTATCTTTAGAATGATACTTGAAAAAATGCCACTGACTTCTCCTCCTCAATGTAGGACCCTCACTAACACCTCCACACCCAAGCCAGCCTAGTGGAAGGAGTTTTGATACAAATAGTTTATAGGATCTGAAGATAAAAGGAGAAAGGTCATCTCACCCAACCCTCCACTCCATGTAGTGATTTTCTCTACAAAATACCTGGTGAGCGGTCATCTGGACCTTATCTGACTGACCATAGTCTATGATAAGGAACTCATTAACCTCATTCCATTGAATGAGCAGCTCTCATTTTCAGAAAGCTATTTCTTATACTAAGCCAAAAGAGCTACTTTCCTAAAAGTTCCATTCATGTGTGCATGCATGCATGTGTGCACTTGTGTGTGTGTGTGTGTGTGTGTGTGTGTGTGTGTGTGTGTACTAGTGTTTCCCTGTGGAGCTTCACAGAGTGGGTTGAATGTTTCAAATCCTAGCTTTTCATATATTTGAAAGTAGCTAGTATGTCTTAAAATCTCCTTTAGTTTCTCTCTTCTCTGAGCTAAATATGTCCATTTTCCAACTATTCCTCATATTTTCGGATTTCTGTACCTTTCACCTTTCTAAGCTTCCTATTCCTGATGAACTAGTATACAGCCAGTCAGATTTCTCAATGGATAGAGTCATGGACCTGGAATCATGAAGACCTGAGTTCAAATCCTGCCTCAGGATAGCTGTATAGCCCTACTCAAGTCACTGAACTGCTATTTGACTCAGTTTCCTCATTTGTAAAATGGAGATAATAATAGCAGTTCCTCCCATAACTGAATGTGAGATATAGATAGATAGATAGATATCTTTGTAAAACCTAAAGTGCTATATAAATGCTAACTCTTATTATTATATATTATCATATTCAAATTGCCAATATCTCTCTCAGTACCACCAACGTGGTCTGAACAAGTGCATAAAATAATGGGATTATAGCTCCCCATATTATAAATGATAGCTAGCCCTTTATTACTACAGCTTATGATGGAATGTGCTTTATGGAATTGCAGCATCACATCTTTGGAGTATATTTATCTGACAGTCAACTAATACCCTGGGGATTTTTTTCCACATGAATTATTCTTTTGTCAGGCATCTACCACTTACTACCTATATAATTTCAGGCAAGCTTCAAGCATCAGCCTCTGTAAAATAAAGGGACTGGACTAGATCACGGTAAACATCCCTTTCTCCTCTAAATTTGATGAGCTGGAGAAAGAATCCTCAATTTGTGTAAATCTCAAAACCCAACTCAACTCTTTAAGTATCCAGAGTTATGGCACTGTAAGGGCCAAATATGTGGCCATCCATCCTGCTTTGTCTCCATCTCTTACCCATCCATGACCAAGTTTCCCAGTCAATATGGACAGCTAAGTGGTACAGCGGATAGAGTGATGGACCTGGAGTCAGGAACATCTGAGGTCAAATCTGGCCACAGACACTTACTGACCATGTGACCTTGGGCAAGTCATTTAACCTCTGTTTGCCTCAGTTTCTTCATCTGCAAAACAGGAATCATAATAGCACCTAACGCCCAGAGTTGTTGTGAGGATATAAAGCCCTCAGCATAGTGCCTGGCACATAGTAAGTGCTATATAAATGTTAGCTATGATGATGATAGAAGTTTTTTCTCTTTTTCATTTGTAATTAACCATTACCCTAGGTAACCACCTTTGGGCTCTGAAATGCCCTTTTCTAGGAGATCCTAAAAAATTCTCTCCCTACCCTACTCCACCACCCTCCCAGAATCACAGCCCTTATGTGGGAACCTCCGCTCCTTTCTCTCCCTTTGTACTACTTAGTATCTACTTGGATCCAGCCGTCTTTTGCAAAAGTATTTTTTTCTACTATTCAGAGATCATTATTTACCTATGTGAACTTTTTCATAGCTTTAAGATCTAGCTTCTTTTTAACAATCTCTCATGTATGGAATGGTATGATATGATACAATACTATATGAGATGAGACATATGATATGACATGATATATAATACAGTATTCCAGGATCAAATAGAAGCTCTGGTTGGCATTTAAGTTCCCCATAATCTGTTCCCTTGCTACCTTTCCAGTTGTTACACTTGATTCCTTTAGCCAGTCCCTGCTTTTAACTCTATAATCCAGTAACACTGGTCTCCTTGCTTTTCTTTACAAATGACACTCCATCTAAGACCATCTTTGTGCTAGCTGCTCCCCATTCCTGGACTGCTAAGATCCCCTCATTTCTGTTTCTTGGTTTCTTTGGATTCCTTCAAAATAGCTCAAATCCCACTTTCTGTAAAAGATATTTCCCAGTCCTCTCACCTATTAATGTCTTCCCCTCTGAGATTTCCTTCCATTTACTACATAAATAATTTGTATGTAACTAATAATTTCCATGCTATCTCCCTTATTAGAAAGTAAACTCCTTGAGGGTAGGTGTTGTCTTTTGCCTTTCTTTGTATCCCCAGAACTTAGCACAGTGCCTGACACAAAGCAACCATTTTATAAATGCTTAGTGACACACTGAATATGCCTGTGTGTATATATAAATACATACATGCATGCATATATACATACCTACATATATAAACATTTATATGTGTATACATGCAAACATGCATGTGTGTGTACATGCATTTTTTTTCATCTAGTTCATGCACAGTATCTATTGTCCTTGGTCAGTGATGCTACAGCACCTGTTGCTGGCTTCTTCAGTGCTGTGATAGGCACAAACTTGTCAAGAGATTAGCAAGCGATTAACTGGTGAGAATCTTAGCCCAGGGAGTAAAAGAATCAGGAACCCAGAGTAGATAGGCCTCCTGTGGCCGGGTTACAACATCAGACTTGAGGAAATCCACAGAGCAACCTGGCAACACAATCCATCATTCAAAGCCAGGAATCTGGGTTACAGAGACCAGCTCTAGAGGTTATCCACCATTGAGTTCCAAACAATATGTTAAAAGCCACAGAAAAACACGCAGGAGATGGTTGGGGAAACAAAAGAGGATTCTGGTAGGGAGAGCTTTGATAACTTGTTCTATTCAAAAGATTAATCCAAAGCAAACAGCCTCCCTATACACAATCAGTTCCCTGACAAACTGGACTTACTTATACTGAGGATGCCTATTTTACAAAGTCAGGTAGATACAGCCTAATTATTTTTCTGTTCAGTACTCAGCATCCCAAGAGAGTCCAACAGATGTTGAATCATTATCCTTGAAACATCTGCCCCCTTTTATAGCCTTAATAAGGAGCTAACTAGCTCTTATTCCTTCTCTCTTTTACCAACTTGGTTTATTCATTCTTTCAATAGCCATTTGTTAAGACTCTACTATGTGTAAAGCACTCTGCTAGGCAGCAAGGGAAACACTAAATTGAAAAAACTGGTCTATGATATAGTAGGGCAAATAAGGACTGTACAGAGACAACTATAATACAAAATAGAAGATGGCAAAAGAAGTATACACAATAAGTTTTCAAAGTTCATTTCTGCTCTTTGTCCTCATAATGATCAAGTTTGATATCTAAGGTGAACCATGAGGATAAACTTCCCTCCCTTCTTTTCAGAGGTGGGGGATTATGGGTGTGGAGCACTGTGCATAAATCTCAATTTGATTAGTTTTAGTGAACTACTTTTTCCCCCTGTTTCTCTTTCATTCTTTGCTTTATAAGATGGGTTTCTGGGTGGGGAAGAAGAAAGGTACATATTGGGAAATGAACATGATATAAAAAGAAGATATCACTAAAATTGGGAAAGGGAGAAGGAGAGGAAAAGAGACAGGAAGGGGGAGGAGGAGAGGAAGGGAGAAGAGAGAGAAGGAAAGGCAAAGGGAAATAGGTAGGAAGAGAGGGGGAGGAGGAGAGGGAAAGGAAAAGAGAGGGAGAATGAAAGAGAGGGAGAAGGAGAGAAGAGAAAGAGGAGGAGGAGGAGAGGGACAATGAGGAAGAGGAAGAGGAGGAGGAGAGAAGAAGGAGGAGATAGATCCTGACAATAGATGGTTTTTATGTGAAGAAGTGGAGGTATATGACAAAGCTTCAAAAATGTGTTGGAGTCAGATTGTAAATGACTATTTTGAATGCCATTGCAAAGAACATAACCTTTCTCTTTCTAGGGTTCCTTTCAGCCTAGCCCTAGGGTACCTTTGAACACTAAAGAAGAGCCCCAGAATACACTCAGGTTACAGGTAAGTCCCTTTTCAAAGCTGGCTCCAAAGTCACAGCTATTAAATTTATAAGCTGCTGCTTAGATAAGGAAAGCTGCTGTTTGCCTACCCCATCTCTGCCTTTAACTCACTGTTCAGTAAAGCTTTGGGGATTTCCATAAGTAGATAGGATGATATAGGAAAACAAATTCTACTTTCTGCAACCTGTTTTTTTTTTTCCTTCCCTGCTCCATATAGGATATGACAGATTCCCCCTCCCCCCACACACCCTTTTTGAATGGCACCATGAAAATCTAAATTGGATGCAAAGCTTAGCTCTTACATAAATCTTTAAATGATCTTCTTAAAGTCTTATTTTAGCAAACTAGTCTGGGAAAGAAACAAAAAGTATCTAAAGTAAGAGGTCCAATTAATACTTTTTTTTTTTTTTTGCATTAAGACTGACATGCTCTCTTTCTCAGCCTAGGATCCCTCCTCCTCAGCAACTCCCCAAGTTGATCCTCCCCTGTCTCCAAATCATTAAGCTGTGTTGTTCTCTTAAGGCTTTTGCTGTCTCATCTCATTGAAAACCTTCCATCAATTTTAGACATAAAGTGATGAATAAAGATTTTATATGCCATCTTTGGCTTTCAGAGAGGATTGTGGGAATGGCCTCCTCTGACCCCCAATCTTGGGGAGGATCTGTACTTATAAATGTCTCCAAGTCCAACCACTCGTGTCAACAGTACTGTGCTTAATCAACTCGAGGAAGAATGGGTACATTTTTAATGCTCTGTAATTCTGGTCCAGTCCAAGGGAAAACAAGAATTATTTTTGCTAGCTAACTCCAGACTAGGAGCTAACTCCCTCAACGGAGAGACAGCCATACCAAGAAAACTGTCCTTCCAAAGTTATCTTCCTCCTATTCTGTATATTGACACTATAGTGTCCATTGTTCCTAGAACGGCTTTCATTGATTTTGATTGGAAGTTTTTTAAAAGCAAGGGACTGTTTGGCATTTTTTTTGTTGTCACACATCCCATTGCTACTCAATGAGCATGACATGAAACAGATGAACAGCAGCAACAACTTATGTTTCCATAATTCTTTACAGTTTTTCAAGATGCTTTCATACATAATATCATCTGAGTCTCAAAATGATGCTATGGGATATGTATGGCAGGTATTATTATTATTATTATTATTATTATTATTATTATTATTATTATTATTATTATTATTGTATAAAGAAGGATACTGAAACTCATAAATACTAAGAGACTGGGCCAAGCTGGTACAGGACTCAAATCCCAGGTATCTGATTCTAAATCTGAAATTCTTTTTGTTGATTCCACTCTTTTAAAAATTTTCAGGGGCAGCTAGGTGGCACAGTGGATAGAGCACTGGCCCTGGAGTCAGGAGTACCTGAGTTCAAATCTGGCCTCAGACACTTAACACTTACTAGCTGTGTGACCCTGGGCAAGTCACTTAACCCCAATTGCCTCACTAAAAAAAAAAAAAATTCAGTCTTCCTATTATATGCTTCCCACTGAAGCCTTCTCTGTAAAAGAAGCAACTAAGCACTGATAGCATATGCAACATTCTTTACCTCTATTCCCCAACTTCTCTATTGAAAAGAATATATTTTGTCTTCTATCCTTTAAAACCAAGAATTTTCATTGTGATTAAGCTGAGTTCAGCCGCCTTGAAGTGCTGTTTTCATTTATATCATTATAATCACTACATACGGTTCTCTTGTTTTCTGCTTTCTTCACTCTCTGTCATTCACAACCTACCATTTCCTCAATAGGGTCTCATTTTCTCATGCCTAGAACTCCCACTCTGTAGGGCTGCCCTCTAGATTGGTGATTACATCATTCTTCCACTACTACGTCAAGGTCCAGCCTCCAGCTACACTTTCCTTTGCCCCCTCACCATTTCTTCATCAGTAGCCAGGCTCCTATGTACAACTCCCTGGCACATTTTACTTCCTCCCTTTCCAGTTCTGGGACCTGAAACAATTCAATTCTTTGTTCTATGGCTTCATTCACCAACCCTAGAACATTCCAAATCAAGATATTCCTCCCTGGCCCCCACTCCCCTTTATATGTTGTCTCCTCTTATTAAAATATAAACACCTTGAGTGCTGATACTGTCATTGAATAATTTTTTTGTCTTTCTGTGTAACCCTGATGCTTGGCACATAATAGGCACTTAAAAAGAGTGAGTTCGACTGGCTGACCAAATCTACAGCACTCAAGAAAGTCAGCAGGCACATAATACATGCTTTGTCATTCATTCACCTTCCATTTTTCTCTGCAATTCTTCATATCATCATTCCTTACAGCATAATAATATTCCATTACATTCATACAGCAGTTTGTTTATACACTCCCCAATCAATGAGCACCCACTTAGCTTCCAATTTTTTGCTGTCGTAAAATTCCAATACTCATTTCACTATACTACCTTCTCTCTTTCTCTGAAGTGAAGTAGTTACTTTAGGAAGCAGGTATCTTGTGGGGAAAAGCCAGTTTGTGGCACTACTTGGATTCATTTCATACCATAGATCAGAAAATGGACCAGTCTATTTCTGTCTGGAAACTTCTCCTTAATATGAAGAGCCTTCTCTTCTCTCCTCAGGTAAGAATATTTAAGCTTATAACTCATAACTGACACATTCATTCCATGGCAGCTCCAGACAGAGCAAAGCTGAAAAACAGGATAATGATGATGATGGTGGTAGTGGTGGTGGTGGTGGTGGTGGTAGTGGTGGTATCTAACATTTATACAATGTTTACTATGTGCCAGGCACTGTGCTAAGTGCTTCACAATTATTATCATGGTTGATCACAACCACCCTGTGAGGTAGGTGCTATTTTGATTCCCATTTGACAGATGAAGAATCTGAGGCAAATGGCAGTTAAGTGACTGGCCCAGGGTCACATAGATAATAAGTGTCCAAGGCCAGATTTGAACTAAGGTCTTCCTGACCCCGGGCCTGGTGCTGTTTTCTCCAAGCCACCTAAATATAGTCTTCTATAGTAAATTGCAATCACTGAAAAATCAAAGAAATGGTATAGATTAATCTTTCACCTTTAGGGAACATTGGACTGAAACAGCCACAGTGAAATACAGTGAGTGTATATATATTTGTGTGTGTGTGTGTGTGTGTGTGTGTGTATGTAGGTAGAAGGTCTGGGGTTTTTTTTATATTCAGGTGTTTTGGGGGCCCCCTTAAAGTGCTTCAAACATCATGAACAGAAGCTCCCTCTCTAGATAGCTATGCAATGATCTTCCCAATAATTAGCCATTTTTCTCAGCTTTCCAGTTCACCTCTCTTCACCCTTCTGTTCTGCCAACTGTGCGGGCCCCAAAGTGTTACATCTTTCTCCTGAGCCTCCTGGAATTTGACAAGGAGTACCATAAGGCAAGAATGTAGGAGGACAGGGGGGAGAGAGAGAGAGAGAGAGAGAGAGAGAGAGAGAGAGAGAGAGAGAGAGAGAGAGAGAGAGAGAGAAATGCTTAGCAACGGCAAGGAAATTCAGCATCATGGAGACCACTAGTACTTTGTTTTCTGTTCCAAATCATCCTGGATTGCCGGAATGTGAGCTGTCACTTTTCCACGATAACTCATCTGAGCCCATTTCCTTCAGCAGCCACCTTATCCATGGGAAGCAGACCCAAAACCATGATTTTATGTTTTCCAAGTATTTTTTTCCTGAGCTCATTTTCATGATCCTCCTGGGTTCCAGGCAGGGAGTGTGTATTAATACCTCTCTTTTAGAAACAAGATTTCTCTGGAAAAGATGAAAGAATGGTCTTGACCAATTTCCAGGACTAGGAGGAGAAGCTAGGGGCCAGATCTCGTGACTTACAAAGCTTTGCTTCTCCTCATCGATCAGTTTTGCACAGGAGTGCCCTGTCTCAGGAAAGACATTCCCTTCTCTCCACTCACCCCATCATCCTAAGTCCACTGCCCTCATGCTGTTGTGAGCCCTCAGCAGGAAGCTGCCACCACTGCTGCTACTGTTGCTGAAGTTCCCCTGGATGACATAACACTGAGACTCTGACATTAATTCAGGATGAAGAGTTACCAGTAGCTCATCCATTTATGCATTCTGCAAATATTGACTAAATGCCCTCATCATTGTTCCATAACCTATTTAACCTCCAAGGTCCCTTCCAGCTCTAAAGTCCTGGGATGCCTATGTTCCTCATCCTATCTCTCATAGTTCAGGCAATCAAGAAGCATTTATTTAGCACCTACTATGTGCCAGGTGTGCCTTGCTAGGCAATAGGATACAAATGCAATGAATGAAAGCATCCCTACTCCCAAGACACGTACATTCTTGCTTTCATCTAACTTCACTGCTTTCTTTTCCCTATAAATGTCTCACTTTCTCACCACTACACTTTTGCTCAAGCTGCTCTTTCTACCTGGAATGGTGTTACTCCCCTGCTCTGCCTACTGAATGAAATTACAGTCATCCTCTAACACCTGGACTAAAAAGCCACCTCCTCCACACAGAGTCTTCCCTCATTCCTGGATGCAACTTCTCCCTCCTTTAAATCCTGTGCACTTCCCTCTCTTGTGGCATCTAATGTCATTGTTTGTCCTTTGTCCTTGAAGATGACCCTGACATCTGGGCAAGGTCATGACTGGCAGTGAACTGGATTTAAGTGAGGCAGGGCTGTGCAAAGTCACCAGCCTCACTCTCTCCTCCAGAGCCATCTGGGTCCAGTGGCAAGATACATATCAGGATGACTGAAGATGGCCCCAGATGTTTGAGGCAATTGGGGTTAAGTGACTTGCCCAGGGTCACACAACTAGTAAGTGTGTGCCTGAGATGAAATTTTAACTCATATCTTCCCAACTTCAGGGCTACTGTTCTATCCACTGTACCACCTACCTGCTCTAGTTATGGCACCTAGTGCATTTTGTCTTATTGTAGTTGTTTCTGTAACTTTTTCTTTTTAATATGTGATATATAATTAAATTTTATACATATATCACAGATATAATATGCACACACATATGACATATATAATGAATATTTTTACATTATTACATTTATATATATCTAGATATATTCTAGTACATCTAACTTAGTATTTTAAATCCTTGCTGTATATATGTACCTATATACACACACATACATATATATGTTGTGCATATATGAGTTATTTAGGTCTTATTTATATGGTAATTTTATTTAAACAAATCTGTCATATATATTATTTATATAAATTCTTATGTATACCTTATTTATAAAATAGTTATTTACCTGTATAAAAAAAAAAGAAAACTACCTGTTCTGTACCTTTCTTAGGCTTTCATATTTTAGTTTTCTATTGTAGTTTTCATTTTGTAGTTTTCTTAGGCTTTCATATTGTAGTTATTGGAGGATAACACATTATTTTATCTATGGATAGATAAAATCTATTTTTGAATTTCATAGTATAATATGGTGATTCTATGTAGATATTTGTTAAATATCTATTGAATGAATGAATCACTCAGTTAACTAGCATTTATAAGTGTCTACCATGTGCCAAGCATTATTCAAAGCACTAGGGATACAAAGAAAGTCAAAAACAATGTGACAATTTAAAATATGAGAGACATAATTTCTGGATAATTTAATCATTTTATTAATAAAACCAGCAGGTTATTAATAAAAGGATGGTCATTAGGTTTCTCTCTCAGACCAAAGACCAAAATGGTGGTGGAGTCACAGCTTATATACCCCTCCAAATAGTAAGTGGCTCATCAAACAGCAAGTAAATCTAACTGGTTAACTTAATTTGGAGATAGGCTATATTAAAATGAAGAACTATTCTAGACCACCCCCAGCCTTGGTCTATCAATTTAAAAAATGCATATCCTTTTCATTGGGCAGGCTGGAATAAGAAGCCTTCTTATCTAGACAAACAGATCTGTCTCCAAACAAGCTTGGGTTGGGCCTGACCAAAATGAAGAGATTAAAGGTAATCTTATTTTCAAGGACAACTGGACCTTGGAGGAGGGGGGAGGCGGGCTGAAAGAAGGAGAACACTAAATCTCCCCAAGATATCAATCATTAATAATTATTTCTCACAACAAATAAGATACTCCATAAAAAGTGTAGAAAATAACATGGAAAGATAAGCAAAAAGCCAGCTGTGAGATGTTTGGGTGTTTTTCTTTTTTATGAGCTATGGCATTTAGAAATTGGGAGGACTTTGAAGGGGGGAATAGGGGGAGGTGGGTGGAACAATCAAAGGATTGTGCTTCACATATATGTGGGAAGATCTTAACTGGAAAACTGCCACTTGGCATAAGCTCCCAACCATAGTGGAGAAGCCAGAGGCTCAAATTCCCCTTTTGACATTTGCACATGACCTGAAGGGGCTGGATTCCTTGGCAGGGAGTGAGGAGAAACTGTTTGGATACTGGGGCCTGTTCTATTCTGTGACCTGTAAGATAGCCTCTCTCTTTCCTCCACCCCCAGACCTACAAATTGTAGGTCACTTCTAACCAGACAAATCCCCAAATGAGCTAAATCCTGTATCCATTTTTATTATATCCCACCAAGACAGTACTTTCTCTGCACTCACACATACATACTCCCAACCTTCTGATGTCAAACCTACATCACATCTCACCTGCTAACTGTCTTAAATCTCCTCCCACTCTAATCCATGCCCCAAAGGCCATACCATACCATGCCCCCTTCTCAATAAATTTATCTATTATCTCTAAGATCACAAATAAATTCTTCTGTTCAGAATTTAAAATTCTTCACAACCTAGTCCCTTCTTACCTTACTAGTCTCTTTGCATATCACTTTCCTCCACATAATCCATCTCCTGACTCCCCTGGCCTACTTGCCTATCCTCACCTATTATGATCCATATCCATCACGTCTTTCTATTCCTAGCACTTAGCACAATGCCTGGCACATTGTAGGGTTCAATAAATACTCATTGTACCAGAACAGATCTCCTTCCTCCTCCTGTATACAAGGCTGCCCCTAAAGATGCATAAATAGAGGTCTCAATATGGTATGCCTACATGGTATCATATGCCTACGAGGTATGATTTGAAGGCTAATCAATCTCCATCCCCATATCTCTGAATCGTATACACAAATATAGTCCTCTTCCAAATCAGTTTGGGATTAGTGGGTTCCCAGAGTCAGAACAAGACCACTGGAGAAGGGGTGCTTGGTAAGAAAATCAGGGTCATTCGTTAACCTGTCCCAGAAATATTTGATAAACTCACCCAAAACTGACTCCCATTTTGGCCTTCAGATTTGGTTACTGTCTTGAGGCCACTAATAAAATGTAAATATGTTACCTATTAGGGGAAATGCATTATCATGATCCATCAATGAATCATTGGTTTAGGGACCTCCCAGTGAGCAAACTCTCTCCACCAATAAAGATTAGTAAACTATTCTAGTCTTAGAGTGTTAGTTGCTTGGGGCAGTGAGATATTTATTAAGTAACTTGCCACAACCATTATATGTCAGAAGTAGGATTTGAATCCAACCCTTCCTTCAACTCAAGGCCAGCTCTCTGTTCATTTTGTCAGGCTTCTTTTCAATGTTCTGTATTAGTAGTGTTTATTTATTGAAATTAGTCATGGAACTGTGAATTCATCCAACTTTTTTTGGAAAGCAATCTGGAATTATGCCCAAAGAGTTATTAAACTGCTTATACCCTTTGACCCAGCAATAACACTACTAGGTCTTTTTCCAAAGATGATTAGAGAAAAAGGAAAAGAACCTATATGTTCTAAAATATTTATAACAGTTCCCTTTGTGGTAGCAAAAGAACTGGAAATTGTGGGGATATCTGTCAATTGGGGAATGGCTTAACAAGTTGTGGTATATGATTATGATGGAATACTACTGTGCTGTAAGAAATGATGAGCTCCATGATCTTGGAAAAACACTGATAGACATACATGAAATAATGAAGAGTAAACTGAGCAAAACTAAGAGAACAAATGTATACAGCAATATTGTTTTAAGAGCAACTTTGAATGAATAAGATATTTTGACTATTATAAATACCCAAATTAACTACAAAGGACATATGAAGGTAGATGCTATCTGCACCCGGAGAAAGAACTGATAAATAGAAGTATGCATAGAATTATTTTACATATATGTATATGTGTATACATATACATATATATATATATATAGTGATGAAATAATGGGATTTTAGCAGATACCTGTAGATTAATCTATACTGATTGAATCAAGTGAGAGTGATTGACTGCTGATTAAGCCTACTTCAAGTTAATTGGATTGTATCAAGTTAATTGGATTGTAATCACACCTGGCTATCCCTTAAGAAGGTATAATTCTCAGAAACTAGACTATGAACTCAACTTGAGAACACCTTCAAAGACAATGGATTTGGATGACGCCAACCAATCACCTTGAAGCAGGGTGTAAGGACCGCCTCTGTTCCAGATGTATAAAAAAGCTTCCACAAACAGCTTGCGATAGGGTGTTCCTGCAGGCTCGTGGAGGAGAACTTCAGGAAGAACCCAACCAGGCTGGAACTCTAGGCTAGACTGGAGCTGAAGCTTCTGATTTAAGGTGACCACAATTTAGATTTTAAACATCACAATATATATATATAGAGAGAGAGAGGCATATATATTTATGTCTAATGGTACCATCTCTAGGGCACAGGGAGGGGAAGGAATGGAAGAAAAAAGGGGGAAATTTTACATGTTAACTATTATTTGAGAGGATAATTATTACATTTAAAAGGAATATCAGGTTGTACATAATAGATTTATAGCTTCATATGTGATCATCTTTTTTCCAATATGCTATAGAAATGCTTTTTATTTCATAATTTAAAAATAAATGTTTTTAAAGATTAAAAAATTAGTCATGGAACAGACAAGTTTTGATGGTGGCAGGGGATAGTGCAAAGAGCTTCTAGATGATGGAGTGATACCTAAGAAATCTAGGTCCTCAAGGGGAAGCATGGGTAACAAGAGGGTCCTGAAAATATGGGTAAGGACATTAAGATAGGGTTAAACAAAAGGAAATGAAAAGACCCTTTGCCCAGAACCATTCCTAACTCTCATAACCCAAGAGAAAACGTACAAAAGTACAAGTAGGAAGAGGAAGCCCTTTAGGGCTTGTGGACCACACAAAATTCACATTAGGTTGCCCAATGCCACCACCATCAGCACCATCTTTCTCTTTGAAAGGAAACCACTAACAAGTTGTTCAATGCATTGGATTCCAATGAGCAGTATTTGGTTGGATCTCTTACCACGGCACAATCACTTGTTCCGGGGTTTAGTAGCAACAAGATACGTTAACAACGAAAACCAACATCATTCAACTAAGATGAGCACCCTGAGCTACTCTAAATCACAGGTCTCCCTCACCTTATCCCTCCAATCAATTAATTGATCAATAAGTATTTATTAAGTGCCTTCTATGTTCCAAGACCTGTGCTAGGCTCTTGGGATACAAAACCAAAAGAGAAAACAACCCCTACTCTCAAGGGGCATACATTCTAAGAGGTAACATGGTTTATCTGAAAAAATACTATATATGGAATTGAAAGTACCTAGATTTGAATACCAGCTATTACCTGTATGGCCCTAAAAAGTCATTTCACCTCTCTGAGACTCAGTTTCCTCATGTGTAAAATGAAAGGGTTAACCTACATGACCTCTAAGGCCTCTGAGTTCCAAATCTACAATTCTCCTCTCATCAAATAATGCACTATTCACCACTTGTCTGCTGACTCTCCCTCTTCCCTCCACTGTTTCATCACAAAGACCTAGCTAGTACCTTTGTCTGTCTACCAACCTAATTCTTATTCTTTAAGAGCCCTAAATAGCCCTACAGAAAGAGTGGCTTAATCAATGATTCCCTTCATCAGCTGCACCTGAGAACCCAAAGGGACTATTTGCACTTTGATAAGGGCAGCACTCATGTACCTCAGTGCTTCCCAATCCTCCCTCACCAGTCTCCCAATGCTTCTAAGGAGCTAGGGAACAATTCCTTGGTCCTCCTGAGTAATGGAACATCATTGTCATGCCCATCTACACCACTCTCTCCCCAACTCCCTACAAAAAACAATGGGGGAGAGAAGGCCAGTCAAAATGCTGTTTTGCAGATCTCAGACCTTGTGGTTTGATTCTCTCCACCAGGATTATTACCTAAGCTCCTTTCCATTCAGCTTTCTGACAGGCATTTGGCTGTTTGACTCCCCTATTGCTCTTAGAACCCCCTGCTAGTTTTTACTGTTGGGGTTCTTTCATAGATGGTGATTTTTTTTTTGAAAGAGCTTGAAATAACCCTTAGAGCACTCAGGGAAGAGAAAGGGAGTAGAGCAAATCAAAGTAATAAATATCTCCATGGGATGTTACCAAGGCAATGCGATCTGTATTTTGCAACTGGAGAAACTAAGGCCTTGAGGGAAGGGTCCTGCCCTTGAATATGCAAAGAGGCAGCTCGGGCTCACTGCAAAGTACTGTGTGTATCCACTGGATGATGCTGCCTGCCGTCATCTCTAGAGAAGAATGGCATTTGGTTTTGCTAAAGCATAAATTATCACCTAAATATAGCTTTAAATGGTCTGCATAGCACATAAATAAGGTTCAGGCAGTATGAGAATGGGCCCATTTTTGTCACTATTTCATTTCTTTTCTACATCATTACCTATTCAAACCATTTAGAGCAACCTATTTGAGAAATAGAAATGGTGCCCCACAGCCACTGTCCCTCCTGTTGTTATTCTCTGCTCTCAGTGGATTGATTCATCAGGGGGATATTTTTCCTCTTTTGAGTTCTGATGCCAGTGCCAAACCCGCAGCACAAACCCGGGCCTGATTGGACTTAATAAGCTTGCATTTGCAACACACGATGGCCATCAAATGCCGAGTACAGAAGCCTCGCCATGCAGGGATGTAAAATGCCATAATCCAAGGTGATGCAATTACCCACTTAAAGTCTGGCTGGAGAACACATTATAAAACTCATCTAACATGGCTGCTCTTGATAGCCAGGGACCTTGAAGCCCATATCCATCTTCTTTAACATACACTCAAGAATGCTGCCCACATCGCAGGCAGGTTGCTTGGCTCCCTCACCAAGATGCTCAGGCTGGGACTTGCTCACACTCAATCAGGCTGCCTGGCAACCCTGCTGTGAATTCAAGCCTCATGCAAAATGTACAGACACTTCCCAGCTTGCTTCTCAGATCAATGTGAAATTGCTGGACTGCCAGAGGCAGGCCACAGCCGCTAGAGAGAAGCTACTTGATTAGAGAAAAGGAGTTACTCCTTAAGTTCCAGATGTGTTTGCTTTTGAACCAGAAATCTGGAGGCAAGAAACACATTTGGAAACGATGATGGATGGTTCCTCAAATGACACCAAGCTCAGTGAAAAGAACAGTGGAGTTGGGGTTCAAATTTCAGCTGTGCTAATATGCTCCCTGTGTGACCTTGGACGGGTCATTTAACTTTTCTGGACCTCAGTTTCCATGGCAGAAAAAGCACTGAATCTGAAGTCAAAGGACCTGGGTTCAAATCTCAGTTTCACCACTTTCTGTGTGATCATAGACAGATTTCTTAACTACTCTGTGCTCCAGTTTCCTTAGCTGTAAATTGAAGGAGTTGAACTATGTGATCTCTGGAGTCCTTCCCATCTCTAAAATCCTCAGGTGGTATTATCCTGGGGTTCTTTGGCAATGAGTTCCGCTGGGATACAGCATGATGTGGACAGAAAAACTATGTTAAAATTCCCAGGCTCTTGTCCCAGCAGTATCACAAATGGGCTTTGGATAGGTCACTTAACCTCTTTAAATTTCAATTTCCTCACCTATAAAATAAAGGGCTGGGGCTAAATGATCTCTAAACTTACATCTAGATCTATTATTTTATGATGCATTTTTTAAAGTGCCTACTGGCTTTCTTTGCTGCCAAAATAAACAGATGTTCAGTAGGGAGAGGACCCTCTTCTGTAGCTGGGTATGTTGAACAGTAATTCTATGTAGGTTTTGATGGGACAGGTGCCATGGTAGGGGGTAAGACCAGGGACTGAGAAATGGCACATGCATCCAGGTGCAGGGCCCAGTTCAGTAGGTATTTTCTAGCAGGAGCAAATTGGGGACAAAGGGCTTCAGTGAAGACTGAAGTGTGTATATGTGTGTGTGTGTGTGTGTGTGTGTGTGTGTGTGTATGTACATGTATATGTGTGTATATATATAATATTATATATTTCTTTTCTTTTCTTTTTTTGATGAGGCAATTGGGGTTAAGTGACTTGCCTAGGGTCACAGAGCTAGTAAGTGTCAAGTGCCTGAAGCCTGATTTGAACTCAGTTCCTCCTGAATCCAGGGCTGGTGCTCTATCCACTGCCACCTAGTTGCCCCAAGACTGAAGTATATTGATCGATTTGGGATGGGGTATTAAGCCCAGCCTTTCTCAAGCTAAACCATACTGCAGATGGCAAGAATTTCAGTTCTCTCCTGCAGGCTTCTCTATCCTTAGCCCTTTCTAAGCAGTGGTTCTCAGGCACTCACAAACAAGGAGCCTAGAACTGACAAGAAAAAAAATCAATTGAGCTTGGAAGGAGGAGGAAGAGAAGCTGCATTCGGTTTTTTTTTTATGATTATCATTTTGAAGAAGCAAGGACCTTTGGTAGTAAATATTCTACAGACTGGTAAAAAATTTTCCACCAAGTGGCACTTGGTTTTCTAAACAGATTTGAATAAAAAGGTTACAGAGCCAGGGGAGTAGTGGGAAAGGGAAGCAAGAAAAGGAGGGAAGACATTAGGTTCTATCTTGTATTTTCTCAATGTCCTTACAGCCTGTTGGAAGTCCTCTTTGCCCCAACTCTTCTTCCACATCCAAGTCCTTAAATGTGACTCAGCGGTTTCCCCTACTAGGGTTTGTTTTTTTTTTTCCCTGCTTCACTCTTCTCCTACACCTGCCCTAGGTCTCTTGCTGTCTCCTCTTTGCTCCTGCCTGAAGAGGATATAGCTGTCTGCCTCTCCCCTGCCTTCCCCGACCCTTCTTTCGGAAAATGAGCACATTCTTTAGTGTTCTTAAAAGGTATGAGTTTGTTGTTTGCTTTTTCATTTTTTAAACTGATCACTGATATAGGAAAGCGTGTTCTGATGGATTTGTGAGTTCATCAAAGTGGGTGCTCCCTCCACTGAAGTACATCCCACAACCTCATCCTAATGAATTCTGCCCATGATATTCTCATAAATCCTCCAAAATGAATCTACCTAAATGTGGGAGGCCTTGATCTGGTGCTTTCAGGATCTCAGGGTTACTAATGTAGCACTCTGGCTATCCATCTGTTGTTTCTCATTTCTCATTCTTGTTCCTTTTCTCATCATTCATGTCACTAACAAGAATGGGAAATATACAGGCTTTAAAATTAACAGTAAGTTGGAGGAGGATGGTGCTGCCAAACTAGACAGCTAAACTTCATCTTTGTTTCTAATGCAAATAGAGTTAGGACTGGAATATTCCTAGCTTCCCCCTATTTCCTGACTGCTCACCTTCCTCCAGATCTTGTCCCTGAAATCAGTCAGCTCCAATTAGATCTGGGTTGAATGATATCCCAGACTCCTAGCCAATAACGCAGGGTACATTCAGTTTGGGGTAGCTAGGTGCTACAATGGATAGAGCAACGGGCCTGGAATCAGGAAGACCCAAGTTCAAATCCAGACTCAGATTCTAGCTGTGTGACCCTGGGAAAATCACTTAATTCCTGTTTGCCACAGTTTTCTCATCTGTAAAATGAGCTGGAGAAGGAAATAGCAAGTCCAGTTCCTCCCTAACAGCCATATCCCGCGATAGCAGCAGCCATAATTTCCCTAAGTCAGGTTAGCCCAAAGATATAAGCCCCCAAAAAAGACTGTCTCCCTTCTTATTCAAAACCTCTGCCTACTCTTGGATCCCCCATTAAGTTTCTGCTTCTCAAGTACTTCTCATTTCCAGCTTTTTAGCAAACCGGAGAAGATACTCAGGTCCTAAGTCCAAAGTATGGCCACAGTAAAGGTAGTCAGCACCACCCTCTTCTTGACAACTCTCTTAAATGAGTCATCCCCCAAATATAGACACTACCCCTCCTTGGTTTTCTAACCCACCATTCAGGAACTGAAAACAATGGGAAAAACATTTTCAATGTTCAATACTGTCTCGGAAAGAGTCAAAGGAACTAGGCTCAAATTCTTGTGCCACCACTCCCTAGCTGAGTGATCTTAGACATGTTATTGAAACTTTCAGAGCCTCATTTTCCTCATGTGAATTAGATAACAACTAATAACACTTCCACAAGGAAATCTTTGAAACTTAGAAGAATGAAAAAAATTAAGTCCACACACATATATACACATAACAATAAGAGAAAGGCCGTCTTTTTGGTACCTTGCTTGTTTCACAAGTGTATACATATAGCAAGGGAAAGAATGAGTATGAGGGAGAGGAAAGGGAGCTGCTTAGTTTTCTGGCTTCATGGAGATAAGAGAAACCTTGCTGGATGACTGCAATTACATACAATATTCTGGAGTTGAAGGAAAATTGAGATGTCTTTCATGGTGTGTGTCCATTACCACTTTGACAGAAACAGGCTTGGCAGGGCATTGGAGTTCAGTATGAATCTGCTGCCATTCATTTTCCATCACCTACTTAGTAATTGCTATTCGGAGGTAAATTAAAATTTTCTTAAACCACATTTCCTCACATGGAAGAGTCTATTATGCCAAAGGCGATGTGGTTACTTAGTTATGATCTAGCTGATCTCAGGCAAAAGTTTGATATGAAGACCTTAGCCCCCGCCCCCGCCTCAGGTACATTGAGTAGCTTTCTGCCTAGCACACAGCTGTTTCTAATAAACTCTGGTGGCCAGGATTTGCCCTAGTCAGCAAACTTTCAGAATTTCTATTTAGCGCCCTCCATCCTACCCCAGTATTCCCTCTGCTTTGGGGGGGGGGGCAGTAATAACAAGTAGTGTTGTTGTTGTTGATGTTGATGTTGACAAAGACAACAACAAATGACTTGTATTAATTTAGATTCAGGGTAGCTTATTGCTAGCCACATACCAAAAACAAGAATGTAGCTATATAGGAGGAAAACAATGTCCTTGTACAACAGACTTAGTTTTGTACCTGTCTTCTCCTTACCCCTCCATTCATTTGCTCAGAAGACCAAAAATCTTAAGGTTGAGAAATTTGGGAGCCTCAAACCCAGAAAGTTTTAGTCAATTTTCTGGATGGGCAACCTCCCTGATGCTCAGTAAATACAGCTTACAAATCAGTAACTATGCAGAGAACCACAAGGAACATCTAACCCTAAGTCAAAGTTAGGTCTCTGACAGAGATACTGCCCCACAGTGACCAGAAATTTAAAGATGAAAAATACACTCAAGCTTAGTTACTTATTATCTGAAAAGGTTTTGTATTCCAAAGAACTTGGCACCTAGAAAGAGAAATCCCCTTCTAAAAAGAAAACATAAATTCTTTAGAATGCTCAGAAAAACATTCTCCCACTCCCCATTTTGTCATACTTTTCCTCTCTTTTCAGAAAAAAAAAAACTGTAGCAAAAAGTCCTTGAACCGTAAGTTGAGAGATGGATAGTGAATAATTAATAAAATATAGTCCACACATACGTACATGTAACAGTACAAGAAGGGACCTTTTGTTCAATACCTTGCATGTTTCACAACTGTGTATATATAACAAGGGAAATAATGAGTTTTCCTTTCATGAAGATGTAACATTTCAGCCAAGGACTCCAGTGAAGTCTAGACATACATAGAAGCTCCACCACCATGTCCTCAATGAAGCCACATCTAACAGTGAGCATGAGATCCGCAAAGCATCATCAAACAGTAACCATGCAGGACCAGCAGGCAGTAACATCTGGAAGAACATATACACTTCACCCACACAAAGGCAGAAATCACCTGCCCAGCAGAGCTTCACACCACAGAAGACCAGCAAGAAGCAGGTCTGGAAGAAGCAATGTGGCGAGGCAGAAGGCACCAGCAGCCATGGCTCAATAGAAGTATGCTGCTCCTTTATCTCAATCATACACATTCCTACCTAGCCAATATATTCTTACACTTTTGCTTCTCCATGAGTGTTGCCTATGCGTGTCTATTCCCACTGATTGTGTGTGTATGTTTTGGAGAGAATGTGACCTAGATTTAGGGTGGAAATGTTTTATTGTTTCTTCTCTTATCGTGCTATTTCTTTAAATACCTTGACTTTAAATCCATCACGTGTTCTAGATCCGTAAAAAAGCAAATAAATTGGGGTGAGAGGGTTAATGAAGTATGATTTTGAGTATATACCAAGCCCTAGATTTTCCTAAACCTGAGGTAGCCTTACTTTGGGTTTCCATTCTGTGAGTAGTGGGTAGGAAATGCCTCCAGGTATTACATGTGTTTTGTCTTATTTTATACATCTCTAAATATTTACTACTTACTCACATGACCTAAGTATAACTGGACAAGAATTCTTTCTTCATTTTACAGGAGAGGAACCTGAGGCCCAGAAAGACTATTTTAATTACATAAAGAACCATCATAAATTAATGGTGGAACCAGGTCTCCCAGCTCCAGTTTTGGTGCTCTTCGACTTGTGCTACATTGCTTATAAATGTCAACCCATTCTGGTATCTGCTCCCTTTTCAGCTATGTAAATGGAAATTGGGCCATAAGTAATAGATGGAGGTGGTGCTGAAGCCCTTGTGTGTCCCCATTGAGCTCTCTACTAAGACCTCAGCAGCAGATCAGTTCTTCATCCTAACATTTTCACAGCCTCTGAACATCTCTTCCTAGTCTTCTACCTATCCCTAGTATAGAGGATCTAGGTTATTGCTCATAGATGAAGAAAGAGAAAAGGCAAATCCAAAATTGAAGATAATCTTAATTGGGTCAACTTGAAAAATTCTCTAAGAACTGAATCCACTACCTAGACAGAGAAGTAAGTAAATACAGATTATAGATACATTGTATGCACATTTAATGCCACACTTCATAGCTATTTTATTTCCCTGGATTAAAAGGGGGGGTCAGGAATCTATAGTCATTGGTTGCAGAGATGAACAAGAAATATGGGATGTTTCCCTATCTCCTCCAGTAGCTTACTGTATTCCCTCAAATCAATTATGTCTCTATGTCCCATTTTCTCCTCTAAAATATTGAAAATTCCTTCCCTTTTTCTTTCTTAAAGGAATACAATGAGGATTGATTACCATAAGCAGATGCAAGACAGTGTGATTTTTAAGAAAACATGCTATATGGCTAGATGCTAGCTTCACTGACTCCCTTTTAAGACTTTCCACAATTCAGCTCCAACCAATTGTACCTTTCCAACCTCTTCACACATTCTGCATTCAAGTCAAACTAAGCTATTTGCTGATCCCCCAACTGACAGGCTATCTTGCACATCCAGTGGGTTTGCAAGGCTGTCTACTATAACTGACCCCACGCACATATGCACATACGCACATACACACACACACACACACACACACACACACACACACACACGTACACTCCTTCCTCATCTCTCCCTTTCAGAATCCTTGCCTTCCTTCAAAGCTCAACTCTTTCATGAAACATTTTCTGCTGCCCCAGATTAAAAGTATGCTCTCTCTCCTCAAATTTCCCTGCAGCACAATAGGTCCCTCCTTTGCTCCCATCAGTCCCTCCCCTATATCTGTCTATATGTCACATCTTCCCCCGCCCAAGCCCCACCATAGAAGGTTGTTGTTGTTGTTTTGTCCTTCATAATCAAAGACAACCATGACATAAGGGAGGTGATGCCTTGACTTGCAGTGAATTGGATTTAAGTGAGGAAGGGCTATGAAAAGTCACCAGCCTCACTCTCTCCTCCAGAACCATCTGGATCCAGTGGCAAGATATATTATTAGGATAACTGGAGATGGTCCCAGATGTTTGAGACAATCAGGGTTAAATTAAGTGACTTGCCCAGGGTCATACAGCTAGTAAGTGTTAAGTTTCTGAGGCTGGATTTGAACTCAGCTTTTCCTGACTCCTGAGCTCTATCAGCTGCACCACCTAGCTGCCCTATAAAGTAACCACCCTAAGGGAAGAGAATGTCATTATTGTTTTATAACCTTAATGCTTGACACAGTGCTTTGCACATATTAGGAACTTATTAAATGTTTCTTGAATTTAATTTAAAAGACTTCAACTTCTTAGACATGAAAAATATAGCCGAATACTTACAAACATGATTATAGCCTCCTTTCTGTCATGGACCAATGGCCTCCACTGGGCATCCGTTCTCCATGACTAGGTGATGGAGCTCATTCTTACAGCACTAGACTGAATCTGAGCCATACATCATCATTACCACCATTCCTCAGTCCTCCAACTTAATGAACTCTATGTCTAAATTCCAGAGTAGCCCAGAATCTGACCACAGAGAGACCCAGGAAACACAGATATACCATAAAAGACTCATGCATGCCTGTCTCTCACAGGGTCAGCATCCAGGACTACATTGTATAGTGACAGATTTAAGTCAGAGGACCTGGGTTCAGATTTATTTCTGTCATTTTCCTACCAATGTGACCTTTGCATGTCCTTTCTCTTTCTCTTTTCTCAGACTTGCTTTCCCAATCTAGAAAATGAAGGAACATGGTGGATTATATGACCCTTGAAATCCTTTCCATTCACAAGTCTATAACTCTGTAAATGAGGGGAGAAGAGGAGAGCTCATAAAGGAGATCGAAGCCCCTACAGCTACTCCCAGAACTTTGTCTGTTGACTCCCACAACAGTATTCACCAGTGATAAATTCCTTTGACCTCTGTACACCAGCACTGCTCTGAAGTTCTGATCCTACCTTCATACCCTCCATTTCTGGGCTAGATGCAGTTTGAGCTCCTAAAAGGTGGGTGTATGGCCCCTGCTGAGTTCCTGAATCCTGCCACTTATGTCTCATTGTGCCACAAGTGGTCACAAACACTTTTTCTGCTCCTCTTTGAAGTCCAATTCACTTCTGTTCAATGCCTACCATGTGCTGGGAGATCCAAAAAGTAAGGGCCCACCCCCTTCAGACATTATATATAATAAAATACTGGAATACAATTAAAAGACAAAATTTCTAGTGCAGGCAATGAATGCTACCCACTGTGAAAATGGGGAGCCCTGGAATAATCAGTAAAAGCTTCTTAACAGTGATAAGCCTTGAAGGATTGGCAGAATTTAGACAGGTAAAAAAAAAATGGGAAGTAGAAGGCGTGGCAGCAAGCCAGAAAATAGGCAAAAGGTGATCCAGGAGGCTATAATATTTACAAGCTTATTAATCAAATCCTGAATAATCTAGAGTTGACTGGGGGAACCCCGTGACCCAAAACTCCACAAAGAATGTTCTCTCAGAATTTCCCATCTATTTTTTTAATATAAATTCAGAGAAGAGTCATGACAGTTAATTCTGACTACTATAGTAGTTTATATGGAAGAGTTGAATAAATAGTATTTGAAGATGAAATCCTCAATTCATGAGGGCATCAGGCCAATCCAAGGCTTACTCATCTTGCACTCAGACACTCAGCTTGAGTATGAGGTGGTGGGGCAAATGTCTGAACTTCTGAAAGTTGCCCCTTACATCAGCTCCAAGGGGATGAAGCCAGACATCAGAGAGATTTCTCTGGGTTTATTTACTTAAAAGACTTGGGAACTCATCACCCACTCTTTTCTGATGAATAAGACCACCAACAGATTCAGATATCCTAATTCACTGCCACTGAAAAGCTTTCCCTTGGGTTTTCCTGCCTAAACACAATCTCCCAGCCACAAATGCTTCAGTGAAAACACAAAGGCCTCTTTTCCATTAAGCAAAGATCAAAGGACAAAGATGTATTAATAGCGAGAGCAGCCAGGAATACACTGTCAACTGTCAGAGTTCCATTCAGTACATTGTTTGGGGGCTGTTATCTTACTAGGAGTGAATCAGAGCTGCCAGATACCCTAGAGGCACAGGGCAACAAAGTTGCTTTTTGAGCCCTGAGACAGACTCAGCTAGCTGCTCTGTGTCATCCTGCACCAGGGCTGGGGGAATTAGACAGGTGGCCTGTCGTATCTCTCTTAATCTGTACTGTCTATGAGTCATAATTCAGTTTGCACCTCTGAATTGGCTCACACAGGTAAGGCAGATGTGGACACTTGTCCTCCTTCCCTCAGTCTCTGTCCACTCCACCATGCAAATCCTTTGGATGAATAAAAGGATGATTCCCTCAAAAGCCCCTTGAGGGAGGCCCTGGCACTGAGTAAAAGTGTGGCATGAATAGTGACAAATTCCCAAAGAGCAAAAGGCCCATGTTCTAAATTGTTGGGCAGGTGATCTTTAACTAGATGGAAGTTGGATTGGCTGAGTTATTTTCTTTAGCTGAGCCCAGCTCACTAAGGAAGATATTTTCATCAGTCCAGGTGTCCACTTGGACGTGGGCAAAGGCAAGATGCCCACCTGGTTGAGACAAACACTTTGCCAACCATCAGAGCTGCCAGCATGAAGATGAGGTGACAATTAATTAGCTGTTTGGAAGTAGGAGGCCAAAAGTTTCAGCTGTTTTTTCCGCATAATCTTCAGAAGGTTGAAGAGCTGCAGTAGGTGATTAAATCAACAATTCAACACTTTTTACTAAGCCCCCAATATATGTAAGCACTAGGTGCTGTAATTAATACTTGAAAACTGACTTTTATTCACCCAACGTCAATGGAAACCTTCCATCGTGGCTTCCATTATACATGGGCTATCCATCCCGGCCTCGCTGATACTTCCTTAGCTTCAGGACATGGAGTTCCAGGGCCAGGAAATCTTGGCAAAATATCCTACATGGCAAGCAGTCTGTTTCCAAGCCATGCCCATGTCCTCTGGCTGTATCCCTTGAACGTTTTCCTCTTCAGTGTTGATGACTATGAAATTTTTCCAGTCCTTAACCTTACATGTTTGTTCTAGCCATTTGTCTCATCCAGACTAAATGAGAACCTCCAGCATTTCTTTGAGCTCAATGTTTACCCCATAGGGTGCAAAGGACCCTAAAAAGCAACCAATGAATAAAGGAGCTGTTGTTGAATATTTATAGATCAAGATTCTTCTTTCCACCTGCTACCCCCTGGTGAAAAGTTCTGCACTTTGGAAAACTTGAACTAACTCTTTAGCATTATTAGAGTATCATCGAATGTACAGAGTCATTTACAAAATAGTACCTTGGTGGTCTTAATACAGCTTCTAAAAGTGTTTAACTTAACCCTAGGGAATGCTTTTTTGCTCAGTAAGGAAGTGGCTAAATGTGTCCCTGGGCTCTAAACAGAGAACATTCTGCTCACATGTGAATTTCCAACCTAGTGATCTCCCAGTTGTTTTGATGAGGAAATGAGAATGAAATCTTGGTGAGAATTGTGGTGTTGTGTGTGTGTGTGTGTTTTTTTTTAATTCAAATGTTTTATTGATGACTTTTCTTTTATATCATTGTCACTTCTCAATAAGTCTTCTCAGCCCCCAAAAATAACTCTACCTTTCCCCACCTCTCATAACAAATAAGTCCAATTACATAAAACAAGCCAGCACATTGGCCATATCTAAAAATAGAGGCCTCACTCCATGCCTATAATCCACTACCTCTGCCAATGTTCCTCCATAAGTCTTCTGAAATGACAAATAATCATGGAATTGATAAGTGAGCTCTGAGGTCTTCGCTCATTGTTTTGTTTTGAATTACTGTGATCATTGTATAAACTGTTCACTATTAATGTTGTTCCTCTGGTTCTATTTACTTTGCTCAGTTCCTCCAATTCTTCCCAAGTTTCTACAAATTCTTCATATTTGTCATTTCTTACATTGCATTAAGATGAAATATATGTTGATAAATCACAATTTATTCAGGAATCCACCAATCAATGGGTGCCTACTCTTTCCAGAAGAACTGTTTTCACCATTGATAAAATGAAATAATATTTGTAAAGCATTTAACATAGTGTCTGACACATAGTAGGTGCTATATAGATGTTTATTCTCTCTTTCCCCCTTCCATGGACATTAGTCTTGTTATAGTGAATAAAGAATTGATTGGAGTCAGGTCAAAGGACCTGACTCCAGTTTGGCTCTGTTACTTACTACCTGCCATGACCTTAGACAAATCATTGAACTGTATAAGCCTCTGTTTCTTCATTTACAAAATGAAGTCATTGGACAAGACAACCTCTAAGATCCCCTCAAGTTCTTTATCTAAGCTCCTATGATTCTGAAGGAAGAAGGAGATAAGGGAGAATGACTCCAAGACCTCTGAATTTCACTTCCCCAGGATCCCCAAGCATCCTAGTTGACAGATAAACTTTAATAGGGACTTAAATGACTACCAAACCATAAATGGAAGTAAAAGATAAAAATAAATATACATAAAGCTGTTCCCAATTTTTTCTTACATATTTATTTTTATTGAATTTTAATATATATATATATATACACACACATATATATGCAACACTGCAAATGCATTTAGTTAAAGCAAAAGATGGTTAATGTTAGAGGAAGCAGTAAAATATGCTATCAAGTTCACATCTCATTCAACTTTTAATAAACATATAGCTCCTATAAGCAATGCCATCAGCTATTAATGTGAAATAGAACTATCATATGCATTGTCAACAGAAATTTTTAGTGTTTTGGATTATATCATTGCCCACATAAAAGCCTGTATATTTTAAATTCTAAAGGGAGACTTTTCAAGTGGTCTAGGTCAAAATAAAATTTGAGAGAGGGGGGAAAAAAGCAAGTTTTCAACTGTCATATGAAAAATAATGGGACTTTTAAAAAAGGAAAGGAAAGAACACAAATCACTTCTATGCTTAAAATTTTTCTCACACAAATACAAGGAACATTAGATAGCATCTAGTCCAAACTCTTCATTTTACAGATGAGGAAACTGAGACACTTTAATGGAAACCTCAACCAAGGTCACACAGTGAGTTAATGGCAGTATCAGAATGAGATTATACATCTCTTAATTTTTGTTCCAGGGCTCTCTCTATTGAAATATATGGTCCCTTTTTGGAAAGTCAGCTTAAATAGTAAGTTGTCTGTAGCTGTTAGATAATTATTTTTGGTGGGAGAAAATAATACCTCTGGCAGTGTGATAGCAGTTCCCTATATTGATCTAGATAGAAAGACCTTGCTTTATTATCTATGGTATGATTATCTTAATATAGACTTCGGAAGGTTCAAAATATCAACATCCCTTTACAAGGAAACATGGAACTTACAAAAAAGACAATAAAGTAACTTAGCTTTACCAAGGGGAGAAATTCACAAAACAGAGAGGCAGCCAGGGAAGATGGACACAAGGCAGTCTGCTGGGGTCCTGGATGAGGATAAGTGCCCCACAAGGGCCCTAGAGGGAACAGAATATCCTCTCCCCAAATCAATATTATCTGGCAGGCTTTTATAGAGTTCTTTTCTGGACCTAACAGGACTAGGCATTGGAGGAAGGGAGAAAGGATTCTGAACCTGGGAACTGGGGTTGATTCATGTTGGTGAGGAAAGAAAACTCCTGGGAATTTGTGACAGTTGATAACCAAATTCCCCTCTGGAAAAAGGACTTTGGGCAGTTACTGTTGGTCTTATTGTGAAAGGGTGACACAGTGTTTTTGAGGTTCCTCAGGGCTACTTCAATTTAGCAGGGTAGAGAGGCTACTGGGGCCATTTTGCAATGGCAATGCACTCAGTTTTCAAATTTCCTACTAGTGGTAAACTTCCTTCCATGGGCAGAATGCAATAATATCATATCCATAATCATGGATCAATAAAATATTATTTTATAACAAAAAATGAGACCCAATCTCTACCTCTTCTCAAATTTACTTATAGGTGTGAGCTAAAAACCATTACTGAATCATGTTTTTGAGTTGCTTGTCTCAGGCTGGACATCCAATAGAGAACATTATGCTAAGTACTTTGCAAGGGAAAGGAAACCCCCTTCAAAACATCCAGATTGGTTAAATGCTAATTGGTCATGTTGTTATGCTGTTTTTGCCAAATGCTGTTCCTTCTGCCAAGTATTCCACCTCTTGCCTTCCCATTTAGGCTGTTCCTTTTACTTAAAATGTTGTTCCTCATCACAACAGGCAGACTCTTGGCATCCCTAGATCCTCTCAGGGAGCTCCAGTGTCCCACATGAGCTCTTATTAGACCTCCTCAGTTCTCAGCATCCTCTCTCCATCCTATTCCCTGGTCCCCTCCCTAATTGTTTTTACCACTTATGTATTTTACATATATTTAAAATTTATTTTTCTATGTACATGTTGTTTCCCTCAATAGAATGTAAACTCCTTGAAGTGAAGGAAAAAAAATTTCCCTTTTATCCAAAATAAATAGCACAGGGCATTGAACATAGTAATTGCTTAATAAATGCTTAGCAAATTGAACTGAATGAAATTAAATGGAAAAGGGAGCAGCTAGGTGGCACAGTGGATAAAGCATAGGCCCTGGATTCAGGAGGTCCTGAGTTCAAATCCAACCTCAGACACTTGGCACTTACTAGCTGTGTGCCCTTGGACAAGTCACTCAAGCCTCATTGCCCCACAAAAAATTTTTTTTAATGTTTTTAATTATTTTTTTAAAAATAAATTAAATGGAAAGGAATTTAAATGCTGAAAAATCATTTACCTTAGTATTAGACAAAAACTATTAACAGAGAAGAGAAGATATCATTTTTCCCCCTTCCTTATTGCCTCTCTCTCTCAACCTCATTATTTTCACCACTGGCTCCACCATTCCCCCTAAAACCTAATCTTGGATTGCTTTACACAGACATGGTATAATTCAAAAAGACTGTGGAATTAGCTGCATACCATTGGCTAAAGCTTAGGAAGATTGCTTCCTCAATAGGAAGGCAATTCAACAAGTATCCCAGGCACCTATCCCTGCATAGGTACTGTGAGGGAAACTATTCCCATCCCCCAACCCCAAAAGGTAATAATGGGACATGGTCCCTGCCCTCAGGTAGCTTACAAACTTATTGGGAAGATAAAAGTAACTTCCCGGAAACAAAGAACAACTGAGTACTAAATCAAGCAGTATTGATTACAAATACCAAATCAGCTATAAATGTAATAAGAGAATAATAGCAAAAGAAGTCTTGGGGCAGCTAGGTGGCACAGTGGATAAAACACTGGCCCTGGATTAAGGAGGACCTGAGTTCAAATCCACCCTCAGACGCTTGATACTTACTAGCTGTGTGACCCTGGGCAAGTCACTTAACACTCATTGCCCCACCGACCCCCCAAAAAAGAAGTCTTAATGGGTAGATTTCATTTTCATATGGGTCTTAAAAGAGTCAGCTTTAGCAGAGGTGTCACTAAGGTAGGACAACTGAGATATCCCTGGACATATCATTCCCTCTTCAAAGTTTCCCCAGGTAAAACAGAGCCATTACCTCAAAGATAAAATAAAATTCTCTCTCTTTAGCATTTAAATGCCTTATGAATCTGACTCCAATCTGTCTTTCCAGATGAATTGCAAATTGATCTCCTGCAAGTATTCTGTGTTCCAGGTAAACAGGCTACTGTGTTCTTCTTCCTCACCTTTCCATTGTGAGATTTAAAATTGGATATTAGATCATAAATCTCCCCTCTTTAACCTTTCCCTTAATTTATCTCCCAGACTAGTAAATGGAAGAAGCTTCTGGTTTTCTAGTTAGAGCTTTTATTGTATGGTAGTCACAAGGTGATGTTGATTAGAAGGATAGGAAAGTAGAAATACAATACAAATCGTCTTAAGTCTAAGCTTAGTCTATATTCCATTTCTTGAGGAAGCAAAGGGGGGGAAATGTGGTAAAAAAAAAAAATGAAAGTTTTTAACAGTCGGTTAGGATAACTGAAAGATGCCAGTTTTTTTGAAGGACCACCCTTTTGGGGAGGAGACCAACAGCATGAGCTACGCATGCCAGTCCGCCTGCTGCGCACTTTAGACTGCCTGCTAGCACTCCACTTCCGGGGTGCGAGCTTAAAAGGCAAGGAGAGAATGGAAGTAGACTTTTTCCTGCTCTGCTGGTCTCCTGACTGCGCTGCACAGGCTGATGCTGACGAGAGTTCTACTGGGCCCGGCTCACGGTTAGCAATAGCACTCGCTTGACACGGTCTCTCTCTCTCCCCAAAGGTGGCCTTGGGCTTTTGGTGAGTTTTATACGGAATATAGACCAAACTTAGACTTAAGATGATTTGTATTGTATTTCTACTTTCCTATCCTTCTAATCAACATCACCTTGTGACTACCATACAATAAAAGCTCTAACTAGAAAACCAGAAGCTTCTTCCATTTACTAGTCTGGGAGATAAATTAAGGGAAAGGTTAAAGAGGGGAGATTTATGATCTAATATCCAATTTTAAATCTCACACCATCATGTCTGTGACTTTGCACAGTAGAATCCTGATCTTTCTTCAAAGCCTCCATAGCTCAGGTGCCACCTTCTATAGGAGGCCTTTTGCTAATCCTTCGTCCACCTTGTTAGTAATCTTCCCTACCCTCAAATTACTTTGTATTTATCTTTAATATACTTTGTATACACTTATCTGTGCACACGTAATTTCCCCCAGTAGGAGGTAAGATTCCTGAAAGGAAAAACCATTTCATTCCTATCTTTGTATCCTGAGCTCCTCTAGCCAAAAGTGCCTGGAAAACAGTAGGCAATCACTAAATGCTTGTTCTACTGGCTGGAATAGAAAAGGAAATGGAGTCTTAACAATGGTAAGTGACTTGCCTAAGGTTACACAACTAGGAAGTTGCAGAGACAGGATTCAAACCTGGCTCTCCCAAGGACTAAAATGAGAATATTCTCTCCACTACACTATGTTCACAAACTTTCCCTTTGAAAGATAGTCTTTACACTCCCCAACCATTAGTAACACAGCTTCCTCTTTTCCCTTTCATTGTCTAAATTTTTGATTCTGACCAAGGAACTCCATTAATTTTCTTTGACATATATTCCAAATGACATCACTTTGGTTCTTTGAATTTCAAAGAGCTGGATTAATGAACCACAAAC
Source organism: Dromiciops gliroides (assembly GCF_019393635.1). Classification (NCBI taxonomy): domain Eukaryota; kingdom Metazoa; phylum Chordata; class Mammalia; order Microbiotheria; family Microbiotheriidae; genus Dromiciops; species Dromiciops gliroides. The sequence continues at coordinate 126,285,907 of NC_057862.1, forward strand.
TTCAAGCATATTGGGTGCATAATCCATCACATCTGACCACAGCCTTGCCACTGTCTATAATTCCAAGGCATTGCAAAAATTTTCCAAGCTGCTTTTAAAAATGAACAGAGGACCCTGAAACAGCAGGCTGTACCATGTTCATTTTTTCTAGAAATATATGGAAGGTATATGTGCCGAAAATTAAATAGTGCCATTCTATGCTTAGTATTTATTGATATAAATTTAACCTGTTCACATACTAGATTAAATTCCAATCTTCCCCTGAATAATATGCATTTAATTTCTCATTGCACCAATCTATTGAAAATATCCTTCTTGGCAACCTTTCAAAAATAAAAACGATATGAATTGCAAACATTTTTAGATTTCGTTGAAGTATTAAGCACTCTACTTACCCACATATTCAAGGGAGGCTCTTTTATTGAATTTCATTTCCCCAAACTCTTTTCAAATAATGTCAGAGTAACAAAAATCAGAAGCAGTGACTGGATGGAATCACTCACCTTTCCTTGAGTATTGAAAAGGGCCTTAATGTTCCCATATGAAAAATATATATCAAATTAATTACCTCTTTTTCTTCCAAAGTAAAAGACAATCTAACACCGTTTGCATGAGCATAATACCATTTATTTCACATAAGGGTTTTTTGTGGACTCAAAAAATTGGTGTGTAATGTATGTGAATCAAAATCCAGATTAGCTAATTAACTGATGATTCTGAGGACAAAATGAAGAATCAATAGAGCTGTGAAATTTGGCATAGGCACTGAAGAATAGAAAAATATCACACCAGGTGAGACCAATCCTTCCAAGTCCAGTTATTCAGTCTCTGGCAAGAACACAAAGGAGATTTTGTGCAAAGGTATAATGGCTGCTTTCCATGATATCCTGCTCAAAGTCTCGGGATGTACCCTCAGACAAGATCCTTCTCTTTATTAATCCATTATGGAACTATCGTTTTAACACCAATATTCTTCTGGTGGCATTTTATGAACTGCAGTCATTGAAGTTGAAGATCACTCAACATGTTGAATATGAGCAGAATACAATGCTACAAACCAGTTATGCAGAAGAGGACTAAAGAATGCCATCAAAGAAATCTATGAACAAAAAAGAAGATGAGCTGGCCATGTGACAAGAACAAAAAATAACCAATAGATAAACCGTCTACATGCTCCATTAGTGTTGCTGTATTAGAAGTGGGCTGTTAGGTGGAGCCACGGTTTATAGAGGACTCAGCCTGGTGTCAGGAAGACTCATCTCCCTGAGTTCAAATCTGGCCTCAGATAATTACTAGCTGTGTGACCCTGAGCAAGTCACTTAACCCTGTTTGCCTCAGTTTCTTCTTATGTAAAATGAGCTGGAGAAGGAAGTGGCAGACCATTTCAGTATCTTTGCCCAGAAAACCCCAAATGGGGTCACAAAGAGTTGGACACAACTGAAATGATTGAACAAAAATGTTAAAAGCTGAGAAAGTCCCCCAGCACATCAAATGGACTTATTATGGTAAACTTATAGGAGGACATGGAAAAGAGTGACATGGAATAGGAGGCATAGGTATGTTGTGATCTGCACCCTTGGTGATAACACTTAAATCAATGAGATAATTGTTCCACTGGAGTATTAAAGTATGGAATTCTATCCCCCTCAAGATTAGGTAACTGGAAGATTCACAAATATTTTATATGGGGAGCTACTTTATATCTCTGAATTTGCCCCAATGGTTGAGCTTAAGGTAGGAATGGAGGAGGGATACAATCATAATATCCTGAGCTAGGGAGATAAAGGCAAAAGTGCTGGCATGAGGATGCTGGAGAAAGATGAGAGGGTGTTGCTACCATTTGTGCCACTCTTCTGGGGTTTGTTGTTTGTTTGTTTTGCAGGGCAATGAGGGTTAAGTGACTTGCCCAAGGTCACACAGCTAGTAAGTGGCAAGTGTCTGAGGCTGGATTTGAACTCAGGTCCTCCTGAATCCAGGGCCAGTACTTTATCCACTGCACCACCTAGCTGCCCCTTGTGCCACTCTTCTGGGTGGAAATCCCAGTATATCAGAGGAGAAGGAATGATAGAACTAAAGGGTCAAGTGTTCAACTAATACTTATTAAGCTTATCCTATGTGCCAAACTCTATGTTGGTCTCTTAGGGGTACAAATTCAATAAAGGAAACACTTGCAAAATTACTTTGAAGAAACTCACATTCTCGGGGCAGCTAGGTGGCGCAGTGGATAGAGCATCGGCCCTGGAGTCAGGAGTACCTGAGTTCAAATCCAGCCTCAGACACTTAACACTTACTAGCTCTGTGACCCTGGGCAAGTCACTTAACCCCAATTGCCTCACTAAAAAAAAAAAAAAAGAAACATTCTCACAGTTGAGACAATAGATACACATGTAAGTATACAATAGAATAAATACAACATAGTTAACTATAAGGTAGTTTGGGAAGGCAGGCAATCAGAATTGGGGGTAAGGGAAGGGGTCAGGAAAGGCTTCATGTAAAAAGTGGCACTTGAACTGAATCTTCAAGGAAAAGAGGAAATCTAAAAAGAAGTAAAGAGTTGTACATTCCAGGTCACAGTGAAGAGGAAAGGAGGCAATTTATAGTGATGCAAACATCTTGGAAGATCAACCAAGTAAAATTTTAATGGCTACCAGTAGATTCTAATCTACTAGCTGGGCACATCTAATCTAAATTTAACTTGAACTAGTTATTTTTTTCACTTATTCAACTTCTTAAATTAGTAAGTTCCATATTATTACTGCATGCTGCTCTGTAAGGTAGTTGAAAATAATGCTTCATTTATCCAGCATTTTCAGGAAATTAGTTGTTCCATATATACCCCCATCAGAAGTACACTGGTGGTAGGAATAGTCTCAAGTATGAATAACGAGAATGGGACTTCCACCAAACTTCAAAGCAACCGTGTCAAAACATTTATGCAGAATCATCCATGGTAATTGTGTCCGCATTCCAGAACCAGAAGTCAACTTGCCCTTATACACAGATTGATAATAATAATGGCTTATATTTTATAGTGCTTTATAGTTAACAAAGCAGTTTCAATCCATTATCTCATTTGATTTTCACAAAAGTCCCATAGGTACTTCCTGTATCATTATCTCCACTTTATCCATGAGGAAACTAAGATCCAGAGATGCAAAGTGATTTACCCAAAGTCACGTGCCAAATTAGTGGCCAAACTAAGAATGAAAGCCTTTTTACTCCCATTGCATGACCTTTTTATCATATTTCTCATGCCTCCACACCAGATACTCTAGGGGAATCACACACAGTACCTTTTCTCTGACCTGTCTTTCCTTGAGAATTGATTTACCAGCATATCACCCTGACACACAGAGAGAAGGAAAGATGCCTAGGGACCCAAGCCACCTTCCCAGTATACTCCTTTTCCCTCACTGACATATGATCTCTGTATATACAGATTAAGGCTAGTTAAGGATGATTAAGGATAGTTTCAAAACGCACTAGTAATGGTCACCTTGGTTTCTCTCTTTAATTATTCTGGCTGAGTTTGTCCATTGTATGGATAGAAATACTGATGCATTCTCCTCACACAGAGGATGCCCCCCAGCTCCCAACCTACCCTCATGATCCACTGTTTTGTGTCTCTCCGTCTTCCCCCACCCCACCATGCTAACACTGTGGACCTAAAGTTTTCTACCAGCATCCCTCTCTTTGTCTTAAAGGCATGATAGCTTTATAGTCACAGCTTCTGACACCCAGACTGCTCTGTTTTTATAGCTCTTGTGTCTATTTTAAATGTCTGACTTTTACCTTAGTGCCAGCCATCATTTCCCACTGCTATCAGTGCACCAACTTGTCCCAGCCTTCTCAAGCCCTCTTTCCATTTCCTGCTTTAAATTTGTTCTGTATTAGGAAATCAGACAAAGTAGCCTGATAAAATTGTGTGCAAAATTAATCACTGGACTCTGTGTGAGAGCCCCTCCTAAAAAGTAAAGTTGAATGGGTTTTGTGACATGTGATCAGGTCATGGGTTGAGTTGGAAGGGACCTTAGAGGTCCCTTCCATCAATTTACAGATGAGGAGATTGAGACCCAGAATGGTTGAGTGATTTACCCAAAGTAATACAGGTACAAGACAAAGGATTTGAACCCAGGTCATCTGAGTTTAGATCTAACACTCTAAACTAAGATACTGCCTCCAATCAACCACCCAGAGACTTTATTCAGTTAGTTCCTCTTTCTCAGATATGTTCTAGTTGGTTGGGTTACAGAGATTCTAAAGTCTAGATAAGTGAAGTATTTTCCAAAGCTACTTCCCTCAAGTTTTCAGTTGTCTCAAAACAATTTCCTTCCTGTGTCTCAATTTCCACACATGTAAGATTTCAGGAGAGTGAAATAAAAACTAGGACCAAAAATAAATTGAAATATACCTTTAAAAATAAGAGTACAAGATTTAAATTTTATAATAAACTATAAGACTACATTTTGAATTTGAATGTGAAAGAAATGGCTGACCCAACTGGCTCTGTGCTTAGATTACCAATATTTGCCACAATAGGATGCACCATTACAATAGAATGATAAAACTAGGAGAAGAGAAAGCCTCTGACTCTTTCCAAATGAACTATCTCCCTCATCCCCTGACTGCTGGAAGAGCCAGTAACACCTCACCATTTCCTTCCCCTGTCATTTTCCCCTCCTTTTTCTAGGCAGGAAGAACACCTCTAGAACCACCTTACCCAGTTCCCTTCTTGATTAAATGGAAGGTCAACAACTCCATTCCTTCTGATGAAATGGAGGGATACCAAGCCTTAGCATCTTGTCTGCTTATTTCAGCCCCTGATACTATTATTGTGAATATTTAAGTAACATACAGACTCTAGGCCTTACCATTTTCTCCACTATTGCATCCCTAAAAGTTCTAAAGCTTTCTTTCTGTCCTCCAGCTGAACCTCCTGTTGTGTGTTCTCTCCCCAGTTAGAAAGTAAGGAAAAAGAAGGGTCTAAGTTTATTCTGTTTCTCTCCCCAGCACTTAGCATTGTGCTTTCAAGGAACATAGTAAGTGCTTAATAAATGCTTTCTCATTCATTCATTGCAGTTCTGTACCTTTTATGCAACTTTTAGCCTGAGAGTTGCCTAGGAACTAGGAACTAGTTACTAGGAACCCTGCCTTGTTCAGGGTCACACAGCCAGAATGTGTCTGAGAAGGTATTTGAACCCAGTCTTATTGAATCAGAGGCTATCTCTTTAGTTGTCATGCCATGCCACCTCCCACACTGCAACTGAGGAGGTTATTAAAACACAGACAGATCACTTCGCCATCTTTTTTTCATTATGTAGGTATTACTTAGGAAGTATGAGAATGAAAGGTTTTGTAAGAGATTAGGGGAGAAGGGAGTAGAGTTGATAGGTCCAAGGAACCTGTCTTTAATGTGTGCTTATAAGAAACTGTAGCCCTTGAAAGAGAAGCCCAATTTAGATATCCATCAATCAATCAACTCATGCTTATTGGGCACCTACAATGCATACTTCTCATTAATAACCAGAATTTCAAATGTAGCCTTTAACACCAGGATATATTTCTTTTAATCTAATCAATTCTGCAAACTTTTTGTCACAATGAGCTTCTCATTTAGTGTTAACACAATTTGAAAGACACTATTAAATGTCATTTTGACCTTAGATCAAATCCCAAGTATGTTTAATTAATAAGGAGAAGTATATAAAAGTGGCATGCACTGCTACTAATGGGCTCCAATGGAAATTTATATAATGTAACAGTTCACCTATCTCATTTTTCTCTGGCTTCCATCCTTTTCTCTTTCAGACTTGTTTAACAAAGTTAAGGCTACTAGGTAGATCCCCACATCATTTCCAAACAGAGATTCTCAGCTCATTAATGCCTCTAATATTTGTGGCAGAAAGATCATGAATCTGGTGATCTGAAGAACTGAGTTCTAGTTCTGCAGGTGATTCCCTTTGTGACCCTCAGAAAGTCACATCACCATTCTGCATCTCAATTTCCACACATGTGAGATGGGAATGATTCCTGTCCCTCCCTCCTCTACAGAAAAGTTGTCAAAATATACATATCATGGAGTGTTAGATCAAGACTAGACCTTAAGGGTCACTTAGTTCAATACCCTTGCTTTGCATATGAGGAAATTGAGGCACAGAAATATGACTTGCTTAATGTCACATGGCCAGCTAGTGGTTGGGGATATGAAAGCATTCTAATTCTTTGGAAGAAAGTGTCCATGTTAATCCAAGGCATTTCTCTTATTGCTTTCTCTCTTTCCAGATTTGCAGGATGCAGCAACATGTCCTGCTGAGTTGCAAAAAAAAGAAAGATCCTTCCTTCTGTCACCTTCAGGTTCACTGGCTAATAAAATGTTGCTGCGGGAATCTGAAAGCTGAGTAAAGGATAAGTGCAGCAGTGGCCGCCCCAAAGAATGCTAGGATATATACCCAGTCCAGGATTTATCCCACCCATGATAAGCTCAAAGGTGGCTGGGCTGTGCTATGGGGTATGTACTGTTGTACTTGCTGCAACACTAGGACAAAACGCATAGGTAAAAGGAAATGAGATTCTCCCCGGGCATATGTCAGCCTCATCTTCCTACTACTGGTTAGACAAAGAAAATCATTATTGTTCTCCATGTCTATGTACAATGAAGATATTGGGCTTAGGTGGGGCAAAAAAGAGAGAATTAGAGGTCCATACCTGAGCTTTGATCAACATAAGAAACTCAGAATTGGAGGCAGTGGACGCTGCCTCCAAGTAGGAAGATTATTGGCTCATAAATCCAAGGCTGGAGGGAGACTTAGAGGTCATTTAGCGCAACCTCCTTTTGTTACAGATAGGAAACTGAGGATCGAGTTTACATGATTTGCTTGAAGTCACACAGGTACTAAGCATCAGAGAAGACATGTAACTACCTGTGCTTGCACACAAGAGCCAACACTCTTTCCCCTGTAGCAGATCTATAGCTCATTTTAAAAATATAGTCTTAGAGAATTATATGGGATAGGATGGGATGGTGGGATGTAGTGGGGGTGGGACTTGGAAGATAAACAATTTATCCATGGTGACATAGCTATTGTGTGTCAAAACAGGTCTGCAGCCTAGATCATAAGATACTACAAGGTCCCCCTCACTCCACTCACTGTACCATGCTGCCTCTTAGGCTGAAATTATAGCATGAAAGGTTTTGTTTGGACACGGAGTTTCTTAACCACCAGAGCAGCAGCAAAAACAATAAAACTAGAATAGGGCTACTAAAGAAAAATACAGAGTTCCTACTGATCTTTAAAAGATAAAAAGCTGGGGCAGCTAGGTGGCACGGTGGATAGAGCGCATGCCCTGGAGTCAGGAGGACCTGAGTTCAAATCCAGCCTCAGACACTTGACACTAGCTGTGTGACCCTGAGCAAGTAAGTTGCTTAACCCCAACTGCCTCACCAAAAAAAAAAAAAAAAGATAGAAAGCTAATTTTCCTGGATATTCTAACATTCAACTTCCTGAAAATGAGCTATGGATATTCCTTCCACCTATGTAGCTGTATCATAATTCTGCCAACATATAGATGTGTTATTCTTTTCAATAAATAAAACTGACCAATTTTACCACAGGCCAATATCCTCTCACTGACATTCCTTGTTAGAATCATAGAAACATGGGGTACTGCCTTAGGAAGAATGCTGGATCCAGAGTAAGAGGACCTGGGTTCAAATCCTAACTTCACTTCTGTATGACCTTGGACTATATCACTTACCCTTTCTGGGCCCCAGTTTCTTCACCTGTAAAATGGAATGGAGCTAGATGACCTGTGAGGTCTCTTCAGGTGCTCACTCCATGGTCTGTACATTGGAATGGGCCCGTAAGGGAACATCTGTGACCTATGTTCATGTACTTCAGCCCTTCTCTACTTAGTTTCCCAGAAAGATCTGCCTCAACCCCAAGAAAGGTCTGCCCGAATGCCTCAAATGCTAATAAGTCCATTTGAATTCTAGTTGCTTTCCAAAGGCATCCTTATCCAGCTTCCCACACCACGCAGAGTTTGGGTACACTCTGCATGAGGTTGAAAATACCTCAGGAACAGCTGCGTCCCTGGCATTTGGGGAACTTCAGGTTCTGCATTGCAAGATGGGGCAATATGCAGTCCCTGAAAATAGAATCAATCTGATGACCTGAAATTGAAATGCCTGGAGCAGCTGATACTTTATTGTCCCAGCACCACCCAAAAGGTACACTCTCCAAGTGCCCAGAGTGGAACAGAATTGTGAAGAACAGGGAAACCAGATTGGAGTTGGAGTTAGCCTTCTGCCATAGCAAATCGAAGGCCAGAGTCTGTCCCAGACATCTAAATGTGGATAGAATGGAGAAGATTCAAAGCAAGGTTTACATCCTCAGTGATATTGCCAAATTGGGGGGGGGGGGAGCTTTTGTTTACAGAGTAAAAGTGAAACCCATCAAATGCATTTGATCTTGGTGCCTGGCAGTATTAATTACAGGAAGAATTTGCCCAGTTTCCTTCATATCTTTACTATACTAGTCTTATCACTTATTAGGAAGGGAGAAAAAAAATGGTTTCGTTTTCCTTCTATGTTGGTTCCAGAACAGCTATTATGCCACCTGGCTGATCCTCTCTGTTCTGTGCTTTGCTTGTAAAGCACATTGTGTTTGTTTCTATTTGTGTATTTGTGTGTGTGTGTGTGTGTGTGTGTGTGTTTTAATTCCTCCAAAGGGGGAAAAATTGTTAGAACAAGATTTCACAATGTTGTACTATAAAATATTCTATAACACCTGAGAGCTAAAATCTATAGTGAAAGGCAAGTGTCAAATGTCCTTGCTCCACTTTGATTCACCTCACAAATAGTGATGAAGAAACTGCATAGGATGGGGAAGTGAGGGGCAATTCCTGCCTCTGATTCCCTCCTTGTAAAGGGTCTCCATCTGTGAAATAAAGCTTCAAATAACCACCCTGACTTCCCCACCAGAAAGTCAGAAATCTCAGGGAAACACAGTACAAAAAGACAAGCTTGAACTGCCTAGTGATCACTCAGGCAGTCAACAATCATTTATTAAATGAGGTTCTTGCTTTCTCTCAACATTGTGAGAGGTCCATGGGTTATCTCTCCCGTTAGTCACATGAGTAGCCCATTTTTTTCTATCATACATTTCTTGGATGACATATTGGATATTCTCATCAAAGAAATGTAGATAGCCATTCTGAATCAATGGAGGATTTCAATTGGACTGTCTCCTCAGTATCTTTGCCAAGAAGACCCCCAAAAAGGGTCACAAAGAGTCAGACGTAACTGAAAATAACTCAACAACAAAAAAAAGTCCATTCTTCTGACTCTCTGTGACCCCATTTGGGGTCATGAAGAGTCAAACGTGACTGAAATGACTGAACCACAAAAATTCAGAACTCACTCATGCCGAATTTGGGATAGTCCTCTCACTATTGGGCTGAAATTTACCTTGTTACTTTCTATTAACTTAACAAATAAATAGTGTAAATAAGATTTTAGAATGGTGAAGGGAGGACATATTTAAATCAGTGACAAACTGATGTCAGAGATTTATAAGTCACGTCAAGCATGTACAATTAATGTGCTAATTACAAATCAGTTCATCAAAGCAAGCCTGGCAGGACCTCTACATAGCAAAGTATTGTTATCATATGTACCAGACATTGTCATGACATAGTGGTGACCCTGGATCCTTGAAATCTGGCAAAATAAATCAAGTACCTTCTGCCAAGCTGGATCAATCAATTGACAAGTATTTATTATGCATATGCTATGTACCAGGCATTGTGGTAGGTGCTAGGGATGCAAAGACAAAAGTCAAAATGATCTCTGCCCTCAAAGGCCTTATGGTCTAGCTCGGGAGATATGTATATCTATACATACATATAGATATGTATATAGAGTGTGTATGTGTGGGTGTTGGTGTGTTGATAGATAAAGACATGTGGAAAATATATCCACGTATGCATATATATGCATATATATGCATATATATATATACACACATATGGAAGAGAATATAGGTGTGTGTATGTGAACATGTGTGTATGGAGATACATATATACACATATGTGTATAGAAAAGACACAAAGCAGGGGGCAGCTAGATGACGCAGTGCATAAAGCACTGACCCTTAATTCAGGAGGACCTGAGTTCAAATCTGACCTCAGACACTTGGCACTTAATAGCTGTGTGACCCTGGGCAAGTCACTTAACCCCCACTGCCCCACAAAAAAAAAAAAAGAAAAAAAAGACACAAAGTGCCATAAATTCAAGGTGACCTTCAGGGTAGAAGGCATCAGCAGTTGTAGGAATGGCAATCAGCAAATACCTCATGGAGAAAGTGACTGTAAAGTTTCTCGAATCAAACTAACAATTCTGAAAGATGAGGGTAAAGGTGGTAGAACATTCCTGGCAGGAGTTCAGACAGTATGAAATCATAAATATAGGAGATAGAGCCCCATGTCTGAGGAATAGCAAAAAGACCAATTTGCTTTTCAATGCATATGAATGGGGAGTAATCTGCAATGAGGATGGAAAAGTGGGTTGGGGCCAGGATATAAAGACCTTTAAATGACAGAGAAGCTTATTTTTGATCCTGGAGGTAAAAGGGGACCATTGGAAAAGCTAGAAAAAAATCAGAACTGCTGATCACCAGGCTGGCAGCTAGGTGATGAAGCCCCAGCAACAGCAACTCTCAGAGGTCATGTACTAAGAGCCAGTAGTCTGCTTTAATTGAAGGAGTACCCTCAATAACAAAATCACCACTATTTGAAGCATATATACTTGGCAGTACTAAAAACTGCCTTGCTTTGAAATATTCTATAGGCATCTATCATCAATTCATGTTGCTCTTTCTCCTTTTGGTGTGAATTAATGAAGTTTCTTTGCCTTTCTGAATGGATACTGGTCCAATCCACGTAGACCACTGCGACAAAGTAAACATACGAGTAGGCAGTCATACCTTCCTTGGAGAAATGAAGAGGGTAAAAAAAAAAAAATCTATTTCACAGGCCTGAGGCTGAGCTTCTTAGTATATTTTTGGTGAGTCCTTGAGTCAAATCCTTTGGCCTTTCTCCAGGTGAGGCAGATGGTGGGAGGTGGGGACTAGCAATTCTTCAACTTTTATATCAAGCTGTGATCCAGCAGCCCCACTGTACTACCTGGGCACCTCTCAGATCAGCTGATGGACAAGTCACAAAGTGCTAATGACCAAAGAAAGACTTCTGATCTTAGAGGAAGGAGAAAGCTTTCCAGAGAAGCTGGATGGGAAAATGGGACTCCTGGAACTTGCGGCAATGGGGGCTCGTAGGTCATGAAGGCAATCCAAGGTGAAAAAGACTAAGATTTATACAGTTATTGAAATACACAGCCTCATTTCTGGCAGGCTGAGGCGTCCACCTAGGAGATGACCTGGCCAGCAGACAGGTATCCAATTGGCTTGAGCAGACTTTCTCCACTTCTTCTCAGCATTCCTTATGGCACTAACTTAATTCCAGCCTTTTGGCCTTAGGTTTGAGGAAGTGGGATGCAGAATTCCAAAGGAAGAACATGGAACACAGAGAAAGGAAACCACAGGAATTCTCCGCACTTGGGGAATAAATGTCTGCCACAGTCATAACTCCTACCATCAGCAACCTGTGTGTCCTTTTCCTACAGACTGCATGCTGTAGATCAAATGCTGGCATCTTTGAGATTATGAGCCAAACGAATGTGCTTGATCTATTTACCATAGCCAAAGTGAATAGACTGGTTAAGGTCCATTAATGATTGGCAAGTTTGAAAACTATGCCTGTGTTGATACTTCTGTCCTCAATGTAATGATTTATTTAGCTAAGTAATGGATTCTGTTTCCCCATTAGGAGCTGTTAGCATACCCAAAGAATGGTGTGTTTTCAGTCTGGCAAAATCATGAAATTATTCTGATGCTTTTGTTGCCAATTCGGTTTTTGTTTTTGTTTTTTAAATTAGTTCCCACTGTGTGTGAAACACTGTGCTACAGCAGGTCCCTGCCCTCAAGGGGTTTACAAAGATAAAACAATGAAATCATTATAAGGAATGAATGAAGTTTACTCATGCGAAGCATTGTACTAATTACTGAAGATACAAATAGAAAAGCAAGACAGTATCTGCTCTCAAGTAGCTCCCATTCTACTAGGGGAAGATAACACATAATGGAAGGAGATGTAGGTTTCATACCACAGGGAAAGGCCCCATAACCCTTTAAGCAGGACAGGAAAATAGATGGTAATGCATCTTTTTTTAATGTTATTTCCACTGATAAAACCATGTGGTGCTTCCATGTCTTCAGTAGTTGTGGCTACTGAGGCAGCAGGTACTGCATCACCTGCAGAATGAGTTGCCAGCTTGCATATCCACAAGGGTTGATTCTCCAGATGATGGCTTCAGAGTCAAGGATGGAAGGAGGGCTGGCTGTCTGGGGAATGATACTATTCCTGGGTTCTTGGGTTTAGGAATCTGGACTATCTCCATTTGGGCCTGAAGAGATGTGATGGTCAAGGTGGTGGTTTGACTTGCCACCTCCTGTATCCTCAGTGTACCTTGCTGCTTCAGCTAAGGTGGCCTTGCTGCCCTTGTAGGTAACAGTTGGTCGGTAAATGATAAAGAAAGCTGTCCCCTTCTGCATAGGGGTTGTTTCACTGGAAATGGCTACAAACACTGATCTGGAGGTAGAGACAATAGTTTTTAGAGTATGGAAGCTTGTATGCCTAAGGCTTTTAGGCTTACCTGCCTGCCCGTTGATAGTCATTGATTGGTATTAGTGGTAACACGGAGGGAGTGTCCATTCTCCATAAAGGTGCTCCCTTTGATGATGATGGATAACATTAACTGAGGAGGCTACTGCTATTCCCTGGGCAATGGTAAATACACATGAGAGTCACCATGGACAATGAGATTTCCAGGAAGGGGGAAATTACTTTTGTAAGGAAAGGTAGAATCACTGAGGCTAATTGTTAGGATGTTATTGTTCATCCTTCATTCTTGAAGAGGACCATGATACTGGGAGGTGATGTCATGACTTGCAGTAAATTGTATTTAAGTGAGGGAGGGCTGTGTAAGGTCACCACCCTCACTCTCTCCTCCAGAACCATCTGGGTCCAATGGCAAAATATGCATCAGGATGACTGGAGATGGCCCCAGATGTTTGAAGCAATCAGGGTTAAGTGACTTGCTCAGGGTCACATAGCTAGTAACTGTCAAGTATCTGAGGCTAGATTTGACCTCACATCCTCCTGATTCCAGGGCCAGTGCTCTATCCACTGTGCCACCTATCTGCCCCTGTTAATATGTAAGCTTTTTGAGGACAATGAAAATTTCATTTTTCCTTTGTACCCCCAAGCCATAGCACAATTCTTATACAGAGTGGGAACTTAATAAATGCATGTTTAATTAAACTGTTGTTTGGTTTTTGTAATATAGTTCATGGTGCCTAAAACAAATCATTAGATTCTGAACTCAAATTTCATTTATATATCAAATATGTCCATTGTCCTCAGATAGATAAAATTATTCCAAAATCCCTCTGCATCTACACCAACAATTTTCTTATTTGTAGAAAAAGAAAAAAATGGGGGAGAAAAATATAAAGAGAGGGGAGATAAGTAGGAAGGAAGAGACAGAGATATAGAGGAGAGATTATTTATATATACATATAGGTGAGAGAACAGAGGAGAGAAGGAAGAAGGGAGAGGGGAGAGAGGGAAGGGGGAGGAGAGAGAGAGAGAGAGAGAGAGAGAGAGAGAGAGAGAGAGAGAGAGAGAGAGAGAGAGAGAGAGAGAGATCTGCTACTTGGATTTCCTGTGCTAACCATTTAATTCTTCATTATTTTTCTCTGATATATGTAGCCCAGTGGTGCCAATTATGCAGGTTCTTTCTCAGCCAGTCTGACTGTGCTATAGTCCTTAATAATTCACTGGTACAAGCTCAATATGTCAACATGCTGCTGTGACTGTTATCTCTCTTCTGTTCTAGTCCAAGTCTTGGTAAAGAAGCCTTTTGTGAGATGTTCAAGCTGAGAAACTGAACGGAGCCATCACTATCTATCTAATGAAGCAGGGATGTTTGGGTGGGGCAGGTAATGAATGCAGAAACAGATGCAAATGTAATGGAAGATATTAGACTTGGTTGCTATTGTCTGGTAAATTAAAAGCAAATGTTCGGAAGGAACCATTTTTGTAAGACCTACTAGACAGATGTCTTGACCCCATTTGGCAAGCCCTTCTTGTTTTTACCAGCCAATAAGTAATAGCATTTTAAAAAACTGGAATGAATCTTAGGCAAGTCATTTGGGCCTCTTTGAGACTTCATTTCCTCATTTATAAAATGAAATGATTGAACTAGATATGCTCTGGGTTCTCTTCTAACTCTAAATCTATGACACTGTGATCTCAAAAAAAAAAAATCATCTATTTTAACCCATTAATTTTCTAGATAAGGAGAGAGTCTCAGAGAAGTTCAATAAAGTTGTCTCAGTTCTCATAAGTAATTAGTGGTAGAATGAAGACTAGAATATAGGTCTCTTGAATGGTGAACAAGAACTCTTTCTTGGACACTTTCAGAATGCCTTCTTAATATATACCACGAAAGGCTTGTGCTATAGTCTCAGATAATTTTTTTTGATCCTCAGCTGAGAATAAAATATACCTCCATATTGCCTTCTCACTATAGAGGAGGAAGGCTACCAGTATGGAATGTGAAATACACTGTCAAGTCAAGTTGGAGGTTTTGCTTAAATGTGACGTAGTGTTGTTGCTATTGTTAACAATCAAAGGTTCTACTGAAGAGGAGTGGGTTAAAGGGAAAATGACCATGGAGCAAAAACTCAATGCAACCAAAAAAAATGCTTTCTTAGAAATAAAATAAAGGTGATATAATGTTGCCATCCTTTTTAAAGAATGTGAACTCTCCTGTCAATTTGTAAGTCATCTTAGGCACTTACTATATTCTATTCTGTATTATGGTTATTTCTATACATATTTTATCTACTTTACTGTATCATAACCTTCTTAAGGACAGGAGACTATGTTTCACTTATCTTTATATGTCCCTCAACACCCAACATTGCTTTGCCAATATTGTTTAATAAATGTTCTTTCAATGAACAATGATAAAAATCTAAATAAGAATAAACTGCTTACATTTAAATATGCAGAGGTCATGCACGTGTCCCCTCTGAACTCTCTCATCAACAGGATTCATAGAGGGAGTCCAATTAGGCAAGGCCTAAAAGTGATTCTATTACATATTGTTGACAATTTTAAAAATGGAAAGAGGTAGAGAGAGGATTACATGGGGAGGTAAGGGAAAGGAAGGTTAAAATTATCTCACATAATCAGAGTGCAGAAGTAGACAGCTATAAAGACAAGGAGAAGGGGTAGAGGGGAGGAGGGACTGATATTTGATCATTTCTCTCATCTGAAAAGGTCAAAAGTAGAAAGAATATGCATATGGTGGAATTCAGAAATACATTTCACTCAATAGTGAAAGAAGAGGAAAAGGGAAAAGGGGGGAGGCAGAATTAGAGAAAGGATAGATTAAAGGAGGCTGGGTCATTGCCAGTCATCTTGACCTTTGTCTTGCCACTGGACTCTGATGACTCTGGAGGAGAGAATGAAGCTGAAGATTTTGCCCAGTTCTGCCTCACTCAAATCCAACTCATGAGCAAGTCAAGACATCATGCTCATGATGTCACTGGTCCTCAAAAACAAAGGACCAACAACAACAATAATAAGATTAAGGGAGGAAGTAATCCTAAGAAAAACAAATGATAAGGATATAAAAGTATTTATAGTTCTTTTTTGAGGTGCAAAGAATGATAATCTGAAAGGGTTTCCATAAATTGAGGAATGAACAAGTTATAGAACATGGATATGATAGAATATTGTTGTGCTGAACTTGTATCAGCATGACAAACCAGGATTTCAGAGGACTAACGAGGAAACATACTACCCAGCTTCTGATAGAGAGGTGAAGGACTCAGAATGCAGAATGAGACAAATTTCTTTTGGACATAGCCAATGTGGAAATTCATTTTGATCTACTATCCTTGTGTATAAAGGGTTTTGTTTTTCTTGTGTTCTCATTAGGGTGAGGGAGCAGGTGGAAGAGTAGGAGAGAAGGCAGATCTTGACTGATTAAAATAAAATGCATTGTCTTTTAAAAAAAAAGAAGAAAAATCCAATCAACATGATGACCAACCACCAATCCTGAGGACTCATGATGAAACACGCTGCACACATCCTGACAAGGAGATGATGGACTCAGCACAGATGGAAACATTTTTTAGTCATAGCCAAGGAGAAATTTTGTTTTACTTAACTATGCATATTTGTAACAGGGGTTTTGTTTTTCTTGCTTTCTTAAGGTTGGAGGGGGGGAGTGGGAGTGAGAGAAGACTGATCTTTATTTCAAATTTTAATTTTTAAAAATACATGTTCTTTCAGAGTCAGAATGTTTAACAAAGACAAAAGTCTTCTCTATATTTGACACTGCTATGAAATCACTATCTCTTTTTCAGGTTCCATGATCTCATTTTCGCATTACTTTTCCCCATACATTCTATAGCTCAATCTTTCTTCCTTTCATTTTGATTACCATCCTTTTGAGCCATCCCCAAAGGGTCATATTATTTCCTAGGCAAACTGCATTCCTGGGTTACAGAGGTCTCTTATTCTTCTTCATCCACTCTTCATTCCAACCAAAGTTGACGTGTCATATTCTACTACAACCCCTCACCTAAGCTAGTAGAAACTTTCCTCTACCTCAATATGCCATTTCCCATTCCCATAATTCATACCTGGAATACATGCTCCCCTCACGTCTCCCTTTCAGAATCCTTCTTTCCCTTCAATGGTCAGATCAGGTACTACTTCCTCTATAAAATCTTCCCTTAAGGTCTACAATTAAATGTGTTCCTCATTCCCCAAATTTTCCCTAAAGCCCTTTGTCTGGACTTCCCGGTTTTTGGCATCATGCCCCACCTTGAATTATATTTAATCATGTACAAGTTGAAAGCCCCTAATAAAATGCAATATGCTCATCAAGGAGAAGGAATATGTCAAAAATATGTCAGAGTTTATATTTTGAACCTTAGTACCTAGCACAGTTCCTTACACATGGTAGGTACTCAATACATATTTCTCATTTGGCAATTGAATTTGCTGAATAAATTTTGTGGAGAAAGGAGAGATATTATAAGTGAAACAGGACCCAGTTGGCTCCAGGGAGAAGCTAACGCTTCAAGAGGGCATTGCCAAAATACAAGGAAGGCCCCAGGCTTATGCCAAGAGGAAGTGTCTACATAAATCCACAGAACTGAAGGATTTGAAAGTTGGAAGGAAGTTCTGCAGCCATCTGTCCGAGCCACCCATAGATAAAAAATTTCCACCTTGAGACTTCTTTCTAAAACATTCCTCCACTAGTCATTCTATAGAAACTAGCCAAAAGAAATTAGACTTCTGAACAGGTTTAGTTATCCAATGAACAGGAATCCCTCATCAGTTCCAGGAAGTTTAGCACCTGACAAAAGGTGTCAATCTTAGCTAAAATTGACTATAGAGACAAGCAAGCCCAAACCCACTGATGGTCAGGGTAGTGAGTTCTCAAGATCACACAATTGTGATTCAACTAAGTATAGCAGTGCATAGTCAATTAGGGAGATGATCTCAGAGTCAAATACCAACCTTCACTATATCAAAAGAGATTTTGGGGGGCAGCTAGATGGCACAGTGGATAGAGCACCAGCCCTGGATTCAGGAGTACCTGCGTTCAAATCCGGCCTCAGACACTTAACACTTACTAGCTCTGTGACCCTGGGCAAGTCACTTAACCCCAATTGCCTCACCAAAAAATAAATAAATAAAATTTTTTTTTTAAAAAGAGAGATTTTTGCCATCAGATTCTTGTTATATTTTCACAGGTTTTATTTGCATAGGGCAGCAGTTTTTCAGGTGACTTTGGAGGACACATTAGTGGCAGCCTCAACAGGAGAGTTTACAAGGGTAACCTCTAATTCACCAATGGCTACAACCTCCTCATTGACTTCAACCTATTCCCAGATTTGATCTCTAGTAAAAGAGAAGGTGATGGGTTGAGAGAGGTGACTAGAATAGAGAGAAAGTGATATGTGTGTGGCACAGATGGGAAGGTAGTGGTATACAGATTAGTGTTTTCATAAAACAATTAGAATATGCAGTGTGAACCCTTTGTCCCTCTTGAGAGAGCTGAGTAAATTGTTGTTGTTATTTGCCCTTGGTTCTCGAAGACGACCATGACATCAGGATAATGTCATGACTTGCAGTAAATCGGACTTACATAAGAGAGAGCTGTGCAAGGTCACCAACCTCACTCTCTCCTCTAGAGTCATCTGGGTCCAGTGACAAGATATACATCAGGATGACTGGAGATGGTCCTGGATGTTTCAGTCAATTAGGGTTAAGTGACTTGCCCAGGGTCACAGAGCTAGTAAGTGTCTAAGGTGAGATTTGAACGCAGGTCCTCCTGACCTCAGGACCAGTGCTCTATCCACTGTACCACCTAGCTCCCCAAGCTGAGTAAATATAAACAGGTGAAGGTAGGGGACAGCTATAAAAATAAAATAGGCAGGGAAGGAAATTTATCCTAGGACTTCTAGGGAAATGGAAGAACAAATTGGAGAGGGAATTAAATACGTGTTTTCCACTGATGTGCTTGCTAATATCATGAGTTTTTGTCGATCAGAGTCAAACCCTCTTCTTCATCTTTCCCCTCAATGCACAGGATAGAAGGAAATCCTGAGGATGCATAAAGCAACCAGATAAATCCTCCAGGTCAGCAACTACATGAAAATGAAACTGTGCATAGATTTGAAGGAAAGCATTGAAGACTTCACAGACCCACCAGAGGTCGAAGAGAAGCACTGAAATTGTACTTTCCTTGAAGATGTAGAATCTGTATTTATAATAAAGCAGCAATTTCTTTCAAGCAGCAACCAATTTGGGGCAGCGAGATGGTGCAGTGGATAGAGTAACCACCCTGGAGTCAGGAGGGCCTCAGACACTTGAGACTTACTAGCTGTGTGACCCTGAGCAAGTCACTTAACCCTGATCGCCTCACAAAAAAAGCAACCATATCACTTTGGGACATTTGGGAAGTTTGGAGAGGAAAGGAGAGGCTGTGATATCATCTGGGAAGAGAAATATTACCTGAGTAGAAGTTATTTCACTGTTTCCTTTCTATATTTAATAATAAGTCTTTTATTTTAACATCTTTGCTAATCTGGACACTTGTAAGGGAGTTGAGAGGCCATTAAGAAAAGTATTCCAGGTTATGTTCTAGACATAACTATGGCCAAGAACACTAGTTGGAGATATTATTAGTGAGAAAATCCAAACATCAGGACTCATACATTGTATCAGAATTGATGTTCTGATACTTGTATTTTCACTCTATTTGTATGCAAAAGTAGACTTAATGTGGAAGTGATTTTGGTACTTAGATTACTGAATAACACACCTACCTGTAAACTGTTTACTCATTTGCTTACAATGTAAACATTTTATTTAATTCCCATGCTTGTGAAATGTTAGTTCAGATGTCTTTGGGCATCTGCTATGTGTAGGTCTGCATCAATATTGCTCTCAGAATAAATTCCCAGAGGTTCTTTGCTAATTAAATTATTTTGTGTGGTTCCTATTAGTGTCATACACAGCTAATAAGCACTGTTTTAAACAATGATGATTATGG
This sequence comes from Dromiciops gliroides, assembly GCF_019393635.1. Lineage (NCBI taxonomy): Eukaryota > Metazoa > Chordata > Mammalia > Microbiotheria > Microbiotheriidae > Dromiciops > Dromiciops gliroides. The sequence continues at coordinate 126,305,669 of NC_057862.1, forward strand.
CTGTGGCTATTAATATGTAAGACTGAGGACAAAAGAAAAGTATGTAGGGTCAATAGATATTAACTAGTTAGATCTCTTAATCAGGGATGTTGTGAAATGATATTCTATTCAAAGGCCAACCCTAGCCCTAGAAGATAAGGAGTTTATATTTAGACAAGAAAGAATCAGGAAGAAATAGGCTCCTCTCCTCTAAGTGCCTTTTGGAAGAGGTAAGATGTCGGGGGATGATGATAGAGGAAGGAAGGAAGATGACTGTTTGAGCTGAGTAGTATCAATGGTCATGGAAGTATACTCTAGAACTAGGGATTGGCCATAGAGAAACTTCAGAGACAGGTGCTGTAAATCAGAAATGTGGTTTACTTGCAATCACAGCGTCCATCAACCAGTCTCCTAGCAAGCCTCCTCACTTAAAACAAAATAAAAATGCCTTTGTCTTCTCCCAGAAGGATGTCACCAATGAACTCTGACATGGATTTGAGTGCTTGTGAATAATCCTATAGGAACTATCCAGGGTGAAAAGAGAGATCACTAAAAAACCAATTTTAGCTCTGGGCTTCTGAGGGATTATTACAAATAACAGTGGGGAATAAGTATATAAAGATGACTGACATTTCAATAGCCCCTTTCATCCACCAACCCTTCCAAAATTTTTGTAAACCATATCATGTCCACAAAAACCATCTCACCTTTCCCTGAAATGTCACTAACCCTCCATTCCAAGGGGTGAAATGTAGCATCTGCTTAGCAGCCACAGAAATGCTACCTAGCTGCTAATGTCAGTGAAGAATGAAGAATCCTGAAGCCCACTAGAATTTTTGGAGGAAGTTAGAGAGGCAGAATATAATGACTTGCCTGGGATTCAGCCAGGACACTACTGGCAACAGGGCATTCTGGCAAGGGCTTAATTGCTTTTGCCAAAAAGCCCCCAGTCCGCAAGGCCACAAGGCCACCTCCCACTAGCCAGCTATATTTGCAATTTCCAGGAGCTCCTTGTCCTACAGCCCATAGCCATAATTTTGGTCCTTTAAAAAATAATGAAACATTTTTCAGTTTCTGCTATTAATGGACACCTACGCTGAGGCAGGCTTTATGGTGACCCAAGGTAGGCAGAGAAAGAACTGAGAGGCTAAACATAATGCCTACATCTGGCAAAACACAGACACCCACAGAGTGCTGCATGATGCTCTTTACTGACTCAGAGAGGAGCGGTGGCACCTCCTAATTCATCAATCCAGACTGCTCTACTTCCCACAGAACTCTCCAATTCAGGCCCTGTCACAGGCCATGCTAGGGGACCTCAGGAGACCCTACACATTGACAGCTCAGTGCCCACTTGAAATTGTAAGCTGACTCAAGTTCACATTTAATCCCCTGACCATAAAATAAGCCTATGTCTACATGTAGCAATAACCACAGAGATGTGCACCCAAGTTTGCATTGTACCTCACATCTCATTTGGATCCTCATGACAAGCCTGCAAGGCAGACATTATTGCTATTGCCATCCCATCTTAGAAACAAGGCAGAGGGGCAGCTAGGTGGCACAGTGGATAAAGCACTGGGCCTGGATTCAGGAGGACCTGAGTTCAAATCCAGCTTCAGATGCTTGGCACTTACTAGCTGTGTGACCCTGGGCAAGTCACTTACTCCCAGTTGCCTCACCAAAAAAAAAAAAAAAGAAAGAAAGAAAGAAACAAGGCAGAGAGTAGACTTGCCCACAGGCAAGATGTCTCCCAATTCCAAGTTCATGACCCTTTCTATTCTACCACACTGCTTTTCACCGTTGGCCATGTGTGCCTTGTTAGTAGGGAGATGTTTCATTCTTCTTCCCTCTATTCTCCAGCATTTACCTCAGTGTCTGAGCACATAGTAGAGGCTTAATAAAGACTGCCTGATTATTAAGGATTGGTTTAGAAAAAAAATCAATTAAAATAATTTATAGAGGGGCAGCTGGGTAGCACAGTGGATAAAGCACAGGCCCTGGATTCAGGAGGACCTGAGTTCAAATCTGACCTCAGGCACTTAACACTTACTAGCTGTGTGACCCTGGACAAGTCACTTAACCTTCATTGCCCAGCTAATTATTATTATTATTATCATCATCATTATTATTTATGATATGCAGTCTGTTATAAGTAGAAAGAGCACCAGCCTCAGGCAGTAGGAGGCCTAAACTTGAGTCATCCTTCCAGTGATAACCAGCATTTTACCCTCAGGCAAGTCATTCAACAGCTCTGAGTCTCAGTTCCCCCACCTTTATAATGGGCAAAATAATGTGGTATAATGACTACTGTGAGGATCAGGTGAACTAATATAAGTGAATGTGCCTTTTAACTGTAAACCTTTATTGAATAATCAATGGATAAGCATTGATTAAGCACATATGCAAAGCACTATGCAAGGAATGCAAAGACAAAGGATAAAGAATCCTTACTTCAGAGGAGTATAGGGGAAACACCAAGCACACAAACAAATATGTGTATAAAGCTTAAACAAAGACAGAAAAAAGTACAAAAATAAATACCCTGTGGCTAAATAAAAGGGAGTTAAACCAGTAGCCCCAGGAAAGGTTTAATGTAGAAGGAGGCACCTGAGATGGGTCTGTAAGGAAGAGAAGGATTTGATGAGAGGGAGTGCATTCCCAACCTGGGGACAGGCTAATGCAGACACTGAGACAGGTGACAGTATGCTATATGTGAGGAACGAAGAGAAGGTCACTTTAGCTGGATCACAGAGAGCAGCAGGGACAGTATTTTGTACCAAGGTTTGGAAGGTATTTTCAGGCCAAGCCATGAAAGGGCTTAAAAGCAAATTTGAGGCCTTTATTCCTTTATCCTAGAAACAATAAGGAGCCACTGAAGTTTGAGTAGGGGAATGATGTGGTCAAACCCGCACTTATGAAAAATCCCTTTGGCAGTATGTGGTTGAATTAACGTAGAGAGGGCTTCAAAGGTGATTATAAACTACCGGAAAGGTGATGACGGCCTTAACTAAGGCTAGAGTTGTGTGAATAGAGAGAAAGTATCAGATGCAAAAAAATGTCATTATTGTTGCATTTACCTTGCTAACAGCCATTGAGGGCAGGTTTCATGATACTAGAGTTGCCTCCTAGGTCTATCAGAAAAACTTAAAAGCAAGGTAAAGGGGGCAGCTAGGTGGTGCAGTGGATAAAGCACTGGCCCTGGATTCAGGAGTACCTGAGTTCAAATCCGGCCTCAGACACTTGACACTTACTAGCTGTGTGATCCTGGGCAAGTCACTTAACCCCCATTGCCCCGTAAAAACAAAAAAACAAAACAAAAAAAAGCAAGGTAAAGGAGGTTGAAGAACTTAACTACAGTAGGAAATTGGGAGCTATTATGAATGATTGTGTAGGAAAATTCCATGGTAAAAGTAGTGCTCTAGGAAGTTTAATCTGGAATTCATATGGAGAAGCAATTGAAGGAATGGGATTTTGTTTGGAATAATTGGTCAGTTCTATCATTTCATCAGGGAAAAGTCAATCAGAATGGAGGTTAGCCTCGCAGAAATAAACCAATTGATTGAATTGAGTTTTTCACTTTCAACTGGTTGTTTTAAACTAGAGAGGCAGCTAGATTTAAGAGGTAAATGGGCTGAGCTTAGTCAAATTAAGAAGACTTAGGATCGAGTCCTGTTTGTTAACTCTTACTGGCTGTGGGACCTTGAACAAATCACTGAATCTCCTAGTGCCTCTGCTCCTTGGACTTAGCTGTTAAATCAGTAACACACTGGATCTATCTTGGTGGAGGGAGTTTCCATACCTGTAGTTCTCCATGCTAACAACATTGGAGAGCCTTCCAGTTTTCACATTTTAAACCCATGGAGACATTGACTGGGTCGTTGAACATGGTCCTTAGGAGATAATGTCATGGAAGTGCTGGTAGTTCAGAATAAGTAAGGATTTTCCAAACAAAAGTCTGGAAGCCAAAATAGGAGTCCTTACTTCTGGAAGGCAGCTAAGATAAGAGCTTACATGCCACTTACTTTCTTGGTCCTGGAAGTAAGAAGTCTTTAAACAGCAGCAGAAGTTTCCTAGCTCTGTTTGTTCTTTGCCTTCCATCGTCTTACTTAGAAACAGTTTTGAAGGCTGGCTTGGTTCAGACAGAGTGAGATGATGTTGTAAATCAGTCTGACTTGAGACTGAAATGGAAGGACTTAAAGGGAGATGAAAGGACTTTTTTTATCAGTGTCGAAGAAAGTAGTTCAAAAGTGGACCCATTTTTCTGAAGACAAAGGAACCCTCTTTCTTGGCAGCCTCCTCTCATGAAAGGGATCTGTTCTGATAGGGACTTTGTCTGTGAAGGAAGAATCAAATCCTAGGAGGTAAAGTAGGACGATATTAGGGATTTTATCACCAGCTGTATAATGCATGTCATTGAATGTTCATCCAGTAATGGTATGTGCCCACTAATGCCCTTTCGTGTTCTTAAATCTCTTCTGTCAGAGAAGCTTTAAGGATATTCTCTATTCTTTGCTTCTTTGAAATGACCACTCAGTGGTTTGCTGTGTGACTGGCTACAGCCTGACAGAGAATTATTGGCTTTTTACTTGTCAGCTCAGAGAAAACGTCCATGTGACGCCACCAGCAGCGAGGGTGACAGGCAGGGGGAAAAAAGGCATTGAAATCTGGTGCTTGGGGACAAGTGGGAAAGGTCTTGTTATAGAATACTCTCATCTGAACCAAAATGGGGGCCAGTCACCAACATGATAAGGTCACCTACTTTAGGAGGAAGAATTGCATGTTGTACTTTCCTAACTGGGTTTAGTGCTACTGAAATAAAAGGACTACCCAGAAAGTTGTCTCTTATTGCTGGGAGAACAGAAATCAGCTTCACCTGAATGCTCCCAACAGTGTGTTTCAGCTCAGATCTAGATGGATAAGCACCAAGGCTGGGAAATTATTTTACTGTGAATCATCCAGTTCTTAAAAACATTTTGACATTTATTAAGCACCTACTATATGCAAGGCACTAGATGAAGCATTGATTGGAGATATGAAGATGAAACAAGATAGTCACTGGCCTAGAACTAACTCTATTAGAAAGTATATTGCCAGTAAATAAGTTAGGAGACATAAAGTGCATGGGACAGACCCAAACAATTCTCTACATTGTAGCAGATACTTCAATGAGGCCAACAGCTTCACCTCAGAAGCCACAAGGTTCATTTTATTTGAATTACCCAAGACACAGAAAGGGTCACTTTTATCTAGGAATAGAATTAGTTGAAAGAACTGGTGATAGTTAGCAAGGAGATAAAAGAGTGACCATGGAATCAGAGGGGAGGGAGGATCCTGGATTTGCCAGGGTCACATAGGTGATATGTCAAATTGGGGATTGGAACCCAAACCCTTGTCACTTCAGAGCCATTTTTTTCCCATTGTGCCACATGGCTATCCAAAAATAAAACAAGCTACCTTGACTTTTTAGTGCATCCCTATCACTAAAAAACATTAGGAGGTAGTCTGATATGGTGAAAAGAAAGTTGGATTTGAAGTCAAAGGATTTGTGTTTGAATCCTGGCCCTTCTATTTTCCTAGGATAAATCACTCTCTGTGCCTTAGTTTCCTCATCTATAAAATGAAAAGGTTGAACTCCATTCTCTCAAAGGCCCTTTCCAGTTCTAAATCTGTGATCCTGTGGAGTCTACATGGGATGATCATTTAGTGAGGATAACATAGAGGAAATTCTTGTTCAAGAACATGAAGTCTAGTTCAATCATTCTACAAGCTTACTATGTATTAAGTCCTTACTACTATTAAGTTCCAGGCAGTATATAAAGATCTGAGGTTGCAAAGATGAGAATGAAACCATTTTTCCTTATATTTAACTTAGAGGTATAATGTGTGTGTGTGTATATATATATATATACACACACACACATATATATACATATATGAGACATATAAATATGCATAACACCGACATAAATATTTACAAGGTACCTCCCAACTCAGAGTCTTTTAATCCATGTACTCCATTCCATCAACCAGATATTCATCATCACCCCAATTGTCTGAAAATAACATTCAGCCCAATCCAGTCCAACAAACATTTATTCGGTGCCTACTTTGCAATGCGCTGTGTGAGGCACCTGGGATATGATGACAAAGCTGATAATGACAATAATTAAAATTCCTAGGTAGAGATGGAATAGCTAGATGGCTCAATGGACAGAGTACTGGACCTAGAATCAGGAAGACCTGACAAATCTGGCCTCAGACACTTACTGGTTGTGTGACTTTGGGCAAGTCATTTAACCTCCATTTGCCTAGAAGGCAATTAGGTGACACAATAGATAACAGCATTTGGGCCAGGAATCAAGAATACCTGAGTTCAAATCCGGCCTCAGACATTTACTAGCTGTGTAATCCTGGACAAGTTACTTAACCTCTGTTTGCCCAAATCTATTGGAAGAGAAAATGGTAAACCACTTGAGTTTCTTTGCAAAGAAAACTCCATGGACAGTACAGTCCACAGGGTCACAAAGAGTCAGACATTGAATAAACAACGATAATAGATTGAGAAGCAACATATTCAGCAAGTCCTGCACCCTGAGTCGTGTACTGAATAAGGCATACCAAATCCATCTATTCCTTCTTTCATATTTGATCACTTACTTGGGAAAAAAAATTAATGTTTTTCCTTATCCAAAGAAAAAGTTCAACACCCATGAGAAAAAGCTTGCTTACTGAGTACCCAGGGATACTTGTACTCCCTGACTGAAAGAGAGTAAGTGAATAATCAGATTACTTGTTTTAGTCCCTAGACCTTTGAAGGAATTTGTTGCATAAAACACAAAATGATCTCTCCTGATCAAAGATGATTTTGATTCCAGTTATGCATCATCACTACCTGGATGTACTATTGGCATCTCAAACACAACATGAACGCAACCTCTTCTCCACATCAGCCCCTTTCCTCCAAAATTCCCTTTCTCTCTTGAGGATTTCACCACCTTCCTGATACCCAGCTCCTTAATCGAAAATTATCTTATACTCTTCCTTCTCCTTCATACTAACCTATATCTAGTCAGTTGTCAACTCTTGTGATTCCAGTGGCCACATCTCATACACCTATTACCTTTAGTATATTTGCATACACAGCCCCCTAGTTTATGCCTTCATCTCATTTACCCTAGACTTTTTTTTTTTTTTAGTGAGGCAACTTGGGTTAAGTGACTTGCCCAGGGTCACACAGCTAGTAAGTGTTAAGTGTCTGAGGCCGGATTTGAACTCAGGTACTCCTGACTCCAGGGCCAGTGCTCTATCCACTGTGCCACCTAGATGCCCCACTACCCTAGACTTTTATAAGAGCCTTTTAATGGATCTCTCTGTCTCTGTTCTGTATCAGTCAACAAACATTTATTAAACATGACCATGTCCAATGCACTGTGTTAAACATTGGGAACATAAGCAAAAAGACAGATTCTGCCCTCAAGGAATTTACATTTGACTGAGGGAAGACAACAAATAAAAGGAAACTAAAGATAGAGGAGGAGGAAGATACTATGTGCTAGGATATGATGGAAAAATCTGGACTGCATCCTGGCAAGAAATCAAGTGAGAGGTGGCCAGAGAAGAGCCATACAATCAGAGGGAGGCACCACAGGGGTCAAGGGAATTTTGAAGGTATGAATTACAAGGCTAAAGTGATCTTTTAGGATAGAGAGATTTGGGGAGCATGATGGAGAAATCCAGAGTACATTCTGGTGAGAGGTGCTATATACTCTCTAATCCAAAACTCCAAACATGTACCAACAGAATCTTCCTAAGAAAAAGGTCCAAACATGTTACTCCCATGTTCAGAAAACATCAGTGGCTTCCCACTGACTAGGAAAAAAATAGAAACTCTCCATCTTGGCACTTTTGGCTTTCCATAATCTGTCTTCAGCCTTTCGGGTCTTATTTCAAATCATTTTCTTTTCTCACATTCTATTTCCAAACCAACTAGACTACTACCTACTGGCTTAAATCCATATGCCCCTCTCACCCCCACTACATTCACACAAGCCATTCTCAGGGCCTAGATTACTGTTCACTCTCTTCTTAGCTCAGTCTCTCAAAATTTTCATATTTCTTCAAGGCTTAGCTCAGGTGTCACCTCCTCTTTTAAAACCTTTCCTGAATGCCCCCCATTGTTGGCACTATCTCCCCTTTTGAATGATTTTGTGTTTCTTTTTCTGTATATGTGCTCTTTCTCCCCAGTTGGTTGTAAGCTCTTTGAAGTCAAGAATAGTTTCAGTTTGAGATCTGTATTCTCAGCACATGGCATAGCATTTTGAATTTAGTAGGCTCTTATTAAATATATATTAAATTGAGTTGTCAATTGATCGATAGGGCTTTGAGTTATTTTTGGCAGTGGTCATGTATTTATGCTTCCCATTCACACTATCTTTGGTGAGTCTCTTTTTAATCCATGTCATAAGTTTTGTGATATGGCCATCTGGATTTAGAGAGCCAATCTATGGCTAGAGAATAGAGGAAACTAACTGGCCTATACAAAAATCAGTTTTGCGATATTGAATAATTAGAATCATACACTAACAAAATGAGTTGACTTCTGTGTGTCCTCTAATTAATGTGGTCTTATATCCACTAGGACCAGGTAGGAAGTTTCATTTCCTTTTGTGTAATTTAAAATTCTAAATGTGGGTTCTAATCTGTGCCCCCCCCCAGTTTGGGGGGTAAACTGACTAAAATCTCTGATAAACGAGTTTAGAATTTTTTAAGGGTTTATTGAAAGATAGTAAAAGAAAGCGAAAGATTGAGAAGAGATTTCTTATAACCTGGCAATCCTAGCCTTCCTAATCTCCCACTTCTGAAGTTCCCTGCCACCATGCCGATGTCTCGCAGCCAAAGAGGAAGCACAGTCCCACCAGCATCAGCTTCCTCCTTTGTGTCCTCCTCCCAGAAATGGGAGGCTCCTCAAGTTGATTGGCTGGTAGCCTTGATAGACAGTACCCACGAACAAACATCACTTCCTGACGCAAAGGACCACGACTGCATGGCTTACCCTCAGATGTCTTCTCCTCATGGTGTAGCTTTTCTACAGTAAGTCTCCAGCAGGTGGCATCATTCCAATCATTACACTTTCCATCCTATAACCTGGTTACAGTGTGAGATTTCCATTAGAAGGGAGAGAATACTCATGTTAAAAGAAAGTTGTTAGCACCAGAGGGAAGGCAATGGCAGCGCAATGAGGTCAGGTAGGGCGTAGATATTTCTACTGTGCCAGGGGAGTTCAATGATAGCAACACACATTAAACCTTTATCTATCAAGTCTATTTAAGTAATGAGGATAGTAGTTATTTAAGTCATTACTCATTTAAGTAGTGCTTTCAAATTGTGGTGCTGTAGAAGACTTTTGAGAGTTCCTTAAACAGCAAAAAGATCAAATCAGTCAATTGTCGTTAAGTCATTTTTCAGTTGTATACAGCTCTCTGTGACTCTATTTGGTGTTTTCTTGGCAGAGATACTAGAGTGGTTTGCCATTTCTTTCTCTGGTTCATTTTACAGATGAAGAACTAAGGTAAACATGGTTAAGTGATTTGCCCAGGGACACACAGCCGGTAAATGTGTGAGGCTGGATTTTAACTCATGAAGTCTTTCTGGTTTCAAGCCCGGTGCTCTATCCACTACTCCACCTAGCTGCCAAATCAGTCAATACTTAGAGAAATTAATTCAGACTATTCACTGGAACATCAAATACTGAAGATGAAGGTTAAACTTTGGGTACATAATGAGAAGACAAAACTCATTGGAAAAGATCCTAATTTTGGAATTGATAGAAAATGAAAAATGGATGGTAGAGGGTGAGATGGATAGATTGTATCGTGGAAGCATGACCTTGACCTTGGACAAACTTTAGGAGATAATGAAAGAGAGAAGGGGCTGGCATGCCATCCACCACAGGGCCATGAAAAGTCAAATATGACTGAACAACTGAACAAGAACAACAAAAAGTATTATTCCTGTTATTCCTGTGACCAGTTCCATGATCCTGGGGATGCTGCATGATGGAGAACAAAGGCAGCAAGAAGAGTCATAAGGGCACAGACATTTTCTCACTTGCATATATGTCCTAAGGGAAGAATTTCACTTCATGCCTGTTGCTCAAGTAGTTGATATCTCCATATGTTTGTAAGGATGATAATAACCATGCAGCTGATATTGTTTGAAACCATACTAGGCATGTAAAGAATGGCATCTTCAAAAAGAAGCTTCTTACTTTCAACACTGAGAGCTAGTGTGGCATGGTGGAAAGAATAAATAATTTGGAAGTTCAAATCCCACCACTACCACTTACTAGTTGTATGACCATGGGCAAGTCACTTACCTCCCTAAGCCTCAGGAAACTCTCTAAGTCTATATTATAGATTGCATAAGCTTACACAATCTATAATGCAGTAATGGAAGGAGCTACCACACCTATAAAATCCTAGTATTCTGGTGCTTTTGTACTCTACTGGCCATCTTCCCCTTAGGAAATGGAAACCATCAAAATGTCCTGGTTGTCTCTCTTCTGATGTTTCTGCAGCTATATTTGCAAATTCCCATTGGGCCCAGAATGGCACATGCAATCTCAAGAAATTGGCATCTGATGAGTGACACTGGCTCAACCTCATTGCGTGCCTGAGCCAACATTTATGAAGCCATCTTTTCTCTCAAGGTATTTTATATCAGAGATCAGGAGTCTCTGAAAAAGGACAGAATGGCCACTCTATTCTATATGCTACTCCCCAAACCTTACTGCTTCTATCAATCCATACCTCGGTCCTCCCTGACATCTACTTTTGTCACCCATGCCTGAGATATTTAGCACTACACTTTCTATGACTTCAGACACAAAAAATGGAATTTTGCACATCTTTTTTTTTTTTTTAGTGAGGCAATTGGGGTTAAGTGACTTGCCCAGGGTCACACAGCTAGTAAGTGTTAAGTGTCTGAGGCCAGATTTGAACTCAGGTACTCCTGACTCCAGGGCTGGTGCTCTATCCACTGTGCCACCTAGCTGTCCACATCTTTAGTTTTATAATTTTTCCAGTCATACAATGCTTCCTCTTCCCTTTCTTCTTTTCTTCGACCAGCAAGTGGGAAGCCATGCCAGGGTAAGAATAGGGTGACTGAAGTAGCATGAAGGAAACATTGATTGGGTCCAAGGTTATTGGTCTTCCTTTCAGCAGGAGCGTGCCAATTAATCTACGTTTAAACTAAGCCTCAAAGATGCAGGCAGAAAGTAAAAGAAGTTTGCTGTGGCATCTGGGCTTTCAATTATACTTCAGCTCAGTGAGATAAGGTTTCCAGAGACCCAACATGGACACCCACCTAAAATTCTTTCAAAATATGCTGAGAATATTTCAAAAAATAATCTTAAAACATGGGTCAAATGAAGTACTGCATCGTCATTCTTAGAGCATTGTATTTCAAGCAACCTAAGAAAAAACTGGACCAAAGACTTTGATAAACAAGAGCTCTCATTCTTGTCTATCCAGTAATCAATTTAACTTTGAAAAAGAACTGCAGTAGCTTAGATTTCAAATGAGTTTTGATCTCAGAGCTGTTGATGAAAAATAAATCTCAAGACATTACTAAGGAGCAACAGGAATACCTTGTTTATGGCTACAAAATGCTCTATATTATCTAATTGGTTCTTCATAAGGGTGCTTTGAAAGAGACAGTCTAGGGGGCAGCACAGTGGATAAAACACCGGCCCTGGATTCAGGAGGACTTAAGTTCAAATCTGACCTCAGACACTTGACACTTACTAGTTGTGTGACCCTGGGCAAGTCACTTAACCCTCATTGCCCTGCAAAACAAAACACACACAGAAAGAGATAGTCTAGTTTTATTAGGCCAGTTTTATAGGTGAAAATACTTATACTCAAAGAGATTAAGTGACTTCCCAATATCACAAATCACACAACCAATTCATAGCAGTATTGGAACCCACATCCAGCCCCAGATTCAGTAATCTCTAGGGTATTCTTTCTTTTTCAAGTTAACAACCCTTTATTTTCTCTTCTTTCTGCCTCCCCCACACTCCCCCCCCCCAAAAGAAAACAAAAGCCCTATAACAAATTTGAAAAACAAATTCCCACCTTGGCTATGTCTAAAGATTTGTGTCACATTCTGAATCTTGAATCTATCACCTCTCTGTCAGGAGATGGGTAGAATCCTTCATCATCAGTCCTTTATTATCATGGTTCGTCACTGTATTGATCAGAATTCTTAAGTCTATCAAGTTGTTGATTTTTATAATGTTGTTATAAAATAGATTATTCTCCTTTTTCTTCTTACTCCACTATGTCGATGTGCTTTTTCTATCACACAATTAGTAACCAACCCATTTGTATTCCTAACTTATTGTTTGCCAAAATAGGCAATCCTAATAGCTAGGTGGAATCTCTAAGTGTACAGTAAAGATAGCCCCAAACCCCAATTTCTGGAAAATTACCAGGTAAACATAGCATATCCATTGTCCAAACCACAAAGCTGTGAATAGACTGGTGCTCAAACAACCTCAGGATGTATTATTATGTGAACTATGTAACTAGAAAGTCTTGACTTCCAATCTCCAACCAACAGTAGAGTCTAAGAAAGCTCTTTGGTATTTAAAGGGGAAAGGGGAAAAGGAAGACATCTGGGTCCCTTCAAAGGGCTTCATATATGCAACACCTGGCTATAGGAAAAGAGGAATGTGGCAGTATTTGCTGCAGTAGTTCAGGACAACAAACATGGCATGATGCAAACCCTAGACCAGCCATCCCAAATAAAAAACCATGTTAAAATTGGGATTCCTACCCCAAACCCCAGGTCTGGGGACAGAGCAGTGAAGACCTTGTCCTCTTGTCATCTATCCAGGAAAATTCACATGTACAAGAGGGGAAGATGGCAACTAGACATTCTTTATTAAAATAGGTCTAGGGGAATAGAGCTCAGATTATGACAGATGAGACAGATTAGACAAAAAGAATTTAATTGAATAGCTATTTTAATGACTGTAATGGAATCTCCTTTTCTGAGAGTTTTAGAAATAAGATATTTGCTCATCTTCCCAAGTTTATTTAGATATAAACTACTCTGGAAGCATGGGACTGGATTCCATGACCTCTAAGAGTCCCTTCTAGCCACAGAATTCCCTAGGTTGGCTGTTCAGTCATTTGCCCCAGCACTGTGCCAAATGCTTTAGCAGCTACTGCCATCTTGTGGACACCAAAGAATCTAAATGTAAACCAAAGCATTAGCTTTCCCCACATTGGATCCTAAGCCAAAGTTATATGGTAATAAGCCAATGCCACTTTAGTGTTATGTCTAACACATTGTAGGTTCAAAGTTTAAGTACCCTTATTAGATGCATTCAAAAGCGAGGAACAATAGAACACAGTTAACATTTTTGCATCAGCTTCCTAGGTTTTTGTGTTTTTGAGTAATTTTTTTTTTCTTTTAAAATGACCAGCCCTAGCAGAGGTTTCATTGATTTCATTCAGTGGAATTATAGCTGGGAAACCATTTACTGGTATTTTACAGTCATTTGCACATATTGACTTGTTGGCCTTGTTTTCTTGTTCACAAAGGTTAATAAAAATAATGATCTATGTTGTTCATATAGGCTTTCAAGCCCATAGCAGATGCTAATTAGTCTTCACAACAAGACCTGGAAAATTGGTTGGTGTGATCATTCTGGACTTGATGGAATGGAAAGAGATAGAATGTCTTCGCAAAGAAGTCAGTAGCTGAGTAGCGAGAGAGAATGCTTCAGGAAAAATAGCTCCGCCAGAAAGATTTCAAAGGCACAAATATTTCCTCAAGCAGTTTTCAAGGATATTTTTTGGTACTTGTTTGTAAAATCCTTTATCAACTTCATACAAAAAGTGGAGAATCAGCATTATAAGAGTACAACAGAAGACAGAATTTCATTTTATAAATTGTATGAATTCTGCCCGGTTTAATTTTCTTTTCATCAAAGACCTAGGATCTCACAGAAAGTTTGAAGATCATGTTAACTTTGTTATGCATGTATAGAAGAGAACACACAAGTTTAAAGAAACATGGCTGACTGACCTGGGATTTCACTAATATAGGGAACTACCAGATGAGGACACTATATCCACTAGTGTAAATCAAGGCACTTTCTGCAATTTAGAGAGTTGCCTAGAGAAGTGACTCGTAACCCAGCTAGCATGTGTCAGAGGAGGGATTTGAACTCGGGTCATTCTCCTTCAGAGGCCAGCTCTCTATCCACTATGCATGCTGTCTCTTCAGCATGGGTACGAGTAATAGTAATTGCAAAGTACTTGCTTCCCTAATAAAGTACTTTTCATGGAGAAGTGCAGGAAAGTACATGAGAGACTTAACACAGCAAGAGGCAGGAGCATAAAAACAAACAAACAGAAGCTCAGTTAAAGCAGGTGGGAAGGAACTGTGGCAGAGATGACTCTCCAAAGGAGCATACCCTGTGTTCAGTCTTTACTTTCCTAATACAGGATGTGCCAAATGTTAAATATTAAAAGGATGAGAAGAAGGCCTCCCCTGAACTGGGGAGCTCCTTTCTACGGCAGTTACAGGAAGGCACGGTCAGGGGTTGGGAAGCACAAGGCAGCATGGAGAGGCTCTGCTCCACACCTGTGCGGGAGTGCACATATTCTTGAGACTGTAGCTCTGTTAAAGTCAGGTGCTAGACAGGTTTGAAACCTTCCTGAATGGAGAAACCATAAGGGGAGTCTGGTGAATAGGAGGAAAGGGAGAAAATTAAGAACTGAAGCAATAAAGATGCAGTTATATCTTCTCCTAAAGTGCTTTACCTATGTTATCTCATTTGATCATTATTACTGCCCTTTGAGGTAGGTGTTATGACTATTCCCATTTTGGAGCTTAGAAAATTGAGTCTGGGAGAGGTTAAGTGACTTGCTCAGGGTCCCACAAGTTGTAATTGTTTGAGTTGGGATTCAAGCCCAAATGGTTTTTGGGGTTTTTTGGTTTTGATGTTTTTTTGTTTTTTTGGCAGGGCAATGAGGGTTAAGTGATTTGCCCATAGTCACACAGCTAGTAAGTGTCAAGTGTCTGAGGCTGGATTTGAACTCAGGTCCTCCTGAATCCAGGGCTGGTGCTTTATTCACTGCACCACCTAGCTGCCCCCTAAGCCCAAGTCTTCTTAACTCCAAGTCCATATGTCACACTGTTTCTTTTACAAAAGCATTTTGACAAAATTTCCTCCTGCTGTTCATGTGAAAACAATGGAGAGATGTGGACTACATAATAACACAATAAGGTAGATTCAGAATTGGTTGAACAGACAGAACCAAAGAATAATCATTAGTGGTAAAATGACAGCTTGGAAGGAAGTCTGGAGGAGAGTGCCCCAAGGATCTGGGCTCGCCCTGTGCTGTTTACAATGATCAACAATCCCTTGGATAAAGACATAGAGGGTGTGCTTATCACAGCCAGTGGCATGCATGTCTAGAGTTGAAATGGTGATGCATTGGTGGGTCCCCATGGCCACTCCACAGCTGGCAGCTCCACTGAAGTTTTGGGGCGGGGAAACAGAGCCTGAGAGAGAGCTTGACATCAGGGGAAACATCTCCCGGCACTCTTAGGTCCAGGTCTACTTGCTGTTCTTCACAAATGAGGCTCAGTGTCACATCTCCATGCCTTTACCTTGGCTGTGACCCCTGCCCAGCAGGTTCTCCTTCCCCACTTCTGCCTCTTGGAATCCCTGGCTTCCTTTAAGATTCAGCACCAGCTGCTACCTTCAGAGGGAGGTTCTTCCTGCCTGAACCATCTGGATAACTCTTTAGCCTTTGTTACTCTGGACATAAGTTAACTTCATCCCCAACTTACTTCTATAATCTCCCCCACCAGTCCCAGTCTAAAGTCCTCAGTTCCCTAGGGGTAAAGGGGACAATGAAGTCAAAACATAGTCTTTGTTTGTGTCATTTGTCTTTGCTAAACAACAGGTTATGAATTATCCAGAACTCGGCCCCAATGGAAAGACAGCAGCTTCTCCATAGTAGCAGTGACCGGGTCCCAGCTCTGTCAGCTCTCCACTGTTGTGATATACAATACCAAGATGCAGGGCACCTGGACTGTCCCCAAGGAACATGAGCACTGACTCTCCCTGGGCTTGGGGATGTGGGCTGACCCTCCCCTGGGCCTCCAGTCTTCTTCTTCAGAGGCCATGGTGGGGAGGGGCTATTAAACTTTCCCCTGGATATTGAACAGTTATGGTGGCAGCTGACCTCTAGATGACCACCAACCACAAAGGCAAGAATTTTCCCTTCCCTGAATGCTGGTTGTATTTGGCTTTTGGCAAAGCAGTATTGGAAAAACCAATGGGTTTTTCCATGTACATTAGATTTTCATAATATAATAAACTTTTATTATGAATTTTAAAAAATAATAGTGGGCCTAGTGTGGCACAAGTACAGGTACAGGCACTCCCAGTGTCAGTCTCAGTGCCTTGCTGAAGAACTATGTGAGTTCTAGAAACAGTATGATACAATGGCTAGAGAGTGCTGTTCCTGAGGTCAAGAAAAACTTGGTTCAGATTCTGCCCCTAACATTTACTAGTCGTATGTTTATGAACAAGTCAGTTACTCTGTCTGAAACTCAAGATTTGTCAGATCAATTCATTTCTTCAACTAAAACCGACCCTAGGTATTGACCTTTCCCCTCTGTCTTGTCAATACTGGTAGCTGACATTTCCATGACGTGAAAGCTTGGCAAAGTGCTGTATGTGCATTTTTTTTTCATTCAGCCCCCCCAACCCTAGAAGTTAGATGGTAAAGGTATTATTGTCTCCTCCTTACACATAAGGGAACTTAAACTCTGGAAGTTTAAGTTATTTCCCTGTAGTCACACAGCTAATGTCAGAGGAGGAATTTGAACACAATCCTTCCTGAGGCCAAAGCTAGCTTGGCTTTTACTACATCTGTCTATGAGGCCTCACTGCACCTCTACCAATGAGAATAATCTTCCTGATTAAAGGCTGAAGGAAACTGGAAGCTATTACCAAAGAAGCAGGGTTGTGTTGTTGGGGTTTTTTTTCTATTTCTTTTCTTGTTTGTTTTGTTTTTAAGAATTTAATGGATAGTCGACTGTCTGAGATAAATTAGCAGCTCTGACAATCTGTGATGGGTTTTCTGCACCATGATCCCAATGTCTCTCTGCTGGGCTCTTTCTAGAATACAGGTTCATAACACAGGATCATAGATTGAGAAATGGAAGACAGCTTAAGGCATAGGTGTCAGACTTGTAGCAGCAAGCCTCATTTGGCTGCAGAACTCCTGACTGAAGTATAAACCAGATTAAAATGTAATTGGGGAAATGTTTAACAAAATAAATACAAATATAACACAACACAGAAAATTTTCATTTGTGGCTTTCTCAGTCAAAATGTGGGGATAGAGATCCATTTGAGTTTGATACCACTGCCTTGGAAATCTTCTAGTCCACTGCTCATTTTGTAGATGAAGAAACTGGAACCTGGAAGAAGTTAAGTGACTTGTTCAGCTACGCAGGTAATAAGTGGCCATGGTAGGATTTGAATCTAGGCATCCTGTACAATGACCTCATCCTGTTTTAAATACTTATGGTTTTGTGCTAAAGACTAAGGCACCACAAAACAACAAAATTAAGGAAATAAGGCATGAGAAGAAAGATTCTGGATGTCATGGTTAAGGAGGCCAAACCTGTATTCACTTTTGATGGATATCTGAATGATCCCGTCTCAACCCTTCTTTTTAACCTTCATGTAAGATTGAATATGTGGTCAAACTGACAAATTTTACAAATGCAGAATAGGGGAGACCTGGCTTGACGGTAGTTCATGTGATAAAGTTTTGTGGGTTAAGTTGACCACAAATTCAATATGAGTCAACAGTTTGACATAGCTGCTAAAAATAAAATAAAAAAGCTGTGATCTCAGGCTATACAAATGGAGGTATAATGCCCGGAAGGAAGGAAGGAAGGAAGGAAGGAAGGAAGGAAGGAAGGAGAAGAGGGAAGGAAGAAAGAAGAGAAGGAATAAAGAAGGAAAGAGATGGAGGGAGAGAAGGAAAGAAAGAAGGGAGGAATGAAGAGAAGCAAGGGAGGAAGGGAGGAAGGGAGAAAGAGAGGAAGAAAGAAAGGAAGCAGTGGGAGGGAGAGAGGAAGGGAAGGAGGGAAGGGGAAGAGAAAAGAAAGGAAAAAGAAGAAAGAGAGGGAGGGAAGGAAAGAAAGAGAAAGAAGAATGAATGGAGGGAGGAAGCATGGGAGGAAGGAAGGAAGAAAAAAGCACTTATTGAATGCTCACTGTGGCCAAGCATTGATCTAAACACTGGTTATACAAATCAAAAAGTAAAGATAGCCCTTGCATTCAAGGAGTTTATATTCTAATAGAGGGAAATACTACATATGGGGTGATATCCAGGAAAGGATATTTGGTATATAACGTTAAAGGGATGGATGATGAGTGGAATCAGAGGGGAGTAAATTGGCACACCTTTTTCCAGGAGCGATTACAGAATTGATTTAATTATTGATTAGGCTTCCAGTACTTGAAGGGGTCGAGGGATTGAGGAAAACATGCACAGTGATATTTCCTCTGGTGGGAGATGGCCAAGGAAAGACATGAAGCTTAAGTATTTGTTGCAGGCATGAAAGGCTTAAATCCCACAGGTCTTAGTTTCTAATTAGTTTCTAATTCTAATAGGGAAGGTAATAGTCTTACTGTACTCTGGGCTGTATTATATTTATTATAAATATCCTATTATTTCTGGAGAATGAAATTTTAAATGGAGAAATTAAATTTTCAAGAATATACAGAGGGGGGCAGCTAGGTGGCACAGTGGATAAAGCACCAGCCCTGGATTCAGGAGGACCTGAGTTCAAATCCAGCCTCAGACATTTGACACTTA
Source organism: Dromiciops gliroides (assembly GCF_019393635.1). Lineage (NCBI taxonomy): Eukaryota > Metazoa > Chordata > Mammalia > Microbiotheria > Microbiotheriidae > Dromiciops > Dromiciops gliroides. Next base: position 126,324,583 of record NC_057862.1, read on the forward strand.
CTAGCTGTGTGACCCTGGGCAAGTCACTTAACCCCCATTGCCCCGCAAAAAAAAAAAAAAAAAGAATATACAGAGGAAGGTAGCCAAGATGGTAAGGAGCCCAGGAATGTATCTAGAATATTCCTTGTTGGCACAACTTATAAATAAGTTGGACTAAGAAATTGCCTTTCATTTGTGATTTTGTTGTAAATATTAAAAACCATGTCAAATGAGCAACAGTGGGAACAATGGGCACCCCTAGCTAAAGACCAGACAGGAAGGCACAAAATCTTTTCTTTCAGATGTCTGAAGAGCTGGCATGTAAAAGAAGGAGTTCTTTGGTTCAGTTTTGTTGTGAGGGGCAGAATTAGAGTTGATGAGTAGATGGACATTCACAGACAAGTTCAACTTAATACAAATTCAACTTGGATGAGACATATTCAGATTAAACCTACTCAACCATAGAATATACCACTACTCAATCAGAGGCTTGGTGACCATCTCTCAAGAATGTTGGCAATTTGGACCATGCATTGACTTAATGGCTGGTAGATGATCTCTAAGGACTCTTCCAAAGCTAAAATTTTAAGATCATTTATCAGTCTTCTTATGTATGTGTGCTTTAGGATCTTCCCTAAGTAATAAACAATATTGATTCATTAGGCAGATATTCTTAAGAGTAGCTTGGACATGATCCACTGTTGGTGGAGTTGTGAAAAGATCCAACCATTCTGAAAAGCAATTTGGAACTAAGCCAAAAGGACTATAGAACTGCTCATACCCTTTGATCTAGCAATACCACTGCTAGGTTTATATACCAAAGACATCCCCCTAAAAAGAGAAAAAGACCTATTTGTAGAAAAATATTTCTAGCAACTCTTTTTGTAGTGGCTAAGAATTGAAAAATCAAAGGAATGCCCATCAGTTGGGGAATGACTAAACAAGCTATGATGTATGTGGAAGATTTTAGAAAGCCCTGGAAAGACTTGTATGAACTGATGTATAGTGAAGTTAGCAGAACCAAGAGAATGTTGTACACAGTGACAGCAATATTGTTTGATGAAGAACTGTGAATGACTTAACTACTCTCAGCAATACAATGATCCAAGACAGTCCCAAAGGACTAATCATGAAGCACACCATCCACCTCCAAAGAAAGAACTGATATTGATGGAACACAGACTGAAGCATGCTATTTTTTCACTTTCTTTCATTTTTTTCTTTTATTCAAGCTTTCTTGTACAAAATTACTATTATGGTAATGTTTTACATAACTGCACAGGCATAACCTATATTTGATTGCTTACCACCTCAGGGAGGGGAGAGGGATGGGAGGGTAGGAGGGATAAAGTTTGGAACTCAAAACTTTAAATAAAGGACTATTTACTGAGAAAAAAGAGTAGCTTGGAGAGAACTTGGCTAATACTAAATCATATAAAACAGACAGAAATTTTCAATATCATTATCCATAAATTCATACTACTAAAGACCAATAAGCAATAGTACATTGGTGTATACATCATTGATTAACATCTGGGAGGGACATTAGAGTCACCTAGTCCAGAGGCATCAAACTCATGCATGGTCAGCAGGAGGAACTGGTCCCAATGAGGCCAGATTAAACATGATTAAAATGTAATTGGGAGATGTTTAACAAAATTAATAAAAATATAACAGAACATAGATAATGTGAATTTGTAGTTTTCTAAGCCAATATGAAATCTTCAAAAATCCATTTCTATTTGAGTTTCATATCAGTGACCTAATCCAACATTCAACCTCTCCATTTTACAAATGAGGAAACTGAGGTCCAGGGAGGTTAAATAATTTACCCAAAGTGGCATAGGTAAGGATACATGTAGAACTAAGATTTGAAAACATGCTCACTGACTAGAAATCCAGTAATCTACGTGAAGCCTTTCCTGACTACCCCGCCCCACCCCCACAAATGCTAACTTTATGTCCCTCCCTACTTTGTATTTAACAAAGTATACATTTTGTATCACAGTATCACAGTGGACAGACAATGGGACTTGGAAGCAGGAAGATCTGAGTTCAGATCCTTACTACCAATACCTCAGATACTTACTAGCTATTTGACATTGAGCAAGTAAATTAATCTCTTTCAGCCTCAATTTCCTCATCTGTAAAATGAGAATAATAGCATCTACCCCTAAATGGGTTGTTGTGATGACCAAGTGACATGCATTGAAAATCTTAAAGACATTTATTAAGCGCCTACCATGTGCCAGGAAATCTGTTTCAGACTACACACAGGAGTTTTGCAGCCAAATGGGGCTTGCTGCCTTCTGCTCTAAGGTACCTTCTATCTCCCAGTTTAGGATCTTGTGAGCAGTAATGTATTCCAAAGGTTATGAGTCTGATTTCTAGACAAATCCCAGCAGAAAAATGATGGGATCAGAGTGCAAAAAACCTGTCACAGAATTGCAGAATGTCAGAGATGTTCATTTATTTCAGACAGTTGACCATCCATTTAATTCTTAAAAACAAAACAAGAAAAATACAGGGAAAAAACTGCTACCATGGTAATAGTTTCTAGTGTCCTCCAACTTTTAATAAGGAAAGTTATTCCCATTGGCAGAAGTGCAGCGAGGCCTGGTACATTGGTGTAGAAGTGAATGCCACCCTGCCAAAGTATAGAGGAAGGAGCTTTTGAGCCGACATTAAGGAGCTTGACTTAGTGCTGTGGTCAGTGCCCATAGTGGTGCCCATGGAAGTGCATGGATAGTGAGACACTGAGACTAGCACCAGGAGCAAGCACCTGCCCTCTGTGCCACACTGGGACCAATTTTTAAACTTTATATTAAAAGTTTATTTCATTACAAAAATCTATTGTACATTGAAAAACACATGGATTCAGTACTGCTTTGCCAAAAGACAAAGACAATCGCCACTCAGAGAAGGGAAAATTCTTGCCCTTGGGATAGCAGCCAGCCAGAGGTCAGCTACCATTGCCACAGCCCATTTCCCAAGGAGAAGTGCAATTTCTCCAATGACCCTTGAAGGGGCTAGAGACCCAAGCATGGATCAGCCCCTATCCCCAAGCCCAGGCGCAGGCAGTGCTCATGACTCTCAGGGACAGTTTAAGAGCCCTGCATCTTGGTATTGAATGTCAGAGCAGTGGACAACTGATAGAGCTGGGACCCAGTCACTGCTACTATGGGAAGGCTGCTCTCCATGATAATAATATGTGAGAAAACTGGGGCAGCTAGGTGGGGCAGTGGATAAAACACTGGCCCTGGATTCAGGAGGACCTGAGTTCAAATCCGGCTTCAGACACTTGACACTTACTAGCTGTGTGACCCTAGTCAAGTCACTTAACCCTCATTGCCCCACAAAAACAAAAAACAAACAAAAAATATGTTAGAAAACTAAAATTTTTCACCTTATGTCGAGCTCCCCCACTGCTTCTGCTATGGAGAGCCTGCTCCAGGGGAGCTGCCAGCTGTGGAGTGGCCATGGGGGCCTGCCAACATGCCACCTCTTCAACTTTAGACATGCATTCCACTGGCTGTGATAAATACACCAGCTATGCCTTTATCCAAGGGATGGTTGATCATAGCAAACAGACCAAGCTCAGATCCAGGGGGCGTTCTGCTACAGACCTCCAAGTTGTCCCTATACCACAAATGATAACTCTTTGGGTCCAGCTGTTCAACCAATTCTGAATCTACTTGATTGCGTTATTATCTAGCCCACATCTCTCCATCAGTTTCACAAGAACAGCAGGAGAAGATTTTGTCAGAATGCTTTCATAAAACATATTTAAACTGACTATATCTATAGCATTTCCCTCCTGGAAACTCTATCAAAAACAGAAATTAGGTTAGACTGACATGACCTGCTCTTGAAAAAGCTACTCATTCTGACTCTTTGAATTCATCACTTCCTTTTCTAGGCTTTCACTAACTAGACATTTAATAATATGTTCGAAAAATTTGCTAGGAATTTGATCAAGTTGACTGGACTATAATGGCCCAGTCCATTCTTTTCATTTTTTTGTGTGGGGGTAGGGGGAATTGGAATGTTTACCCTTTTTCAATGTCACAGAACTCCCATGTTCTCCATGAGCTTTTAAGTATCCCTGAAAATGGCTCAGTAATCATACTCACCAGTTGGGGGAGACAATAGGTAATAATAGTAATAAATCCTTGTTGCTTGAATGACACAATCCTTCTTCCCTTAGGAGGTTTATCACTACCCAGACACACACACACACACACACCCATCTAACATGAAGATTAGTTGTGGTGTAGCTTTCAGCCATAGAATATGCAAATGTATAATGCATTGTCATTCCTTAAGGAAAGTTTTGTCTACATCCCTCACTCCATACCACTTCATCCTAATTTCCCATGAAGCATAAACATAATACTTATCAAGACCCAGCTAAAGAAATCAGAAATAGAAAGGGAATGACATGTAGCGATCCTCAGGGGCCATACTGTGATTGTCCAAACAGAAGAGAAATCACGCCTCATTCAGCTGTACCGCATTCAGTAGGGGGGACAATATGAACCCAAGCTTGCAGGTGGAGGCTCCAGTGCCTCCAAAGGGGTTATTGGACCCTGCCGCTTTCTTATATAGCCCAGCCTGGCAAAAGAAGCCTGAAATCTAGTCCAAATTAGCATGGAGAATATTCGCCGGCTGGTAATATAGCAAAAGTATCTCCTACCAGCCCTAGATAAGTTGGATTAATAAACTGCCTTTCTATTTGTGACACCTCGGCATGAATTTTACATTAGACACAATTCAGTTAAGTTCAAACTGATACCATCCCTTCTGAGAAGTCTTTTCAATTGTCTGCGTGTGTTTACACAGGGGATGTCTTCACAAGGTTTGAGAGGCTCCTGGCACATCTTGAAAAAGGGTTTTTATAAGCAACCAGGCCTTGAGTGCTTTAGAATTAAGTCAAAAGACGAAACCACTATTTGGATTTAGCCTAAAAGAAAACAGGCTTTTTTTTTTTTTTTTTAACATTGATGGCAACTTCAAGATGCTTTGCATGGATTTGGGCTTGATTCAGCGATGTGGAAAATCTCCCATTCATGGGTGAAGGAGACAGAAGAGAAGTGAGGGAGACAGAGGCACAGATATGACTCAGAGGAGAGGGGGAGGGAGGGAGACCGAAGCAGGAGATCACGAGCGTCCGTGGGCTCAGTGCAGTTATTGATGCCCTTCACAGGCATCGACTTTGCCCAATTAGAAGTGGAGGAGGTGCTTGATGAGTTTATCAGACCGTGAATCCTACTCCCCTGAACTGCAAGCTCGGTGACAGTTCACCTGAGGGAGTCATTGCCTTCACTGATGAGCGACAGATGAAAGGAACAGCACACTCAGTTAATTGACATGCATGCTGCTGCTAACGACAGTTTAATAATGGCAGTTCCCTCCTGGAGAGGCACTTTCCAATGGAACGGAAATTACCCAGCAAGCATGGGAATGACAAAATGCGACAGAGGCGCTGAACCAAAGCCAGTGTGGAGAAACGTGGCACGATGTCCTGAGGGGACATGCCTGTGAGTCGTATTCATGGCCCAAGATCTAGGGAACGCCATGTCGGGGCTGGTGCATCCCAGGCATTCATCTCCACTCTGTAAGCATGGTTGTATTTCCAAACAGCCAGTATCATGAAATCAAAAGCGCGTTGGAAATGGTTATAGTTCTAGAGTCATTTTTCAGTTGTGTCTGACTCTTTGTGACCCCATTTGGAGTTTTCTTGGCAAAGAAGCTGAAGTGGTTTTGTCATGTTCTCCTCCAGTTCATTTTACAGATGAGAAAACTAAGGCAAACAGGCTTAAATGACTTGCCCAGGGCCACACAGATAATATGTGTCTGAAGCTAGATTTGAACACAAGAAGATGAGTCTTTCTAAATCCAGCCATGGCACTCTATCCACTGCACCACCCACATGCCCACTGCAGAAGGTATTTGGGTTTTAATCTTCCCTCTGCCAATACATGAGCATTTAGGTAAGTCGTTTAACCCCTCTGAACTTCAGTTGTTATAAAGCACTTTACCAAGCTTAAAGCAATATATACATGTTAGCTATAATCCTTATTTACCATGCAGGGCTGTTGTAAAAATCTAATAAAATAGGTATAGGGACTGGATCTGTGATTTGGTGGTTAACTAATACTGAATAACATAAGGCACCTAGGTGGTATGGTGGATAGAGCACTGGATAAGTTCAAATCTAACCTCAGACACTTACTAGCTGTGTGACCCTGGCTGGGCAAGCCACTTAACCCTGTTTACCTCAGTTCTTCATTTGTAAAATTATTTGGAGGAAATAAAATGTTAAACCATTCCAGTATTCCAGTATCTTTGCAAAAAAAAAAATTTAATGGGGTGAGAAGAGTTAGATTGGACTGAAGGACAACAAAAAAAAATTGCAGAATAATACCTTTCTTTTACAAGTCATAGGTTTACAGAGTGCCTAGGGGTCTGAGCAGTTATATGACTTGACCAGGTTCATATATAACAAGTACGTGTCAGAAGCTAAACTCCAACTCAGGTCTCCTTGACTCAAAAGCCAGTTAGTTCTCTATCCATTGTACTATCCTGACTCCCAAAGAAATAACAAATATGAACAATTTTAAAAGCATTATATAAATAATGAATTAGCCTTGGGGGACTTATTTCCCCTTGTGACTCATTCAGTAGTAGCCTCACCAAGTCCCATGTTCATAAGTGACTGGACAGATCCTAAGTGAATAGTTCTCCAGAGGATGGTATTAGGTAACTAGTGACCTAGGTAAGTTTCCAGAAGGTCTATCTCTGAGCTGACCTGAGAGGACTTTGTCATTATGAAACCAGTTGTTTAGTACCTGGAGCTTATCCTCTGGAGCAAAAGGCTTTCAAAATATCTATGAGGACATCTCCTGGATGCTCAATTTCCCAATTACTCCGTTAATCACCTTTAAGTCTCTATGGGGAGGATATCTGTACACCTACCTACCTACATGTATATACATATATAAATACAAAAGATATATATTTGGGTTTTTATCTATAAGGGTCATTTTTGCAGCACAATTAGGTTTGCAAAGTATTTTATTTATACTGTCTCATTCATCTCATTTTAGAGATGAGAAAAAAATGAAGCTAAGACATTGAATTGGCAAACATGATGAGCCTCTCCAAACTTAGGCTCCAAACAAGGCTGTTTTTCCATCAAGAGAAACACTTTTCTACCTTGGAAATACCTGACAGAGCTTGTGCTCTGCTGATATTGACTTTGAGAACCCAAGGTCACCTCTACACCACAGTAAAGTATCAGAGTGAGACTTGAGCAAGGGAATAATAGAAATAACTCATACTTTAAGGTGTACAGATCACTTTCTTCACAACAACCCTGTGAGGTGGGTAGTATACATTTTTTTTATTCTCATTTTACAGGTAAAGAAACTGAAGCTTAGAAATGTGGAGGGACTCACCGAAGTCCACCTAGTAAGTACCACCACCAGAAGCTGACCCCAAGATTGGGGCGGCTAGATGGCACAGTGGATAGAGCACTGACCCTGAAGTTGAGAGGACCTGAGTTCAAATCTCATCTCAGACACTTACTAGCTGTGTGACCCTGGGCAAGTCACTTAGCCCCAATTGCCTCAAACATCTGGGGCCATTTCTAGTCATCTTGATATATATCTTGCCACTGAACCTAGATGGCTCTGGAGGAGAGAGTGAGGCTGGTGACTTTGCACAGCCCTTCCTCACTTAAATCCAATTCAGTGCAAGTCATGACATCTGTCATGGTCCTCTTCCAGAATGAAGAACAAACAACAATGACCCTAGATTACCTTACTCTAAAATCAGGGCTTCAACAAAATCAAGCAAAGGGTATTACAAATAAAAATCAACTTAATTTATTGAGAAGAGGGGGGAGGGTTTAAAGCTAAAAATAGAAAACATTCCAAGAAATGCCCCAGATCACTATTGGGTAGTCCTTATGACTCTTCTATTGGCCAGTTTCTGCTTTCAAAACAATTATGTCATCCTTCCTAGGCCCTGGCTTCATTATTTTCCTCTCTCCTCCCAAGTAATGGTACCAAAGCTCAGAACAGATTAGCATTGCTATCCTAAATATAATACTCATGAAGTGGCAGTGTGGTATGGAGGAAGAGGCTCCACACCTGGAATCTAAGGGTCTGGGTCCCAGTGCCAATGCTAACCCTTACTGTGTGACCCCCACAAAAATCACTTAAACTCTATGTGCCTCAGTTTCCTTTTCTATAAGATGGTGATGACAGCTCCTTGAATTACCACCCTCTCCATAGGGAGAATATTTAGTTGATCTTAAAGCACTGTGTGATATGATTTTTTTTTTATTTTATGATTACAAAGTGAGAAAATGAATGTAAAGGAGTATCCTGTCTCATCTACCCTCCTAGATAGTTTAAGACCTTCATCACCTGTCATCTGGACTACTTAATTGGTCTCCCTGATTCCCTCCTTTCCAGTCTCCAATATATTCTCCACATCAGGGTGGAGCAGGATAAAGAGTGCTGGACTTTGATTAAGAGGAACTAGATTCAAATGCTTGTTTTGCTACTTACCTATGTGATCCCATGCAAGTCATTTTTTCCTCTCTGGGACTCAATTTCCTCATCTGTCAAATGAGGGGGTGGATTGGATGCCTTCTCACATTACTCCTAGCTCAAAATCTATCCCCATCCAACTATTGAAACAATCCTGCTAAGGCACAGTCCTAGCCATGTCATTTCCCCAGCTCGAAAAACCTTCAGAGAATTAATTATGTCAATAGGATAAAATAAAGTCTCTCTTACCATCTGCTTTGGACCTACTTTGCCAGTTTTGTTTCATATACCACTCTTCTTCATAAACTGTATATGGCAGACAAACTGGACAACTAGCTGTTTCCCAAATTTAACATTCCATCTCCCACCTCTGTGTATTTGCACAGCCTGCCCCAACACCTCCACCACCATGCTTTAAATGCTCATCCTCCATCCATTCTTTTAGAATTTTCATCTTCCTTCAAGGCTTAGTTCAGTCATCACCTACTCTGTGAAGCCTTTCTCCACATATCCAGTTGTTGGTGGTATCCACCTCCTCAATTTACCTTTTATTATGGTTATTTACACACACACACACACACACACACACACACACACACACACACACACACTAAGCTTCTTGAGGGCAAGTGTTTGTCTTTGTAACCCCAGTGTTAAGTACATAATGAATCTTTGTTGTTGCATCAAACTGTTCACCTGCGGGTAGTGAATTAACTTTGTCTTAGGACACCAGGAAACTACTTACTGCACAGGAAGAGGTAATTTACTAAATGGTCCCCTGGTGCCTGAGAAGGAGGGATTTGGTGAGTAATTTCCTCCTAGAGAAGAGTCTGCTCCCTGCCAGCACAGTGAGGCACATCTGGATCACAGCAGGCCTGGGAGCACTCCCTCCCACCTGTCTGGAATTGTAAATAGTTGTTGGCCAATAGCGGGCATCCAAATCCTTAATACTGAGAGAGCACAACTCCTGCAGGGAGAAGAGACTAAAAGGGAGTGGATGGATGTACTGAGCAGATCAAAGCTATGGTCTTTTGATCTTGCATGGATGCATTAAGGGTCTCAGAGCTTCACTCTGCAATGAGGAATGAGAGTCTGTGAATAGGTATGTATGTATGTATGTATGTGTATGTGCATGCAAATGTGCACACGCATATACATATAATGGCCCCCAGGAGTGCATGTACTTGAACGTGTATTTTATGCATGAGTGAAGTATCTATTGCATTCCCCCACCAAGTGGAACATCCACAATTCAAGCAGACAGGTGTGGCCTCCTGGCTGAACCTCCCTCAGCCATATCACAAAAATCCTACCTCTTACCGCAGACTATCGATATATTAGTCTAGAGCTCTTAGAGCATATTCCCATGCACGCATCAAGTAGACTGTGGCTCCACTAAACTGCAAATGCAGGCTTTGTCTCTGTGCTAGTAAAAGCGATCTCTCCACTCTCTGGCTTCTCATTTCTTTGCACAGTGGGCTAATGCCCAGTCGATTCTCTCCTTCTTTTCACATTAACAGTCCCTGCTGCAGAGAACAGACTTTCATGAATACTTACATCCTTCTCCTCCAAAAAGAATTTTTTGGGGGGGAGAGGGAGAGGGATAACCATCCCCAGTAAACTTGTAAACTCGTTACCATAGTAACAGACATCCTCACTGCCCAAATGTGGATCAGCAATACCACCTAGTGGTACATTTAAAATCGCTTTTCCTGAGGGAGTGGTACATTTTTAACTAGAGCGATATATTTAAAACATATACACAGATACAGAGGAATTGGAAGGGAGGCAAAAGAGGAAAAATATATCCTCTGTCAACAGCTGATGCTCATCCCATAAGTAAAGTGTCCTGGCTAGATTTTTGAGGACATACTATCCAGGTACAACAATACTCCTGCCTTCAGGGTTGGTGCTGCCATAATCCCAGTTATCTGTGTGAGAGCGTCCTCATAGACACCCAAGGTTCCTTTGCAACATATGGATCAGGAACTACAAGGTATAGAACTGACTAGAGTTTGTCCACTTGCTGGGGGAGGGGAACCCAAGAACCTGAACAGGTTAGGGGCCTTTGTTCAAACCCAGAGGGAATCTAGATCAAATTTGATTTTAATATTCATGAGATCACGCCCCTCCCCCTTCTGAGTACACATACATTTTGCTTCTCTCTGCTTGCGTATTTGGCCCATATGCTTCACTGTCATCGTTCCCAAGTATTGCATGTGTACGTATGTTACTGCCACATTACTGTAAATTATACATTCCTTAAGCAGAGGCCCTATCTTCTCTTTCTTTTGTGTCTGCTCCTAGCACCAAAAGTACACCATAGATACTCACTGAATGTTTGTTAATATTAATACTTATTAAATGGCCTTGCAGACCATAGCCATTCTGCAGAGCTAGGATAAGAAAGAAGGGAGTGGGGCAGATCCCAATCTTCCTCAAGAAACTTACGAACTAAAGAAGATGGAGGAAAGTCAGGGAGGGAAAGAAGGGAAGAAGGAATCTAGTAGGACTCATAGGTTATTTGTTTTCTTATCCCATCTCTCTCCACTTTATGTAACCAAAAGGCCTTCTGTACCTGTCTTTTCAAAACAATCTCCAGTAACTCCCAGCAGCTCCCAATAACAAACTCCCAATAACACTGGACTGACAATATGGCTTCAAATGCATGGAATGTGTGATGAATGGAATTCTGAGACTATAGAGCCAACCTATATAACAGCAAAGAATGGAGACAGCCCCAGGAACCTATCCACTATAGCAGACTTCTTCCTTGCCAGCATCTATTTACAGGAGAGGCAAGCAGCTTTGCCTGCTACCAGAACCAAAAGCTGCCTGGTCAGAAGACAGACTGCATTCTGTACGTTGAAATACTAAATCATTTAAAATTCAGATGCAAACAGTGTAAATATCCAGGCTATAAACAAGAGGAACCATATGGAATAGTCTTCACAGTTATTTTAGCTTCCCTGTCACAATATTTAGCACATACATAATTCTTTAAAAACCATTAATTTGTCATTGCACACAAACATTCCTATAAGCACTGTTTCTCATCCCCAGGCTCCAGAGCTGGGCCCCCTCTCCGTCTCTTTCTTTAGCATTTAGCACTGGAGCACGTACTCAATCTGGGAGAAAGAAGACAGTGAAGAGATCTGCCTGTCCTGTACAGCCCCAGTCCCAGAGAGCATTACATTCCTGCTCCTGTCTCCCTATCCTCTTCCATGAGCCATCAGCAAGCTGTCTCCCACTTCTGCGTATAAATGCTGAAGCTATTCTGAGAGGCAAGAACAAGTCTAGCACAGTAGGCATATTTCTGAGATGTCTCTGCGCTGCTATTTGGAAAAGTCAGCCTAATATCCTCAAAACTATTTCCCAAGATTGCAAGGGGTAGGGGAAGTGGGCTGACAGCTAGTTTCTAAAGACATGAATAGCGTGAAACTAAATATATTTTAATGTGCTAGCAATGTGAGATGGATTTTAATAAAAGTGATTAAATGCAGGGAAACAAACCCTAGAATGTAAGGTCAGTCTCCTTTATATCCTAAAACACTCTCCTACAACGCTTCCCACTGTGACCCCACAAAGTAGGGAAAGAAGTCTGATGAAAAATAGCAGCATTTATGTTCACAGTTTAGGGAAAAATAGGCCCTGGTATATAAGCATGTGTGTGTGTGTGTGTGTGTGTGTGTGTGTGTGTGTGTGCGTGCGCGCACACGTATAGCGGGATATGTATATAGACATACACACATACAAATATACATATATATGTATACATATACACATAAATATATACACATATACACACACACAAACAAATGAAAAGAGAAAGACAGAGAAAAAGAGAAATGATGTCATGAATTAAACACCAGCTTTGCTCTCTCAGTTCAGATCCTGCCCCGACATATAGATTCTGTTTGACTTTGGGCAAGTCATTTGACTTTTCATTATCCCAAGCTGAGAACAGAAATTGCGAAAAATGTGCTTATCTGAATTGACAAAGGAACTTTCCTCACCAAGAGCTCCCTATGCCAATGAAAAGAGAGAAAATACTCACCCAGTCCTGCCTGAGCAGCCCGTTAGCAGTCGTTACTCCTTGTCGCCCCTCCCTATCCTTGATCTCCTCAGCTCTCTAGCAGGTGGTGGTCATCTTATCATCTTACCTCTCCTCCAATCCCCGTCTTGTGCAAACCTGCTTCCGGCAGCTCTGCTCAGTTCCCATTCTAACTGCTCTGCTCAGGCCCCATTCTGTCCAGTGCCCTCATTTCTCAGCATTTGTGCACTAATATCCCCATTAGTTGTTTTGCACAATTCTGTCACACCCCTCAGCTTACAGTAGATGGCATTCCTTACCTTCCCAAGAGATACCTGGCCAAAATGTGAACAACCTCTAGGTGTGTCTATAGCTCAAAAAAAAAAAAAAAACCCCAACCCTGTGTTTGTCTTCTTTTGCAAATGATACTCACAATCCCCAGTCCTTACACCCCAAACTTCTGTCCAAGCTGTAGAAAATTCTCTTCTTGAACCAAACTAGCAGGTCTCATTCTTAAGTTCCAAGTGCCTTCATGGTTGTTCTTCATTTGCCTTCTCTTTTCCCTAGTGTCAATTGGTCAGTCAATAAGCATTTAAGAACTTATTATATCAGGGGCAGCTAGGTGGCGAAGTGGATAAAGCACCGACCCTGGATTCAGGAGTACCTGAGTTCAAATCTGGCCTCAGACACTTGACACTTACTAGCTGTGTAACCCTGGGCAAGTCACTTAACCCCCAATGCCCTGAAAAAAAAAAACAAAACAAACAAAAAAGAACTTATTATATGCCAGGAACTAGGCTAAGTGCTGGAGATATAAAGAGAGGCAGTGGGTCTCCCCACTCATGTCAACACTGCCCACTAGATCCAGGATTTGGGGATAGCACGCTACTCTCATAGAATTACAGATTTTAAAGGTTGGAAGGAGGGTCAATGGCCATCTAGAATTCTAGATTCTTAAACTGTGGATCCCCACCCCATATGGGGTCATATAACTGAATACAGGGGTCACCAAAAATTGCCAATAGTAAAAGTTTATGAATACCTATTTTTTATACCTCTATACCTGGGGTCATGTAAAAATTGCTCAGGTGAAAAGGAGTCACAAGTGGGAAAAGTTTAAGAAGTCCTGCTCTAGACCAACCATTCCAGAGTAAGATCCTCTTCTTTCACATAGCTGACAAGTGGTATTCCAGCCTTTGCTTGAAGACCTCCAATGAGGAGGAATCTACTACCCCTTAAGGAAACCTAATTCCCCTTTATGTAGTTCTAATTTCCTCACCTAGTAGGTAAGCCTTTCCTTCTCCGTACTAAAGATAAAAAGTTCCTTCAACTGATCCCCATAGAGCATGAACTTAAGGCATTTCACCTGGTTGCCCTCTTCTTGATAATGTTCAGCTTCTCGATGTTTTCCCTAAAATGGGGTACCCAGGACCAAAGTTTTGGGGGCTTTAGGGGTTTTTATATCTTAATTTATTTCTTTACAATTTAAAGACACATTGAGGGGCAGCTAGGTGGCGCAGTGGATAGAGCACCAGCCCTGGAGTCAGGAGTAACTGAGTTCAAATCCGGCCTCAGACACTTAACACACACTTACTAGCTGTGTGACCCTGGGCAAGTCACTTAACCCCAATTGCCTCACTAAAAAAAAAAAAAAAGACACATTGAAAAAATAAACCAACTAGGAGAAATAAGATGCCCCAGGGATGGGGGGTAGAAGTCAAAGGGGAACCAGGCCCATCCACCTTCAGCTAAGTGCCTGCCCTCAGACCTAGATCTGTTAAAAAGGTTCAGCTGTCCTGATAGGTCATTATCAGAAACTGTGGTGTTGTGCAAACCAGAGTTCCTGAACAACTGTCCATGGAGACTCTCCCACTCCAGCCCCATGGGACCAGAGGAGCTGGGAGGGGCAGAGGAAGGGCAGGGCAAGGCAAGACAAGACAAGACAGTGAGGTCAGGGCCAGGAGGGTTAGCTCTGTGAGGTATTGCAAGTTGATGACCAATATCCATCAATATCTGACTAGGGCAGAATACAGCAGAACTTTCAGGTATTCATTTGTGGACTGCTATTGTCCAAGTGAATTACTCTGTCGAATGTTATCACAGTCAGCAGGCTGGGGTAATTAATTAATTCCCCAGAGTAACAGCAAAATGGCTATTATTTAAGCTTTATCCCTCAGGGTTCCAGGGGCAGTCTTGACCAGTATACTTATCATACTTACAAGTATACTATCATTTTCACAAAATCATCACAATAACACTTCTGACTCTTAAATAAAACATTTATTAAACAATAAGGCAAAAGCAAAAACCTCTTAATTTCTACCCTAAATTGCCAAATCTAATGGTATTTACCTACTCCTCATCCTTCTTAGCCTCTTTAAAACATTTTAACATGCCCTTTTCTCCAGGATGTTCTCTTTTCTCTGGGCTTTCCTAACACTGCTCTCTCCTGATTCTTCACCGAACTGTCTGCTCCTCAATCGCCTTTGCCGGCTCATCATCCATATCACATGTCCTAATCATAAGTGTTTCTAAGCGCTCTGTGCTAGGTCCTCCTTTTTCCCTCTCTGCTCTGTTGGTGATCTTTGGGGGAAACTGGAATACACATGGACAATCTGCATTGACCTACCATGTCCATTGGCCAAGGCGTCAGAACTGCCTGTGTCTTTAAATCTACATGCCAGAAGTAACTTTGCTGGTGCCCAGGGGTGAAGATCTCATTCATCTTGTAACGATTGGAATGACGCCACCTGCTGGATACTTACTGTAGAAGAGTTCTGCCCATGAAGCGAAGGTCTTTGAGGGCAAGACCAGGAGTCTTTTCTTTGGCGGGAGGAAGTGATGCGGACTAGTGGGAGGAGGAAGGAAGAGACTGGCGCTGACTCTGGGGCTCTTTCCTTGGGACTCTGGTGGAGAGTGGAGCTAGAAATGTGCTCTCCCTTTAATAGATAGGAATCTAGGCCTTTCTCTCTCTTTATCAAATTCTTATTCTCCTTAATAAATGCTTAAAAGTCTAACTCTTGCTAAAGCTTATAATTTATTGGCGACCACTCATTAGATATTTTAGACAGTTTAGCTAGAATTTTAGCCCTTAACAGATGGCTGACCACGAAGAGGAAAGCTAACCCTCAGTCTTCTTCTGATCTTCTGGTTGGGTAAGAAATTTCCCCTCCCTCTCCCTTTAACTGCTAAGTACTGGTGTACTGGCTGTGTTTCCCTTTAAATTTTTTCGAATGGACCTTTTAAACTCCCTAATTATCCTATTTTTGATTTTAGTCTGTTTAACCAGACAAATGGGAGATAAGATCATGTTAATGCTTTGTTTTTGTGGATTTTCTATTTTTCTTTTTATTTTTGTTAAAAGAGCCAGCAACTTACTCACACAAGGAAATATCTCTCCCTCTCCCAACCATGCTTTTTCAGAGAAACCTGAAGAGATTCCCGCAGCTTTTCCCAGTTCTAACAGTAATTGTTGCTTTAATTTTGCATGCCTGGAGGCAATGACCCACCCTCTAGAAGCTTTTAATCCCCTAGCACCTGGAGGCAAAGTGGGGGAAGAGGAATCCAGGCCTGAGTTCAAAATCAAGTCTGATTCAAATTGCTCTGGTCCCTCCCCTCCTCTCCAAACCCCACCCTCTACTCCTCCTATGACCAAGCCCATAGCTTCCCCTGCCTGGGAAGTCCAGAGATCTGATGCGCATGCTCAACTTTTTCTACCTGCATTTGCAGCTTCAGGCTCAGCCCTTCCCCGGCCTGGCTGTGCTTTTGAGACAATCTTAGAAAACTCTTTAAATTCCAGATATGCTCGATTTGTTCATAATTTTGCTAACCTGCTTTTGTCTTTAATTAGTAATCTTATAAAACATTTGTATGGTGAAAAGACTGACAGACAATATAGAGGGGTTAAAGAAGAAAAACTTAAGCTGAATAAGAATGACAATCATCACCATAGTTCAAGACTCCACTTCTTTTGCCATGGAAGGGTATATATTTTACAGAAATGTAGAAGTAAACAGCAAGGTATTGATATGAGTATTGGGGATTTTAGATATCGGAATCAAAAGTGTTCTGAATTCACTCAGAGTGATAGTATCAGTTCAGAGGTTACATAGGATTTCTATGCTATTACATATACATTTTGAAATTAATGGTATGGGTTTATTTTCATAGAGATTTTCAGACTTTTGAGATTGTGTCTTATACTTAGTTTGAAAAACAAGGAGAATATTTGTAAAAGCTTTTTATAGTCACGTGATCAAGTTTATATTTTATAATACTCTTATTAATATTAAGTTCATATTCATTTAGATTTCCCTAGTTTGAATTTCATTGTCTTTTATTATTCCACGTGTATTTTCTTCTATTCATTCATCTATCTAATTTTGAAAGATGGTTTTAATTTCATAATACAATGTTAATTCTAGGAGTATTGTGCTCCCATATTCTGAGTTGTTTGTTTTTGTTTTTCTCAACTGATTATTTGATCAAACTCTTTAAAGTATTTCCCTGGCAAATTGGTTGCCATGGCAAGTGTAAATTGATTCTAGAAGTATTATTTTTGACAAGCATATTCCAAAAAAAAAAAAAAGAGGGGAACATTTGTAAAAGTTTTCTTTTCTCAAAAAAAAAAGTTTTCATTGAGATTGTGTTGTGCTTTAACTTGTATTTAAATATGTTCTGATTTTTCACAAAAGTAATTGTATACTAAGTAAAAAAGGGGTATTATTTGAAATTGTTGCATAATTATATATTGTGTTCTGAGTCAAGATGTATTCGCATTTTTTGCAATCATTTATTATCCTCAATTTTTAAATCCATATGAGACTTGGATTATGGGAACTTATCATTTAAGACATTAATTGCCTTTATTCTGAGTTATCAGATGCCAGTTGGCCAAGATGCCATTCAATCACAAGAGGAATACATGCAAGAGCAGACACTGAACTGTCACATGAGGGGAGACATGCATGAAGTCAAGGTATGGCCAAGGGAACGGCTTTTGACAAATGTTGAGGTTGGATTCTCTTGGTTTAATATTTTATTCTCTTTTTCCCTACAATATTGTACAGATGGCTGGAAGTATTCATCCCACCCATCTCACTTCTACACCTGGCTTCTATGCTCCCTCCTATATGCCTGATGCCATGGACATCTCAATCCCATGCATCTGATTAAGTCTGACTCAGTTTCTTCCAATATGTTCGGTGGCATGGACATATATTCCATCCACCTATTTTAAGCCTGGCATACTGTATGGGCAGTACATATTGCTCAAGTGTGGGAATGCTCATATCCCATCATTTCTCTGTTCTTTTATGGTAACCCCCATAATTATCTCAGGTGTCATGATAAATACAGTGTTGAATTTGGCCTTGACACCTGTTACCAATTATATTAGATTTTTTAATTTCTCATAATGGCATGAGGATAATTAGGCAGATGATGCAAAAAGTGATGAAACAAAGATAAAAAATTATTTTTAATAATTAATATCGCAGCAATTGTCTTCTCAATTACCCTCCATAAGGGGGGGACTATAGTAATATTATAATTTTAAAGAATGGTTCAATTTTTGTTTTATTATATGTTTCATGTGTAACAACTAAGATTCTGAATTCCCTTAGACATGTTTTTGAGAACTTTCATTGTTTGATTTGATTATTGACAAAGCTATTTTAAAGTTGTGTTAAGCTCAATTTTGTAGGAAATTTTCCTGGCTGATTACCAGCATCCACACATCAACCCCTGAAAAGACTTCCATTCCACGACTACACCTAGAGGACATCTGAGAAAAGACTTTCAGAGACTTTAAATGAACAGTTTTGATTTGTTGTTTTTGTTGTTTTTTTTCTCTTTCTGTTATAATATACACCATCTGTAACATGTATTCTCTGCAGAGGCCCTCCCTTTGCAAGACTAATGTCAAAGCGTCGGTTCATGAGGACAAAAAATCGCCCCTCTGGACAAAACTTTCCTCTCTTCCTTTTCTATATTGTTGTTCACATATTATTAGTTAGCAATAGTTATTATATTGTTTTTACTGTTCCATCAAGGAAACATTTTGTTTCTTGAGGAACAACAGGGGGGACTGTAACGATTGGAATGACGCCACCTGCTGGATACTTACTGTAGAAGAGTTCTGCCCATGAAGCGAAGGTCTTTGAGGGCAAGACCAGGAGTCTTTTCTTTGGCGGGAGGAAGTGATGCGGACTAGTGGGAGGAGGAAGGAAGAGACTGGCGCTGACTCTGGGGCTCTTTCCTTGGGACTCTGGTGGAGAGTGGAGCTAGAAATGTGCTCTCCCTTTAATAGATAGGAATCTAGGCCTTTCTCTCTCTTTATCAAATTCTTATTCTCCTTAATAAATGCTTAAAAGTCTAACTCTTGCTAAAGCTTATAATTTATTGGCGACCACTCATTAGATATTTTAGACAGTTTAGCTAGAATTTTAGCCCTTAACAATCTACTGCAGGGTTGCCATGTAGTATCCGAGAAGTTCTATTTCTTCTAAAGCTAGTTTTATCAGAATTCCTTATGCAAATGTTCTTTTTCTGCCTTATTAGCAACCATAGTAGCTACATTTGAAAGGTTCAATACCTTTACATACATATGTTGTCTTCCTGGGTAGAATGTAAGTTCTGTAAGAGTAGGGCTTGTTTCATGCTTTGTATTTGTATCTCTATCTTTAAGCATGGTGCCTGGTGCAGAGCAATTTTTTTTTTGGTGAGGCAATTGGGTTTAAGTGACTTGCCCAGGGTCACACAGCTAGTAAGTGTCAAGTATCTGAGCTCGGATTTGAACTCAGGACCTCCTGAATCCAGGGCCGGTGCTTTACCACTGTGCCACCTAGCCACCCCCCAGAGCAATTCTTAATAAATGATTATTGTTTGAATGATTTTATGTATTTTTAGGAAGCAGAAGATTGTATTGGCTTTCTTGGCTCTCATATTAAATTACTGACTCATATTGATCCTGCCATCCATAGGATGAAACCATGCCGTCTCTTTGTGATAACTGCTTTCTTTGTCTAGCTCCTACCTTCTTAAACTGTGAGTCATGACCCCATATGGGGTTGCATAACTGAATATGGGGGGTTGCAAAAAAATTGGCAACAGTAAAAGATTATATCTATTTTATATATCTATATGCCTATATACCCAGGGTTATATCAAAAGTTCTTGGGCAAAAAGGGGTCATAGATAGAACAAGTTTTAGAAACTGTGTCATTTGAAATCTTGGGGGGAGCCTGTGTCTGTTCTAAGTTATTGGGGAATTTAGCTGGGGTTTCTAATATATTGCTACTTATAAATTAGATGTTATTGCACCAGTTTAGGTGGCAAGCATTTATTATTAAATCACATTAAATGTTGGTAAAGAGTTGACCATATGTAACAGAAGCAGAAAACCCCCAGCATCATAGAGATAGAGCACATGGCTCCAAAGTTCAGAGGTCCTACATTACCTAGAGCTAGAGAAGGAAGACAGTGGGGGGGGGGGGGTGATGAAATTTTGGCTCTCTCTGTACCAGAGAAGTCAGAATTATTATGATATTAAAATATAAAATACGTTGATATTATACAATACTATGCATATATTTAACCAATTCTGAGTTCTTTTTCTGTATCATCTCCTGACCTTTATGTGTCATCTGTAACTTCCACAAAAGTCCAAAAAAGATTCCCATTTCATTTATTCTGCTAATCTACAATATAGCAAAACTGCAATGGGGAAAGTCAGTATGTAAAAGGGATAACTGTATTTCAATACCCAAGAATGTATTTCATCTGAGTTATATGGCAAACTTGTCAAGGGAAGCAAAGTTTTCTCTTCCTATTTCCTCACTACCCTTGATTATCAATTCCCTGATAGCTTTCTTTTTGCTTTCTTTTCCAGTCTAACTATGACTCTTCTTGGCAGAGAAAACAGAAGTGAAATAAGAAATGAGCATCTATTCCTTCTATCTTCTCTCCTCCTCATCTCCTTTCTTTGATCATTCACTTTCAATAAAGTTAAAAAAAAAAAACCTTTTTCTTCTTTAGTTTTCCTCAACAGTCTTAGCTTATTCTGAGCATTAGCCTTCCTGAGATTTTTATTGCAGGATCATGATGGGCTTTTTCATCCATTTGGTATTACTTGTTCTTGCTTATATCTTCTAGGTGTTTCTTTTCTCTTTGGGGGTGGGGGGGACAGAGCAATGAGGATTAAGTGACTTGCCCAGGGTCACACAGCTAGTAATTGTCAAGTGTCTGAGGCCGGATTTGAACTCAGGTCTTCCTGAATCCAGGGCCAGTGCTCTATCCACTGGGCCATCTAGCTGCCCCCAGCTAAAAGAAAACCTAAGTTGGCTGACAAATTTCCTGTTTATTCACATCAGTCTATGTAAACAACTCTTTTCCTCACTGGTATTTTCCCTTTCTTTCTATCTTCATAATTTCATTTTTGAAAACATTCTGTCCTTCCTGAAATGACTTGTCCTGCAGAATTTTAGTCTATGGTAGTGGGTCTATCCTTTTTTTTCTGAATTCCTTGATATCTGATCTCCCAAAAAACCACAATAAATGATTGCAGGCTTTCTCCCCCTCTATCACAAACTTTAAGCTGGAGAGACTACTTCCCAGCTAATGTACCCATCATCTCCACCTTAATAACCAGTTTCTCCCTAACAGTGAGATCAGATCCAGAAAAATGATTTCCCAATTTGGTTCCTCCACCTTTTGAAGAATGAAATTATCATTAAGGCAAGTCAAAAATTATTAGTTACTCTACTTTGGGCAGATAAAGACAAGATAAAGTACTTCAGCAGATGTCCAAATAATTTAAATACCCCCATCACCACTATACCATGTCTCTGCTACTAGGTTTGTGATCTCCTTCATGAACTCTTCATTTATTTTATCATTCTGTCAAGGTGGTGTTTAGCATACTTTGATTAAATGATAAAATTTTGATAAAATCATACCTGTTTCTGAATTCACTAATCTTTCTCGAAAAACTCTTACTCCCCACCCCAAGTTCCTGGATTTCCCTACAAGGATATCTTTTTAATATGCTATGCTGCCCTTTTCTCATATCTTATACCTATCCTGTTTCTTTTAAATAATATATAGCTATCCAGAGCCAAATTCTAGTCATGGGTTTGATCCCACTAAATCTTAATGGCACGTATAAGGTCCAGTTTTGCCCATACATTAGAATCTGTGGTTTGATATCCATCCTTTGTGCTTTTATATGGACATCTGAAAGCCATGGGTTTTGCTGAATTTTGTCTCCTTTGAATTTCTGGGCACCCTAATTGCTCTTTATCCTACATTGGATCCATTCTCTATCATTCAGCTTTTGTCCCTACTGCTTCCTTTTTTCATTTAAAGCTCTTTTGATTACATTTCCAAGACTTCAGGAAAATGCATTCCTAATGATCCTTGTTGAGTTCACACGATCACCAAATAAGAGCCAGTAATTGTTGTATTTTAATTTAATCCATGGATCAATCCCAAAATCCTTATTTCGTTCACATACACCATCTCCTTAGTCAGCTAATTACTTTCCAAATCTCCTTTTGTTTTCTGAATCCTTTGATTCTGATAGGCAGCGGTGATGAAAACAAACTGCCCTTCTAAGGTCTTCACTTTCTTGCACAAAACTTCATAATGCTTTACAACAGATGCTAGGTCTTTCCTGGCAGAATCATTTGTGCCCATATAAATCACCAGAAATCACTGGCTAGTAGTCATCTACTTACTCATCTTGGGAGGTTCTCATCATGTCTTAAATGCATGCCTGGAAAACCAATGCACCTCTCATTTGTTTTGTTCAGTTTCAAGCATGTATGACTTTTTGTGACCCCATTTGAGGTTGATGCTGGAGTGGTTTGCTATTTCCTTCTCCATCTCACTTTACAGATCAGGAAACTAAAGCAAACAGGGTTAAGTGACTTGCCCAGGGTCACCCAGCTAGTAAGTATCTGAGGCCAGATTTGAACTCAGGAAGATGAATCTTCTTCACTTCAGATCTGGCACTCTGTCCATTGGACTACCAAGATGACTCAGTACCCCTCAGCCAGAAGTCATCAGCCACCATTACTAGTTCCTTCTTTCCCTGCCCTTTATTGGATGAAGCTCAACCTGATAGCATCAATGATCAATATTCCTTTGAAGACAATAATCAAATACAAAGCATCCCCCTTCCCGCTTCTAGGGATGAGTAAAATTTGTTTCTTAGCATCAATTATTAAGAGGTCTTATTCCTCTCTCCTTTTTTGTTGGGCAATGAGGGTTAAGTGACTTGCCCAGGGTCACACAACTAGTGTCAAATGTCTAAAGTCAGGTTTGAACTCAGTTCCTCCTGAATCCAGGACTGGTGCTTTATCCACTGTGCCACCCAGCTGCCCCCTTGTTCCTCTCTCCTTTGGGTAAAAACAGAATCTACCTTCCAACTTTTTGACAAATTAGGTTTTACCTCTGCTTCTTTAAAGCCCTTGTTCTTCTTGGTCTTCACAAGAAACCTCTCCTTCAGTTTTTTGTTTGTTTGTATTATTACTTACTAGCTGTGTGACCCTGGGCAAGTCACTTAACCCCAACTGCCTCACAAAACAAAAACAAAAACAAAAAATCAATTGAGAGAGGCAGAAGAAAAAATGGGGAGAGAAATGAAAGCAACACAAGAAAATTATGAAAAAAGAATCAGCAGCTTGGAAAAGGAAGAACAAAGATTGACTGAAGAAAACAATTCCTTAAAAAATTCATTTGGCCAAATAGAAAAGGAGGTTCATAATCTAACTGAACAAAACGATGCCTTAGAACTAATAATCAGTCATCAAATAAAATTTTCTCCACTGTTATATCATTCAAGGATTCTTCAATGATTCTGACATGTGCAAAGGAGACATTTTATGGTGGGGACAATTCAATATGTTGTTTTGTTCCACTGAATCAAAAAGGTTTTTAAGCTGTATTGATACCTTTTGTTTTTACATCACTATTGTTTCAATCAACAAATAGTTATTATGGGCTTACTGCAGGTTAGGTGCTACGGATATCAAAACAAAAAAAGAAGCAATCCCAGACCTCATGGAACTTACAGTCTATCAGGGAAGTCAACTTTTACATATATGTCTATACAAAACAAAAAGAAAGTAATTTGGGCAGGGAGAATGAGCTGCTGTTATGAAGGATTTTAAGTCAACAAGAAGAATTCACATTTGATCCTAAAGGTAAAAGGGAAACTGAATTTATTGGCCAGAGGAGTGACAAGGTCAAACTTAAGATTTATAAAAATCCCTTAGGATGAATTTGAGAGGGAAGAAGCTTGAAACTGGGAGATCAATTAGTTGATTATTTCAATAGACCAGCAAAAGGTAATAAAGTCCTTGATGACCCTGTGAGTAAAGAGAAGGGGACAGATTAAAAGAGAGGTAGTAGAAAAGTAAGATTTGTCAACTGATAAAACTAATATGTAGAATGAGGGAAAATGAGAAGTCAGTGATAGCATCTAAGTTGTAAGCACCTCTCCTAGAGCACTCACTGCCTTGTCACAGTATAGGAGGTTGAGCTATACTGTGCAGGATTACCCAAGATTAACAGTTCATAGTAGAACATCAGGAAAAATTTGATCCACTGGAGAAGGTAATGACAAGAAAGCAAAGTTATCTATAATCATATGGAAACAATGCTAGGGGCAGCTAGGTAGCACAGTGGATAGAGCACCAGCCCTGGAGTCAGGAGGACCTGAGTTCAAATCTGGTCTCAGACACTTGACACTTACTAGCTGTGTGACCCTGGGCAAGTCACTTAACCCCAATTGCCTCACAAAAAAAGAAAAAAAAAAGAAAAATGCTCTAGATCACTATTGATCAGAGAAATGCAAATTAAAACAATGCTGAGGTATCACCTCACACCTATCAGAATGGTAAATATAACAAAAAAAGAAAATATTGGATGTTGGAGGGGATGTGGGAAAGCTGGGACGCTAATTCACTGTTTGTGGAGTTGTAAAAAGATCCAACCATTCTGGAGAGTAATTTGAAACTATGCCCAAAGGGCTATAGAACTGTGGATACCCTTTGACCCAGCAATACCACTGCTAGGTTTATATCCCAAAGACATCTCCAAAAAGAAAAATAGACCTATTTGTACAAAAATATTTATAGCTTCTCTTTTTGTGGTAGCTAAGAATTGGAAATCAAAGGAATGCCCATCAATTGGGGAATGGCTAAACAAGCTATGGTATATGATGGTGATGGGATATTATTGTGCTATAAGAAATGGACAAGCAAGACAACTTTAGAAAGACCTATGGAAAGACATGTATGAAATGATGTTTAATGAAGAGAGCAGAACCAAGAGAACATTGTACACAGAGATAGCAATATTGTTTGTTGAAGAACTGTGAAAGAATTAACTATCCTCAATAATACAATGATCCAAGACAATCCCAATTGATGAAACATACTATCCTCCTCCAAAGAAAAAACTGATATTGATGTAACACAGACTGAAGCATTCTATTTTTCACTTTCTTTCATTTTTTTAATTCAAGTTTTCTTATACAAAATGACTAATATGGTAATATTTTATGTATAACCTATATCTGATTGCTTGCCACCTCAGGGAGGGATAAGGGGAGGGAAGGAAAGAGGGATAAAAATTGAAACCCAAAACTATAAATAAAAATATTTATTAGTTTTTTTAAAGAGAAGGTAATGACAAACCATTCCAATATCTTTGCAAAGAAAATACCATGGACAATAACTTATATGCTATGGTCAACGAGTCACAAACAGTAGGACACAACTGAACAACTGAACAACAACAAAGTTGTAAATGGAAGTATGATGATTCCCTAGACAGAAATCGGAAAGTTTTGAAGATGAGTAGGTTTGAAGGGAAAGATTATGAGTTTGGTTGATGATATATTGAATTTCAGATTCCTAAGAGACATTCAGCTTGAATTTCTTTTTTTTGTTGTTTTTGTTTTTGTTTTTTTTAGTGAGGCAATTGGGGTTAAGTGACTTGCCCAGGGTCACACAGCTAGTAAGTGTCAAGTGTCTGAGGTCGGATTTGAACTCAGGTACTCCTGACTCCAGAGCCAGTGCTCTATCCACTGCGCCATCTAGCTGCCCCTTTGAATTTCAAATAAACAGTTGAAGATGTGGAACTGGAACTCAAAAGAGATCAGGGCTATGGGAGTTACCTGTATAGATATGATAGCTAAACCCATGAGAGCTGATGAGGTTGCCAAATAAATTTGCCACTTACCACTTCTCCTTCTACCTATCCCAGAGAGGCAACCATTATAATAAAGAATCTGAAAAGGGAAAACAATTCAGCAAAACAGATCAACACATCAGCCAAGTCCAACATTACACACAGTGTTCCAAATCCATTGTTCAACGCTTCTACAAAGGAAGGAAGGAGGTGAATTTTTATCTTTCTTCTTTGGGGACAAGCTTCATCATAATTTTTTTCTGTTTCTATTTTTTAATTTTCTTTTATGAGCACAATAATTTTATAATCTTGAGAGTTTTTATTGTTTCATTGTTATCCTTTATACATTTTTGTCATCATTATATTGTTTCCTAGTTCTGTACGCTTAATTTTCTACTATGATGCTCTATAATAGTCATACTCTCATTTCTTACAGTACAGTGATATTCCATTACATTCATGGACCACAATTTGTTTAGCCATTCCCCAATTAATGGCCACCTGTTTTGTTTTTAATTCTCTTCTGCCATAAAAAGTATCATAATAAATATTTTGCTATAGATGACCCATTTCTTTTTATTATTGACCTTCTTGGGGCATGTGCCTAATGATGATATTTCTAATTACAAGGATGTTAACATCATATACATTTTTATAGTTAAGAAATTATAATTACAAATTATTACATCTTTTGTGTCTTTAAGTTATTCAAGTGTGAGACTGAAAAGATGTAGAATATAGTTTTATGAAAGCCTTCCTGTTCCCTTCTTATACCTTCATTAAGAATACCCTTTTCGGGGCAGCTAGATGGTGCAGTGGATAGAGCACTGGTCCTGGAGTCAGGAGGTCCTGAGTTCAAATCCGGCCCCAGACACTTAACACTTACTAGCTGTGTGACCCTAGACAAGTCACTTAACTCCAATTGCCTCACAAAAAAAAAAACAATACCCTTTTTGTGTATATAAACCATTTGCATTCAATTTTTGTACAGATGAGAATGTAGATATGTGGATTGGTAGTTACTGATATTGTAGTCACCTTTTTTTTAATACAAATTTTGACATCAATTATTTATTTATTTATTTATTTGGGGTTTTTTGGGTTTTTTTTAGTGAGGCAATTGGGGTTAAGTGACTTGCCCAGGGTCACACAGCTAGTAAGTGTTAAGTGTCTGAGGCCGGATTTGAACTCAGGTACTCCTGACTCCAAGGCCAGTGCTCTATCCACTGCGCCACCTAGCTGCCCCATGTAGTCACCTTTTTAAGGTAATAATGTCTAAGATATTTTTCTTTGTTATTTAATATTTAATTTTTGCCCAATTACATGTAAAAATGATTTTTAACTTTCCATTTTTTAATTTTGAATTGCAAATTATCTACCTGCCCCCTTCCTCCTCCCCAAGACAGCAAGCAATTTGATATAGACTATACACCGCAGTCATGCAAAACATATTTACATATTAGTCATGTTGTGAAAGAAAACATGATTTTTTTAAAAAGAAAAAGAAAGGGTTCTTTAAGTATGCTTTGATCTATATTCAGACTCCAGTTCTTTCTCTGGAGATAAATAGCATTTTTCATAATCGGTCCTTTGGAATTGTCTTGGATCACTGTATTACTGAGAATAGCTAAGTCTTTCACAATTGATCATCATACCGTATTGTTACTGTGTGCAATATTTTCCTGTTTCTGCTCATTTCACTTTGCATCCGTTCATGTACATCTTTCCAGGTTTTTCTGAGAACATCCTGCTTGTCATTTCTTATAGTACAACAGTATTCCTTGAAAATCATTGGACTACCTGAAAACCATGACCAAAACAAGAGCTTAGACACCATCCTCCAAGAGATTGTGAGGGAAAATTGCCCAGATATTCTAGAAGCAGAAGCTAAAATAGAAATTGAAAGAATCCACCGATCACCTCCTGAAAGAGATCCCAAAAGGAAAACCTCCAGGAATATTATAGCCAAATTCCAGAACTCCCAGGTCAAGGAGAAAATATTGCAAGCAGCTAGAAAAAAGGAATTTAAATACTGTGGAGCTCCAATAAGGATAAAGCAAGATCTAGCAGCTTCTACATTAAAGGACTGGAGGGCATGGAATATGATATTCCAGAGGGCAAAGGAACTGGGACTACAGCCAAAAATCACTTACCCAGCAAAACTAAGCATCATCTTTCAGAGGAAAACATGGAATTTCAATGAAAAAGAAGACTTTCAGGCATTTGTTATGAAAAGACCTGAACTGAATAGAAAATTTGACTTTCAAATACAAGACCCTGGAGAAGAATAAAAAGATAAACAGGAAAAAGATCTCATGAGGGATATTAAAAGATCAAACTGTTTATAATCCTACATGGGAAGATAATACTTCGAACTCATAAGAACTATCTCAGTAAGGAATTAACAGAGGACACAGGTCTGAACGGAATTCAAAGGGATGATATCTGTAAAGCATTTATGTTTTATTCTTTCTGGGGTGTCTTATGTCTGGGGCCGGATTTGGACTTGGGGCCTCCTGGGTCCAGGGCTGGTGTATTGTCCACTGTGCCACCTAACTAACCCATAATGACATCTTTAAAATAGTTTTGAGGTGTAGGAGAAATAGACTGGGGGAGAGGGAAGGGGAGAGATAGTCTGGGGAGAGGTTGTTCACATGAAGGAAACAAGAAAAAAGCTTATGGAGGGGAGGGGAAGAGGGAGAAGGAATTGGGGAGTGAGTGAACCTTAATGTCATCAAAATTGACTCAAAGAAGGATTAACATAGTACAACAGTATTCCATCACAATCATATACCATACTTGTTCAGTCACTCTCCTATTGATGGGCCTCCTCTCAATTCCCAATTCTTTGCCACCACTAAAAGAACTGCTATAAATATTTTTGTACATGTAGGTCTTTTTACTCTTTGTTTTTTATCTCTTTGGGTCATAGACCTAGTAATGGTATTGATAGGTGAAAGGGTATGCATGGTTTTATAGCCCTTTGAGCTTAGTTCCAAATTGCTCTCCAAAATAATTGAATCAGTTCAACAGTGCATTAGTGTCTCAATTTTCCCACATGCCCTCCAAACTTTGTCATTTTCCTTTTCTGTCATATTAGTCAACCTGATATTCATGAGATGGTACTTCAGAGTTATTTTAATTTACAATTCTCTAATAAATAATGATTTACAGTATTTTTCATATGTATATAGATAGCTGTGATTACTTCATCTGAAAACTGCCTATTCATATTTTTGACCATTTATCAATTAGGGAATGGCTCTTATTTTTATAAATTTGACTTGGTTCTCTATATATTTGATGAAGCCTTTATCAGAGAAACTTGCTATAAAAATTTTTTCACAGTTATGATTACTAACTACATTTCCCACCATTCTATTTCCCCCTTATTATTCTACACTCTCTGTCCTTTCACCCTGTCCATCCACAAAAGTGTTTTGCTTCTGACTACTGCCTTCCCCAATCTGCCCTCCCTTTTATCAGCACCTCCCATGGCTTATCCCTTTCCCCTCCTACTTTCCTGTAGAGTAAGGTAGATTTCTATAGCCAACGAAGTGTATAGGTTATTCCCTCTTTGAGCCAATTTAAATGACAGTAAAGTTCAAGCCATGTTCACCAGCACCACCACCTCATCTTTCCCTTCACTGTAAAAACCATTTTGTGTCTCTTTTATGTGAAATCATTTACCCTCTACCTTTCCCTTTCCCCCCAGTGCATTCTTCTTTCTCGCTCCTTAATATTATTTTTTAGAGATCATCCCATCCTATTCAACTCACACTTGTTCCCTCTGTCTAACTGCCCTAACAATGAGAAAGTTCCTAGGAGTTACAAGTATCATCTTTCCATGTAGGAATGTAAAGTTTAACCTTAATGATTTGATCCTTATGATTACTCTTTCCTGAATACCTTTTCATGCTTCTCTTTAGTCTTATATTTGAACATCACAATTTCTATTCAGCTCTGGTCTTTTCATCCAGAATGCTTGAAAGTCCTCTGTTACATTGAATATCATTTTTTTCCCTGAAAGATTATAGTCAGTTTTGCTGTTTAGGTGGTTCTTGGTTGTAATCCTAACTTCCTTTGCCTTCTGGCACATCATATTCCAAGCCCTTCAATCCTTTAACATAAAAGTTTTAAAATATTATGTTATCCTGACTGTGGCTCCATTATATTTTAATTGTTTATTTCTGACTGACTGCAATATTTTCTCCTTGACCTGGATGTTCTGGAATTTAGCTATAATATTCCTGGGAGTTTTCATTTGGGATCTTTTTCAGGCAGTGACCAGTGGATTGCATCAATTTCTATTTTACCCTCTGATTCCAGAATAACAGGTCATTTTTCCTTGATAATTTCTTGAAATATGATTTCTAGGCACTTTCTTATCCTCACTTTCAGGTGGTACAATAATTGTTAAATGATCTCTCCTCAATCTATTTTCCAGGTTAGTTGTTTTTCCAATGAGATATTTCACATTTTCTTCTATTTTTTTTTCATTTTTTGATGTCTCATAGAGTTATTTAAAAAATTTTTTTTAGAATTTTCCCCAAGTTACATGTATAAAGGTCAATTTTTAAAACTGTGTTCTAAATTCTCTTCCTCCCTCCCTTCCCACCCCTCCCCTTAAGAACTCAAGCAATTCAATATAAGTTATACATGTGCAGTCATGTTAAACATTTCCACATTAGTCAGTTTGGGAAAGAAAACAGACAAAAAAACTTTAGAAACAGGAACTAACAAAAACAAAAAAATTATGCTTCAATCTGTATTCAGAGACCATCAGTTCTTCCTCTGTAGATGGATTGCATTTTTCATAATTCCTTCCGATAGCAACCTGCTCACCATTCCTTACACCACATCCTAATCTCATCCCACAATTTGTTCAACCTTTCCCTAATTGATGGGCATCACCTCAATTTCAAATTCAATTTTTTTAAATCTCTTTTAGGATACCAACCTAGTCGTGGTATTGCTAAATCAAAGAGTGTGCATGGTTTTATAGCCCCTTGGCCATAGTTCAAATTGCTCTATGGAATTTTTTAATCGGTTTACAACTCTACCAAGAGTGTATAAATGTCTCATTTTCCCCACATCCCCTACAACATTTGCCATTTTCCTCTTCTGTCCTATTATCCAATCTAATAGGTTTGAGGTAGTACCCAGAATGGTTTTGACCTGAATCTCTCCAATCAATAGTGAGTTAGAGCATTTTTTCTTATAGGTGGCTTTGATTATTTCATCTGAAAACTTCATGTCTTTTGATCATCTATCTATTGGGGAATGACTCTCATTTTAACAATTTGACTCAGTTCTTGAGGCCTATCAGACAAACTTGCTTCAAATTTTTTTCACAGTTACTATTGCTAACTGTATTACCCTTCATCCTATTCCTTCTCCTTGATATTTACTCTATTTTCTATCTTCTTTCACCATATCCCTTCTCAAAAGTGTTTTGCTTCTGACTGCTCCCTCCCCCAATCTGTCCTCCCTTCCTTCACCCATCCCCGCTTATATCCTTCCCCTCCCACTTTTCCATGGGGCAAGATATATTACTATACCCTATTGAATGCATAAGTTATTCCTTCTTTGAGACAATTCTGATGAAAGTAAGGCTCACTCACTCTCCCACACCTCCCCCATCTTCACCTCTACTCCATATGCTTTTTCTTGCTTCTTTTATGTGAGGTACTTTACCCCATTCCACCTCTCCCTTTTCCTTTCTCCCAGTGCATTCCTCTCCTCCCCCCACTCCAATTTTATTTTTTTAAGATATCAACATGGGGCAGTTAGGTGGCACAGTGGCCAAAGCACCAGCCCTGGACCCAGGAGGACCAAAGTCCAAATCCGACCTCAGACACCCAACACTCACCAGCTCTGTGACCCTAGGCAAGCCACCCAACTCCGACCACCCCACAAAAATAAATAAATTAATTAATCAATCAATTAATAAGTGAATGAATGAATAGATAGATAGATGAATTAATGGATAAAATGCTTTAAAAATAGCATCCCTTCATAT
This sequence comes from Dromiciops gliroides, assembly GCF_019393635.1. Taxonomy (NCBI): domain Eukaryota; kingdom Metazoa; phylum Chordata; class Mammalia; order Microbiotheria; family Microbiotheriidae; genus Dromiciops; species Dromiciops gliroides. The sequence continues at coordinate 126,356,378 of NC_057862.1, forward strand.
TCAACTCATATCTGTGCATTCTGTCTAAATACACTCCATTCAGCTGCACTAATAAAGAGAAAGTTCTTATGAGTTAGAACTATCATCTTCCCATGTAGGAATGCAAATAGTTTAACCTTTTAATATCCCTCATGATTTCTTTTTTCCTGTTTACATTTTTATGCTTCTCTATGATCTTGTATTTGAAAGTCAGATTTTCTATTCAGTTCAGGTCTTTTCACCACAAATGCCTGAGTCTCCTCTCTTTCATTGAATTCCCATTTTTCCCCTTAAAGAATATTCTCAGTTTTGCTGGTTAGGTGATTCTTGGTTGTAATCCCAGTTCCTTTGCCCTCCAGAATATCATATTCCATGCCCTTTGATCCTTTAATGCAGAAGCTGCTAGAGCTTGTGTTATCCTAACTGTAGCTCCACAGTACTTGAATTGTTTCTTTATGACTGCTTGAAATGTTTTCTCCTTGACCTGGGAGCTCTGGCATTTGGCTATAACATTCCCGGAAGTTTTTACTTTGGGATCTCTTTCAGGAGGTGATCAGTGGATTCTTTCAATTTCTATTTTACCTTCTACTTCTAGAATATCGGGGCAACTTGCCCTGACAATGTCTTGGAAGATGATGTCTAGGTTCTTTTTTTGATCATGGCTTTCAGGTGGTCTAATAATTTTCAAATGATCTCTCCTGGATCTATTTTCCAAGGAGATATTTCACATTTCCCTCTATTTTTTTCATTCATTTGGATTTGCTTTATTGTATCTTGATTTCTCATAGTCATTAGCTTCCATTTGCTTAATCCTAATTCTTAAGCAAGAGCTTTTTATCTCCTTTTCCATTTGGTTTTTCAAGCTATTGACTTTTTTCATGACTTTCCTGCATCACTCTCATTTCTCTTTCCATTTTTTCCTCTACCTCTCTTCCCTTATCTTCAAAGTCCTTTTTGAGCACTTCTATGGCCTGAGACCAATTCATATTTTTCTTGGAAGCTTTGGATCTAGGAGCTTTGACTTTTTTATCTTCTTCTGAGGGTGCATTTTGATCTTCCTTGTCACCAAAGAAACTTTCTAGGGTCAATATATTTTTCTGTCTGCTCATTTTGCCAGCATATTTCTTGACTTTTAACTCCTTCTTAAAGTGGAGCACTGCTTCCAGGGTGCACTATTCCAAGCTTCAGGGGATCCCACGTGGTACAATTTAAGGAGAGGCACCTTCTACATTGCCTGGTGTGTGCTCCGGTCTGTAAGTAACCACAGGCCTGTTTGCTCTTTAACCTGGGAACAGAATTCTGTTTCACTGTGGTTGCAAGCTTGGGCATGCCTGCACCCCTCCCTCACCTGAGCCACCACTCAAGGCTGCTTCCTGGTTCCAAGCAGGGACAACACAACAGAGTTCCACCTCAGCATCAGCAGAGACCCCTGCAATTTCCCCCCAGCCAATGGCTCGACCCTCTCACTGGACTATGACTTGAGTTCCAGAATTAGCTGCTGCTGCAGATGATTCAGAGGCTTCAGAGGCCTTTCTCTGGTGTGGCCTGCCTGGGGCTGGATATGTGCCAGTACAGCCCAGGTCTGAGCTCTACTCTCTAGTACAACAGACCTTTCCTTCCAACCTTCTAAGCCATCTTTGGCTGAAAAATTATCTCACCCCATCCTTTTGTGTGTTCTACTGCTCCAGGAATTGTCTTATGGCATTATTTAAAGCTATTTGGAGGGATCATAGGGAGAGGTCCAGAAAGTTAATGCTTTTCTTCCACCATCTTCCCATAGAGTTATTAACTTCCACTTGCCTGATTCTAATTTTTGAGGAATTATTTTCTTCATTGAGCTTTTGTACCTCTTTTTCCATTTGGCCAGTTCTACTATTCAAGCAGTTTTCTTCAGTGGATTTGTGTACTGTTGATTTTTTTCATAATTTTCTTGCATCACTGTCATTTTCCCCAATTTTTTCCTCTATCTCTATCATTTGATTCTTAAAATTCTTTTTTGAGCTCTTCCAGGAATTCTTTTTTTTTTTTGGCCTCAGACCAATGCTCATTTTTCTCTGAGGTTTTGAATGTAGCAGTTTTGACTTTGTTGTCTTCTTTTGAGTTTGTGCTCTGATCTTCCTGTCACCATAGTAACTTTCTATGATCAGGTTCTTTTTTGGGTGTTTGCTCATTTTGAGCCTAATTTTTAACTTTTAACTTGGGGGAGAGAGGTAGAGGACTGTCCCAAGCTCCAGGTTTTTTGTGCATCTTTTTACAAATATAGTTCTGGGGACCTTTAAGTTTTCAGTTCTTCCACGGTGGTATGATCTAAGGAGAGGAATGTTTACTACTCTCCTGGCCTATGATCTAGACTGTAAGTGATCACAAGCACTCTTTTCAGCCCTAGATCCAACCATGGTCTCCACTCCTCTGTAGCCACAAGCTCTGATGTGCTAATGTCCTCCTATCCCTGGTACTTTGACCCAGGACTGCAATTCAGATCCACATATGAGCAATGCAACAGAGTCCTGTGCCCAATGCCAGCAAAGGGACTACTATAATCTCCCTCTTACCATGTCTTACCCCTTTTTGAACTGTGGTCAGAAAGCTCCAGAAGCTTCTACCACCTCTGCTGATTCAGTCACCCCCAAGGCCTGCTGCTATTTTGTTGGGGCATGCCTGTGCTGGCAAAGCCTGTACCGGACTGCACTCTACTCTTACCACAGTGTGACATAGCTTTCCTGCTGACATTCTAAGTTGTCTTAGGCTAGAAAATTGTTTGATGCTGTCATTTTTTTGGTTCTGGCACTCCAGAATTCATTTTGAGGTATTATTTAAAGTTGTTTAGAGGGGAATTTGGGAGCACACAGACAAGTCCCTGTTTTTTCTACTCTATCATGGCTCTATCCTTCTAAGAAATTTATCAAAGTGGTAAGTATCCTTTCCTCTTTCAGATATCTTGAGAACTGATCCCTTAACATGTTCTAAACTGAGTTGGCTTCAATATAGGCTTCCTTTACAGTTCTTGGGACTGGAAAAAAGAGAAAACTATCTACATGCCCTTTTAGGCCATGGCAGTATCTCCAAATGCACAAGTATCTCCATTATTTTTGCCTCCAGGACTTCATGAAATACATAAGCTGACTATATGTATATGAACCTGAGTTATTTTGTAGCATGAGCTGGTTGGAAGCAGGTTGATATAGTCAAAAGACACTGAACTGGGAATCAGTAAATCCAGCTTTTGAATTTCCAGTCACTATGTGATCCTGGGCAATTTATTTTCCCATCTGAGCCTCAGTTTACTACTCTGTAAAATGATAGGATTAGACTAAATAATCTTTAATGTCCTGTGGAAGCATACTTATGTAATACTAAGTTGTGTTATAACACAACATAACAATATTAAGAAATAATATTATGACAGTGTTATAACCTAAATTCTCATTTGAATCAGAGACCTAATCAGTCTTCGCTGAACAGAAAGCTTAATAAATTTCAAGGAGGAATCTTAATTCCCTGAGCCTAAGATCATTAGAAAGTTTGTGTTATTTATTGTGACCCAACTAAAAGTGATTTCTTTCTGTTTAATTAAGAGAGGCATCTCTTTATTTACTATTGATCAGGTTCAAAGGGGAATCTTTAGAGGAAGTATTTAGGGAGGGAATAACTGGTTTCAGGAAGTAATTTCTCCTAGGGCCCCACCTCCAACATATATATTATTATTGTTCTGCTTGGTAAATTAAAAAAAAAACTAAACGATTTTTTTCTTTTGTTTCAGGATTACTATTAAGCAAAAATGGAAATTGCTAATTTCTTGGAATTTTATGATTAGCAGAGGTAACTTGACAGGTCTGGACCTCTCTCCAACCAGAAATATTTATATAATAATAAATTTTCTATGGCCAATTTTGGCTTAAAATGCTAAGTATAGAGCTTTTCTTAGACAGCTCATTCTAACTCTATCAATCTATGATTCTAAGTAAAACTTCTTTTTCCCCCATTAGATGCCAGCCTGATTTATTACTTTTACACTAGCAGATTGAGAGGCTGGAGGAGTAGAAAGAGCAAAAAAAACCTTCCAAAAGGTTGACCTGTGGCAACTGCCCTGCTTTATCACCTCTTCATGATTACTCTTTCTACAAAATCCCTGGTAGGGTTCTCTGCACACAATATCCATATTATACTGAATACCATATTCAGTGAGTGATCTTATATTCACTTTTTTTTTTGGGGGGGGGGGAGGCAATTGGAGTTAAGTGACTTGCCCAGTGTCACACAGCTAGTAAGTGTTAAGTGTTTGAGGCTGGATTTGAACTCAGGTACTCCTGAATCCAGGTCTGGTGCTCTATCTACTGCACCACCTAGCTGCCCCCTATATTCATTTTTCGCATTGGCTCATCACAGTAAGCTTTTGGTCTCCCAATAACTATTTATAGGTCTTCTAACATCCAAACTATTAATTAGGCAGTCTGTCTATTGTCCATTGTCTTTGCTATATGACCCTCCCCCCGGGCGATTTTCACATAACAGACTGCCTCCAATAAACCTCACCTCCAGTACCCTCTGAACCCTTTATCATGGGATCCTGCTGAGAACCTGAACACATTGTTGTTGTTGTTGTTTTCCCCGTGGCAAGATGAATACCCACCAACTTCTGTTTTCTATCTTGTTGTCAACCTAATCTGTGGTTCTACTGAGAAATTAAACAAAATTTTTTTTGTTCCTTGGTCAACATTGTACCAATGTGGCTGAAATGAATGTAGGTTTTGTATATTCTGGCCCACTTTCTTCCTATTCATTTCTCTTGTTAGTGGTTGTAATTGAAGCATTTTACCATTTTCTCAGTCTCTGAGTCAGTTATGTATACAATCTGCCAGTGGTACTCATTTTAGATCCACTTCAGTTTTTTTTTCTTTTATAAAAATTAAAATCAATGCCTATCAGCTTACACACATCCTTGAACTGATGAAGCTTTTACATAGAGCTCTCAAACAAGCCAACATATAATGAGCTTCACATAATAGCTACTTAATAAATGCTTTTTGACCATAAAAGCCATATTGGACCTGGCATGAATTCTGTATACATGCTCAGACTCTATATGCCATCCTCAATATGCTTGTAGCTCTAAGGATTACAAGTGGTGTGGAGCACATCCATTTGTAGTGTTTAGTTTGTTGGCAAACCAGAGACAGGAATTGCTGATAATAATCAGACACAAGCATTCATGCCAACCTCAGTTCACAAACTGAATGGGGTTTATTATATGGGATTGATAACAAAGGGAAGAAACCGTAAGATTAGAGGGTGTTGTTCAATCCACATCAAAAGCAAGTACACAAAGATCTGAAATTAAGGCACCAGCAGATTTATTCTGTTGCTTCTCAAATTTTCCAAGCTTTGGTTCACAATAAACTTATAAACCAAAGGAATGCCCTTCTCCACATTAGATTTTTCCTTCACTTGGACACTTCATGTGTATGCAAGAAAATCAACAATCTCCATAGTCCAATAGATTAATGGACTCTTGGTGAATGATCTCCCTAGTGTTGGCACCACTCTGCAGGTGCAGATCTTAGCCCCTCCATATAATATCCTGTGTATTGTATTTTTTTTATTTTCTTTTCACAAATCCTTCATTAAAGCTAGACCTGCTAGACAGCTTCCTCTGGTTCTTTTACTGTTTCAAAGATACCACTGAAGCCTTCAAACCACAGTTGTTCTGCCTTACTCTCATTTCTTAACCTTTGCTCACACAGCATGTCCTGGAGGACATATTCTCTGTGAAACTCTTGTTGGACATAAACCTTTGCCTTTTGTCCTTCAGGCCACCTAATCTAGTGATTTTTCTGAGACCGTGGTGTTCTGTGATTCACAGACATATAGCACTACTGGGAGTATACTGGTGCTTAAAAGATGCATTTGGGGTCAGCAAGCCCCTTTCAGACAATGAAAGAGGTGAATTATCCAAATGTGCTATGCCCTGTGCTTTTCCTCCTGTGCAGTTCTGGACTCAATTCACTGTTCATCTGAAGCACCTGAGATGCTACATGGTATAGAAAAAGCATGAGATTTGGAGCCTGTAGATTCAAATGCAACTTCCAGTTCTCTTTTCTCAGGCAGGTCATTTAACATTGCTGGATGTTAGTTTCCTCAGATATAAAATTAAGAGTTGGACACAACAGATTGTTCCCTTAGGTCTTTTCTAATCCTGTGATTCTATGACCTTTTGATGACCAAGAGATACACATGGAGAGAGAAATATGGAAGATAATAGATAAATAAGAGAGAGTGACACAAATATAGATATACATACAAGGGGGAGAGGGGATGGGAATGAGGGGAAAAGTGAGAGTAAGTCAGGAAGGAATTGAACTGGGAAGGGAAGTGAGAAGGAAAGGGAGGGGAATTTAAGGGTGGAAAAGAGAGGAGAAGAGGTGCAAGGAGAGAAGAGGAGAGTTCAGCAGCACACATACTGAATAGAGAACTGACCTCAATGTAAGTGACCTTTTGGGCAAGTCTGTTAACCTTTCAGTGGATGTAGGCAACTCTTTAATATTGAAATTGAAAAGCATGTGCCTTTCTACATTGGTAATTTCCTCATTAGGCATTCTCTAGATCAATGAAATCCCAGGCCTAGTCTCTGTTGTTTCTAGGATAAAATATATGCATGCATGCCTGTTGTAATGATTGGAATGATGCCACCTACTGGAGACTTGCTGTGGAGAGCTCCACCATGAGGAAAATGCCTCAGAGGCATTGTGGCTTTTCCTTGGCGTCAGGAAATGACATTTGCTCATGGGTGCTGTCTATCAAGTCTACCAGCCAATCAACTGGAGGAGCCTCCTATGGTCTGGGAGGAGACAGGAAGGAGGAGAGGGAGCCTGCGCAGAGAGCGCGGGCCCTTTTGGCTTCCGGACTGGATGGTGGTGGCGGCAGAGGACTTCACAGGAAATCTGAGGAAAGATAGGAATGCTAGGCTGTTAGAATTCTGTTCTCAATCCTTTTCTTTCTATTTTCTAATAAACCGTTAAAAACCTAAACTCGTTTTATCAGTGATTTTTAGTCAGTTTCCCCCATACTGGGGGAACACATTAGAATCCACATTTAGAATCTTAAATTACACACTGTGTATATACAGAGAGAGAGAGAGAGAGATCTATGTGTATACACATAAAGTGTAAACTGATCAAAAACTGTGGGCTATCCATCCAACTCTATGTTGTATACAAGGTCAAAATACTGAGTCTGGTGGGCCAGGAGGATTAAACAAGAAGGTAAATGACTAATTCACTAATTCAGGCTGTCATTCAAAGATTTGTTGTACAGAGTCCCAAATATTCAGATATAAGGAAACACTCTGATTTTCTGGAGGTGTGTAGATAGCCACTGAATATGACCTTCAAGAAGACACAGAAAGGACAATTGCCCATAGGACATCAATAGACATAAAATGATGAATAAAACCTATACTGTCCAGACTACATTTAAGTGAATAGATCCAAGGTTAAACAGCTTAACAGACAGTCAGAAAGATATTTCACTCCTACTACCAGAAAATTTTTTATATAAAGAATTATTCAACAACCAGACTCCTTTCTCCTTATCTCCCTTACCTCCTTCCTTCCTTCCTCACCCTTCCCCCCACCTTGACCACATGTACATACTCGAACAGCTCTTAAGTATTAGACAATCTTCTTCCCATTTAGGAGATTATTTTTCAGGGTTTATCATTAAAGCTATTGCTTTCCCACAATACCACAGGTAATGCAGAGCTGGTTGCCATTGCTTTAAATCAAGAAAGAGTTTGAGACACTAAGGCTTTTACTGAAAAGCTAAAGGAGACACAAGCTCTGTCTCTGTACACTCGATGAATTGATCAATTCAGAATTGAATGTCTCATCATCTCACCCCTACTTCCTCACTAGTAGCACTTTCTCCTTCTTTAAATTACATTGAAACCATCCAGGTCCATCTCCAGTCGTCCTGATAACACATCTTGCCACTGGACACAGATGACTCTGGAGGAGAAAGTGAGGTTGGTGACTTTGCACAGCCCTCCCTCGCTTCAATCCAATTCATTGCAAGTCATGACATCCGTCATGGTCTTCTTTGAGAACAAAGGACAAACAACAACAACACTGAAGCACTTTCTATATGGTTTTGTTTGATTATTTGTGTACATGTTGTTCACAAATTCAGTAGGATATGAGCTCCTCTAAAGCATGTACTCTTGTTTTTTCTTCACATCTCCTCTATCTAATAGTCAGTGTCTTATTTAATAAATGTTTAATAATTGTATACCAGGTTCTGGTCATGTCACCATCAAGATGGAGGACTAGACATCTAACCCTGTACCTAGTAATTTAAATAAAAAGAGAATGCTATGCCAAAAACAGAGCAAACTACAGGTGAATCCTTAGATCAAGAAAGTCAACAAGCTGACAGTCTTATCAATAAACACTGGAGAACATTAATCCTCAAGGTGTTTGCTCAGCTCCCTCCCCAACTAGCATCCACACATATGACAGATGCACAAACAGATAGACTGTCTTGTGCTTGGCATCCACACAGAGATGCTAGAGAGACTTTGCTGGGCACCTGACTTGCAGTCCATCCTGTACCCCACTGCAAAATGTAACCTATGTTGACTTCAACCACATGGTGATTAGGAGACAGGAAGAAACAGGCTTCCTCCTACCTGGAGAAGCCGATAGCCCTAAATGGGGAACCTAAGGCTGCAAAGACTATTATCCGGAATGGCCACCTTATTCTCCCCAAAACCTGCAAAAAAGTGGCAAAAGCTAATTCAGCCAATTAGAAAGCGAGGGGAGGAAATGGGGCAGGAGGCACAGTATGCATTGTGAGAGACTACACCATACCTGAAGGTAAAAACACTGAATTTGACTAGGAGCCAGTCCTGTGTCCTATCCTCCCAGAATCTACTTAGGGAAGGGACTCAGTGAAAAGAAAAACCCTCCAATGTGAAAAGAGGTTGAGATGGCTTTGCAATCACCTACCATTAAGATGGAAGAATCAGAAAATGAAATATGAGGGGAAAATGGCTAAAATCACCAAAGGTTTCAAAAAGAAGAAAATTCAATTAAAAATCTAAACCACAAGCATAAATCAATAAATTGGATACTATAATTAGAAGGAAGGATAAGTACTAAAACTGCATGACTTTTACAAAGTTCTTTCAAAATACATTATAAGACAAAGGAAATTGAATCAACACCTGAAGAAAAAAAGAATCCTGTAGAGTCACAAAAGAACATGGAACAAAAGATATTCAAGATTGGTTCCAGAGAGAAATGAAAATCATAAAAGAAGTTAGACAAGAAAAAATGTCAGAATTTATTGTCCGCATAGCAGAAATAATTAACCAAGTAGAATCCACTGAACAAAGTTTTTGCAATGAAAATAAAGAGAAAACAACAGATTTGGAATACAAATATGTTGAAATAAAGGAAAATCAGGAAAAAGAGAAGCAAACAGCAATATTGTTAAAAGCATATTGGGGGGCAGCTAGGTGGCACAGTGGACAAAGCACTGGCCCTGGATTCAGGTGGACCTGAGTTCAAATCTGGCTTCAAACATTTGACACTTACTAGCTGTGTGAGCCTGGGCAAGTCACTTAACCCTCATTGCTCTGCCCCCCCCCCAAAAAAAAAGCATATTAGGGCTTTATACAAGCAGAAGAAATTGACCTGAGAGACAAAAAGCACAGAGACAATTTAAGGATTATATGTCTTCCAGAAGAGAGCAAACTAAAGATAGAATTCACCAATTACCTCCTAAACGGAACCCCAAAGTGAAAAGTCCCCAGTATGTCATAGCCAAAATTCAAAACTGCCTTGTTAACGAAAAACATCCAGAAAGAAGAAATTTATCTACCAAAGAACTGTACTCAAGATCACACAAGACCTGGAAACTCAGATATGCTGGTATAACAGGTTCCCTCAGGGGAAATGTACACATGAGACTTTGGGGTGGGGGGCAGGGCAGTGAGGGTTAAGTGACTTGTCCAGGGTCACACAGCTAGTAAGTGTCAAGTGTCTGAAGCCATATTTGAACTCAGGTCCTCCTGAATCCAGGGCTGGTGCTTTATCCACTGTGCTACCTAGCTGCCCCAACATACGAGACACTTTTAAGTTTAGTCTGCATTATTAACATTTTCTCCATCATTTTCTTAAGTCTAGAAAATCAACAAAACAATAAATCAAGCCCTGTTTTATAACATTTGTTCATTTTGGGAATGTAAATGCTCCTACTGAAAATTTAACAATTGACTCTTAACAGTTACTTCGAATTGGCACCAGCACACCCCTGAATACAATATTTCAGGCTTACAACCAAGAATAACATGCAAAGTTAAGTATAATTCTACAGGAGAAAAGATGGATTTTAGTGGAATAGAAGTCTTTCAAAAATGTCTGATGAAAATATCAGAGCTGAGGAAAAAAACTTTGAAACACAAACACAAGAGTCCAGAGAAACTCAGAAAGGTAAATTCATTTGAACAAATCAAAACAGCTGCCTGAAGATGTGCTACCATTCTACCAGATGGAGAAGAAACAGGTGTCTCTTCAGAGCTTTAATGTTTAAAAAAAATAGAGGGAATTAAAAGACCATCAGAGGAATTTCACTGTTAGTTGAAACAAAAAAGGGTTAAACACACATGTATCCATATACACACAAAGAGTTTGTAATAGAAATACATTAAATTTAACAGGGAGACAAGCAGATAGGGAGAGGGTGGAGTTAAAGTGGAAGAATAAACTGGAGAAGGAAAAATCACATGCAAAACTAACTCCCTGACCCAGAAGAGAGGGAGTAGCCAAATGATGGGAGAGAGGAAAAACAGAATCTAGGGAGGAAGTGCCTTAGCTTGCCCCATACAATTAAAGAATGGCTAAACAAATTGTGGTATATGAATGTCATAAGCAATGACAAAGGAGATGATTTCAGAGAATCCTCCATAGTATTTACTGTGGCAGAGTAAAGTAAACAATTTATACCCAGTTAACAATGTTGTAAAGAAAAACAACTTTGAAAGACTGAAGAATTCTGATCAAAGCAATAACCATCTATGTCTGCAGAGGATCTAAGGTGAAGTATATTAACCACTTCCTGATAAAAAGGCTTTGGACACATGGCAAATGCAGGGATTCATGTTGCTTGATTATTCATATTTGTCCGGAGGGATATTTTTCCTTCTCTTTCTCTTGGCTAATTGGGGTTGGGGGGAAGGAGATTAGCAATAATAACGTCAAAAAGAGAACAATTGTAACATTTTAAAATGCATAGATGAGAACAGAAGAATGTTCATAAGGAAGCAAAGATAAGCAGGAAAATTTTCATTGTTACATAGAATTTATCATGCAAACTTTTTTTTTTTTTTTGGTGAGGCAATTGGGGTTAAGTGACTTGCCCACGGTCACACAGCTAGTAAGTGTTAAGTTTCTGAGGTTGTATTTGAACTCAGGTCTTCCTGAATCCAGGGTCAGTGCTCTATCCACTGTGCTACCTAGCTGCCCCAAGCTTTTTTATTTTTTTTTTATCACGCAAACTTAAAAAAGGTAGGTTGTATGGAGATTCATGATTTCATACAGAATCCATTTTGTGTTATGCTATGAGGAAATGGCCTTTTTGGTGGTTTGAGTTCACCATTAAAATATTTTCATAAAAATAAAAGACTATATATAGAAGCATCTGTTTAGAACTAGAAGAGACTTAAGGAATTATTCAGTTCAAGTCCTTCATTTTAGAAATGAGGAAACTGAGGCCCAGAGAGGTCTTGCCAGAGGTAACACAATAAGTAATAGAGCTAAGATTTGAACAGGGGCCTTCCAACTCCAAATCCATTTCTATACAATAGGTTGACTAATTTAGTTACTAAAATATTTAATATGCATAGAAATGGCCATTCTGACAAGAGAGAAAAAAAATTGGGGGAAGACAAGTACCATTTGGGAGGAAATGGAGTCAACTGATTAACTATGCTAACCTGGACAGCTTTTACAATGCTAGAAAGAGTTATGGGAATGTCACATTTTATAATCCATTATGCTCCTTTAATGAAACATATCTTATTTAATATCATGTCTAAGTGTGATTGATTATGTTAGATATACTTAGCATTCTTACAAGGCACTAAAGAACCAGATTAGTCTGAAACTAGAAAGGAGAAGAGAAAGTTCTAGCTAGTTCCGATTCCTTTTTCTCCATAAGGCTGATGGAAATATGTAACTAGGAACCAACTAGGTTAGCTGAGAAAAATGGACTCATTATCATGAAGGATTTTCTCCATTCTCCTTTTCTAGTAAGGTTAAAATTTTAAAAGGGCAACTAGGTTATGCAGTAAATAGAGCACAGAGCTGGGAACCAGGAATATTCCTCTTCCTGAGTTCAAATCTGACCTCAGATACTTAACTAGCTATGTGACCCTGTGCAAATCACTTCATTCCATTTGCCTCAGTTCCTCAAGCAGCAGACTCAAAACCCTTTTGAGTTTCCAATGTAAATGGACAAATCTCTCACCTGCCAAGTATACAAAACAAGGTTCAATTGTATCCTCAGTCAATAGTATATTTGCTTGGGGAAGCTAGGTGGTGAAGTAGATAAAGCACCAGCCTTGGATTCAGGAGGACCTGAGTTCAAATCCAGCCTCAGCCATTTGACACTTACTAGCTGTGTGATCCTGGGCAAGTCACTTAACCCTCATTGTCCTGCAAAAAAAAATGTATGTATATACAAATATATATATATATATATATATATATTTGCCACATAGCCTATGGGGTAACCTTCTCTGTAATACTGGGAACAGCAGTTAACTACCACCCAATGAACAAATTCATCATCTTTTTCTCGGTCTTCATCTTTGCTAACCTCTCCAAAATACTTGACACTATCGACCATTCCTTCCTTTCAAAAATGTTCTTTCTTGGCTTCCATGATGGTTCTGTGATCACCATTTCAAATGCACTATCTATTTAAGAAAGCAAGAAACTAGGAGTTACAGTTCTAACTGTAATTCTATGAGATGTTTCCCCTTATGGAATCAAGGAGTTTGTGAGTTTAATTTATCTATAAAAAGTCTGTGTAGGAGACAGAGATAAGCAAAGAGAAACTTCTTTCTTGTTAGAACTGTCTTAACTGGTATTTATAAAGAAATACTGAGTCTAATGAGAGATTCTTAAAAATGAGGGCCTGAGATAAGCTAAATATGCCATTTTTCTGACATGGCTAGAGAGAACTTAGAGAAGACAGACAAACAGAAGATGGAGGAATATTCTTTATGAAACTACCTTTACCTTGCAGATAGGATGAAGACAATTCTTGAGAAAAAACTTGGTTAAGAGAAGTCATCTGTCACTACAGTAGAAGTCTGAGATCACTCTGCTGTTCTTTCTCATGGATAAAATACTATAAATAACTATGTCTTTATTTTAGTATATATTTCATTTTAATAAATTATATTTTAGTAACATTAATATTTATTTAATTCTAGAAGATTAAGGGATTTAATGAAGAGAGATATGAATAACTACTATGGGGGGGAAAGAGTTTATTAACCAAATAATATTTGATGAAATGGTTTGGGGCTCTGAGCTTAGCTGATTGAGAAATATGTTGAAATTGTATTAATTAATGAGAAAATAGGCAAGCAGACACATGGATTGCCCCAAAGCTCAGGATGATAGGATTAAAAATGAAACAATTTGAGTAGCAGGCTGAGGGGTGACCCAAAAGTAAAAGTAGTAGATTCTGATAACTTTGATTTACTTCAACATCCTAACTCTTCTCCTACTTCATCCCTTTCCAGGCTGTACTCCTGACCCATCTCCATATCTACCATGCCATAGAAATCTCTTCACCCTGAAAGATCACTTGACTACTGTACTGCTTGTCATACTGAAAGTACTCTCCACACCTTGGCCTCACCTTCTAATTGCTTAGTTCCTCCTGGGACCTCCGATACAAGGAAGGGGACCAGGCCAAAAAAGTTTTCATCAATTTCCACGGTGCACTACTGACCCATCTTCCTAGGACTTTCTTTACCAATCAGCCCAACCCAGTATCTTCTTCCTCTTCTTTTTAGTTCCCTTTTACATGTTGTCTTTTCTCCCATTGGAATATCAGCTACTTAAGGGCAGGGACTATTTTCTTTCTACTTCTATTTGTATTCCCATGGGGCAGCTAGGTGGTGCAGTGGATAAAGCACTGGCCTTGGATTCAGGAGGACCTGAGTTCAAATTCAGCCTCAGACACTTGACACTTACTAGCTGTGTGATCCTGAGCAAATCACTTAACCCCAATTGCCTCACCAAAAAAAACAACAACTATTTGTATTCCAAGTGTTTAGCACATAGTGTTTCATAAATGCTTGTTGATTTGCTATTAGCTACTTTTCTCACTATTGCTTTTCTTTCAAGGCTTTTTCTCACTATTGCTTTTCTTCAAGTTGAAAGAGCATTGGATATGGAGTTAGCTAAATTCACAGTTCTAAAACTTAATAAGTTGTTATTGAGTTGCTTTAGTCATGTCTGACTCTTCCTGACCCCATTTGGGGTTTTCTTGGAAAAGATACTAGAGTGGTTTGCCATTTTCCTCCCCAGATAATTTTACAGATGAGGAAACTGAGGGAAACAGAGTTAAGTGACTTGCCCAGGATCACACAGCCAGTAAGTGTCTGCAGCCAGATTTGAACTCAGGAAAAGGAATCTTCCTTAGCTGCCCAAACGCCTACATGGTCTTGGGCTTAATTTCTCTGGGCCTCAGTTACCTCTTGAGGAAACAATGGATATGCAGACCATTTGAGTCTTTTAAGGACATGGGAAAAGACCAAGGGAAGATGTCTGCAAAATGAAGGATATAAAATTGTTTGTTTCTAAAGTTCATTCTGATTCTACATTTTTTTTAATGTTTCATGACTCCTCTTCCTTCTCCCACCCCTTGATGATAGGCATTTCCCAAAATTTTGTCCCTGACCTTCTTTTCTAAAATCTGCTAGGTCTAGTAAGAGGACCCTACAAAAGTACTACACATGTATGGGAGGTAGCCTGTGCAAAAGCATGGAAGAGGGTTCTGCAATGTCAAATCTAGTGAATGGCAAGTAGAGTATCTGTCTGGAACATAAGTTTACAAAGGGAAGAAATGGACATTAAAGTCTGAAAAGACAGACCAGAGTCAAACTGTCTTTAAATGACAAACAGAAGAGTTTAGATTTTCTTTAAGAGTCAACAGGAAGGTCAGCTAGGTGGCACAGTGGATAAAGCACCAGCCTTGGATTCAGGAGGACCTAAGTTCAAATCTGGCCTCAGACACTTGACACTTACTAGCTCTGTGACCCTGGGCAAGTCACTTAACCCCCATTACCCCGCAAAAATAATAATAATAATAATAATAATAATAATAATAATAATAATAGCTAGCATTTATGGGCAGCTAGGTGGCGCAGTGGATAGAGCACTGGCCCTGGAGTCAAGAGGACCTGAGTTCAGATCCAACCTCAGACACTTAACACTTACTAGCTGTGTGACCCTGGGAAAGTCACTTAACCCCAATTGCCTCACCAAAAAAAAAAAAAGAGAGAGAGAGTCAACAGGAAGCCACAGAAGTTTCTTGAGCAGGGGAGTGACGTGGTCAGATTTCTATTTTTGTAAGGATTATTATTACAGCTCTGTGGTTGTAATAATCTAGGCAAAAGGTGATGAGGAACTAAGCTAGTGGTAGGCATGTGAGTAGAGAGAAGCAGACAGATGAGAAATAAGGGCAAGGAAAGAGTCTAGGATGACTAGAAGGTAGAGGTACCCTCAAAAGAAACAAGAAAATTCGGGGCAGCTAGGTGGCACAGTGGATAGAGCACCAGCCCTGGAGTCAGGAGTACCTGAGTTCAAATCCAGCCTCAGACACTTAACACTTACTAGCTGTGTGACCCTGAGCAAGTCACTTAACCCCAATTGCCTCACTAAAAAAAAAAAAAAAAAAGAAAGAAAGAAAGAAAGAAAGAAAGAAAGAAAGAAAGAAAGAAAGAAAGAAAGAAACAAGGAAATTGGTGGGAGGAAGGCAGAAGGTAGGATAGATAATGAGTTCCATTTTGGACATGTGTTTGAGGTGCCTAGAGGACATCCAATTGGAGATGTCTAGCAGGCAGAGTTGATACAAGACTGAAACTTGAGAGGGCTAGATGGCTGGATCTTGGAGGAAGATCAATGAACATATGGGAACTGATAAGTTCACCAAGAAAAGATACAGAGAAGGGGTTCTTAACCTTTTTTGTTTCATGGACCCCTTTTCAAAATGTTTTTAAATACATAAAATGAAAAGCATAGGATCACAAAGGAAACCAACATTACTAAACTTTAATTATGAAAGTATTTTATTTTTATTTTAAAGTTCATGAACTACAGGTTAAGAGTTCCTGGTGTAGAGAAAGGAAAGAAGAGGTGATTTAGAGGGGCAGCTAAGTGGTGCAGTGGATAAAGCACCAGCCCTGGATTCAGGAGCACCTGAGTTCAAATTCGGCCTCAGACACTTGACACTTACCAGCTGTGTGACCTTGGGCAAGTCACTTAACCCTCATTGCCCCACACACAGCAAAAAAAAAAAAAAAAAAAAGATGATTTAAACACTTGGGATAGCCCAAGGGGGAATTGTCAAACTGGAAATGTCTATCCCCAAGGAAACAGTTGAAAACAGGGCCTGTCAGTTCCTAAAAGGAAGGTTCTAATGAGATTATTCCTTAAAATTTTCTCTAATGCAGTTCAGCCTTTAAGAACTTGCATCTTCTTTCTTGCCATAAATACCAAATGCTTTCACTTTGCTTAGTGAAGCAAATTTGGGGTTTTGCCCTGTAATCTCCCTGGACTCTGTCATCCTTGAGAACAGAAATAGAGGAAGTACAGTTACATAACATGGTTTGGAGGAGCTTTGAGAACCTCTCCTTATGTTCCATTTTGTTTGGGATCCATGCAGAGTTAAATCTGCTTAGTATATCTCAGTAACTGAGGAGATGCTGTAGTCTGGTGCTGCTATCTATTCTCAGATATAATTTTTATAGGTGGCATTTACACAGTATTTTAAGCTTTGCATAAATGATCTTGTTTGATCATCACAGCAACCCCATGGTAAATATATTCCATTATTATCTCTGTTATACGGTTGAGGAAACAGAGGCTCAGAGGGGTTAAAAGAAAATAAAATGTCCATGGGATCAAATAACTAGTAAATGTCAGAAGTAGGATTCAAACCCAGGTCTTTACTGAGTCCAAGTCTATTAAGCATTCTGCTGTAAAATGTTTTCACTACAGGAAGTTCAATCTGTAACCACTTCATTAGGCTACAAATCTCAGGGACCCACCTATCTATCTTGTAACTGCTTTCCACTACCACATAAGCAAATACTCACACACACACACACACAATTATGGAGCTTTTGCCAAACTCCATGATATGTTGTCTTAGTTATGTCAATACTGAAAGGATTTGTGATTTCATAGATGTGGCATTGCCAGCAGGCATCGCCACCTCTCCATGGCACAGTCAATGGTCCTTAAGTTGCTGTGTTAAAACCAAAAATGACTCTTGCTACAGACACCTGATAACAAACATCTTGAGTTCAAATATGAAATTTGCCACTTACCATGTATGTGATTCTGGGCAAGTTATCTACCCTTTCTAGGCCCCATTTTCTTCAACTATAAAATAAGGGGGTTGGACTAGATGACTCTTTTTTTTGCAAGGCAATGAGGGTTGAGTGACTTGCCCAGAGTCACACAGCTAGTAAGTGTCAAGTGTCTGAGGTCATATTTGAACCTCAGGTCCTCCTGCCTCCAGGGCCAGTACTCTATCTACTGTGCCATCTAGCTGCCCCAGACTAGATGACTCTTAAAGATCCTGGCAGGTCTAAATTGATGATGACATCATTATTATTATTTGTCCCTCTCATTCTTATGTTTAGTTGTATATTAATTATTTGTATACTTACAATGCCCCTCAAGGGTACAGACCATGTCTGATTCATCTTGGAATCTAACACAGGATTCTGACCACAGTAGTCATGTAAAGTTTGTTGGATTCACTTGAATTAACTGTATATTGTCATCATCTGCCACATAGATGTTCAGCATCTATCATTTAATCAAAAATTACGGTTTGACTGATAACACCTCTCTGTAGTAAGAGTGAAATTTCTGAAGAAGGAATGTGAATTTTGTTAGTAAACTTGTTACCCTGTAGGCCAAAAGGAAATAATTTTATTAATGAGTCATAAAGTTGTTTTTAAACAGCATGTTATTTTTGAGTGCCAAAATCTGGCACATATTTGATGTTACATCTTATTTTACTCTTGATCAAATAAATAGGTTTGACCACTAGAGGGCAATACAGCAGTAGGCTATCTGTCCAGTGTATAAAAAGAAATTACTTGCTAGTAATACACAAGAGGCCTCAAATTAGTCAGCCCTGCGCAGGCTGACTGGCTGAATCATTGATGGATTAAGATCCTCTCAGAAGACTGGAGTCTAAAAGAAAAGAACAGAGATGTATACCTTGACAACAAATAGGAGATGATTTGTTGAAAAAGAAAGGTTTTACTGAAGAAATGAACCTAAAGATAGAATGGAAATGGAGATGAACACATATTATCTCTTTATTGGGACTACAAGATGAGGCTTCCCTAAGCCTCTGAGAGGAAATTTGCTTAGTGAGCCCCAAGAAGATGGAATGTTTTCTTTATACTTTTTCTGGCTAATTGAAGGGAAAGAAAGTAACAGTGTTCCATTGCTCCCTGGTAATCTGGCTTCATGGGCTTTCACCCAATCTCCTTCATGAAGGCTGTCCAATCCCTGGAAAGAACTTGGATTTATAGATTATAAACTCAATATAAGTCAACAGAATAAAAGTGTAGTCCAAAAAGCTAAAGTGATCTTTGACGACATTAATAGAAACATAAGGCACAAAATCAACAAGATGATATTCCCACTGCCCTCTGCCCTGCTGAGATCATATCAGATTTGTGTCATGTCTCACAAATTTATTTACAATAATACCTGCAGTGCTTTCAGCAGAAAGCAAACTTTATGGAGAGGGGCCTAGAAAATGGTCCATATGGGGCTTGGTTGCAAGAAATGGATATATTTTCCTGCAAAAGAAAAGAATGGGATGGCAATAAAGGACGTGATTGCTACCTCCAATATAGAGAGCATCATTATGCACAAAGTGTCATGATAGAAATCTACAAATAAGATAAACTGAGACAAAAAAATTCAGAGCATGATTGATTTATTAGCAAAGCTAGCAATTGCCAATAAATGGGGTTCAAGGCTCCTCAGTAAGCAAGAAGCCCACCTGACAGGCAAGGCATTTCTTTAACAGTAAAGGGACACTGTGCAGCTAGGTGGCGCAGTGGATAGAGCACCGGCCCTGGAGTCAGGAGCACCTGAGTTCAAGTCCGGCCTCAGACATTTAACACTTACTAGCTGTGTGACCCTGGGCAAGTCACTTAACCCCAATTGCCTCACCCAAAAAAAAAAAAAGATAAAAAAAAAACCAGTAAAGGGACACAATCTATTTTTAGCAATGTGGGTGTTACTGAGTTATGATTGGCTAGAGTAAGAGAATGGGGATTTTCTATACCTTGGAGATTTTTGCACATCTTGGAATATCTGACATTAGCACTTCATGAGATACAGTTGAACTTTATGGTAAGTAAGTTTCTTCTAAAAGTAGGTAAAGGGTGACTTACAAGAGTAAAATAAGGAACTAAAGATGCAAGTTTAAGGAGTTTTAAACTAACATTAACAAGAAGAATAGTACCTTGATTAGGACTTGATGAAACAAAGTGGTCTATCAAATGTTAATATCACAAGGGCTGGGTTGGTTTAGAAGTATGGAAAGTTGAGAACCCCAACCCTGCTTAGAAATGTAAGATATATAGCCCAAGAGTGCTATCCTATCCCCCTTCTATCTGATATGCCAGAGCACAATAGAGAGGGACTGTGGCCTCTGATTTGTTCAGTGTGGTCCCAAAGGGAGATAAAGGAAAAATGGACAGAAGTCACAAACAGATTTTTAGCTCCACATAAGGAAAAGCTACTTAACAAATGACCAAAATGGAATGGAATGCCTCAGGAGTTTCCTGAACATTTGATAAACTCAAGAACAGGCTGGACATGACCCTTTTTTTATAATGTGAAAAAGTTATCTGAGGTGACATAAAAAGGAAAAATATACACAACGACTATAGCAAATAAGCAATATGGTACCCATTATGTATGCAAAATCATGTAAAACAATTAAAAGGGGGCATCTAGGTAGTTCAGTGGGTAAAGCACCAGTCCTGGATTCAGGAGGACCCGAGTTCTAATCTGGTCTCAGTTACTTGACACTTACTAGTTGTGTGACCTTGGGCAAGTCACTTAACCCTCATTGCTCTGCCCCCCCCAAAAAAAAGAAAGAAAAAGTAAAAGTAAAACAATGAAAAGGCAAGAAAAATTAAGAAAGTGGAAAAATATGCTTCAATCTGTTCTCAGCATTCATCAGTTCTCTCATTAAGGTGTGTAACATTTTTCATCATAAGTCCCTTGGCACTGTTATGGATCATTGTATTGATCAGAGGAGCTAAGTCTTTCACATTTGCTCCTTGTTATAATATTGTTACTGTGTACAATGTTCTGGTTCTTCTCATTGCACTCTATATCAGCTCATATAAGTCTTCTCAGGACTTTCTGAAACCATGCCCTTCATCATTTCTTACGGCTACAGTCCCCAATTGATGGGCATCCCCTCAATTTCTAATTCTTTGCCATTACAAAAAGAGCTGCTGTAAAAAAATATATATATATTTATATATGTATGTATGTATGTATGTATGTATGTATATACATATAGGTCCTATATATACATATAGGTCCTTTTCTTTTTTTAACCTCTTTGTGATACAGATCAAGTAGTGCTATTGCTGGATCAAAGGATATGCACAGTTTTATAGCCCTTTGGGCATAGTATTAAATTGTTCTCCAGAATGGTTGGTCTAGTTCACAACTCCACCAATACTAATGCATTTGTACCTATTTTTCTACATTCCCTCTAGCATTTATCATTTTTTTCTGTCACATTAACCAGTCTGATAGGTGTGAGGTGGTACCTCAGAGCTATTTTAATTTGTTTTTCTCTAATTACCAATAATTTAGAGCATTTTATATGACTATTGAGAGCTTTAATTTCTTCTTCTAAAAACTGTCTACTCACATTCTTTGATCATTTCTCAATTTGGGAGTGGTTCTTATTTTTTACAAATTTAGCTCAGTTCCCTATATATTTGAGAAATGAGACCTTTATTAGAAAAACTTGTTAGAAAATCATATTATTGGATTCTGGTTTCTAATCCATTCTGTTATCTACTTCACTCTTATGGGTGAGTACATCCCATTCACTTTCTTGTTTGTTTTGGTTTTGTTTCATTTTAGGTGGTTTTTTTGTTTGTTTGTTTTTGCAATGAGGCAATGAGGCAATGAGGGTTCAATGACTTGCCCAGGGTCACACAGATGGTGTCAAGTGTCTGAGGCCAGATTTGAACTCAGGTCCTCCTGAATCCAGGGCCAGTGCTTTATCCACTATGCCACCTAGCTGCCCCTGATCCCATTCACTTTCACAATTATGATCGCTAACTGTGTTTTTCCCTCTATCCTTTTCTTTTTATTTTTCTCTTTTTTTCACCCTGGCACTCTTCAAAAGCCTATTTTGCTTCTGTCTACTCCTTCCTTGAGTCTGCCCTTCTTTTAATCATCCCTGCTCTTTCTCTTAGCCCCTTCTCTATTGGGTAAGATGGATTTCTATTCTGTCTTTGAACCAGTTCAGAAGTGAGTGAGGTTAAAATTTTCCTGCCCTCCCCCATTTTCTCAATTCATTGTAAAAATTTCTTTCTGCACCTCTTTTATATGAGATGCTTTTCCTCATTCTTCCTCTCCCTTCCTTCTTCTCCCAGTACATCCCTCTTTCTCAGCCTTTCATATTTCTTTTTTGTTCTTGCAGATTTCTTTCTTTTGAGATAAATCCAATATAATAGACTCAAACACTTGCCCTCTTTATAAGTAGACTCCTTTTAACTACCTTAATGATGATAAAAGTTCTTCAGGGTTACATGTATCACCTTCCCAAATAGGAATTTATATAGTAACCTTGTTAAGTTCCTCATGATCTTTCATTGATTTTTACCCTTTTTATGCCTCTCTTGAGTCTTGTGTTTAAATGTCAAATATTCTATTCCATTCTGGTCTTTTCATCAGGAAGGAACTGGAAATCCATTATTTCATTAAAAGTCAAACCCTCCTTCAAAACCTGCCCCCATCCCAAATTCAATTTTGCTTAGTAGATTTTTCTTGGTTGTTGTCCTAGTTCCTTTACCAAGCCCTCTATTCCTTTAAAGTACTAACTGCTAAATCTTGTGTGATCCTGACTGCAGTTGCAGGATACTTGAGCTATTTCTTTCTGATTGTTTTTTGTATTTTTTTTCTTTGATCTAAGATCTCTGGAATTTGGCTATTATATTCCTGGTAGTTTTCATTTTGGGAACTCTTTTAGAAAATGATGGGTGGATTCTTTCAATTTCTATTTTGCCCTCTAGTTCTAAGATATTTGGGCAATTTTCCTCAATACTTTCTTGAAATATGATGTATAGACTTTTTTTAAATTATGACTTTCTGGTAACCCAGTAAGTCTTAAATTATCTTTCCTTGATGTATTTTACAAGTAATTTGATGTTCCTATAAGATAGTTCAGATTTTCTTCTATTTTTTTCATTCTTTTGAATTATTTTATTGTTTCTTAATGTCCCATGGAATCCTTAGCTTCCACTAGCCCAATTCTAATTTTTAAGGAATTCTTTTCTTCAGTGAGCTTTGTACCTCACTTTTAATTTGACCAATTCTGCTTTTTAAGGAGTTATTCTCTTTGGTATTTTTTGTACCTCTTTTACCAAGCCATAAATTCTCTTCATAATTTTCATACATTGCTCTCATTTCTTTTCCCAATTTTTCCTCTACCATTTTTATTTAATTTTTAATGTCACTTTTTTGAAAAATTTCTAATTCTTCTAAGAATTCTTGTTGAGCTTATGTCCACTTTGCATATTTCTTTACATTTGCTCATAGATGTTTTCACATAGTTGTCTTAAGAATTTGTATCTTGGGGGCAGCTAGATGCCGCAGTGGATAGAGCACCCTCCCTGGAGTCAGGAGTACCTGAGTTCAAATCCAGCCTCAGACACTTAATACTTACTAGCTGTGTGACCCTGGACAAGTCATTTACCCCAACTGCCTCACTAAAAATAAATAAATAAATAAAAATAATTTTTTAAAAAATTAAAAGAATAAAAAGAATTTGTAACTTGAGCTTCCCTATCACCAGAGTAGCTTTTTATGATCAGATTCTCTTTTGTTGCTGACTCATTTTACCAATCTATTTCTTGACTTTGGACTTCATGTTAGAGTTTGGTTTTGCTCATCTGGGTGGGGAGGAGGGGGCAGGGAGCTTCAAGCTTTTTTTACCCTGCTGTTTTCATAGCGACTTGTGGGGAGGGCTATGGTCACTAATCTCCTACTCTGTGCTATGGTCTATACCCAGGTAAGGACCCTACTCCCTTGCAACCACAAGAATTCCTCTCTGCCCCAGAACTGAGAACTAGAACTAGATAAGCTAAGGAGTTGCCAAATGCTTCCCCCTGTTTTCAGTGCTAGCACAGGAATCCCCTATAATCTTTTTCTGACCAAATGTTCAATGCCCTTACTGTCTCTGGATAAGAAGTGCTCCTGGTACAGCTGCTACTGCTTATTACCACACCACCTCCAAGGCCCAGATAACTATGCTCCTGGCCAGCCCCTACTCCACTGCCACAGACCCCTCCTTCTGACCTCCTAAATTATCCTGGGCTGGAAAAATATTTCACCCTGAAGCTTTGTTGGTTATGCCTCTTTAGAATTCAATTGATTCATTGTTTTTAAGTTTTTTAGAAGAGAATGTTGGGATTGATACCCTGGGTAAGAGATGGATTAGATAATTTCTGAGGCCCCTCACAATGCTAATATATGTGTATGGATGCATATATGGATGCATGCATGCATGCCTGCGCATATATTTTATATGTGTAAATGTAATATATATGTAAAATGGGTATGTTATATACACATGCATACACATATTGACTTGTACCTATGATTTCTTTGGCATAGAAAACTGCCCAAGAGGAAGTTTCCTCTACCAACAATGCAAGTCAGCACCTGCTTTCCACTTACAATCTTCATAGTCTTGGAATACTGAGAGGTAAAATGACTTGTCCAGAGTCACATCACCAGCAGGTGTCAGAGCAGGACTTAAACTCTAGGCTTTCTGACTCTGAGATTTGGCTTTCTATCCACTGTGCCTCATTGTCACATATATCATATTTCTATCCAACAGAAACATCACATACATGTATATGTGTGTTATGTATGTACAGAATATATAATGTATATAATACATGCATGCATATATGTACATTGTGTGTGTATATGTGTATATATATGATGTGCATGTATGTGTTTGAATGCAAAGACAGAATCTGCCCTCAAGAGACCATTGTGAGAATCAAATGAGAAATCAAATTCTCAAGCTATCTAAATATAAGGTGATATCATCATCTGCCTACTTCCTTATTTGTTAGCTTGGAATCAATATCGGGACACCAACGAGGAAACAAGTGTGATGAATGGGCCAAAAAGTTGGTTCCTTGGGTCATCTCAGAATAAACTTTAAGACAACTCACCCACCCACAGAAAATGTTCTGAAGTGCATCTGCTTAGCAACAAAAGATGCCACTTCATTTAAGAAATCAGTCAACCCAGTGTATAAATTGGTCATGCCAGTTCTGTAGAAAAAGTGACGGTTACTCGTGTTTGTCATTTTTATGTAGACATGGTCTAAGTTTCTCAATTGAATAACTTTTGCTGCCGAACAAGTATTGCCTCATCCCTACCCACCCCAGCCTGAACTCCCAATTGACAATGTGAAAATCCTTTCCCAGACTGAGGGTTAAGAAAGGCCATGGCTTTGACTGAATGTTAATTTGGGAGTTTGGGGCTGGAGGAATGGCTGGGATTTGGCCACCAGACTAGCCTTGAGAAAGTTTTTTTTCAGAGAAAGTGGGCAAAAGGCCATGGGTGGAGGGAAGTCCTGGATGCATACTACTTAGTGCCCATTGTCTAACCTTGTCTGTTCCAGCTGGGCTGCTGTCCAGCCAGAGTACTTTGTGTGGGTAGGCATGACTGTGAAATAGCTGGGGGTGAGAGACAAACCCCAGCGTCAATCCACAACCCTCTGGGAAAAACTTCCAGGCCCATCCTCCCATATTAAATACCCAGCTCTGGGGGTTGCAAATGAGAAATGTGCCTCTCCAAAGCCACATTACTTTACAGCTGCATAAAGTGGGGGAGGGAAGAAAATCTGTACTCACTCCTATGAGAATTTGGTCAATAAAATGGTAAATGTTTTGATGACTATTAGTGGTTCTATTGTTAGGCTGCTGTGGTGTAGTGGAAAGAGCCCTAGATTTGGAATCAGAAAACTTTGTTTCAAATGCAGGCTTTTGCTTCTTTGCCAATTGCCCTAGAGTAAGTGATTTAGGCCCTCTAAGCCTCAATTGCCACATCTGTAAAAATAGGAATAATAACCAACATCTACAAGGTGCTGTAAATTTTACAAGGTCTTTTTTGCATATTCTTTTAGACATATCAAAGTAGATTTCCTATAAACAACTCAAACCCAACATATCCAAAACAGAATTCATTACCTTTCCCCTCTCTTCTTTTCAGCTATCCTCTTACTGTCAAAAGAATCACCAGCCTTCTAGTAATCCAAGATCAGAACCTCAGTATCATCTTCAACTCCTAATTCTATCTAATCCCATATATACAACCCCCCGCCAGATTTTGTCTTTTCTACCTTCATGACAAAACCCCTATATACCCCCTTCTCTCCACTCACACAGCAACTGCTCTCATCATCTGGACTATTTCAAAAGTCTTCTGATTGGCCTCCATGCCTCAAGTCTCTCCTCATTCCAATCCATTCTAGATAGTTCCCAAAGTGATTTTCCTAAAATAGAGGTTGGACATTCTCTCTCTCTCTCTCTCTCTCTCTCTCTCTCTCTCTCTCTCTCTCTCTCTCTCTCTCTCTCTCTCTCTCTCTCTCTCTCTCTCACACACACACACACACACACACACACACACAAATACATATGTATGCTCCTCCCCCAGAAATTCTAGTATCTCCCTATTAACTCCAGGATCCGATGTAAAGCCCTCTGTTTAACACTTAAAATTCTTCCCAACCTTCACAAAGGTCCCTTCCAACATTTCCAATCTTGTTACATTTGACTCCCCTCCCCACACTCTACTACACAATTATAATGACCTACTTCCTATTCCTTGCATGTAACATTATGCCTTTGCACTGGGTATCCTCCATGTTTGGAATGTTCTCCTTTTAGTTTCTGCCTATTAGTTTTTCCCTGGATTCCTTCCAGACTCAGTTCAAATCCCATTTTCTGCAGGAGGTTTTTCCTGTCCCCCAGATGTCAGTTACTTCCCCTCTGAGATTACCTTCCTTCTATTCTGTATGAATCTTGTGTGGACCTAGTTATTTACTCGTTGTGTCCCACTATTAGAATATGAACTCCTTTAGGATGTGAGAAATGAATGTTTCTCTCCTATATATAATAACTAATCATTGTATTAGGACAAAGATTTTTCCCTCTTTCTGCTTCCTCATCCAGAAACCAACCATTGTGGGAGATCTCTCTTAAATATTTACCCAGGTCAAGATCCAATCATATAGTAAAAGAAATTTTAAGTTTGGGCTATGACTATATTCCTGCTCATTGTGTTTGCTCAGACAGATCTGGGGAGGTGTTGATTCTCCTTATTACCAAGACAGGTGATATGGAAATTGATGTCTCTTTGACCAAAATTTGAGTGACCTAAGTCAAGTACCCCAAGACCTTCATTTGAATATAGCCCACACTTCCCATTGTGTTAACCAATCCAAATTGGTTTCCATCCCTTGGGAATATCTACTCTTCTAAGAGAATATAAACTGTGACTCCACTGCCAATAGGGGTCTTTGATTTTAGAGAGACAGACAAATGACCATTCTTTTATCATCATTATGGCCTTATTAATAAAGTGATTAAATTACCCACAAAATCTGTCTCCTGAAACATTTTTAATCATCACAAAGGAAAGGAATTTTTTGCCTTTGTATAACCAGCACAGTGCTTGGTACATCACATATAACATCGTAATACTTGTTGACTGACTTTATATACCTTATCTCATTGGATTTTTTAAAATAAACCTATATGGTGATTTCTACTGGTAGTCTGCCAGTTATAGAAAAAGAAACTGAGTTCCAGCTAAAACACAGGAATCCTTCCCTGATCCTCCTTAATTCTAATGCCTTTGCTCTGGTGATTATTTTGAATTTTTCCTGTATATAGCTAGCTGTTACATCATCATTTACATGTTGTCTCTCCCATTAGACTGAACTTCTCAAGAGCAAGGACTGTCATTTGCTTTTCTTTGTTGCATCTATACAGTACCTAGTACCTAGTAGACCCTTAAAATGTTTATTGATTGACTGACTGACTGACTAGAGAGTATAAATGATTGCCCTTCATCACATAAGAAAGAATTTGAGCTCAGGTCTGTGCATTCTTTCTATGATACTATCTACCTCACAGGTAATTATGAAGAACATGTAGGGTACAGCATATGAAATACTATAAATTTTATCAGCTATTATTGTTGTTGCTTATTTATTTAGGTTCAAGGCTTTTTTGTCCCAGTCCTATGATTTCATCAGCATAGTGTAAAAACTACATAGCCCCAACTACTCATCTACAGAGGAGGGTAAGAATTAGAAGAAGAAAGAAGAAAAATTAGAAGAATAATTGGAAGAGGAAGAGGAAGAAGAAGAAAAGGAAGAGGAGGCAGAGGAGGAGGAGGAGGAGGAGGAGGAGAAGAAGAAGAAGAAGAAGAAGAAGAAGAAGAAGAAGAAGAAGAAGAAGAAGAAGAAGAAGAAGAAGAAGAAGAAGAAATGTCTTGGGAGGACAATTAGTTCATCTTCTTGTCTCCAAACAAGAATAAAGAAAAGTGAAGAATTTGCACATCTATTCATCCATTCAACACTGCTAGACACTTTGGGAATACAAAGACAAATAAGAACAAATGAACAATTTAATGAGACCACGCAGTTTTTCTTTCTTTTTGTCAAATCTCCTTGCAATTGTGTTCTGGCATTCCTGTCCCTCTCTTGTTCAACACTTCCTCTCTGTCCTTCCAGAGAAACATCAGTTCCTTCAGAACAATGCATTGTCCACTTACACTTGAGAGCTGTCGACTTCTGGCAAAGCTTGGAATAGACGCCTTACTAAGGCCCTAAGAGTTCTATTTCTTCCTAGCACATAAAGGAAATCTGGGTTAGAGGATAGGTGTTTTCTCCCTATTGAAGGAGTTGTAAAGATCTCTTTAAAGAGAGGAAAGAGAACATGATGGAGAAGAGGGAAGTGGTAAGCCTGCTTTCCCATTCAAGCAACACTGTGACCACAGCAATGGCCCTGGAAACATCACCCATACCTCTTCCTATGAGACTAGAAAGAAAAATGCTAAAGTGGGAAAGTATAAAACGGTGTCTGAGGGTTGGTTTGCTTTTTTTTTAATCTCTGGCATTCTCTCAAGGAAGTTGGAATGATGAGAGAGGGGAAATAAAAGACACACATGACCTTCTTCAGCCTTATTTAAGATGGATGCGATTGGCACTCATTTCTAGTTGTACATCTATTTCTAGGTATGCTCTTATATTGTTAAAGACTACTTCTGATGGATCTAATATTACTTCTCTTAAGTAACTTGTTGCCTTTTACATTCCTTTGTGTCCCTTTGCTACAAGTATGAGGGATGCCGTGGGACAGCCCCGAATGCTATACTAAAGAGACCGACCTTTCCTACTACAGGACTAGCATCCCAACTCCAAGTCCTTTGTTAGAAAATGTTCTCTCATTCCCTGGGAATGACATCATAAGCCTTCTCTATGTTTTATAGCTACCCTTACTAGGGCAGAATTACTATGAATTTGGAGTGTTTTAAATCTGCCTCATAAGATGGTAAACCGAACATTGTTACTTCCCATGGTTACATACTCAATGTCATCAAACTTAGAATAGCCACAAATTTGAGGATATCTCTGAGATGAAATGGTCTACAATTCATCCCCTGGTTGGTCAGTGGTACAAGCCCTAAGAAGTCTCCTGAAGCAGCATCCTTCACTGACATTCTACATGACCTTGAAAGAATCACAACCCCTCTGAGCCTTAACTTTTTACAGAGAAAATAAAGTCTGACTTTAACTAGCCCTGACCTTCCCGGAAGGAAATGCTGCCTTCAAAGACCTCCTTGCATAGTCTAGGAGAAAGATGGTGCATAATCAAGGGAGGAGGGGGGGGCTCTTCACGTGATCATTCTCTTCTCTGATGTGGACACTTTGGGTGGGCTAGAAAGGAGGACATTTTCTGCTAATGCTGCATTTCCTGTCTGCTCCACATTTCTCTGCTGGCAAATCCCTTCCCCTGAAAGCCCATGCAGAAGGAGCAGCGCAGCTCACACCTTGCCAAGGGGGAAGTCCCCAGAAGACTGAAAGCTATGATTAAAGGGTCTAACCTTTCCATTAGCAATCCACCTAGCAAGAGAGGCATATTTCCCATGACAGGGAGCCCAAAGGTAGAGTGTCTTTGAAAATAGCAGCTGTGCTGAGCACAGCACAAAACAATTCTCCCTAATCCTGCTTGGATTGCACAATCTGACTTATTTTGTGTGTTCTTAAATGGAGGAGGGGAAGATAATCAATTAGGTACTAAGAATGATGACGGTGGTGGTAGTGGTGGTGATGATAGCATTCCTATACGCTTTAAGGTCTGCTGTACAAAGCAGAACTCAAAGATAAAACCTAGTCCTTCCCTCAAGGAGCTTATAATCAAACAGGGGCAAGGTGAGATGCTAACTATAGCCAAATAACTAAGAGAAAAGGGAGTATGTGATAAGTGCAGTGGGGAGGAGGTCTAGGCAGAGTGCTATAAAACATTTAAGGAGGGACACATTTCATATAAGTGAAAGGAGGGGGAAGAAGGAATTTTACAGAAAAGGTGGAAACTGAGTTGAGCTATGAAGACAAAGATACCTCAATAGGAGGAGATTGGAGGGAAGTGGGGTAAGGAGGGAATTCTAGATATGGGGAAAAGTATAAGTACAAGTGGAAGCTAGGTGGTGCAGTGGATAGAGCACTTACTAGCCTAGTGACCCTGTTTGTCCCAGGTTCCTTATCTATATAATGAGCTGGAGAAGAAAATGTCAAACCACTCCAGTATCTTTGCCAAGAAACCCCAAATGGGGTTACAAAGAGGCAGACATGATGGTAATGACTCTACAATAAAAGAATAAAAGCACAGAATTAAGAATGGAGGAGGGTGTGTGTATGTATTCTCTCTCTCTCTCTCACACACACACACACACACACACACACACACACACACACACACACGCACGCACGCACACATGGCCCTTGCTGTTTCCCATCTCTATTTCTTCTGGCCCTGAATCATAGGTTTCAAAAGTGGAAGCAGAGCTTTCAAGTTATCTCATCCAACCCCTTACTTGATACATGAACTCTCCCTACACTATTCCAGGTAAGCAACCACTCAAATTCCATTTATTATTACATTCATAATTCCATTTTATAATATAGAGGAAAGTTAATATAGTGGTTGGTCTGGAGTAAGAAAGAACTGAATTAAAATCCTATCTCTAACAATTATTAGTTTTGTGACCCTGGGTAAGTCATATAATACCTATGTACCTCAGACAGAACTTCCTAGTACTTACTAAATCATAGAGGGCTTGTGCTCTGGGTCAGCATATGGTTCATAGGATCATAGATACAGAACCAGAAGGGACCTTCGAGGTTATCTAATCCGACCCTTCCTTTTGTAGATGAGAAAAATGAAGCCCAGATAAGTTCACTCACTTACCCAAGAGCACACAGGTGGTATATGGCAGAGCCAGGAAGACAACTCAGGTCTTGTGGCTCAATAAATCAATGAGCATTTATTAAGCTTGTACTGTGTCCCAGGCACTATGCTAAGTGCTAAGGATACAAAAAAGAGGCAAAACACTTGCCCTCAAGTAGCTTACAATCTAGTAAGGGAAACAACATGCAAACAACTAGACACAAAACTATTCACAAAAAAGCTACATGCAGGATAAATAGGAAACAACTAAGAGAGGGGAGGCACTAGATTTGTGAATTATCAGAATGCAGAAGTAAGGTAGCTCTACCTTGAAAGGTTGGGAATCTCTAAGTTAGGGAAAATGACTGTTGCTTTCCTCAACATCTACTGCAAAGGCTGAAAAGCAGAGATAACCTTTGATAGCACTGTCAGTCCTTCCCAATGCTTCAGTCTGGATGGCATGCACATGTACAGTGTGCTCAAGAAAGGGCATGGTTCCTTCTCAATGTTTAACTGAATGCCCATTTGCATTTCTTATCAAGAGCAGATGCAGGGTTTCTACCCTGAGAAATATTACCATCTGGTTTCCTATTGCTGCAATTTCCATCTGAAAGTCAACCCCGGAATCTATAGTTAAAACTGTCCATTGACGACCGCCAGAAAAGGAAACCCCTTTTTTTAATTTTCAATTTGGCACTAGAGATCTGATTGTTTTGCTCCTGGAAAAAGAAGGAATGTCCTATCCCTCTTGCTGAAAGCAATTTTCCAGGGAGCTCTCTAGTCCACCTCACAAGTCGGAAGTAATGAGGTCAGCACATTGTACCAGAAACCATGGGGTCCAGTTTCTCCATGTGGTCTCAACATGTGAAAATCAGACAAGCAATAGGAATGACTCCCTGAGAAATGCTTGGAGAATTGGCGAGCCAGGGTAAGCATCCTGAAAATAAGACAACAGCTCAGAGTGGCTGCCTGAAACGAAACCTGAGATGATTTCAGATATTCTGCAGCCATCTCTTCTGATTGCTGAGGCTGTGGCCCAGTCCCCCATTCCAGGCCATGCTCACTTCATTCATGGCTGCTCTGCAGACTTCTCCTTTCAGGCAGCATCCAAACCCTCCCTTCCCCTCTGGCCACTTCTGAGCTCTCCTTTATTCCATGCCCCTCCCCGCAATTAGAATTCTAGTTCTTCGAGAGTAGGGGCTGCTTTTATTGCATGTAATTATATCTCCACCACTTAGCACAATGTATGGCACATAGGAAGTACTTACTAATAGCGCTATGTATTCTTTTAAAGGATGACCCTTAAAAGGGGTAGGAGGATGTCCGTAATTAATTTCCACACTCTCTTTTCCTCTCCATCATTATCCTCTCTGAATTCTCAGTGACTTCTCTTCCATTTCACTAAACTTCCTCTTCTCTCCTTTTCACCTCACTTAGGCCTCAAACTCACACAATACCCAAATAGTACCACAGGATCTTAAATGGAGCCACATGGGTCCTCAGAAGCCATTGGGTCCTACCCCCTCATGTTACACAAAAGCCCAAAGTAGCAAAGTAACTAATTTGAGGGCACAAAGTGGCAGAACAAGGAACTAAACCCAGATTCCCCAATTCTGAATTCAGCCATCTTTATAGTGTATGCTCCTAAACATACAAAAATTCATTTAAAAAAGCAAATGCCAGGGGGCGGCTAAGTGGCACAGTGGATAAAGCATCAGCCCTGGATTCAGGAGTACCTGAGTTCAAATCTGGCCTCAGACACTTGACACTTACTAGCTGTGTGACCCTGGGCAAGTCACTTAACCCCCATTGCCCCGCAAAAAACAAACAAACAAACAAAAAAAGCAAATGCCATATAAAATCATAGAGCATGTGAATTGTAAAAGACCTTAGAGATCTTTTAGTCTAATCCCCCTTTTTTGGATAATTGAGGAAACTGAGTCTCAGAGAGAAAAGATAACCAGCTTCTGGTTACAACTGTGACAAAACTAGACCTGAAACCTGTCCACACCATTCACAACAATAACAATTCACTTTGTGTTATCAAAGTCTATGTCAGTGGAGTAGAGGTGCTACTAAGTTAGAAAAGTTTTCAGAATAACTGGTAGAATGCCAATATTGGGGGTGTAACGATTGGAATGATGCCACCTGCTGGAGATTTACTGTAGTTGGATCTTGGGATCGGGCTGGCGGTCCGCCAGAGGCGAGCCACCGCCTGTCCCAGCTCCTGCCTCTGGGCGCCCCCTCGAACAGGGGAAGCTAGATGGCGCAGTGGATAACGCACCGGCCCTGGATTCAGGAATACCTGAGTTCAAATCTGGCCTCAGACACTCGACACTTACTAGCTGTGTGACTCTGGGCAAAAGTCACTTAACCCTCATTGCCCTGCAAAAAACAAAACAAACAAACAAACAAAAAAGAATGCCAGTATTGGCTTCCCAGGCCATACCTAGAATTGTTCCTAGGGCTTGGAGGGAGGCAAATCACATGATGACATAAAAAATAAAACATTAGAATTAGAAAGAACCTTAGACAACCAATGCACTCAGTCGACTCATTCAATATGTATTTATGAAGCACTATGATGTGCTAGGTGGAGTAGTAGATAGAGCACTGAGCCTGGAATCAGGAAGACTCACCTTCATGGTGACTTATAAGGTTGCTGTCCATGAAAAGGAAGGTAAATATAGGTCCACTGTCAAAAATGAACTGATCTACTAATCTATATGTTACAAATAACTATGGTAGCATTGCAACTTCCTCTACCTATGCTAATGGGCACTTTTTCTGCAATTTATAGTCTTACGGAGTTGCCGAGGGCACCAAGGTAGGAAGGGATTTGTACCTATAACTTTCTTTAAGGGCAAGCTCTCTAGTTACTACATTATTCTGCCTTTTATTAAAAGTAGTGGGGGGGGCAGCTAGGTGGCGCAGTGGATAGAGCACCGGCCCTGGAGTCAGGAGGACCTGAGTTCAAATCCGGCCTCACACACTTCACACTTACTAGCTGTGTGACCCTGGGCAAATCACTTAACCCCAATTGCCTCACCAAAAAAAAAAATTATATATATTTAAAAGTAGTGGGCAGCCAGGTGGTACAGTGGATAGAGCTACAGGTCTAGAGTCAAGAAGATTCTTCTTCTTGAGTTCAAATTCAGGCTCAGATCCTAGCTGTGTGACCCTGGACAGGTCATTTAACCCTGTTTGCCTCAGGTTCCTCATCTGTAAAATGATCTGGAGAAGAAAATGGCAAATCACTCCAGTATCTTTGCCAAGAAAACTCCTAAAGGAGTCACAAAGTATCAAACACAACTGAAATATCAAGTAAACAACAACATTAAAGCTAATGATGATAATAGTAATAATAGCTTCATGTAGTGCTTTTATATGTGTGTGTGTGTGTGTGTGTGTGTGTGTGTGTGTGTGTGTGTGTGTAGTCCTTTAAAGGTTGTGGCATGCATTAAATGTATTGTTTCTCTTAATCATCTCAACAACCCAGGAAATAAGATGCTGATATTATTCCCAACTTACAGATGAGGAAACTGAGATTCAGAATGGTTAAGCGACTTGCCTAGGTTAAGGCAACTAATAAGCATCTGAGGCAGGATTTGAATTCAGTTCTTCCTGACTCCAAGTTCATCACTCTCAATATTTTGCCACCTAACTGGCTCTGAAAATAATTGTGAGATAGTCCTATGTAAGCCAAAGGCTTCAAAGCCAGCTTTCTGTCTACTAGATCACTCTGCCTCTCAGCTCATTCCATTATAGTTTGCTCTTCCCCTAAGTCAGTATTCTGTAGCAGCAGAGGTTTTAAAGAGGATTAGCAACACTTCAAATCATTTTGAGGAGTCTGGTACAATCAGGAAATCCTGCAAAATCAATATAGATTCTTGACCAAAAATTTTAGGTCACTTCCATTGAAAAATAGGTACTTCCAGTGGGTTCTGCTGAGTAGTCTGCCATGACCTGCACTATCTTAAATTCTTTTCATTGGCAAAATGAATTCCAGAATACCAAGACATATTTTTTCATGAAAGCTTTCATGTGAACATATCTTGAATGCAATGCATTTACTGTGGTCAAGACAATATGATGACAACCTTCTGAAATAACAATGTAATTTCCCTATAGAAAAACAGCATCCTGTATGGGCAGACATCTCTTGCTGATAATGGCTTGTAAGCAGTTTGAATTGCTCAGTTACTCTGCTGGCTATTCTTTCCACACTCGGTAAAAGACAAGCCCAACTGGGATGCTGTACAATTAATCCTGCATTTCTTTCAACTGAAAAAGAGTCAGTCAGGGATGTCTTTTGACATCAAACCTTCCCTGGGAGGTAAAACAACATAATCCATTTGGAATCAATAGCG
Source organism: Dromiciops gliroides (assembly GCF_019393635.1). Taxonomy (NCBI): domain Eukaryota; kingdom Metazoa; phylum Chordata; class Mammalia; order Microbiotheria; family Microbiotheriidae; genus Dromiciops; species Dromiciops gliroides. The sequence continues at coordinate 126,391,808 of NC_057862.1, forward strand.
GCAGATGGCTCAAGCAATTGGTGTTCAATACTGCTTTCCCAGGCTTGTACAAAAGCATGTAAGCACAGAACAAAAGACCGCAGCATTGTGTGATGTGGTGACATAATTAAGAGTGGAGGCTTTTTCTTAGAAAATGTTCTCAGAAGAGGCAGAGCACCTTTGGTCCCATGGACAACACATCAACCAATCATAATCATGAAATTTACTAGGATTCTTTAGTATCAGCACAAATGATTTAGCAATTAAGTCATTACATATCATTTCATTATAAAGATAGGGGATTGGACCTGTGATTTTATTAGCATAAGTGAGAAAACTCTCTCTGCCAATATAGGTATTACTGGCTATGTGAACCTGGGCAAGTCATTTAAACCCTGTTTGCCTCAATTTCCTCATCTGTAAAATAGAGAAGGAAATAGCAAACCATTCCAGTATCTTTGCCAAGAAAACCCCAAAAGGGGGGTCACAAAGTGTCATACGCAACTGAAAAAAACTAAAAATTACATAAAAGCTAATAATGATAAGAGTAATAATAGCTTCATATAGTGATATATATGTGTATATATATATATGTATAGTCCTTTAAAGTTTGCAGCATGCATTAACTGTATTGTTTTTCTTGTTCATCTCAACAACCTAGGAAGTAAGATGCTGATATGTTTCCCATCTTACAGATGAGGAAACTGAGACTCAGAAGGGTTAAGTGACTTGCCTAGGTTAAGGCAACTAATAAGCATCTAAGGCAGGATTTGAACTCAGTTGTTCCTGACTCCAAGTCCGTCACTTTCTGCATCATACCTTCTCCACAATTTATTGTATTACAGAGCTTCCTAGAGCATCATGGGGCTATGTGGCTTGCCCAAGGGAACCAGTGTGTTTCAGATAAAGCAACTTGAATTCAGATCTTGTGGAATTCAAAACCAGTTCTCTTACCATTAAGTTCATCTGCCTCCCTCAGATCATTTTATTATAATTTACTCTACTTTCATTATGATTTACTAGAGAAGAGAACATATTCCAGATATGGGACAGTGCATTCCTTCAACCCTGTTTCTGTTCCTATAAAGGAAGGCTCCCCACAACATGTTCCTAGCTGGACCCTGTTTGCAGTGCCTTCAGATGTCTTTTTCTGTCCCCCATGATGACCCGGGCTGAAAAAAAAAAACTACTCATTGTGACTTGTTCTTGGATTTCCCAGTAAGGACTTGATCTGATGCATTTTCTAGATCTTTGTGAAGGAGTTGTGGGGGAGAGCTTGGCTGTACTTCTGCTACTCTACCATCTTGGTTCCTCCTACCTCCCCAGGCAGATTGTTATACTATAAATAAATAACTTTTTTTTTTCTTTAAAGAAAACTAAGTGCTAAACTTGAGCATCTAAACAAAGTAGTCTAAATCTACTAAGCCAACAAACATTCACTAATCACTTAATATGTGCAAAGCAGCTGCATAGGGCAAATCATCTAAAATATTTGAGGTGTACAATGGAAGATTATACAAACAAGAAGGAAAGTGGGGAACAGGCAACACTGGAACCTCATTCTCATCTGAACTGGTCAAAAGAGAGAACTGAAGTACACAGAATTGGGTGCCTCTATATATTTCATTCAACAGTCTTATAAGAGATAAAGGGAAAAAGAGGGGAATGTGAGTGAGGTTATATTAAGGAACAATCTCTAATTAAGGAAGTTGGATTATGGAGAGGGGCTTAAAGGAAAACAAAGAATAGAAACCTATGATTGAACTATGCATAAGAAAAGAGAAGAGAGCCACCTTCCATTTTGCATTCATGACCTTTTATGGGTAGTGGAATAAATACTGGGGCATCCTAAGACATCTTGCTACTGACCTTTTGAATATGCTGCAAATCTAAGAATGCTACAATTTGAGGTTTTATTATCAAGATTACCTGACATATATTAATGTCAATGTGAGTGTCCATGACATTATATAAGCATTATTCTAATGGACTTTGAAGGATATATTCTTGCAAGTTGGTCAAATTTGACCCTCAACATTCTTTTGTTTTGTTTTGTTTTTCTTTTTTTTGTTGTTGTTTTTTTGTTTGTTTGTTTTTTTAGTAAGGCAATGGGGGCTAAATGACTTGCCCAGGGTTACACAGCTAGTAAGTGTTAAGTGTCTGAGGCCGGATTTGAACTCAGGTCCTCCTGAATCCAGGGCCAGTGCTCTATCCAATGCGCCACCTAGCTGCCCCATACCCTCAGCATTCTAAAGATAGAATACTATGCCAAGTGTGTTAGAGCCATCTCTGACCTGCCTTAGAACCAATTATTAAATTTTCAGTGTCAGCATTTACAACTTGGAAATTGACACACACTAAAAACTGGGACTTGATACTGTTTTGTTGCTTTCTAGACTTGAGAAAGTGATAGAGAAAATGTTAACAGTGTAGATTAAGCATAATAGTTTTGAGAGCCAGCATGTCCCTGGTTATACCTGAAATAACCTACAGGCATTATAGGTATATTTTCCTGGGATTTGTTGATCCTGCTGGCAAGAGTTCCCTCCCCCTTCCAAGAACTCAGACTATACCTATGACTGACTATAACTCTTGCTCTTTTCAAGGATGTGGCATATAAGGTTCTCAGGAATAAGTGTTATTTTTTTTTGGTTGTTTGTTTTTTTCTTTAGATCGCCAGCACTAGCATAGTGTATTACAAATAATACAAAATAATAGGCCCTTTAAAAAAAATGCTAAGCACTTTATTGTTTTGGGGTTGGGTTTTTTTTTTTGGTTTTTGCAGGGCAACGGGGGTTAAGTGACCTGCCCAGGGTCACACAGCTAGTAAGTGTCAAGTGTACAAGGCCGGATTTGAACTCAGGTCTTCCTGAATCCAGGGCTAGTGCTTTATCCACTGTGCCACCTAGCTGCCCCCAAATAATAGGCTCTTAATAAATGTTTATTGAATTTGACTGGATTGATCAGTAGTGTAGTTGATCTCGATAAGGAACTGTACTAAAACAAAGACTTGACAAAATTCCCCCCTTGACACTGACATAGTCTATTATGGTAATTTGAATATATTTGTATTCTGGTCGGTTGAAAAAAATTTATTCTGTATTCCCAGTACCTAACATAGTACCTGGCACACAGTAGGTACTTAATGCATGCTTGTTAATTAGCTTTTTGGTTATGATTCTAGAGCTCTAGATTCTAATCCTGGTTCTGACACTAATTCACTATGTAATCTTGGATAAATAACTCAAACTCTCTGAGCATTGGTTTCCTCACTAATAAACAGTGAATAAAAATATTTGCCTTTCACATCTCTGAGGGTTTTTATAAGGATCAAATGAGATAATGTATATTAATGAATTCTGTGAAGTGCTATATAAATGTATCCAATGAAGTCAGTGGACATGGCCCTTTGAGAAAAATCTGCCACATTCACTCACACTGGCCTCAGCATATTATCTGGATTAAGGCTAAGTAGGAAAACTGCCATTCTGTCATTTGTTTTGAGAGCTACATAAATCTCACTGCCCAAACATTCAAGACTGGTACCATTTACTGCTCTCCTCTCATGCTCTCAGGGTCGTGTCAAGACATGGGAGAGAGCTGATTTCATGCTGAGAAAGGAAGGATGGTTGGTTAAAATGGTAAGGGCAAGGAAGAATTTGAGAAGGAATAACTATTTCACAAATTGTCCCTATTCTCATTCTCTGCCCCATTTCAATCCAGTGTAATACAATTCTAAGTGGAAGCTGTAAGTAACTTATGAGCTTATAAGGTTTATAGTTGGAAGGTACCTCTGAGACCATCTAGTTCAGCTCCCTGTTTTTTCAGATGAAGAAAATTAGGCCCAGAGAATCTGGTGTGCACAAGTCCCACAAATGTAGGAAGGGAGAATATTCCTTTGGAAGTGGTCTAAGTTGTTGTTTGTCCTTTGTTCTTGAAGAGGATCATGACATCAGGAGGTGATATCATGACTTGTAGTGAATTGGATATAACTGAAGGAGAGCTGTGCAAGGTCACCAACCTTACTTTCTCCTCTAGTCATCTGGGTCCAGTGTCAAGATATACATCAGGATGACTGGAGATGGCTCCAGATGTATGAGGGAATTGGGGTTAAGGGACTTGCCCAGGGTCACACAGCCAGTAAGTGTCAAGTGTCTGAGGCAGAATTTGAACTCAGGTCCTCCTGACTCCAGGGCCAATGTTCTATCCACTGCACCACCTAGCTGTCCATAAGTGGTCTAAGAGAAGTGATGAAAAACCTTGCCCCTGGATAGGGCACTCCTTTCTGTTTCATCCACCTTTTCTCAATTTATCTAACTGTGAATTACAATCCTTGATGGATTTTTATATGCTGGAGCAGCTGGATGGAAACTGACCACAAAGAATAAATCAATTTGGTTTGTCTTTAAATTTAACAGTTGTTTAACAGATGATTTCTGGGGGCCAAGGCAGCTGTTTTGCTGCTGGCTACTCTCTTACCTCCTTCCCCCAACTGACTTGAGTTAATGAATGAGATTGGTCATCATGCAGAGCCTACATGGCAGCCAGCTGTGGGCCCTTGGAAAAGAACATTGGCATATGAGTCACTCTTTGGTTTTCTTTTAGTTTTTCAGAGGCATCAGTTTTAGCATCTACACTGTCACAAGAGAGGTATGCATATGTTGATAGGGGAGCCTTCCAAACAGCTATCCATACTGTCACACAATCCCCAGGAAAAAGGAATTGCATTGACTTTGTCATGTACAGCTGCTGTTGGGAACACAGGTCAAAATGTCAGTAGAGTGGAAAGTTCTAGTTCTCACTTCCAAGACTGTACCTTAGCCCATTAGTATTAGCTTCTGTGTAATCCAAATCCAGTGAAAAGGGCCATTCAGGTGGTTTGAGACTTGAAACTCTCTGGTTCTAATTCTGGTTCTGAGGCTGACTGAAAAGTGACCTTGAACAAAGATACTTTTAATCTCTCTGTTGCCTCAGTTTCTCTTAGGAGGGGGAAGAAAGGGAAAGAGCAGGGCAGGAGAGTAGTAATAACTACCTCCCCTTCATATACTGAAAAGGGTTCTTAACCTGGAGTGCATGAACTTATTTTTTTTTAAATCTTGATAAGTGCATTTCAATATAATTGGTGTCCTCTGTAATCCTCTGTGTTTTATTTTATGCATCTAGAAAATATTCTGAGAAAGGGTCCCATAGGTTTTATAAGACTGTCAAAGGCAGTCATGACAAAAAAGGTTAATAATCCCAGCTATATAATTTATATTTTGTAATGTTTTGTAGTTACCTAGAACTTCCAAATATATCATCTTATTTGATCCTCACAATAAATTTGTGTGTTAAGTAGGGCAAGTATTATACTATAAGGGCAGGCAGGGACCATGTCTTTATTACAGCTGTATCTTCCCCCATAGTATTTTATACAAAGGAAAGGAGGGAGGGAGGAAGGAAGGAAGGAAGGAAGGAAGGAAGGAAGGAAGGAAGGAAGGAAGGAAGGAAGGAAGGAAGGAAGGAAGGAAGGAAGGAAGGAAGGAAGGAAGGAAGGAAGGAAGGAAGGAAGGAAGGAAGGAAGGAAGGAAAGAAAAGTTCCCCATTTTATAGATGAAGAAAACAAAGTTCAGAGAGAAAAAAAAGTAACTGGCTTAAGACAACCAGAATCAAACCCAGGTCTTCCTGACACCCAACCAGCCCATTGCTCTCTCTACTTTTCCACTCATTATAACAAATTGCTGCCTTAGATAACAGGGGTTTTTTTAGCATAAATGAGACAAAAGATTTCCAAGTGTTTTCAGCTCTCTGAAGGACAGATCCTGTCTAAATGCAGTAAATCTCTGGAAACAAAGTATGTCCATCACTTGGAAAATGGCTGAACAAACTAAAATATGAATGTAATGAAATGTTATTGTACCAGAAGAAATGATGAGTATGAGGAATTCAGCTCCATATGGGAAGGCTTATATGAACTGATTAAGAATAAATAGAAGGGGGCAGCTAGGTGGTACAGTGGATAAGAGCACCGGCCCTGGAGTCAGGAGTACCTGAGTTCAAATCCGGCTTCAGAAACTTAACACACACTTACTAGCTGTGTGACCCTCGGCAAGTCACTTAACCCCAACTGCCTCACTAAAAATAAATAAATAAATAGAAGCAGGAAAACAAAATACACAATGATTACAATAATCTAAATGAAAGGACACAAACGAAGCTGAGCACTAATTGTATTAACTGGTCTTGACCCAAAAAGAAATGGTGAGGAAATGTGCCTCCAATAGTACAGTGGAAAGAGCATTGACCACAAGGATCCAAGACAATCCCAAAGGACTATTGATGATACATACTATCCACCTCCAAAGAAACAACTGATATTGATTGAACACAGACTGAAGCGTGCTATTTTTCACTTTCTTTCATTTTTTATTCATTTTCTTATACAAAATGACTAATATGGTAATGTTTTATATAATCGTACATGTATATGATTACATACTGCCTCAGGGAAGAGACAGGGGAGGGAGGGTAGGAGGGATAAAAATTGGAACCCAAAACTATAAATAAAAATGTTTATTACTTTTTAAAAAAAATTTAAGTTAAATATAATAAAAAAGAAAGCGCATTGTCATAGGGTTATATGAAATTCAATTCCAACTCTGCCACTTATTAGCTGTGTGACCTTGGACAAGTCACTTAATCATTCTGGCTTCAGTTTCCTCTGTAATATGAGGAAGTTGGACTAGATGGACTCTGAGATCCTTATCAGTTCTGAAGCTATAACTATTTTCCTTTGTTGCAACGGAGAGATTACTGGGTAGAAAGGGGTGGACATCCGCAAATGACAGCGAATCACAATTAAACAATACCAATAAAACTTTTTATTTCAAAAAATAAAATAATTGCAATAAGCCCTGACTAAAAGGGTAGCCCCTACAGTCTCTTTTCCTAACTCCCCTACTTCCAGGCTCCCAGATTCACAGTTTCTGAGTCATCTTCCACTCTTCTCTCTCTCTCACCACACCTCTCTCCCAACCACGTACATGTCTTGTCATTTTCCCCTTCACAGCATCTCTTCTATTTAGCTCCTTTCTTCACTCACACCACAACCACCTCAGACCCTCATCACCATTTGCTTAGGCTATATTGCAATATAGTCTTCTAGATGCTTCCAGTCTCTTCTCTTTCCAAACGGTCCCCTACGTAGCTGCCAAAGTAATATTTCTAAAGCCCAAAATATATCCCTTTCCTTCTCAAAAAAAAAAAAAACACTCCAGTGGTTCCTTATTGTCTCTAAGAAAAAATGCAAACAATTCTTCTTGGAATTTTACATTGTAAAAATATATTATAAAGTCACCTCTATCTGCCTCTGTTTCCTCATCTGTAAAATGGCAATCATAAGAGCACCTCCCTTACGAGGTTGTTGGGAGGATCCAATGAGATGTTTGCAAAACACTTAGCAAAGTGCCTGGCACATAGCAGACATTTAATATATGCTTTTTCCTTTCCTTCTACCCCTGCCCTCCCCAACTTTCCCCACATAAACACACACATACACACACACACACACACACACACATATCCACCATTCATGATCTGGCTCCAGCCTAACTTTTCAGGCATATTATAAATGACTGGACCTTCATATGCTCTATGTTCCAATCAAACTGCCCAGTTTGCTATTCACCGTACATTATATCCCTTCTCTTCATCTCCCATCTCCTTGCTTTTGCATCGCTTATTTCCTATGCCTAAAATACAGTCCTAACTTCACTCTACCTCTGCCCTGTCTTCTACCCAATCTCCGCTTAAGTGCCACATCTTGCAGGAAGCCTTTCTGTCTGGATCCTTCCACTTGCTCCACTCCAAATCATTTACTATTTGTTTCGTATTTAATTACAACTTCCTTGAAGGCAGGAACCATTGCATTTTTTGATTATAGCATCTCCAGGACCTGGTGTTATGATATTCATACCGTGGACCCTTAAATACATGCTTGTTGGTCAAATGATAGATTGCTATAGTATTAAGTGATCATTACCGTGGTAAATCAGAAAGATCACTGATTTGGAAGTCAGGGAACCTAGTTCCTAGTCTCAGTCCTGCCACTCCAAGTCACAGTTGTTTCATCTGTTATATAAGATGATTGAACTAGGTGACCCTAAGGCAACTTACAACTTTAATATTCTATTATTCATAAAAAATGCTTTTATGTATGAGATGCTGCTATGCAGAAAATTAAACCAGAAGAGCCTACGATTTCCAGGCGTTTCCTAGATTCTCTGGAGCTATCCTCAGAGAGCACCCCAGTCATGAAATCAATATTCCTCAATCATCAGTCTAATCCCATCACTCCACTGATCAAAAACTTCAAGTAGCTCAGAATTGCCTGAAGGATAAAAAACAAATCCTCTGTCTGGCATTTAAAGCCCTCACAATATGGCTCCCACTCACTGTTACAGTCATTTCATATTGTTCCCCTTCACACTCTCTGGAGGGCCCCATCTGGACTTTCACTTGCTCCCTGAACATGACTTGCCATGTCTTCCCTCTATACCAGGGGTTCTACTTGGAGTTTCTGGATAGATAACAGAAGGTGTGGGAACTTGAATGGGAAGAAAATTACATTTTTATTTCAATATAATTGGTTTTCTTTGTAATTTTATACATGTTATGAGTATAAAAACATTATTCTGAGGTTCATAGCCTCCCCCAGACTGCCAAAACAATCCACAAAATATGGTTAAGAGCCCCTGTTCTTTATGGAGTCTGCAGATTGAAGCATACTTTTTCTTTACTTTATTTGTGCATGTGTGTGGGGGGGGGGGGGTTGTCTGTGTTTTCATTCACAGCATGACTTACATGGAAATGTATTTTGGCTGACTAGGCATGGGTAACCTATGTCGTTACTTGCTTTCTCAATGGGGGAAGGGGGCAGGGGAGGGAGGGAGGGAGAAAATTTGGAATTCAAAATTTGAAAGAAAAAAAAAAGAATGATAACATTGCTTTTCCATATAATTGGGGGAAAAATAAAATATTGAATTTTTAAAAATTTAGATGATATAGTATTTGGTGAAGATAGATTTAGTATTGATATTACTTTATTATCTATAGCACTTTTTATCATAATGTAGTTTCCCTCTTTATCTCTTTCAATTATATTTATTTTACCTTTGTAAAAAAGGAGCCCCCATTCTATACCTTTGGTGGATATCTAGAATACACTCCTTCTCCACCTTTTTGAATCCCTAGCTTCCTTCAAAGGCCAGCACAGCAGCTACCTCTTAGATAAGGCCTTTCCTGATGTTCCCAATTTCTAGCGCCCTCACCCTCTTTGAATACTTTGTATACATTTTTTTTTAATAGAGGCAATGAGGGTTAAGTGACTTGCCCAGGGTCACACAGCTAGTAAGTGTCAAGTGTCTGAGGCCGAATTTGAGCTCAGGTCCTTAACCCTCATTGCCCTGACAAAAAAAAGAGAGAGACAGACAGACAGACAGACAGACAGACACTCTTGGGGCAGCTAGGTGGCGCAGTGGATAAAGCAATGATCCTGGATTCAGGAGGACCTGAGTTCAAATCAGACTTCAAACTTTATCCACTGTGCCACCTACCTGCCCCCATTTTGTATACCTTTATATTTAATAATCCATGTATATGTTGTATCCTCCTAGTAAAATGTAAGTTCCTTGAAGATGGGGCAACTTTGTTTTTGTATCCTCCGCGCCTTGCACATAGTAGGAATTCAATGAATGTTTGATGAGTTGAATTGCCATCATTTCATGAATATGATAACCTTCATCTGTCCCTTATTTTATACCTAATTAAATAGAAGATATGGCAGCTAAAAACAACCTTCTTAAATAATGCTTTGGCAAAGCTATTCTCACTCTCCAATCTAAGGAGCTGGAGATGGTGTGATTCAGTGGAAAGAATTCTGGACTGCAAAGTCCAGAAACAAATTCTAATAACATTGTCTCTGTCCAGTTGTTAAAAGTGTGTACTCTTTTAAACTTATTACTGGAGAAGACAAGGCATCTGTAGAATACTTTATATGGAAAGACAGGGTGAACAAAGGGTCTCTCTTGATTTCAGCTAGAGTAATAATTGCTATTTGAACCTGGCCAACAGAATTCCTTAAATGCAACATGTGCTTAGCCAAGCAGTTACCCCTGCTTGAACTGGGATCAGCAGAAGTCTGTTGTTAGTAACAACTATATAGATATCTACAGGGCTCCCTAGGTTGCCTACCTAAAAGTCTGAATAAAAAGAACTGCCCTGATGAGTTCATCCAAGTCTCTAACCAAGGATACACTGGAGCCAACTGGAAGAACCAAATGTTAAATTTTCAGTGTGAGCAATTCCACCCTGGAAATCAACAAGCTACATATCAAGGCTTGATTTATTTATTTGATTGTGTAGATTTAAGAAAGTAGCAGAAAATGTTAAGATGGCAACTTAAAATTACAAGTGTTTTGTGAGGGGCAGCTAAGGTGGTACAGTGGATAGAGCACCGGCCCTGGAGTCAGGAGGACCTGAGTTCAAATCCGGCCTCAAACACTTAACACTTACTAGCTGTGTGACCCTGGGCAAGTCACTTAACCCCAATTGCCTCACCAAAAAAAAAAAAATGTTTTGTATATACATGTTCCAGAGAATGAGGGAGAAGAAGAGGGAGAGACAGGAGAGAGGGTTGGAAGAGAGACTGAGAAAGACTTTTACCAGTACGCGTTTGCCTCTATCCCAGTCGTTATATGCTTTTCAGGGTTCTTTGCCTGGGACTTCCTGCTGCTGCTGTAAATCTGAGCTCTCCCATATAATCTTTTTCCCCCCCCAGGGCAATGAAGATTAAGTGACTTGCCCAGGGTCACACAGCTAGTAAGTGTCAAATGTCTGAGGCTAAATTTGAACTCAGTTCCTCCTGAATCCAAGTCCAGTGCTTTATCCACTGCGCCACCTAGCTGCCCCCTCTCCCATATAATTTTTTTTTCCTATTACCTTTCATTAAAATTATTTTTGCTGCCACATTGCAGTATTCTCAAGATTCAAAACTAGGCTGTCCATGGGCAACTATGACTCAACCTTTCACTCCCCTAATCTATAAAATGGATAAACTCTTATCTGCCCATCTCCCTTTCCATCTCATTTGTATACTCTGTATATACCTAGTTCTTTATATAATATCTCCCCCAAGAGAATATATGCTCCTTGAGAACAGAGACAGTCTTTTTTTGTTCTCTATATCCCTAGTACTCAGCACAATGTCTTGCATGTAGTAAATGTTTAATATATGCTTGTTAGCTTGACCTATAACACAAAGTCATGAGGGAAAAAATAAAATTACAAATATGGAATATTTGTAGGAATATTTGCAGGAAGAGGCCTGAGACATCACCTAGGTCAAGCTTCTAATTTTACATATTAGGAAACTGAGGCCCGGGTTTTCCTGAGGTCACACAGGAAGTCCAATGACACGGTCAATAGTTGAACCCATCTCCTGAATTTCCCAGTCCAGTCCACTTAAGTACTGACACCAACCTCAATTCCTTGTTCCCTTCTCTGTACACAAAATATCTCCTGACCCATGTCTACCATAAGGTCCTTTCCTCGTCAAAAGTGGAAAGTAGGGCAACTAGGTGGCCCAGTGGATAAAGCACTGGTCTTGGATTCAGGAGGACCTGAGTTCAAATCCAGCCTCAAACACTTGATACTTACTAGCTGTGTGACCCTGGGCAAGTTACTTAACCCCCATTGCCCCGCCCCGAAAAAAATAAAAATAAAAATTAAATTAAATTAAATCAAAAGTGGAAATCAGGGGATCTTTGTTCTCCCTGGCACAATCTTCATTCTTGCTCTGCTGGACCAGCTCTCAGCTAAGTGGTTGGCTGATAAGAAGCGATGACGTTAAATTCCTTCCTTCTTCTAAGGGAAGCTGCATTTTGTTAGAGAAATCTTCTAGAGCTCTAGGCATAAAGCTCTAGGGACAGCATTAAGGATCATAGAATGTCAGAGCGGGATGCAATCTGAGAGATAATCTATCTTAAGTCTGTCACTCTACAGATGGGGAAAATGATTCAGAGAGGTTAGTTAAGTTGCCCAAGATCACACTGGTAGTTGGGGTCAAGGACTTGAACACAATTCTTGTTACTTGTAGTGTGGCATTTTGCCATGATGGGGTAGATCTTTCAGGCAGGTAGATCTCCCCGTCATTTTAAACTAAACCATAAAGGGAACTACACATAAAAACTGCCCTGTCTGCCACCCTCTTTCTCTTGTGTTTTTCAAAGTTCATCTGTCATTCTGTCTCTTCCATGAAGCTTGCCATGATTAAGCAGAAGTGAATTTTGGCAGGGTAGATGGAGAAGTTCTGCAGAGGCTCCCATTTATTGCATTTAGCCCCAAGATATTATAGGGCCTGCTCAATCATATTAAGTGGCATTTATATAATAACAAGAAACATCATCAAAATCAGCATTTCTATAGTGCTTTAAAGTTTACAAAGCACCTTATGAATACGACCTCATTTTATCTTCACAACAGCAAAGGGAGATAAGTGTTATTATCATCTCCACTTTTTACAGATGAGAAAACTCTAGTAAAAGTCTGAGAAAAAAAAAAAAGAGTCTGAGGCCGGATTTGATTTTAGGTCTTCCTGACTCCAAGGCCAGCACTATATCCTCTGTACCACCAGCTACTTATAGAATATATGTGATGGTTTAAGGTTTTCAAAGTGCTTTACATATACATTATCTCATTTGATCCTTGCAACAACCCTGTAAGACAAGTACTGGTTATATTATTATACCCATCTTCCAGATAAGGAAACTGAAGCTAAGTGAAGTAAGCTGCCTAGTATCACACATAGGAATTTTCTGAAAAAATATCCAAACCAAAGGTTTCCCATCCCCAAGTCCAGCATTCTATCCACTAAGCTATTATGACTTTCAATGAGAACCATTATTACTTTTTGGGGAAAAAAGGATTAGCCTAAAAGTCAATACGGGAAAAAAAAAAAGGATGAAAAATACCCATTGTCAAAACTGTGAGAGTTGGATGGTCAATCCATTAAATTAGTTCATCAGTACCTCTATCTGGGACTGGCACTATAGATGGACAATGAAGAAGAAAGAGAGCAAGCTGAATTGATCTAGGGAAATTGTACAGGTTTTTTATGATTTCAAGCTACTTCTCAACACACACACACACACACACACACACACACACACACACACACACACACACCTCTCCAGAACAAATGTTCTCCTGACCATGTTATACTGTCGTGAATCTTCCATCACCACAATCTCTGAAGAATCTAAGTTGTAGGTGGACTAAAAAGTTAATTAAAAAACACATGGTGGGTACAAGTAAGTGGTAGTCTGTTTCTAAGGATGATCTATGTGAAATCAACCTCAAGTGTACTATCAGGAAATGTATGATTGATCCTGTAGCAAGGATGCAGGATAATAGATTGACAGTAAAAGTATAATGTTGTTATCTTCAAGATGTATAAAGACCTCAAGGAAGGCCTCCAGCATATTGGGAGACTCCCTAGTAAGTCAGTTAATAAGCATTTATTAAGTGTCCACTATGTACAAGGCACTATGCTAATTGCTAGGAGAAGAAAGAAGGAAGGAAGGAGAGAGAGAGGGAGGGAGGAAGGAAGGAAGGAAGGAAGGAAAGAAGGAAGGAAGGAAGGAAGGAAGGAAGGAAGGAAGGAAGGAAGGAAGGAAGGAAGGAAGGAAGGAAGGAAGGAGAGAGGGAAGGAGGGAAGGAAGGAAGGAAGGAGAGAGGGAGGGAGGGAAGGAATGAAGGAAGGAGGGAAGGAAGGAAGGAAGGAAGGAAGGAAGGAAGGAAGGAAGGAAGGAAGGAAGGAAGGAAGGAAGGAAGGAAGGAAGGAAGGAAGGAAGGAAGGAAGGAAGGAAGGAAGGAAGGAAGGAAGGAGAGAGGGAAGGAAGGAAGGAGAGAGGGAAGGAAGGAAGGAGAGAGGGAAGGAAGGAAGGAGAGAGGGAAGGAAGGAAGGAAGGAAGGAAGGAAGGAAGGAAGGAAGGAAGGAAGGAAGGAAGGAAGGAAGGAAGGAAAGAAGGAAGGAAGGAAGGAAGGAGAGAGGGAAGGAAGGAAGGAAGGAAGGAAGTCTTTGCCTTCAAGTTTCTTATATTCTAATAAGGGAGAAGACAACACACAAAAGGAAGCTGAAAAAAGAACGGGAGTAGAAAGGTGCCCGGCATGGTAACTTGGTGGGAAATAAAGAGATGATTGACCTTGGCACTCTCCTTAAATGGAGGTTCTGGGAGGATAGGAGATCAAGGACAAGAATAGCAAAGGTTAAGAAGGTATAGTTGGGTGCAATCTATATCAAATAAGAGGCAATATCCCCCTATCAATGGAGGGATTTATTGATTGAACAATAGCAAGTTTAACAAACCACAACACACTCACAAAAGAGGCAAGAAAGGTAGACATTTTGAATTCTATTCCCTATCCCATATATTGGCATGCCCACTTTATTTTCATTCACAAGGTAATAAGCATGGTGACGATATCCATCCTTGAGCTAACTGGCTAGTATAGTTAATGAGGTAGGCCTATCTCCCTCCAATTATTTAAATGACATGTGAATTTGACACATAAGGGTTGCCACAGTATACAGAGGGGAAAAAAACCCTATAGATTGGGATTCAAAGAAGATGAATTTGAGTTCCACCTTTGCCATTTACTAGCTGTGTCACTGTGGGTAAGTCAGGTAGTTTTTCTGAGCCTCTTCCCTTATCTGTGAAACAGGGAAGAGTATATTTACCCTAGTCACCTTATAGGATCATTGTGAAGATTAAATGAAACAATATGTATGAAAATGATTTATAACTTGAAAGCATTTAGGGGTAATTAAAATAGTGTTTATTATGATAACTGACTTAAACAGAGAGAATGGGCTGGATTGCTTTTGAGAAATTTTGCAAAGTCCTTTAAATGATCTCGAACTTAAGAAAATCGTGACATTTTTTGCATTTACAAAACCTGCATTTCCCCGTCTTTCCTTTCCCTCTCCTTCCTGCCAAACTTTATAACAATTTGAAAAGAAAGAAAAACAGTTCAGCAAACTAACCAACACATCAAAAAACTCAAGCTCCTCTGAAAAGAAGCCGGAAGCTGCCTTCTCACATCTGCAGTTTGGGGCCAGATTTTGGTCATTATCATTTCAAGAATTCGGTTTGGTTTTGTTTTGCTTTGTTGCTATTGTCTTTCCATTTACATTGCTGTAGTCATTTAGTATATTGTTTTCCTGGTTCCACTTATTTCACATTGCACCAAATAATTGTTTTTTCATAACTCTCCATATTCATCATCTTCATTGTTTCTTACAGCGAGGAACAAATTGTATACATTTGTTTACCACAATTTGTTTAGCTGTCCCCCAATACCTGGACATCTACTTTGTTTCCAGTTCTTTGCTACCAAAAAAAGTTCTGTTAAAATATTTTGGGATATATAGAATCAAAGGCTCATCTCTTTAACACTAATATCTTTTCAGTGGTGTTGTATGACTTCCATAGTGGTGTAAGCCTGACTCTGGCCACTCCCTTGGTACTTAAAGTCTGATATAGGAATGAAATGAAACAGCTATAGGTTATTCCATAGGGGGAGGTAATTGGGGTTAAGTGACTTGTCCAGAGTCACATAGATAGTAAGTGTCTGAGACCAGATTTGAACTCAGGTCCTCCTGACTCCAGGACCAGTGAAAGGAGACTTACTTATCTATAGAATAGAAAGGATAATCAATTACTAGGCAGCACTTGGGTCAAAGTGGCCCCTCTTCTCAGGGCATGATAATGTTCTAGTTCTCTGGGCATCTGCCAAATCAGAAAGTCCCATGTATCCAGGCAGGTAGGCCTTCTTATGCCTTACAATGATTAGAAAGTGACACAGCCTGAGGTCATCAGGAAGCTATAGCCCTATAGGTCAAAGGGGGGGAGGGGCAGGAAGGGAATGCTGGATTAACTCAGCTTCCCATCACAGAATACTACAGTCTCTGAAGGATTTTAGTTGAGCATCATTCAAAGGGCAATGGTGAGGCGATGATGGGCTTGAGAAGGCTACAACACCCCACAAACAAGGAATTATGCAGAAATAACAATGTGAAGGATATCATCAAAGAAACGTATGACTGAAATGCCCTTGACATTACTGGACTGGAGAAATAGGCTTGATATTTGACTAAAAGAACACACATTTAATTCAGCATAAAATAAAACGGTAGCTACTTGGGCCTCTTTTATCCAAGTTTCTGGATTTTGCAAGGTGGTGATTGTAACTGAGTAAACTGAAGAAAGATAAACAAAGATAATGTCTGCACATCTAAGACTTTTCCCTGTGACAAGCCTAGTAGCATGTTTAATAGCCACTTAAGACTTCAGCAACCATAATGTCAGTCAATAGTATTGATCTACACCTTCACAAAGAAGTGGAGATAAGGACTCCTTATTAGCAAAAGCTTTGATCATGTAAGGTACACTTTACTTTATTTACCTTGGTAAACAAAAGACTTTCACTAAAGGACTTTGGCCTAGGGGAGATCAATGGGATGTCTCAAATAGACAATAGTTCCAGAGGGATAAACCCCATACTCTGTTTTACCTCAATTTTCTTCTACAAGCAAAGCCAAAGGTTTGGGCTCATGAAACCTCTTTCTTCTCCCTCAGTCTCCATGCTTTCCTATTGACCAATGTTTCTTTTTCCTTTCCAGGCTATACACTGAGAGAACTGAGGAAATTCTAAAAAAACACAAAAAAACAGAGACCAATGATCTTTTTTTTTTTTAATTTACACTTTCAAAGTGGTTTTAAAGTTTATAAAGCACTTTTTTTTTTTTTTTTTGGTGAGGCAATTAGGGTTAAGTGACTTGCCATGGGTCACACAGCTAGTAAGTGTCAAGTGTCTGAGGCCGGATTTGAACTCAGGTACTCCTGAATTCAGGGTCGGTGCTCTATCCACCGTGCCACCTAGCTGCCCCTATAAAGCACTTTTATATACATATCTCATTGAATTCTCAACCCTTGGATATGGGGTGGTGCAAATATTGTTATCCCCATGTTACACATTGTATAAGAAAACTAAGGCTCAGAGGGATGGGTAAAGTCCACAATTACATGGCTGGTAAATAAATGTATAAAAAGGGGAGGATCACTACTACTCACTGCTCATGGTGGACCATTCGATGATAATGGAAGATGAAGAGAAGGGAAAACTGGACAATTTCACTGTGCTTCTGCTTCTTGCGCCAAGTAGAATAACCTTTGTATTGGAAAAAACAAAAATGGCCATGAGAAAGATGAAATCACGAATAAGTAGGAGTGTAGGGAGATAGCAGCCACCTGCCTTGGATGAATTCCACTAACCAAGCCCATCAGAAATGCAGCCCAGGGGACCACAAGAGGCAGAGCTGAGATTCAAATCCACATCTTCCCATTTTGACGGCCACTGTTTTTTCCACTGGGCAGCAATGCTCTTTTCTGGCCCAGATGCCAACTCCCACAGCTTCCTTCTCTTCTCCAGCAGCTGATTTACTGATCAATTTTCCTTCCCAAGGGAATATTATTTATTCAAGCACCCAGATTCATTGTAGAGAGGGTAAAAAATACTTTGCATGTACAGTGATGAAAAACAGCTATCTTCCTCACTGACCAATTCAGGACTGTGAATTCTTTGAAGTTCCCTTTCCTGTATTTCTGGAGCAACTGAATTAGAAATGACAACATTTGCAAGTAGAATAGAAAGCAGAGTAGCTTTGAAATAATCAACCCAATGAATATTCCTACTAATTTGTATACATGATATAGACAACCTGAAATCCCTCAGTGCATGCACTTCTACTACTTGCCATGAAGAATAAACCCAAGGTCCATCTCTACAAAGCTTCAATCAGACTCGCATACATCTTGCCTTGGAGTCAGTCCACTAGCACAAGACTTGTCTTAAATAAGGTTGATCAACAGGCCTACTGATGATGGGGATGGTTCCAATTTCGTCTCTGTGGTATAGGTTCCCTTTGCAATTCTGAGAAGTCACAAAATCACAGAAACTCAAATTGGAAGGGAGATCATGTAATCCAATGAATAACTGAACTTCAAGGGCGGGGTAAGGGGAAGGGAATAAGTGTGTACATAGCATGTACTATGTGCCAGGCACTGTTAAGCACTTTATAAATATTATCTTTTTGTATCCTCACAACACTATAATGTAGGTGCTATTATACCCATTTTATATTAGAGGAAACTGAAGCAAGTAGAGATTTAGTGACTTTTCCAGGGTCACACAGCTAGGAATTATCTGAGAAAAGATTTTAACCCAAATTTTCTGGACTCCAGGCCTAGTACCCTATCTACTGTGCCACCTAGCTGCCTCCACTTGCTAGGAAGTTTTCTTGATTCCAAACTCCAATGGATCTGTCAACCAATGCAGGTACTCCCTCTAATGATGCAGATAAAAATCCATTCTTGCCTGGTATATCCCATATGACTCCTGTCCACATCCTCCCATAAATATGCTCTTTTCCTTATATTGAACCTAAAGCTACATCTCCAAATTCCATCCATTGTACCTCCACCTGGAGACAAGTAGAATAAATACAACCTCTTTCCCCAATGGCACTGAGATTCTTAGAGATGGCCATTATCCCTGGGCATACAAAGAAAAGTAAAAGACAGTCCATGTTCTCTGTCTAATAGGGGAGAGAACATGTAAACAGACAAGTTAAATGAAAGATAAATTGGAAATAATCAACAGAGTGAAGGCTTCCTGGAGAAGGTGGGGTTTTAGCTGGGACTTAGAGGAGGCCAGGGAAGTTCCCATCCACACCCAAGTATTCTCTTCTCTAGATCCTCATGTGACATTTTCCTGTTCCTTCTCCATCTTGCTTGCTGTGAACAGACTCCAGTTTGTCCATATCCTTCTTAAAATGTGGTGCTCAGAAGTGAGCACAATAGTCCTGGGTTAAGTCTGTGTGTCTCCTAACAATTCTTTCCTGAGCTCCAAGCCACTGAGGAGCTGTCATTCCCTGAAAACCCTAATCTAACAGCTCAGAGGACCTCAGACTCCATCTCTGGTTGATACTAGGTAAAGAGTCATTTGTAGATTTGGATGGTTCCATCTGGGTAATTGCTGAGCAGCTCTGGAGCCCATCTGTCTCCTACTAAGGGAACTTCTAGTTCCCCATGCTTCTAGGAAAATGGGGATGAGGCCAGAGGAACGCAGCCAGAGCCACACACCAGAGATAAGCTCCATTTTGACAAATTCATCCACTAGTAAATGCTTACTACTGTACTCTGTGCTGAAAGAGTTGCAAAGTTTAGCTAAGAAATGGTCTTTGATCTCAAGTAATTTATTGTCTAGGCTTTACTCACACCTGGATTGGAGAGGAGGAGGCATTTTAGCCAGTTTCTCCCTATGTTGGGGACTGGTTTCAATTGGCAAATCAGCCCAGCTTCTGGGAGGACCATGGATAGTCAGGCTCGTGAAAGTCCCTGGTGGTTTGCAGAGGCTCAGTTGTGGTGTCTGGGGTTTTCTCCCAGTTTCCTTTTGTTTTTGTTTTGTGTGGCCCTTGCTACAGGCTGTTGACCCCCTGAGGAAGAAAGTTAGGAATTTATGTGTTGGTTGTCTGTATGTCCATGTTCAGGCTCCTATGACAATCCCTACATTAGTCATATCCCACGAAAGAAATGATTCTAACAACAAGGATTCATCCCACAAATTCAGCCTAAAAGCTATGTCCCTGGTGGTTTAGCTCGATCTCTCATCACTTGATGATGGGTGAAAAATGTGGTTTAGTGGTGAAAAATCAGATAGGACCCTAAGCCTCTCAAAATTGTTTTCTCTCTCATTTGTTTCAGTGTGGTGGTTCCGGTATCCTTTATTGGCCTACAGAAAAATTAGGACAGGTTCCTTTCTGAGTTCCCATATGGCTGTCTTAGCAAACCTTCTAAGAACCCCACCTCTCCTGGAAGCTCTAGACCCAGGAGATTGAGAAGATTTCCCTGGATAGAAAAAAACCCATTCACTGACCAGGAAATGCTGGTAAAAGGGCTTATTATCCAGGAATAAATAAGCTCCAGCCCTCTGTGCCAGTTTTCCTAGGAAGGACTCATGGGATAAGATAGTGATTTTCCAAGGCTGGTCTGCAGACCCGTGGGGGTCCCTGAGATTCTTTCAGGGGGTTGAAAGGTCAAAATTATTTTTGTGCTAATTCAAAAACATCATTTAACTATTCAAATATTCCACCCTTTTCCAACTACGTGTCTATGCAAGGCCAGATTTTCCTTAAATACTTGAACCAAAATAATATATCACAACAAATTGAATGCAGAAGCAGATCTAAGAATCTATTAAAGCAGACATTAAAGAGACTTGCAGGGGAGGGGCAGCTAGGTGGCGCAGTGGATAGAGCACCAGCCCTGGATTCAGGAGGATCTGAGTTCAAATCCAGTCTATGACACTTAACACTTACTAGCTGTGTGACCCTGGGCAAGTCACTTAACCCCAGTTGCCTCACCAAAAAAAAAAAAAAAAAAGAGAGAGAGAGAGAGAGAGACTTGCAAAAATATTTAAAACAATGCCATTCTTCTTACTCATTTTTTTTAGAAAATGTTTTTCATAAGAATTTTATTTCTGTTAACATGTAATTGGTTTATCATTTTAAATGAATTAATTAATAAATAACTTTTTTAAATGTGCCCATTTCCATTTCTAATACAGTTAATATTGATAAATATAACTCACATAAACAAAAGCTCTTCGGGGTCCTCAATAATTTTTAAGAGTCTAAAGAGGCCCTATAACCAAAAAGTTTGGGAACTGTTGGGATGAGAAGCCTTGAGGTTTCCATTTCCTTTTGGTCCATGTTTTCTGAAGGAAGTAACTAAGCCAGTCTGGGGGTTTCTTGAGGCTTCTCTTCACTGGGAGGGAGGGGCCAGGCACTAGCCAACATCACTAGGAAGGGGAACTGTGTTTCCTAACCTTCCTACCTGACATTCAGCAGTCCTCTCTCACTTCATTGTGCATATTTTCCTGGACCTTTATCCTATGCAAAAACCCAAATGTAGCATTCAACTCAGGTCTTTAATTCCCCCTAAAATTCACTATGTTCCAGAATTATCTCTTTCCTCAATTTCACCTTGCCAAAATTCCCAAACCCCACCTCATCAGTTGCTAATTTCAATTGTCAAAGTAATTAAAGTCTGAACTAATTCACATTAAGGTGTGAATGACTGATAGCTTCTCAAATTCATTCTCCAAGATGTAAATGATATTTCCTAACTAAAATAAACCTCTAATTGGTAGAATTTCAGCTGCTGATAGCACAAATGTCTGGACAGAAAAGTTTTCCCAGGGTTCTGAAAGCCTAAAAACTCCTGGCTATTTGGGTTGTTTGTAACCAGTTATGGAAAAGGAGTCTTTGGAGCAATCTCCAGCTTGTCCCTAACATTCCCACTCTCTCCACCAAGGGATCCCAGGGGCAGTTAGGTGTTGAAGTGGACAAAGCACTGGCCCTGGAGTCAAGAGGACCTGAGTTCCAATCTCACCTCAAAACACTTACTAGCTGTGTGACTATGGGCAAGTCGCTTAACCCCACAAATTGCTTTAAAACATCTAGGACCATCTCCAATCATCCTAATACTATATCTTGCTGGACTCAAATGTCTCTGGAGGAGAGAGTGAGGTTGGTGACCTTGCACAGCCCTCCCTCACTTAAATCCAATTTAGTGCAAGTCATGACTTCACCTCTTGATGTTACAGTCCTCTTTGAGAATGGGGGACAAATAACAACAACCAAGGGATGCCAGAAATGTACTCCACTCATCAGGTCTACCTGCCATTCTACTTGCAGATCCGTTCTCTACTTGTTTGGCTGAGGGACTTTTCCTCACTGGATAACTTTTTTTTTTTTGGTGAGGCAACTGGGGTTAAGTGACTTGCCCAGGGTCACACAGCTAGTAAGTGTCAAGGGTCTAAGGTCAGATTTGAACTCAGGTCCTCCTGAATCCAGGGCTGGTGCTCTATCCACTGCATCACCTAGCTGCTCCATTACTGGATAACTTTTACCCAGTCTTTTTCCCTAGATCATTAGTCAGGGTATTATAGACCCTCCCTTGGCACCCAACTTTGAGAAGGACTGCAAGACCCCTCTAGAGCAAGCCTTTTACCTCTCAGGAGCTTGGGTAGGATCAGAGTAGCTGCCCTGCTAACAGAATTCAAAATTTACCAAACAAAGCCCACAAGCTCTGAGACTGCAATGACTAAAATTGCCTTGCCTGTGATGTTCAAACAAAGCACAACCTATTTATTCAACACCATAGTCCAATCTATCCTCCCCACGGTTCTCTTGTCAATCATCAGTGCTCAGATTCATGGCTGAAAGAACAAATACCACATAGGTGGCAGCACTAAAAACTTGCCCCTCTCCTTGAAAAAGCTGTTCACACTAGGTGCCTCCACCTGTTTTCCACCCACTCTCCTCTTAACTCTTTACAATCTGGTTTCTGTTTTTTGTTTTTTTGCGGGGCAATGGGGGTTAAGTGACCTGCCCAGGGTCACACAGCTAGCAAGTGTCAAGTGTCTGAGGCCGAATTTGAACTCAGGTCCTCCTGAATCCAGGGCCGGTGCTTTACCACTGCGCCATTTAGCTGCCCCCTACAATCTGGTTTCTAATCAAAATATCTCCCTCCAAAATCACAGACGATCTTACAATCCATTAGATTGTAAGCTTCTGGATGGCAGGGACTGTGCCTCTTTTTGTATCCCCAACACTTAAAACGGCGCCTGGTACATTGTAGGTGTTTAATAAATGGTTTTTGATTCATTGATCTCAATGGCCAAATCTAATGTCCTTTTCTTCATCACTTTCTCCTGATTCCCCTCTTATCCATCTGACCATTCCTTCTAGTCCCCTTGGTTGTAGCTTCATCCAGGTCATGCCTGCTGACCTTGAGTATCTCATAGACTCTGTCCTAGGTCATCTTCTCTTCTCTTCTCTTCTCTTCTCTTCTCTTCTCTTCTCTTCTCTTCTCTTCTCTTCTCTTCTCTTCTCTTCTCTTCTCTTCTCTTCTCTTCTCTTCTCTTCTCTTCTCTTCTCTATACTTTTCCCTTGGCAATTTCATCAGCTCCCATGGATTCAATTATCATCTCTATGCCAATGATTCTAAAAATCTACTCATCCTTGACCTCTCTGCTAACCTCCAGTCTCACATCCCCAACTACCTACTAGGTATCTCAAACTGAATGTTCCATAGACATTTTTCCATGGATTCAACACGACCAAACTTGAATTCATTGTCTTTTCCCCAAAACTCTCTTCTTCCTAACTTCCCTATTATTGTTGAGTAACTCAAGCTTGAAACCTCAGTGTCATCCTAGACTCTTCACTCTCTCTTACCTCCCCACCGTATGCAGTCTGTTGCTAAGACCTGTTGATTTTACCTTTATAATGACTCTGGCATGCATCCCCTTCTCTCCTCTGAGACTGCCACAACCCTGGTACAGGCCTTCATCTCCTTAAATCTGGACTAATGCGATAGCCTGTTGGTTGGTCAGCCTGGCACAAGTCTCTCCATACTCCCATCTATCCATTCAGCTAACAATGTGATTATCCTAAAATTATCCTAAAGCCTGTCTGACTGTGTCACTTACCCCAATTCAATAAACTCGAAAAGCTCCCTCACATCTCCAGGATCAAATATAAAATTCTCCATTTGGTGTTCAAAGTCCTTCAGAAACTTCCCAACCCACCCACCTTTTCAGTCTTCTTACACCTCCCATCAATCTACCCACTCTGTGATCTAGTGGCACAGCTGTTCTTGTTGTTCCCTGAAAAAGGAACTCCCCTCTCCTGGCATTTTCCTGGAATGCTCTTCCTGCTCATCTCTACCTCCTGGATTTATTGGCTTCCTTTAAGTCCCAGCTAAAACACCACCTTCTACAGGAAGTCTTTCTCTGCCCCCTTGAAATGCAGTGCCTTCCCTCTGTAATTTATTTCCTATTCATCCTGTATATATGCAAAGTGGTTTGTATGCTCTCCTTCCCTCCCCATTAGATTGTGAGCTCCTTAAAAACAGGGGCTATCTTTTGCTTTTTGTATCCCTGGTGCTTAGCATAGTGCTTGGCACATAGTAGGTGATTAATAAATGCTTATTATCTGTCACTAACTGAGAAAGGGAAGCAGGGAGGAAATGGGAAGAAAACTAATTTCTTTTTTTCCGTTTCCATTTGAGTGCATCAGCTCAATGCAGATGTGCTTCTACTGGTTTCATTTCACTTCCTATATTTTAATATATTCAAGCTACAAATTTAACATAGTTGGGGGGAGTGAAGTATAACACGGAGCAGACTCGGGTGGTTAATATTTACAATTTCACACATTATCTTGTATGGAAAAATAAATGAAAGTCTGTTTGATAAGGACTTGAAGATCTTTGGTTTGTGCTATCTAAAGACAGCAGCATTTATATAAGTAAATGAGTCTGACAAACTGATAAAATGTGAAAACTGGCAATGTTCTTTTTCAAACAGACAAAATGGAGAGAGGATTTTTTTGAAGACAGTTCCCTACCACCAACCCAACCCCAGACTTACAATCACTGGCTTGAAAGGACCCCAAGAGAACGCTTTGCCTCTGCAGAGGAATGTACTTAAACCATGCCCAGTGATCATTCACTTCTGAAGTCTCTAGATTACACTGAAGGTCCATGCTAACATCTGACCGATTTTATAACTCATTATACTGCATTTTAAAGTTTCTTTATCCTGGTCAGGTAACATCCAGAGACAGATGACCTCCTGTCCATCTTTGATGTTCATCGAGTGGCATGTGCAAGCACTGTACTGTGAGGAGTTAATGTAGAAGGAAAAGAAGTGGTCCCCAACACTGTCTAATCAAAGACACTGAAATATATGTACAGAAAAAACACAACTCACAGGAACTCAACTAATTGTGACCCTCATTGAGCTTTTAGGAGAAAAATAAGGGGCAAATTTTTATGAGCAATTTAGGCAATGTAAAGATTTCCAGGGATTATGCCAGAGTTATTACAATCCAGCCAATCACCTATACATTTTCACCCACCTTTCTGTCCCCTTTCTACACAAATATTACACTCAGGCCAAATGGAAAATAGTCACAATTTCTTGCCCCAACTGTGCACCTTTGCAAATACTGGCCACCACCAGGACTGCCCTTCCTCCTAAGCTCCCTGCTTTTTGAAATCCTAAAGCCCAGTTCAAATGCCACCTCCCCCAGAAAGCTTTTATCCTCTGATGTTCCTAACTCGAAGCAAGCTATAGGTCTCCTTTCTCTGAACTCACAGGGCACTTGTTACTTTTTTCAGGACGATTACAACATACGGCCTTGTGTGATTATTATTTTCTATGGAAAGCTAGGTATCACAGTTGGTAGACCATCTGGTCTGGAGGCAAATCAGGCCTTGGACATTTCCTATTTGAGTAACCCTGGGCAAGTCATTTGACCTAATTGCCTCAGTTTTCCCCTCCTTAAAATGGGGATGATAATAATAGCACCTATCACCATCACCACCTTCCCCTCCAAGTTGTTGGATCAAATGAGAAAATAATTGTAGTGCCTGGCACAGTGTGCGCGCTATATAAATGTTAGCTATTATTATTATGTAAATGTCTCGCCTCCCCACACTAGACTACAAGCTCTCAGAGGCACCTTGTTTTATTCATCTTAATATTCCTCCGCATTTCTTCTAAGCGCACAGGAGCCTATCAATAAGCGGGGGCGAGGGAGTTGAGGGGGCTTAATAGTGCTTAAATACACACAGTTACGAACAAGTTACAGTTTCCTAGGGCTTTGTGTTGCTGT
Organism: Dromiciops gliroides; assembly: GCF_019393635.1. Taxonomy (NCBI): domain Eukaryota; kingdom Metazoa; phylum Chordata; class Mammalia; order Microbiotheria; family Microbiotheriidae; genus Dromiciops; species Dromiciops gliroides. The sequence goes on from NC_057862.1 coordinate 126,417,633, forward strand.
CAGCCAAAAGAAAGCAGTTGCTGCAGGCAGAGCTCAGTGAGATCTAAGCCTGAGACAAACCTGCGATGGTAGAGAACTCAGTGGCTCCTTCCAAACCACTCAAATCCCTCCTTTACAAAACCAAAGGTTATACTGCGTTTTGTTTCCCAACTTCAGTCCTTTAGTGAACAAAAGCGCCTGTCCCTTTAAGAATCCGGGCCGAAGCTCTCCCCCGCCCCCCTCAATTCTCCTTTCCCCCCCTTCTCCCTCCAATTAGGCAACCCAGCCTAGGCTCCCACCCCTTTCTCTTCCGGGACAGCGAACTATGGGTTCAGGTTCCCGTCCGTCACAGTGGAGGCTCTTGTGATTGGTTCGTTGCCCTTAGGCGGGGGAGGGGGGAGCGAGGGCCGGGGAAACTAGTTTGTTTGCAGCGCCCTCGCTACATTGTATCCAGAGTGCGCGTTCTAGGGGTGGGCGAGGGGGAGGGGCAGGAGAGAGGCCGGGGAGAAGCTAGAGGGAGGCAACATGAGCATCGTCCGGGCGACCGGAGGTCACTGATTGGGAAGAGCGGCTGCGGGGACCGGGAACTGGGGATCAGCCAGCCGGCCAGGGAGTGCCCCTGGAGTAAGTACCTGTGCCCGCGCTCAAGGTGCCCAGAGGGAGCGCTGCCCAGTCCGCGGGACGCACAACTGAAGCAGGTTTGCCCATGCACACTCTCGGGCCCTTTTACAAAGTGCTGGGCACAGGGGCAGCAGCGGGGGGGTGGGCACTGTCCGGCAGCATGGCTCCTGGATGCGGGTCTGGGCTCTGCTGGAGGGTCGGGCAGGCGGGTAGGGAAGCCGGGTGTGAGAGCTGTCAATCCTCCCTCCTTGACAGGCAGCCCTGCGGTCTGGACTTGACTGCGGGACGAGCCACTGGAAGTGAGTTCCATGTACGGGAGCCAGCAGTTCCTGGGAAAGAGGAAACACCGAGACAGACTCACCCCAGGCAAGAGACACCACTGGGGCATTTCTAGGCTTTGAGTCTAGGGAGAACTAGCATCTGAACCCCTCCTCCTCCCCCACCTTTTTTTTTTTTTTTTTTTTGCACCTTTAGGATCCTAGGAGAACATTTGCTGAGCCTCGAGTGAGGGAATGAATTGTTTTGCAAATGGGTGTTTGGCTCTGGGAGCCTAAACTCTTTTCCCCTGGGAGTTGTTTCTTCATTAATTCTACAGCCTTTTTTATTATTATTGATCCTGGAAAGAGGAAGATGTTTGCTTTTGAGAATGCCGGTATTCCAGCTTTTTAGCCCTAGCTAAAATCCTGTGGTGCTTTGCTCTGAAAGCCAGATGGTTTTCTTTATGTAGACCCAGATATTTCATTTTTTAAAAAATGAAAATGTTGTATACAACAGCTATACAGCATCAATCCCTTCCAGGAACAGAGCATTGGAATTGCTCATTGTGGGAGTAAGGGAAAGTCCAGCATTCTGCTCTGATCTGTTTCCCAGCTGTGAACTGCAGTTGTGAACAGTTTAGGCATCCACAGTCCAAAGGAAGTGGGATGATTGGAGCATTTGGGGATACAGTGGGATGACTGGATGATTTGGGTCCCAGTCTGCTTTGAAATGTTACTCTAGTAAAGTGCTTGTTGACTGGCTGACTCAAGTAAGCATCTTTATGTGTGGTTTTATATTCGTTTATTCATTCAGCCATTATTTATTAAGTACCTACTATGTGCAAAAACAGGAGCAGGAGAAGACACAAAGATAAATAAGAGAAGGCTGAGCTGGAGGGGGAGCATCACACCCATATAAAATACTATAACTAGTGCATAATATAGGATAATTACAAAGTTCCATGGGTGGTTGGAGGAAAGAATGGTAATTTCTGACAGCAGTGTCTACCCACATGATCCCATGAACATAAAGATGCAATTTAGTGGAAATGAGGTCCTAAGGCAATGGCAATGTTAATTCACTGGGACAAGGCTCCTTAGGTATCCTCAGAGTGAGTCCAATGGGTATACTGCAGCAAAAGAGAATGCCTTTTCTAGGTGACTTTAGAGAGCAGCAGTTAGGTAGTAGAAAGATTAGGGATTTTGAAATAAGTCAAAGAAGACTTGAGTCCAGTTCTATCTCCATTACTTACAGAGTGAGTCTTTGGACCTCATATCCATCCCCCTTAAAAATGAAGATGACTTGCCTTTCTCTCCCTTACAGGGTGGTTTTGAGGATGAGGATGAGATGATGAAATGGGTTTGTATGGAAGTGATCTTAACATAAGACAGCATCCATGCATAAATTGACCAGAAAGGATGCATCTGTTGCATTGAAGGGGTCTGCAAAGGGACATTCAGGATCATAGATTTAGAGCTAGATTTAGAGATGCTCTGGTACAAGTCACTGATTTTATAGTTGAGGAAACCAAGGCCCAGAGAGATTTAAGTGACTTGCCCAAGATCACACAAATAGGAATTAGCAGTGATAATACTTGAACCCATGTCTTCTATGAATCTGATGTCCTCTCTGCTATAATATCACACTGCCTCCTCTGTAAGGAAAAAGGGAGGTCAAATCACTATAAAGTTTACTTAGAATATTTCAAAACCTAAGTGGTTTTTATGGGGATAATTGGCGTAGAAAAAAGATCTGTTACCAGTTTGAAGCTCCTTTGTTGAATAAAAAAGAAAGCTGCTGGAGCTGCTAGTCTTGACCTGTATTTTTTGAGTGTGAACATCCTCTTTAGGGAGTAAAGATCACAGAACTGGAAGCTATCTATCCTGGCTTAGCTTCTCACCTGCTATTATCCTGGGATGTAGCCCTTTGCTTCTTTGGGCTTCCCTTTAAACTGAGGGTGATGTTGTCCAGCTAGGGTTTACTACCACAGGAGTGGAGTGTTAGGATTCATGGGAGGACATTGGAGAGGATTTCATTGAGGTGCTGAGGAGAAAATTACTTAGAAGTAGATATCTGCAATTTAACGAGCAGATTTCCCTGGCATACTGAAAGCTACTTTGTATGTTTCTAGAATAGAAGTCCAGTCCTGCCATGAGAAGGTCTGAACACCTCGTTAGGATGATTGAATATATCTTTTCCAAGGCTACTGCCGTTATGATCATATTGAGTTCAAATGAAGTGGAAAGGGAGATAGAAATGTAAGAAACCTTCAGTTCCTTAGTGTTTGGTCCAGAGAAAAGTAAGTGTGAGAGTCAAAGGTCGATTCAGCAAGTCTAATGACAGGTTAGTGGCATCTTCACGGTGAAACCTACCTTCACATTCAGTATCATTACTTCTAGGTCTGCTCATAGAGGGAAGAGAACAGGGGAAGAGGAGCTAATTACTTATAGATTCTTGGGCTCAGTGAATGTATATTTCAGTTGTTTCAGATCTCCCTGCAAGGTGTCTGGGAAGGAAGAGAGAGGGACAGTTGGGTCATCTAGCAAAGAGAGAGAAGTTTCACAGTGGCTCCTGTGAATACTTAGACCTCTAGCTTCTATTCCCTTCCTCCTACTTCTCACTACTCCCAAAGCCACATTCAGGTCCAGGACAAGAGTGGGGGAGTGGGAAGGAGGGTTAAAAATGATAGCTTGGCTCTTAACCATCCCTGTCACATGCCCCCTCCCCAGCCTGCCCATGTGAGAGAGAGGGGGAGGGAGGGAGAGGGAGGGGGAGGGAGGGGCTGGATTGATTTTTGTCCTTGCCAAGGTTGATATAGAAGGTCCTGAACCAAACAGATAAACTTCGTGCTGGAATGAACTGGATTGGAATTCAGAGATCTAGATTGAAATTTTTCAGTGAAATTTTTCAGCTCTGTGAGAAGGCATAGTACTTAACTAGAGCCTCAGTTTCTTAATCTGTAAAATTAGAGGACTGTAATAATACTGGCTGGTCTTAAAGTAGTATTTGAATATTATATTATTATATTACATCATTATCACTGTTTGTCTTCCCTGGGGCCATGCAGAAACCTAACTGGTCCCCATTTATATTGGGAAGAGGAAGATGCAAATGCTGACTACCTACTGATCCAGTGCCTTCAGTTCCTTATCAGTCTGTGAGTGTAACAGTTTAAAAATCCCTGCTCAGAGACACCCCTGGCTAATTCGGGAAAGCTTTAGATGTCCTGAGAAAATGCAAGCTCAAATGAATTGGTTAATTGAGATTCTGGTTTTCCTGTAATTTGGTAAATTCAGTAATTGAATCATCTCAACCACAGTCTATGTTGCTCTCCCTGTTGGAATGAATGCCTGCTAGGAGGCATTTAGTGACTATAATCTACATCCACCACCCCTCCCCACTTGACCTTTAACCAGTATCATCACTTCAATGGGCCTTTGCTTATCAACTTTACATCCCCACTGTGACTGTTAGCCCTACTCAAGCAATCAAAATTCCTCCTCGGCAAGAAGGAACCAGCTGCCTTTCTTTATCCAAGGATTCAGTACCATGCCAACATCAAGGGCAGAGGGCTGACTACATAGCAACTTGGTAGGCTTTTAGTTTAGGGCCATATCATTCCCTGCTCACTCTCAGGAGCTGAGGAAGAGAAAGGCAACTTGGGAAACTGGAGCTGCTGTTGTTACTAGTTTGTAGTGATGGGCTGTGGTTAGCATCTTCATCTTTACTCTTGAGAGTTTGGGTAACTGGAGTAGTTTATGATTCTCGAGTCTCTCAGCATCACCCTTAGGACTTGTCGGTTTCCTGACTCTAGTTACCAAGTCCTGGCCATCCCTCCTATTTCCTTCCCTCTTCTACATTCATCCTCCATTTTTTTCTGGCTGAGAAAGCAAGCTGGATTTGGAGACACAGGACCACGGTTTAAGTACTTGTTCTACTACTTAATAACTATAACCTTTGGACAAAGTACTTCCCCTCTCTGGTCCATAGTTTCCTTCCCTGTGAAATGAGGATAATGCTTGTATTACTTAAGTTCACTGCATTGTTTTAGGGATCAAATTAGATTCCATATATCAAATGCTTTGTAAATATGAGTGAAGCATGATATAGATATTAGGAGGAGGATAATGGTATTCCTTTAATAGCCCTCCAATTACTTCATTCAGACAAGATAGGATAAGCCATGGGGGGGGGGAATGTGGTGTGTAGACTGTGGGTTCCATTAAGACAGATGTAAGCTTTCTCAATAGCTTTATTGAAACGAGCCTTTCCCAACTCTGGCTCCTTGTTCCCTCCCCTGACTCTACCTCCACCCCCTCACTTCCATTGATTTAAGGATTTTGAATCTTGTTTTGGTGAACTCCCAATTAAATTGACTTGCAGGCTTATATATGCCCGGTTCCCCAATCCTTTGGCATCACCTGCCCAGGGTGTGACCAATAGGATGAGTGAACAGATGAAGTATGCACAAGCCATGAATGAGCCCTTTCACCTGCCCAGCCTCCCTGTGCCAAAGGATAATGGCAGAGTGGAGCCAGGTGGGGCACAGAGAGAAACAGGTGTGGGCATAACAGGGGAGGGACAGCAGGTGAAGGATGCATTTCAGTAGAAGGGGTGCTGATTTGCCAGGGGCAAGGGAACTTGGAAGCAGATGTTCAGAGCTGTCATGTGTCACCACCTGGAACTGACTAGAGAACACTGTCCCAAACTGGAACCACTGGCTTCTGTGATTGAATGTCAGGGTAGGGTGTTGGCCCAAATCAAAGTTAGAAAAACATCCTGGGGGTGAATGGCTCAGCTAAGAACCCAGGAATCCAAAGTTTAGGCTGATCTTAATTCCTTTCCCTCCTTTTCCCTGATTTCCCATAAGGATTTCTATAAGATTGATAAACCCAGATCGATCTGCCTAGGAAGGATAGAATGAGCAGGGATAAACAGAAGGCTAACATTTATATAGTGAATTAAGCTTTTCAAAGCACTTTATCATCTCACTTATGTTATCCTCACAATACTGTGCAGAAGGTACCATTATCCCCATGTTACAGATGAGCAAACAGAGAAGCAGTGATTGAAAGCCGGTCTCTTCTGCCTCCAAGTTCATCTCTTTGGACCATAGCCTGCTAATTCTGTGTGGGATGAACTGTTGGCTGTTCAGGGGTCACATCTTCTGCAGAAATCTGCCTGAGAAACTAAAACTATGCCTTCCCCCACCCACCACTGCCAAGAATAAGCATTAGACTGGGAGGTGTGTTGCCAATACATCAGAAAATGTAGGAATGGAAAGAAAAAGACCTTTTCTTCTAAGAGGAGAATGAGGTAGCTCTTACTCTGCCTGCATCCTCTCTGCCTGCCAGGGAAAGTGATAAATCAGGAAGTTAATCAATTACCTAATTCAGATAAAAGAAACCTTTCTCTTTAAAGGCTTTGCCCAAATTGTATTACTTGTGTGTTGATAACTGGCATGTTGTTCCCCTTTGGGTTAGAAGTGGTGAGAGGAGAAACGGGAGGTGAGAATACTCTGATTTTTAAAATCAGGATGATTTCATGATAGGAGGCAATGGGGGAAGTAGAGAGAAATGACTTCTAGAGACACCTTTGCACTATCAATCAATCAATATCAGTCAGTCAGTAAATCTTTATTGAGTGCCTACTCTGTGGTGTCAGTCCACCTCTCTAGGGATCAGTTTCTTCATCTGTGAAACAGCAATGCCCACTAAAAGGGTTATGAGAAAGTCTCTGGGAAACTAAAGCTTGCTTTCAAAAACCATAGCATGATTTCTTAGCTTTGTTGCTGTTGCAACATTCTGATTCCTAGGGAAACAGAAGAGTTGCATCCCTTCTCTTCTCACCAGTAAAAACCAATTTGACACCTGTACCACTGTAACAGTCACAATATCATTAAGATCTTCATGTCATAGTCTGACCAGACTGGTAGCTTTGCCCTCAGAGTAGGGGTTATTGAGAAGTGGGGGTTTTTTGGTGCCATGGATCCATCCCTCTGGAATTCTGAAGCCAATGGATCCACACACACACACACCCCAGAATAATGTTTTTAGATGCTTAAAATAAAATACATGGAAGTAAAAGAAAACCAGTTATAGAGAAATATAATTATCAAAATATTTTCAAAAACAAATTCATGGACCCCAGTTTAAGAACCCCTAACTTAGAGGGTCCTGGCAGTACTTCAGTTGGGACAAACTGTTCAGCTGATCATTTAGTTATTATCAGCAACAATTGGTTAAAGTCAGAAGCTAATGGGAACTCCAATACCCCATTGCCCTGTTGTGTCGGCCTCTCCAGGTCTCTGTTGCTCCACGTGGGAGAATGTGTTAGAGTCTTTGTCTTTGTGTAGCCTAAGTTCTCTGCTCAAGGTCTCGACCCCCTAATGAATTTGTCCTTAAAACTTAATTGTGGGGCAGCTAGGTGGCGCAGTGGATAGAGCACCGGCCCTGGAGTCAGGAGTACCTGAGTTCAAATCCGGCCTCAGACACCTAACACTTACTAGCTGTGTGACCCTGGGCAAGTCACTTAACCCCAATTGCCTCACTAAAAAACAACAAAAAAACAAACTTAATTGCATTCATTCAACAGGCATTTATTAAACACCTTCCACATTCTGGGCACTTGAGATGCAAAGAAATTGTCCTTGCCTTCAAGAAGCTTACACCCTAATGGGGTTGGGGGAGTGGGGGCGGGGAGAGAAGGCAGCAAGGGTAGATGATCTGCATACAGAAAAGTAAATATTAAATATCTACAAGGTCATTTCCAGGGGGTAGGGATGACTAGTAAGTAACCAGAGGGCTCAAAATAGGTATGTTATAGAAGGGACGGACCTTTTGAGGGGAGCTTGGAAGGAAAATGGTGATTTTCTGATATCTGAAGGACCAAGTTTTACACATGGGGCAAGGAGAAAACATCCATGCAAGGTCACAGAGGTGGAAGATGGAAAGCCATGAGCAGTTAATGGCAAATATGGCTGGTAGGATGGACTATAGCATTCAGTATGCCTGGGAAGTGGGGGGGTGGGGATTAGTCAGATTGTGAGGGGCTTTAAAAGCCAAACAGGAGACTTGGCGCTTTATCCAAAGGGCAAGAGGGAACCACTGGACCTTCCCGAGCAAACAGACACTATTTCTGGATCTTGAGCAAGGGGACACTCTGGTGAGACCTGTGCTTTACTAACACTTTGGAAGCTGTGTGGAAGATGGAGGGGAAAGGGAAGAGACCAGAGAAGCAAGGGAGACAAACTAGGAAGCTCCTGTTATAGTCCAGGCAAGTGGTAATGAGAGCCTGAACTTCAGTGATGTGGGTGGAGAGGACCAAGATGTGAGAGATTGTGGTCTCCCTCAGTTTGGTTCTTGGTGCTTGCCCCTGGTACCAGAATGTCTAAGTGTAGAGTTGCTAGGTCAGAGTCACATTCTCAGTGACGGAAGGTTGCCGATGAACTGCCAATTCCTAGAGGGGTAAACAAGAAACTTGGCATGGCAATAGTTCTCTCTGGAGTAGCTCATTACAGGTGAAATTCGGGCCCTTTAGGGAACTGCAGCCAGACATACTTTCCATGCCCCAGGTATACCATATGAAAAGAGTAGAAGCCTCTGGGAAATGACTTTAGAAGGGTTTGGTGGCCTGACCATCTTGGGATGATGATTCCCCAGTTGGCTTTGAGATGACTCAAGCTTCTGAAGTATAAGGAGCTCTGTTATCCTCAGCAGGTTTGCCTGCTCAATAGCCCCTTCTTCATTTCCTCAACAGGAAGGCAGAAGCCACAAAGATAGAAAAACAAAAACTTTCAAAGGAACACGGGGCCAGAGATGTGTAGGTGCGTCATTTTTCTTCACAATCCTTGCTAGTCAGGCTCATTGCTTGTGGAACTGTAACAGATGGAACAAATAAAAAGTGGCACCCCTCAGAGAGGGCAAACATTTGACATTTGAAAATTTTCTGTCTCAAAGGGTTTCGAGGCTTTGGAACGAACTAAGGAAGAGGTTGAGGGTTCTGTAATGAGTGGTTTAGCTCTCCCTTAACCCATTCACCTCACTAGCTTCCTGGTCCCCACATCTGGGGTTTGCTTAACCCCCAGCCTGGAGTTTAGCTCTGCCCCAGGTCCTGGGGACCTTGCTTTAAGTTCACATGGATCTTACATGCCAACTCTTAATCAAGTATGCTTCATCCATTGTAATATGCCCGCACTCTCCCCTCTTCCTCCCATCTTGCCGCCATCTAGTCATGCCAGTCCCACTAATTAGTTGTTGTCATGTTTCTCCCTTGCTAAATTTCTGCGTTGGTGCACCTTGCCCAGTGCCTCAGACCCTCCAGGATGGAATCTTTTTCTTGTTCTTGCCAGGTTTTTTTAGAGACTAGGACCTTGCCCCTGGACCACACTCCCTATTCCTGTCTATCAAAACGAATCTCTGTCTAGTATATTACTTGCCTACTATTTTTCCCACCTTCTGGGATAACTCCATTCATTCATCTACCCATCTGCTTCTTGCTTTGATCCCCATCTATTAGCTGCTTCTATAATTTCCTATGCTCCTCCCTGATCATCTACCTTAGTGATCTTTGATTTGATCCATTCCTTGGACACTAAACTCTACTACTGACAGACTTCTCCTTCTGAGACTTTGTTAAGTCTAAGTTGATTTGGGGATTGTCCTTTCTGTAGGCAGGAGACATGAATTACATGAACATTCCCAGGTCTTCTGGCCTGATTATTCGGTATCTGAAGATGACTCCTGGTATTCCTTTAGGGGTGGAAGGAAATTGACTCTTTGAACTATCCCTTTTTTTTTTTTTGCAGGGCATTGGGGGTTAAGTGACTTGCCCAGGGTCACACAGCTAGTAAGTGTCAAGTGTACAAGGCCGGATTTGAACTCAGGTACTCCTGAATCCAGGGCCAGTGCTTTATCCATTGTGCCACCTAGCTGCCCCCAACTGTATCCCTTTCAATAGCCAAAGTGCCTTTCTGGAACCCCTGAATTTACATTCTCCAAATTACAGTTACAGTTACTATTTTTATCATCCCAACCAATACTGTTTACCAGAAAGGTATAATTAGTAAAAAAAAAAAAAAGTCTAGTGTTGGCTGGTCAACTAAGCCATGTATGTAGCTTCAGGCAGAAGAGAGAACACAGGGCTGGTAGGGATTTATGGTTTGTTGGTACATAAAACAAAACACGTGCACATGCCCAGTGCTGGAATTGCTTCTGCTGAACCATGTTCCTGTTTCCTCTGTTTGGCTCACGGAGGTTTCCTTTGAAGAGGTTTGCTCAGACACTCACGTCTGAGCTTGATGCAAGTCAGAAGTGTGATATCATAACTGAGTAGTCTCAGATGATCAATTTCTTCAGCTGCTTTAAGGGAGTGGCCAGGACCAGGGATATATCAGTCCCATCGTACTCTGCCCTTGTGTCACAGTGGATAGAATGCTGGTTCTGGAGTCAGGAGGACCTGAGGTCAAATTCGGCCTCAGAAACTTACTAGGTATTTGACCCTAGGCAAGTCGCTTAACCCTGTTTGCCTTAGTTTCCTCATCTATCTAATGAAATAATAGCTGCAATCTTCCAGGGTCACTGTGAGTATAAAATGAGAGATTTGTAAAGAGTACCTTGCAAACTTTAAAACACTATGCTGTATACACACAAACTATTGTTGTTGTTAGTGGTTTCTCACTCTCTACCTCTTCAAACAAAGGCTGGGTGACCAATGGCCTGGTAAACTGTAGTTGGGCTTCTTGTTCAGGTCCAGGCCTCTGAGGCACCAGGGTTCACCCTGGTGATGTGTGGCCAATGCTGGACTACCTCGGCAAGGCAGGCTGGCACCTTCCTATGCTACCAAGGTTTATAGGTAGAGTTTCCCAAAGCAGCAAACCACTGCTACTCCTGCTCCCCGAGAATTACAGAAAGTTCAGGTTACCCACGTGTACATGTTATGGCTCTAGTCCAAATGAAGGCTAGTGTTGCCATCATTGCATCCATTGGCTAATACCCAGCATGTGTTTGAACAATTGGCAGTTCAACACCAGCTGTTTGACTAACTTGAACAACATAAAGCTAGGGTTGAGAATATGTTCTTACTGTCTATCATTTGTTTTTATTCTTAGCTAGGAATTTGAGTTCATTTATTCAACAAATATTTATTGAACAATGGACTTGGGAATCAGGAGCCCAAGTTTAAATCCTGCTTATGAATCTTTTTTATTATCTATAAAATGGGCATAATATTTGTATTACCTACTTCACAAAGTGGTTGGGAGGTCTGTGCTTCATTCATAAACTTTAAAGCACTGTATAAGTATGCTGCTATTTTGTTTTCTGTGTATTAGGCTTTGAAGTGCAGTAAGAGTAGAGCTAAAAAGAAATAATTCCACCAGGGGGTTAGACTGAATGACTTCTTCTAAGGTCCTTTCAAGTCCTAGACCTTTGATGACCTTTGTGAACATTATCTCTATCTATAAAGAAACTTAAAAGCCAACTATAGAGACAAAATCTAAAAACAAAAGTTAATCATTATGAAAACTAGAGGGTTTTGAACACCTATAATATTTTTATAAATTATCCAACTTTGATACAGCATCAATTCAACAAGTGCTCAGAGAATTTAGTGTGGGCAAAGACTGCATCATATGACATGAAGATCTGTTGTTTGGGGGTGATGTACAGGGCGTTCCAAAAGTCTCTGTGCAGTTTATTACTATGAAAGCTTAAAACTGCACTGAGGCTTTTGGAATACACTATGTTTTGTTGTATATTTCCAGTGGCCTCTTGGATTGCTCCGTCCAGATGTCTCAGTAACACTTTAAATGAGGACTTCTAAGCCTTTTTGAGTCACAGGATCTTTTGGAAGTCTGGAGGAGGCTATGGACCCCTTCTCAGAATACTGTTTTTAAATAAATAAAGGAAATGCTAAATTCTAGTTGGATGTTAGTGAAAATAAAGGCGTGTGTGTGCATATATATATATATATATATATATATATATATATATATATATATATATATATATATGTTTCCCCATCCATGTTCATAGATTCCCCCTAAATTAGGGTTCTCTAGACCCTAGGTTAAAAGACCTGTGCCTTAAATTCATGTACCCAAAACAAAACTTAACATCTTTTCCCAAGAAACTCACTCATCTGTATTTCCCACTTCTCTCTGTGGTACTTTCACCCAGTCACCTGTGCTCAAAACCTTAATGTTATTGGAGACTTTTTTCCTTCTCTTTTACCTTATCTTTTTCTCCTGGTACTTGCCAAGTCCTGTCAACTCTACCTCCCAACTAGAATTCAAATCTATCTGTCTCCTTTCTATTCCTAATACAGGCCCTTATGACCACACACCTGGACAACTGATTGCTCCCTAACATAGCTCCCTACATCCATCCCTCCATTCTGTCTTTAATCTCTCCTTCCTATCACTGCCAGATTAATCTTCCTAATGGACAGATGTGACCACGTCATACTTCAGCTAAAAACCAGTCAAGGACTTTCTGTTGCTGACTGAGTAAAGTCCAAGCTCCCCAGCCTGGCGTGAAAGGTCATCTAGCCTCTGAGACCTCTCTATCTTATCTCACATTCCACTCCTACACATGTCCTGTTGTTGAAGGTAATCTGGATTATTTACTGTCTTTTGTACATGCCTTTTTTCATATTCCATCCCTATCCCTGAATGTTGAAATCCTACCTATCTCACAAGGCCAACTTCAAATACTAGGACTTCTATGAAGTCTGCCTTTTCAGTACCACCCCTATTTTTTCCCCATCCCAAGTGGAAATGAGTATTTCTATCCTCAAACTCACATATAACATTTTGTACCTTTCTTGTGCTCTTATGCTATATTCTGTTCTGCACTATCCTTACAGTGTATCATTATGCCTTTATATACATTGTGGTCCCTCTGATAAATTGTATCTATGAAGTCAAGGATCATGTGCTTATATCTCCAAGACTTAACATGGTGTTTTGCATGTAATAAATATTTAATACATGATCATTGAGGGAATGGATGAGTGAATATGATAATACAAATAAGGAACAAGGTCATTTAGAAAGGAAGATCAGAAAAGGAAGAAGAAAGAGTCCTAGGTGTATAATAAGAGGAGGTGAGCTTGAATTCCAGCTTTTGGACCCTAACATGCTTTGTGACCTTGAATAAATCAGTTCTTTTTGGCTTTCTGACCCTCACTTTCTGCAGCCATGAAATGAAGGGATTGAACTAGATAATAACTACTATTATGTAATATTTTGATATTGTAATAACTATGATGTAATGTTATACAAAGTGCTTCCCATACACTATCTAATTTCATTCTCACAACCCTGTCAGAAATTCATTACATTTAGCATTATCCCCATTTTACAGATGAGGAAACTGAGGCATAGAAAAGTTAAGTGACTTGCCTATAGAGATGCAACTGATAGGCTTTGGCAGTGGGTTTCAAATTTAGGTCTCTTGACTACAAGTATAGCATTCTTTTCATGATACCATATACCCATTAGATGCTGTCTAATATCCCTTCTTTTTCTAATATTACTTGTGTTGGAGTGGTCAGAGAAGGCTTCATAAAGAAGATGGGACAGGCTGTGTTGTGAAGGATAGGTAGAATTTAGTTAAGCAGAAAGAGAAGCAGAGAGGGACATTCCAATTAAAGGAAATAATGTGAATAGTATATGAAAGCAGGGGAAAAAATGGTGTGTCTGAGAGGATAATAGGAAAGCCCCATTAAGCTGAAAGGCTATTGGATATGATAAAAGATACAGCTGGAGGAAGGTGGGTGAAATCAGATTGTATGAGGTCTTGGATTGTCAAGATAAGGAATTGATTGTAGACAATGGGGAGGCATTAAAGTGGTTTTCTTTTTCGTGAGCTTTTTTGGGGGGGGGAGTTGTTTTGTAAGAACAGAAGCATTTGAGGAAAATTAATCTGATGGTGGTATGAAGTATTAGTGTCTTGAGAGCCTGGAAGTTTGAAGATCAATTAGGAAGTCATTGCAAAGATCCTCGTGGGCATCTTATGCTGAAGGCCTGGACCAAGGCAATTTTCAGATGAAGAAACCAAAGCTATCTATAGCATATGAAAAAATGCTCTAAATCACTCTTTTTAAAGTACTCTGTATTTTCCTTTCTTCACTTAATAGTATTTTATTTTTTTTAATTACATGTAAAGATAGTTTTTAACATTCATTTTATAAGATTTTGAGTTCAAAATTTTTCTCCCTCCCTAAGACAGCAGGCAATCTGATAGAGGTCATACATGTACAATCATGTTAAACATTCTTCCACATTAGTCATCTTGTGAAAGAATCAGAACAAAAGGGGAAAACCGTGAGAAAGAAAAACCAAACAAACAAAAAAAGTGAAAATAGTATGCCTCAATCTGCATTCAAACTCCATAGTTCTTTCTCTGGATGTGGAGAGCATTTTTCATCATGAGTTTTGTTTTTTGTTTTTTTGTTTTTTGGAATTGTCTTGGATCATTGTATTGCTGAGAAAAGAGCTAAGTCTATCATAGTTGATCATCACACAATGTTGCTGTTACTGTATACAATGTTCTCCTAGTTCTGCTCACTTCGCTCAGCATCAGTTTATGTAAGTATCTCCTGGTTTTTCTGAAATCTGCCTCTTCATTATTTCTTTTAGCACAGTAGTATGCCATTACATTTATGTACCACAACTTGTTCAGCCATTCTGCAGTTGATGGGCATCCCCTCAATTTCCAGTTCTTTGTCACCACAAGAAGAGCTGCTATAAATATTTTTGTACATGTGGTTCCTTTTCCCTTTTTTATGATCTCTTTGGAATACAGACGTAGTAGTGGTATTTCTGGGTCAAAGGGTATGCACAGTTGTTATAGCCCTTTGGGCATAGTTCCAAATTGCTCTCCAGAATGGTTGGATGAGTTCACAACCACACCAGCAAAGCCTTAGTATTCCAATTTTCCCATATCCTCTTCAACATTTAAGCATTATTGATTAGAAAAATGCAAATTAAAACAACTTTGAGGTACCACCTCAAATCTATCAGATTAGTTAATGTGACAGAAAAGGAAAATGACAATTGTTGGAAGGGATGTGGGAAAATTGGCACACTAATGCACTGTTGGTGGAGTTGTGAACTGATCCAAGCATTCTGAAAAGCAATTTGGAACTATGTCCAAAAGGCTATAAAACTGTGCATACTCTTTGACCTAGAAATACCACTAGTAGGTCTCTATCCCAAAGAGATTTAAAAAAAAGATCATTAGTGACAGGATAAACATTGATATGAAGACAGCATTTCCTCAAGTAAAGATTGAATAACAATGGTGATAATACCTTGCTTTTATATAGTCTCTTAAGATATACTAAAAACTTACCCCAGAATAGTCATATGAGGTAAGTAGTGAAAATAGGATAATAGGAAAGATAGAGATAGGGAGAGACAGGGAGATAGTGAGAGACAAAGACCTTGTGTATACGTAGGTAGCTCTCTCTCTCTCTCTCTCTCTCTCTCTCTCTCTCTCCCCCCCCCTCCTCCCTCCATCTTCTCTCGTCAAGAGTCATATAAGGAATCTCTGTATTATGGATACAGAATCTCAGGATTGGAAGGAATTTCAAAGGCCTTATGGTGTCAACCAGGGGCCTCCTAGCAGCTCTCCCACTGCCTCATTCCTTCTGAACTTGCACTTTCTTCTCAAAGTGACCTCTAGGCTTTCAGTCCCTTCCTGTTCTCCACTTCTGTCAGTTATTCTGGTTTTTCCTTCACAGTCCTTGATTCTCTATCATGGGTTCTTAACCTAGGTCTGTGAAATTTTTAAAATTCCAACGACTGTACTTTAATATAATTGGTTTCCTTTGTAATCTGGTGGGTTTTATTTTATGTATTTAAAGCCAATATCCTGAGATGGGGATCCCCCCTAAAAATTAAAGAAACCCTTCCCTAGATAATCAGTCTAATAAAGCACTGCCCTCAATCACTGAATTCCCTGTTAATGTTGTCTTCTTACTGTTCCCTGCCCCCCAACTTAAGCCTGGGGTTTTCAGTGCTCCCAGAGGAAGTCAAGAACATCCTTGGTCCCCTAAAAATTCCTGTTATCTAACCTCAGCCCACTACTTTCATCCTGCCTTATACATATGATAAACACCTGGACTGTTATCATGACATCAAATACAGGACAGGTGTTATTCTCCCCTATCACCATTGTTTTTGTTCAGTCATTTTCAGTCTCATTCAATTGTTTGTGACCCCATTTGGGGTTTTCTTGGCAAAAATGTTGGACTGGTTTGCCATTTCCTTCTTCATCTCATTTTACAGATGAGGAAACTGAGGCAAACAGGGTTAAGTGACTTGCCCAGGGTCACACAGCTGTTAAGTGTCTGAGGCCAAATTTGAACTCAGAAAGGTGAGTCTTCCTGACCCCAAGCCTGGCACTCTACTGCACCACCTAGTTGCAATCACCATTACTTGGGCCATAATGAAAGTCTGCTGCACTTGGGAAAAAAAAAGACAAAAAAGTTGGCTATATTCCTATGAGATATAATTTTTTCAATGTTACTGAGTTTGGAAAATAATATCTAGCATTTATATAGCATGTTACAAATATCTCATTTTATCCTTACAACAACCCTGTGCTTTTATTAACACCCATTTTACAGATGAGAAAACTAAGGCAAACAGGTAAAGTCACACAGCAGCTAGTAAAAAGATGAGACAAGATTTGAACCCAGTTCTTCCAGATTCCAGGTTCTGCACTGTGTATCGCTGCTTTTTTTTTTTTTTTTTTTTTTGGTGGGGCAATGGAGTAAGTTAAGTGACTTGCCCGGGGTCACACAGCTAGTAAGTGTCAAGTGTCAAGTGTCTGAGGCCGGATTTGAACTCAGGTACTCCTGAATCCAGGGCCGGTGCTTCATCCACTGTGCCACCTAGCCACCCCCTGTGTATCGCTTTTAATGAGACATATTAAAGAAAACTAGGTTTGGGGAAAATGTTAAATTGCTTAGAAAATACATCTCATTTTTGACATGTGCTGTTAGAAGAAGGTGCTTTGTCTTTTTTTGTTATCATAGACCTCTTTGGCAGTCTGGTGCCTTCGTGAACCTCTTCTCAGAATAATGTTTTTAAAAGCATAAAGCATAAGATAAAATACGTAGTATTAAAAAGAAAACCAATTATATTGAAATACATTTATCAAAATATTTTTTAAAACGTTCACAGCTTCAGGCTAAGAACCCCCAAATTAGAGTCTTTGTGATAGTTTTAACTAGAAAGATAAATTTTTTTATCCTCACCACCTTCATCAAAAGCATTTAATATGTGTTTGCTTGCTATGGCAAATGTGGTGTACAGAAAAGCACAGAGCCCCTGAAGGGGGTGTGAGTCTGGGCAAGGGGGAAGGGGGGAGGGGAGGGGTTAGGAGCTGAGCCAAGCTAAGAGATCTGGGCTAAGTAAGTAGCTTTCTAGGGCACAGCACTCAGGGTGGAGTATCATGAAGAACTGTTTCTATTCATTTTTCTAATTGCACATTTTTAATGCCAGAAAATTCTACTGTACCACATAACGGTATTTTAAGTCGAGTCACACGTGCCACAGTGGACGTTCAAAACATCTGGTGAATATTAAATACATGCTGGCAAAACCCTTGCCTAGAGTGTACAGATACTTAGTTCCAATTCTTCCTAGCAGGAATAGACAAAAAAGACCTCCCCTCCCCCTTCTCTACAAGATGCTTGTGGGTTCATTGTCAAAGTGTCAAAACTTCAGAAAGTATCTACTTTGGGACTCATTCCACCCTGTTTGTACCATTTGCCATTGTCAACATAACCTACAAAAGGCATTTTGCAAACCTTGAGAGTGCTATCTAAATGCTGGCAATTATTATCATCTCTGATGTTCCGATAGCACTTTGAAATTGACAAAGAATTTTACATGTATACCTCACTTTATCCCACCTCCATCACTTAGCCAATAAGCATTAAGTGGCAGACACTGTACTGAGCACTGAGATTAAAAGAAAAAAAAAGCAAAACCAGGATCCCTGCCCTCAAGGAGTTCACCTTCTAGGCCTTCAGTGTCCTCATTTGTAAAATGAAGTAATGAAGTGGTTGGATTTGATGGTCAGTGAAGACCTTTCCAGCTTCAAATCTATGATCCTCACCACAGCCTTTTTTTTTTTTTTAGGGAAATGAGGGTTAAGTGACTTGCTCAGGGTCACACAGCTGGTAAGTGTCAAGTGTCTGTGGCCGAATTTGAACTCAGGTCCTCCTGAATCCTGAGCCAGTGCTCAGGTGCTCAGCCTTATAAGATAGGGATTACATTGAGGAAACTGAGATTCAGAGAGGTTAGCTCACATGTCAGAGGGAGGGAAATTGAACCCAGGCTCTAAGATGAGACCTTTTTCTCTTCTTAAAAGGTTTATGCTTTAGCCCAAGAAAGCCTCAGGTAGCTCCATCTCAGATCTCATATTCTCCTGCTTCACTTGTCAACTGCAGTGTCTCTACCACTCTCCTCCTGCTCAATGGGCAGTAGTCACAGTACAGTGTTATAAAGCAGCTAGGTGGCTCAGTGGATAGTGAAAGCCCTGCAGTCAAGAGGACTTGAGTTAGAATCTGGCCTCAGACATTTATTAGCTGTGTGACCCTGGGCATGTCACTTAACCCTGTTTGCCTCAGTTTCCTCATCTGTAAAATGAGCTGGAGAAGGAAATGGCAAACCATTCCAGTATCTTTGCGAAGAAAACCCTCCGAAAATGGGATCATGGAGAGTCAGACATGACTGAAACAACTCAACAACAGTGTTAGAGTGGTCATGGGTTCTTAGTAACCTTTTTGTGAATAACTAAACAGCCCTGGTCATGAGTAACATCATGTCCTTGCTGTTACTTAGACATTGGCTGAAGTACCACACCAGGCAAAAATCTCCTTGTGATATCGAGGTGGTCCTGGGATCTTGAAGGCCATGGGAGCACAACACAAACTCTAGTGGGTCCTACCAAGCTTGAAGGGCTTCAAGCATGAGCCTGGTAGCAAACTGCTAATCTGTTGCCTCAAAGAACAACCAAGTTCTGAAAACAAATTTGTTTGCAAAATAACATTCGGTGCTTCTTACTTTTAATCGGTTAGACAAGAATATTTTTGGCCATTGTCACCCATCAAACAATCTACTAAGCCAGGGCTTCTTAAACTTTTTCCACTCAGCAACACTTTTTCACCTGAGAAATTTTTATGTGACACCAGGTATACAGATATATAAAATAGGTATACAAATCAAACATTTACTGCCAAATGTTGCATGACCCCCACATTCAGCCAGGAGACTGCATTTGGGGTCTCGACCCACAGTTTAAGAAGCTTTGTACTAAGCTGTGGAGGGAGGGCTCATATTGAGGGAAATCACTGATCTTTTGAAGTATTGATACAGGTTCTGAAAGAGGAAAAGTCTCCTAATTCTTCAAGTTTCCTTAGTATCTTCTCCTCACACTTAGTCGTTTCCTTCTCCTTTGACTCTTACTTTTTTTATATCTGATTTACACAATCCTAATCCTTCATCAGGAGTGATCTTTGCTGCCTTCCACCTCTTTTCAGACTAAAACTTGGAGCAGGTATAAAGAAGCAGACAAAGATTATGAAAGGACAAGGAAGAAAGACGGGGAGAAAGAAACCAGGAGGAGAAGAGCAGTCCCGAATTCCAGGCACTGACTCACAAATTGTCCAGTCTTTGGGAGAATAATAGTAAAAAGCCAGGTGAAGGACCCTGAATAGACAAAAGCTAACTCAAATCACCATTCATTAAGCGCTTGCTGTATTCCAGACATGGTGCTAAGCCCTGGAGACCTTACAAAAGGATCTGAACCACAGCAATGGAGCAGTGAAGCAGAGATACAGACAATAAATATCTTAAAATGTCGTCTTTTCCTACTTTGCTCTTCACCTCATGAGAAACCTGCATGTTTCACTTCCTTCTCTCTGTCCCTCTTGATGACGCAGTGAAAGCAACTTCAAGACTAGTTTCTTTTAGCAAGACCAATATGTGTCCCAGAGGTTCTGACGGGAAATTCAGCAAAGGATATGGCTATCAGCCTTCCCTCTGAAATCCCGCTCCTCTCCCACTGCTGTCCTGAGATTCTCCTGTTTTTAGATGAGCACCATGAGTCTGTAGGGAGAATGCAGTAAGATGGCGGAAGTGCTTGTTTGAGTGTGTTGTGATTTTTTACCCTTTTCCCAGTAAGAGAGAACCAAATGATTACAACAGATGGGTAAATCTGAGCCTTGAGTTACCCAGCCCCTCTGCTATTAGAGTAATGATATCCATTTCACTAACTGTCCCTGCCCTCAAGAAACAGCTGTGCTTCTGAAAAATATGCCTGACTCAGTTGGAAGATAGGAAGGCCAAAGGTTGAATTTCAGAGAGATAGATAGGAGTCCTCTGGAAGAAGAGATGTTCCAGCTGCTGAGGCTGCTTTGGCCTCTGCTTTTTCCTATCTATCTGGAGAAGATGCAACCTGGGGCAAGGTTTCCCCCATTTAAAAAATAACATTTTATTTTTCCCCAATTTCATGTGAAAACAATTTTTAAGTTTTGAGTTCTAAGTTCTATTCCTCTCTCTCTCCACCACCCCCCCCCCCGCCCCTTCCCTTTCCCCTCTCTCTTCCCTGAGATGGCAAACAATCTGATATAGGTTCTACATGTGCAGTCATTCCATATTAGTAATTTTCTGCAAGATTTGAACAAGAAAGAAAGTGAGAGGGGGCAGCTAGGTGGCACAGTGGATAAAGCACCAGGCCTGGATTCAGGAGGACCTGAGTTCAAGTGTGACCTCAGACACTAGACACTAGCTGTGTGACCTTGGGCAAGTCACTTAACCCCACTTGCCCCTCCCCACCCAAAAGAAAGAAAGAAAGAATATATGCATGCATGCTTCAGTCTTTATTCAAACAATATCACTTCTTTCTCTGGAGGTAGATAGCATTTTTCATCAGAGGTTGTTCATAATTGTCTTAGATCTTTGCATTGCTGAGAATAGGTAAGTCATTCATCATACAATATTGCTGTTACTGTGTATATAATTGTCTCCTGGTTCTGCTCACTTTACTTTATACCTGTTCATGTAAGTCTTTCCAGGTTTTTCTGAAATAATTCTGCTTGTTATTTCTTCTAGCACAGTAATATTGCATTACAATCATAGATATCCCTTTTCTTAAGAGTAAAGAAGTGGGGCAGCTAGGTGGCACAGTGGATAGAGCACAGGCCCTGGAGTACCTGAGTTCAAATCCGGCCTCAGACACTTAACACTTACTAGCTGTGTGACCCTGGGCAAGTCACTTAACCCCAATTGCCTCACTTAAAAAAAAAAAAAAAGAGTAAAGAAGTGGCATTGTGTTATGCACTGTCAGTGTACTAATAAATTTTATATATACACATATGTATATACATATACACATGCACATCATCTAAATACACATTTGTAAATACTGATTTGTTCATAATGATCAAGATGATATAAAATAATTTCCATATATATTTAGATCACGTACTATGTACAAAATCATTAATATACATAAATTTATATAAATATATGTTCTTGTGTATTGTGTATACATGTATATATGTATACTCAAGTGTGAGTGTATAGATATATTTATATATATACATATGTAAACGTATAGGCATTTAGAGTCTAACTGAAAAGACAAAGAATCACCTTGGCTATTTTCTTGCTATCCATCCTACCCTTGCGCCATCCTGACTATCAGGCCTCCAAGAGACTGCTCCCATCCTCATTGGTGAGTACCTGGGTATAAACTCACATGTCTGCTACATCTAGCTGTTTCCAACCATGACATCCACCTTAGCCATCTTCTTGCCTTTTGATGTTCATTGCCTACCTTCCACTTTTTGATCTAGGGAACCACAATCAAATGAGTATTACAATGTCTATGGGAAAGTGCTGGTCAATCTAACTCCCTCATGGTTCTGTACAAAATCCCTATGACTTCCCAAACCAAAACACTCTCTTTCTGACTACCATTCCCCTATATATGCTTTATGTCCCATTAACATATAAGCTTTTGGGGGCAGCTAGGTGGTGCAGTGGATAGAGCACTGGCCCTGGAGTCAGGAGTACCTGAGTTCAAATCCAGCCTCAAACACTGTGTGACCCTGGGCAAGTCACTTAACCCCAATTGCCTCACTAAAAAAAACACACCATAAGCTTTTTGAAGGCAGGGGCTGCCTTCCTTTTGGTTTTGCATCCCTAGAACTTAGCACAGTGCTTGGCACATAATAAGCACTTGATAAATGCCTCTTCATTCTTTAATTCATGTTTTTCTTTTTAAAAAATGACTAATGATGCAAGCCATCTAGAGGTAGCATGATGTGAAGGGTTGTTGGCTGGCCTCAGGATCATGATATCTGGATTCATGTTCCATTTCTGATATATGCCTTGACTCTGGGCATGTCACTGAAATTCTCAGTACTCCAGGGATCTAAAACAGTAAGTCCCGATCACCAATCTACACTGGTAGAGAGGGAGTTGTCTCACTGGGAATGACTTCCCTATACCAGGGAAACCATAGACATAGACAAAAATAAAATAAAAGCTATTACACATAATTACTGACAGTTGTCAAGCACTTTAAGGTTTACAACATACTTTACAAGCATTATCTCATCAGATCCTCAGAAGTCTGGGTAATAGGTGCTATAGTTATTTATTATTCCATTTTTTTTAGATGAAAAAGCTATAGCACAGGGAGATTAATTCATCCTTGATCATCAATACAGCTAGAAAGGGTTGGAGATAAGATTCAAACCTATGTGTCTCTCCACTCCCAATCCAATTCTCCTACCTTTCTAATCTGCTTTTTTGCTATTTTTACCAGCAAATTATCCTTATTGGTTGGTGCATAAAAGTACATCCCTAGTAGACTTGAAAAACTACAAGTCCTACCATCTGAGGATGGTGGGAGGGGAAGGTGGGAATAGAATTTCAAACTCAAAACATTTTTCAATGTTAAAAAAATGTTTTAACATGTAATTAGGGGAGCAGCTAGGTGGCGCAGTGGATAGAGCGCCGGCCCTGGATTCAGGAGGACCTGAGTTCAAATCCGGCCTCAGACACTTAACCCTTAGTAGCTGTGTGACCCTGGGCAAGTCACTTAACCCCAAAAAACAAAAACCATGTAATTAGGGAAGAAATAAAATATATTTAAAGAAAGACTAAAAGTCCTCTGAGCAGGTACACAAAATTGATCATGCAGAATTCTGAACAGTTCCAGATAAACAGAATAATAACATTAAATGCCTGGTTTTTACTCAGTCTTCACTGAAAGGTAGGCCCCAGCAGAAACACAGAATGTTAACTCTCAGAAATCATGTAATATAAATGTTTTACAGAGGAGGAAACTAAGGGATCACTTAGTACACTCAAAGGAAGAATGTAAATTAAAAATTAAAGTAACCTAAGAATAGGATCTAAAGCTTCTGTCCCTGATCAGTAGTGATTGATTGTATTCAGGAAGGTCATTGATCTCTTTCCAAATTGTAACACGTGGTGCCATGTTCTAGAATTATGGAGTAGGGTACCTGGTTTTTTGAGGCATTGTGGATGACCCTTCACAGAATCACAAGAATTGGCCTAGACAGCAGAGACCACCTACTCTGATTCATCCCTGAATAAGAATTCCTTTCATAGTATACCAGAGAAGTGGTCATCTAAACTTTTAGAGGAAGACTTCCCAAGGGAGCCCATTCTACTTTGGGGATAGCTCTAACTGTTAAAGGTCTTCCTTAGGTCAGACCTAAAGTTGGCACCTTCAGCCCATTGTGCTTAATTCTGTACTACTCTCTACCCCATTCCCCAAGTCAAGTCTAATCCTTTGTCCATGTGACAGCTCATCAAATGTACAAAGACAGCTCTACCATCTTCCCAGAGTCTTCCCTTTTCAGGCCAGACATCCCCAGGGATAAAGCTTCTCTGACCCCCTAATAAAGGGGCTAAAGAAGTGTATAAGTAGAATTCCTGTCTGGAGAATGTTACTTCATAACCTAACAGGGGTTTCATGTATCATTATATATCTCTGCCTTTGTTTTCTTTGTTTGTTGGGAATGCAAGGCAGATTTCTCTGGAGGGAGCATGCCATCAGGCTCCTCTATTGGCCACGTTCTTAAGTTCTGGCCCAGTGCTCTACACAGTAAGGTTGTTTCCATTTCAGTGGAGTTGGGCATCAATCTCAATAGCTTCCTTTAGCTGCAGTAATAGCTCTTGTACCTTGGTAAGGGAGACGTTAACCAGCCTGGCTCTTATCGATCACCCTAGGCTTAAAGAGGATACTGTTGATTCAAATGTATTTAATGTTTCAGTGCATTAAGTAAAAAGGTGGGGGAAGAAGGAGAGTCAGGGGATAGAGAGAGGCAGCAGAGTATAGGTGACGGGAAAGCTTGCCTGGTATATTTGGGTGTTTTCTCTTTTCTCCCCCTTCCTGTCTTTGGTAAAGAATGGGTAATCAGAAAACGGGGTCCCACCATGGGATCAGGTAAGAAAAGATGCATGATGCCATGTTATGGAAAGTCAATATAATCACGGGTGCTTTTAAACATGCTTTTTCATTTGCTAACTGTACTCCAGCTCTAACCTCTTTATGGAAAAGCTCTGATGGGCCCCAGGAGGGCTGTTAGGTTACACATGACTGAAAGAAGAAAGGCACCATCCAGTCAGACAGGGGGCATAAAGAAAGCCAATCCATTCTGCCTCTCTGTGAACATCTTCCTGGCTTAAAGGAAAACAGGACTGTGGAGAAATGAAAAGGTTCTTTTAAATGGTTATTTTAAAATCAGCAGCAATGGGAGCTGCCAACCAGGTTGTAAATGTTAACATGATCCTGTGCCAGTGACTTTGTAGTCTTGCTGATTAGATCTTGGAATAAGTGTGGAATAGGTGATGGATTGAGGCCATGTGGTACCATGGGGCATGATCTGAATTAGGCTTTAGAAGACCTGGGTTCAAATCTCAGATGTGTTCCTTATTATTTGTATGACCTTGGGCATGTCATTTCCCATCTCTTGGGTCTCAGCTTCTTCATCTGTAAAATGAGAGGGCTGGAATAGATATCCCCCTTCTAGGTCTTGCGCTAAGATTTCAGGATAACCTAGCTAGCTACAGTAGAGACGTTTGGCTCTAAGGCATGTGTTATCCTTACCAGATCAAAGTTGACTCTTCCTTCTCTGATTTCTTAGGACACTCATTGGCCCATATCACCGGCACTTATAAAGACTGTACAGTGGTTGATGAACTTTATATATATAAAACTATATGTTTATATTATATATAATATAAGCATATAAATGATATATAATTTTATACATAAAACTATATGTATATAAAGTTCATTGACCACAGTACAGTCTTTACAAGTGCCAGTGATATAGACTGTGTACGTACACATGTATGTGTACACACACATGCACACACATACACACAATGTCTCTATAACTAGAATGAAAGCTTCTTGAGAGTACAGACCGTGTCTTATATTTCTAGGGGTCACCTTCATTGTCCATTATATTACTTTGCACAAAGTAGATACTTAGTAAGAATTTATTGATCAGTGACACTTAGCGTTGCTTTCCATGTGTATGTTTGTCAGGATGGTATTCATGAGACCATCTCCATATACCTAGATACTTCACCTGAATTTGAGTAAATGCCATCAGAGGGACAGTGGTGCCTGGCATCACTGACCAGTGCCTATCTTCTGGAGGGATGGAGGGGTGAAGTCAACCACTGATGAGCAAATTTGTATCTCTAGGCTGAACCTGTGACTTCTTGTTGTTCACATCCTCAGATATACTTGAGGCTTGCTTAGGTTCTAAAACAGTATAGAACCCATGCACAGACACAACCCCAACTCTAAGTTTTGTAGTCCAAGGCTCGTTTTTCTCTGACCTTAAGCAAGTGTTGAAATTTTTATGACCCATTGAAGGGAGATATGGGCTTGATAATTCTCTACTGAGGGTCTCTGAACCTCAAGGGGTGGTACAGAGCCTTAGTTTTCACATATCTCAATACTGAAACAGCCTGCCTTGTTTTGTTCAGTGAACACAACTCTTTTGCTAGGCAAGTCAACAATCATTTTTTAAGCACTTGCCTTAGGCACTGTGCTAAGTTCTGGGAATATGAATGTAAACTAAAGGAAAGATAGTCCCTACCCTGAAGGAGCTTATACTCTACTGGGGGAGACTACATGAAAAAGGGAAAGGGGAAGGCGGTATGTATGATGGCAAAGTGCAGAGAGTAAAAGAGCCAAGAGAGGAATGAAGGTTTGCTGACCACTGGGCCCTTCCTCACAATGAAGGTTCCATGAAGAACTCAACAGTGGGAAAAGGGGCCCACCAGAGCAGAGAGATGCTTCAGGAGGAGAAGACCTCATGGAGTCTTCTCCAAGAAAAGTTGAGTGCTTTTCTGCTGATTCTGCAGATTCACCCTGGCTACTTAGTTGATCTGTGAGAAATCCATTTTGAGCACATTTCTTAATTTCTCAGGGATAATTGACTTTGAAAGATTAACACAACAGCTGGATCCCAGCATTTGAGAGCCAGGCAGAAGTAAGTAGGTATATTCTGAAGCTGGATCAATAGCTTTTAGCAGAATGATAAATTTTAAATCTATCTTGTTGTAATGCCCTGCAGTTAAGTTATGTCCCTTAAATCTATCAAACTCCTGAGCTACAATGAGAGAAAGAGGGCCCTTCTGAGTCAGGACTAATTAATTATAGTATAGAAAGGTAGGTGAATCATGAATGCTTAACAGTAGGGGTAAGAGAGACCTTCCAGTGGCTGACTAGAATGTATATCCCTGTGTCCCATCTCCATCTTGATTCTTATTCCTGCTCCTAGGAAACTGGAGGAAATCTTCATTCCTCGAGAGCAAAGCCTCTATCTTATATTGCTTTTGTATCTCCCCACCACTCATAGCACAGTGCTAGGGAAAATAATAGGAGCTTAATAAATAATTTCAGATTTTTTAAAGTTATCATGAGGAAATCTTCATTCCTCAGGAGCAAAGCCTCTATCTTACACTGCTTTTGTATCTCCCCACTACTCATAGCAGAGTGCTGGGGAAAATAATAGGAGCTTAATAAATAATTTCAGATTTCTTTAAGTTATCATGAACTACCCACAGCGCTTCTGTCTCTTTACCAGAGGTAGTGTGAAGGTCTTTTTCTCCTCAAGAAATGTGCCCCAGAAGACTGTTTTAAAGGAAGAAGTGGATCCCTGAGGAGGCTTCCATAAACCCAAGACATCTTGGGTCATCCCAGTTCCTAACTTAGCAGTATGGTGCACGCTCTGGCTTCCTCTCGTTATGGTTCTGATTAGTGATCAGGTTTGCATTGTTTGGTGTCCAACATTATGTAAGTTAAGAAATCTCTGGGCATACGTCATTATGTTTTTATTACTCCTGATAACTGATCTATAGTTAAGGGAAGAAGAAAATTTTAGCTCATAAGATTTAGACCTAGGACCATCTAGTTCAACCCAGTCCTTGTTTCAAGTAAGAAAAATGAGAACCAGAGAGGTGGCAAAGTGACTTCCTCCAAATCAGTTACAGAGCTGGGATTCAAGTCTGATGCCCTTGCCCACTACCCTATAGATTCCTGATGGGATGTCCATAGTTGGCTATAGTTCCCCTGATTGGGTACAGTGATCAGAGGTTATCAGGACCGGGATTTGACTCTCTCAATTCCCAGTCCTTTACTTTAGCCTCACAACCTGCAAACTCAAGGCTTCCTCTGAACAGGTTACCCTTAGGGAAAGTATTGTCAGCAGTGCCTGGATCCTTAATGCTGGCAGCCCTGGGGTGGGTCAGCTGCTGACTATATTTTGTTGCAGAGAGACCCACTGAAGTGTGTCATAGGAACACCTTATTTCCTCATAAGGAAGGCAGGAGATATAGCTTGGTAATGGCTGTTCAGCTCTATCATAGTACCAAAGAGACAACACAAATGCATCCACACACCACACCAGTGCCATGTTCTTCCATAGACTTCTCTTTTGTTGGCAGAAGAGGGAAGCTTGGTGTTTGGTCGTGTGTAGGCAGACTTGCTTGCTTTGGATGGTCATAGACATTGTTCTGAGATCCCTTATTCTCTTCACTTGCCTCTTGCTAAAATAAGGCCTCAGGAGTGTCACTTTGCTCTGGCTTTTGAGAGGTCATTGCTTTACTTGTTCTAAAAGTGAAGTTGGTGGTTATTGGATCATGTCAGTACATCCGAAGGTTTCCAAATCCTCATGTGTTTGAATTACACAATTCCTAACCACCTTCTTTTGCAAGCACTGCTTTGAAGATTGCCCAGCATAATCTGATCTCCCCCATGGATAGTTGTCTCCATCTAGAAACATTTGTAGGGTGACTCCATTAACAGATGATCCTCAAGGGAGAACAATCCTCATATAGACTCAGTCTTGGACACTGAAAGAACTATTAGATAGCACTCCCGAACTGGTACCTTCTTTTCTCCTTCCTTCCCAAGTCACTGGGTGAAGATATTGTGGAAAGAGGAGGAGATGGAACTGGACGGAAGTAGGAATACAGATTAGACAGGGTAAAGAGAAAAAAATTTCTGGGTCTGGAATACAAAATGTGGCTTACGTTTTCACCTACCTTAAAGTACATTTGATTGGTAGATTCCATGATGAATAAAGCAGGGCCCCTGCCTTCAGGAAGCTTATCATTTACCATGCAGGATATTTAGCCTCCTGCCTAAATTCTTGACCCACATTTTTTTTCTCTAAACTGAACAACCGCTGAATTTCTAGATTATCTATGCCAATTAATCCGTAACATCAGTAGTAACTATGACAAGATGTGTGCCAAATTCAGTTAATTTCAACAGATGCATATTAAGCAATTGCTGCGGGTGAGGTATTAGGGATACAAGGCTAACAACAGGTTCAGCCTGCAGGGAGCTTAAATGCTCGGGCATATCTTCTGCTATATGAATATAGAATCAAAACTAAAAGGCTCTAAGAAGTCATGTAGTCCAAACCTTCCTTTTTGCAGATAAGGAAATTGAGGCCCAAAGAATAAAGTGACTTTTAGCCAAGGTTTCACAGCTTGCTAATGACTTAGCTGGGATTCACAGCTCAGGCCTCCTGAGTCCTATTCTGGGGGCTGCTTCTCATATATGACCTCATCTAAAATTGGAAAATGGTCAAGTTTTGCAATAGAGCTCTGCCTACCTGTCAGTCAATATGAACTTCCTCTTCAATTTCAGTGGCCCCAGGTTTAGTAGATGTTAAGAAACAGCTGAGATCCAGTGTTCCCCTTATCAGGACAACCCAACAAGATGAACTCCCTGGGAGACGGAGATTTTATATAAATAGTGGAGCACTGGAGTGTGAGTTAGGCCAGTGCAAAGTCTAGCAGGAATAGGCCTTGAAGAAGACCTCAGACCCAAAGGTAAGGCAGGCTCAGCCCAACATCTGCGTTTTCCAAGCAGCCAGAGTGGATTTCATCTGTGGGTGGTTTTGTTTGTTTGCTTTTGTTTTCAGGAGAAAGGAGAGGAGGAGCACAGAGAGACAGACTTAGAGACAGAAACACAGACAGACAGACAAAGGCAGAAAACACACACACAGAGAAACACAGAGCCAGCCAGAGACACAGACATGGAGAAATCAGGAGCCAAATTAAAATATAACTTGGATCCATGATGTCTTCCACTGTGGAGTTGCTCACTGCTAGTTTGGGGTCTTGATAAAATGAGAATATTGTGGGAAGCTATTTTTGGGGGGTTTATAAATTTATCTCTGATTTGTTTTGGTGACTGGCCTGGAATCAGAATTGAGAGCGTGTGTATACAAGTTTTGGTTAAACAGTATACTCTTTTAAAATGATTTCTACTAAAGGCATTTCATTACTTTTTTTTTTCCTTTGAGTAGATTTGATTTTACCAGGCTCAGCAGCACTAGTGGGTGGGCTAGGATTCACTCTAGGGTTTGAAATATTAGGCTGCCTTCCCTGCACTACCATATATCCTAACCATTTACTGCCTGCCTTAAACATTCAACCAGACCACTTGTCTCTCTTGCTTTCCATAGCTGTAAAATGAGGGGAATGGCCCCCAGGACTTGCTTAGAATGCATTGGAATCCCTCCAAATGATAATAATAATACTTATTGTTGTTAATGCTGCAGAATGTTTGTTGCAGGACAGACCTAGGCCGCCTGACACTGCTCATGGCTGTGACTCTGAGGACTGAGGGGAGACAGAGGTGTGAGTCTAGTAATTAGTGGAAACAGACCATTAGCACAGACTGCTGCTGTTCAGTTTAGGTGCTTCAGCTCAGGCAGTTTCAGAGTCCTTAACTGTGTTCCCTGCCTGGATTTTGGAACATGGTACTGTTAAGGGCTAAAATTCTAGCTAGTCTGTCTAAAATATCTAATGAGTGGTCGCCAATAAATTATAAGCTTTAGCAAGAGTTAGACTTTTAAGCATTTATTAAGGAGAATAAGAATTTGGTAAAGAGAGAGAAAAAGGCCTAGATTTCTATCTATTAAAGGGAGAGCACATTTCTAGCTCCCTTCTTCACCAGAGTCCAGAGGAAAAGAGAGCGAGACTGAGCGCCAGTCTCTTCCTTCCTCCTCCCACTAGCCCGCGTCACTTCCTGACTCCTGGTCTTGCCCTCAAAGACCTTCCCTTCATGGGCAGAACTCCTCTACAGTAAGTATCCAGCAGGTGGCGTTATTCCAATCGTTACAGTACTGTCTGTTACAGGCTGAGGGTCCTGGGCATATTCTTCTCCAATACGCTGCAGTGAGAGCAGCCCCTCTGTTGCGTTAATCATCTAAAGAGATGACAGCTTGGACCAAAGCTAAAATCACTTGTTTCTTAGCAAACCCATGGTCCGTAGCATATGTCCAGGAAGCCTGGGTGCCTCTGAGTTGCACAGAATGTTGAATGGCCTTAAGCAGAGAACGATACATTTAGTGTCCCCAAGAACCATCCCATTTCCTTTCTAAATTTTCTGAACTCATGTTGTTCTCAAAAAGTTGGTACCAATTGTACAGACGCGAACAGAAGGATAGGAAGACAAGCATGACAGCTTTGGAACTAACATGTTGGATTTATTATATTCTTTTAAAAAAATGCAAGTACTACATGTTATTCTGTGAAGTACTGCTCATCTGTTTGATTCGTGTTTGTATATGAAAATGCTTATTTGTCAAGTAGAGAACAACAATAGAAATTTATACATATGTACATATTTAAAGAAGGTGACTAGATAGCTTAGTGGTTGGAGCTCTGGGCCTCAGGCACATTTACTAGCTGGGTCACCCTGGGCAAGTCACTTAACCAGTTTGAGTTAATCCACTGAAGAAGGAAATGACAAAGGACTCCAGTATCTTTACCAAGAAAATCCCATGAACTGTATTGGTGTACTATGGTCCACCGGATAACAGACTCAACTAAACAATAACAGCATATTTAAAGTTGGTGATACTCATAACTGGTAGCAGCTAGAACTTAAAATTCTAAGTAGTGCAAAATCTTAGAGAAAGCTAGGTGGTGTGTTAGAGTGTCAGACTTGGACTCAAGAAGACCTGAGTTCAGATCCATCCTCAGATACCTCTGGGCTGTGTGACCCTGACAAAGTCACCTTCTGCTTGCCTCAGTTTCCTCATCTGTAAAAAGGGGATGAAAATAGCACTTAACTCCCAAGGTTTTTGTGGAATCAAATGAAATAATATATGTAAAGTGCTTTGCAAACCCTAAAGTACCATATAAATGTTAGTTGTTTTCTTCTATGGGTGCAAAGATACCTTCTTTTCATCACACATCAGCATTTCTTCAAAAGGAAACAGTAAGGGGTCAGCTAGGTGGAGCAGTGGATAAAGCACCAGCCCTAGATTCAGGAGGACCTGAGTTCAAATCTAGCTTCAGACACTTGACACTTACTAGCTGTGTGACCCTGGGCAAGTCACTTAACCCTCATTGCCCTGGGGGGAAAAATGAAACAGTAAAATCTTAATTAAGCCAATTTCTCTTCATTGTTTAAAAAAAAATACTCCTTTTACCAAGGCAAGTCAATACTATATGCTCTCTGTTTCTTATACTCATTTATCTACTAACCATAGATAGCTTCCCCAAATCTTAGCCCCATAAATCTGGGGCTACACCAACCCTGGGGTAGCTGCAATCCAAAGAATGCATTTGAGTTTTATTCCAGAACTGAACTAGCACTAACTGGAATGAGATTAACTTCAGAAGGCTGTGAATAAAACTCAAGGAGCAGAATTTGTTGAGTTCTGTGGCATGTGATCCTATTCTGTGGGGCTGAAGGGAAAGGATTAAGAGGCTTTGGTAGAACCAAGCAGCAAGGCTGAATGAGGCAAGAGGGGGCAATCTCTTGGGTTCTATTGGGGCTAATGGTTGGGTAGCAGGGGCGATACCAAGAGGAAGAGAGTCATTGGTTGCAGTACAGGTAAAGAGCTAGAACTATGACTCTGTAAAGGATAAGTGGCGACTCTGCTAAAAATGTTTACTTTCTTTCCTTAGCAGACTTGATCAAAATGTCTGTCAGCGTTCATGAGAACCGCAAGTCCAGGACGAGCACAGGCTCTATGAACATCACCCTTTTCCACAAGCCTTCCCACCCAGACTGTGTCTTGTCCCACCTCAACACTCTGCGTAAGCACTGCATGTTCACAGATGTCACCCTCTGGGCTGGGGACCGCTCCTTCCCCTGCCACCGGGCTGTGTTGGCTGCCTCTAGTTGCTATTTTGAGGCCATGTTCAGCCATGGCCTACGGGAAAGCTTGGATGATGCAGTCAACTTTCACGATAGCCTCCATCCAGAAGTGCTTGAGCTGCTGCTGGACTTTGCCTATTCCTCCCGGATCATCATCAATGAGGAGAATGCGGAATCTCTGCTAGAGGCGGGGGACATGCTCCAGTTCCATGATGTGCGAGATGCTGCCGCCGAGTTCTTGGAGAAGAACCTCTTCCCCTCCAACTGCTTGGGCATGATGCTCCTCTCTGACGCCCACCAGTGTCGCCGCCTTTATGAGCTCTCCTGGCGCATGTGCCTGGTCCATTTTGAGACGGTGCAGCAGAGCGAAGACTTCAAAAACCTCTCCAAGGGCACCCTGTTGGACCTGATCTCCAGCGATGAGCTTGAGACAGAGGATGAACGAGTCGTCTTTGAAGCCATCATTCAGTGGGTGAAACATGACTTGGAGGAGAGAAAGGTGTACCTCCCGGAGCTTCTACGCAGCGTACGGCTGGCCCTGCTGCCCTCTGAAATCCTGAAGGAGGCTATTGCCTGTGAGGACCTCATTATGGCCGATGAGCGCAACAAGCTTATCATGGATGAGGCTCTCCACTGCAAGAAGAAGATTCTACAGAACGATGGGGTGGTCACTAGCCCTTGTGCCCGACCCCGAAAGGCAGGACATACCCTTCTGATCCTTGGAGGCCAGACCTTCATGTGTGACAAGATCTACCAGGTGGACCATAAAGCAAAGGAAATCATCCCCAAGGCAAACTTGCCCAGCCCACGGAAGGAGTTCAGCGCCTGCGCCATCGGCTGTAAGGTCTACGTGACGGGTGGCCGGGGCTCTGAGAATGGTGTCTCCAAAGACGTCTGGGTGTATGATACTGTCCATGAAGAGTGGTCCAAGGCTGCTCCTATGCTGATTGCCCGTTTTGGTCATGGCTCGGCTGAGCTGGAGAATTGTCTTTATGTGGTAGGGGGACACACTGCAGTGGCTGGGGTCTTTCCAGCGTCTCCCTCTGTTTCCTTGAAGCAAGTAGAAAAGTATGACCCTGGAGCCAACAAGTGGACAATGGTGGCTCCTTTAAGGGATGGAGTCAGCAATGCTGCAGTGGTGAGCGCTAAGCTCAAGCTCTTTGTCTTTGGCGGTACGAGCATTCACCGGGACATGGTTTCCAAAGTCCAGTGCTATGACCCTGCAGATAACCGATGGACAATCAAAGCAGAATGTCCTCAGCCTTGGCGCTATACAGCAGCTGCTGTCCTGGGCAGCCAGATCTTTATCATGGGGGGTGACACAGAATTCACAGCTGCTTCCGCATACCGCTTTGACTGCGAGACTAACCAGTGGACACGGATTGGGGATATGACAGCCAAGCGCATGTCATGCCATGCCTTGGCCTCAGGGAACAAGCTCTATGTGGTAGGTGGGTACTTTGGCACCCAGCGGTGTAAGACATTAGACTGCTATGACCCTACCTCAGACACATGGACCTGCATCACCACAGTACCTTACTCACTCATCCCCACAGCCTTTGTCAGTACATGGAAGCACCTGCCTGCATGAGAAGCCCTTAGGACAGTGACTTCAACCCCAGGAACTCAGACAGGTAAGGACTTGCCCCTCTTTGGTGCCCTGCTCCCCATCTGGGGCAAAAAACTCATGAACATTTCAGCATTGGGAGATTGACTCTTTGAAGCTGTAAATCTTGACAGTCACAGGTCACAGGGTCATAGATTTCGAGGTTGGAAAGACCTTAGAAAATATCTCATTCTCTCTCTCAGCTCAGTCGTTCTTTAGCCTACAAGTTTCTTTGCATTGGTATTCTGTGTCTGAAGATCTGCCACACCTCTCTTTTCTATGGATGGCCCCAGAAGGCTGTGGAGAAGTGTGGAGGTTGAAAGATGAAATGACTGAGGAAACAAAGGTTTGAGCTTCTGAATGTATTGCTGTATTAAGCAATGCATAGCAATCACCCAACAAACCAGGACCAGACCTCCTCAACTTAGGTCTGGGGCTCAAATACCAGGGGGAACAGATTTTTATACACCAAAAACAATCAAATAAGACCAACTAGTTAAAAGGAAACAACAACATTAAGCAATCTTATTTCTAATTTGAGGAAAGATTAGGGGTTTTACAAGTTGGAAGGGAGAGAATAAACAGGTACGGTTCCCTGAAATAACAAGGAGTTATCCCACTCCCCCCAAACGTCTATAAAGGAACAAGGAAACAATAACTGATTGATCATTATGCTGCCACTTTTCAGATAAGACATATAGGTTGCTTGAGATGTGCAATTGTGAGAAAATTCCTTTCATCAATCTTTGGATCTGAGTTTCTTCTGGTCAGCATAACGTAGGTCCTTGATTAAGGGTCTCTGTGCAGCAGGCAGAGGTGGTCCAGCTTCCCAGCCACACAAGGATATAATGCAAGAAGGTTTTCTCCCAATCCCTACAACTGAATAAAATACTCTCATAATACAGAAATTGGACTAGACCCATAATTGAAAAGAAAGGAGGGGCAGCTAGGTGGCGCAGTGGATAAAGCACCGACCCTGGAGTCAGGAGTACCTGAGTTCAAATCCGGCCTCAGACACTTAACACTTACTAGCTGTGTGACCCTGGGCAAGTCACTTAACCCCAATTGCCTCACCCCCCCCCAAAAAAAAAGAAAAGAAAGGGAACTGAGCTGGCTCCTGAGCTGGCTCCAGAATTGAGTCACAAAATGGAGTCAGTGGGGTTCGCTCAGTTCCCACAATTAGCTACCTGCTGTTCTAATCCCCTCAATTCCCTCAGAAAGTATCAACCAACTACTAAACAAATATTTATAATCACCTACCAAAAAAAAGAAAATATTTAGTACCAACTCCCTTATTATATAAATGAGGAAAGTGAGACTCAGAAATATATATATATATATATATATATATATATATTCCTATATTCTTATACCTATTCCAGGTATAGCCTGAACTACTATTTAGGCACATCACCTGCCCATAGTCCCATAGCTGATAAGTTGGCAGGGGTGTCATTTGAATCCAGGTGTTCCCAATTTCAAGTGCTCTGTCCATTACACCTTGCTGTCTCCCTGTCAGCATTAAGGATAAACAAAGTAGGCCTTGGCTTTGGAGAGTGGGATTAGAGATTTCACACCAAGTTGTTGAACTAGGTATCACTAGGCATCCAGAGTTTATTTTATATGTGAACATGCATGCCCCTATGATATTCATAGAAAGTCCAGTATTCCCCTTGCTAGACTGCATTATGCTTGTGACACAACAGATAGTGGAGAAGAACTGCAACAAGAGACACTTGTAAGTTTTTTGGGCTTTTTTTTTATGACTATACCCTATTCTAGGGCCAGAAAATTTTTCTGTTTATCACAAAGATATTTGTTCTGTAATAATTGAAGTTCTACATCTTTCCGTGAAGCTTTAGAGCTTCTGAGGGACAGTGACCCAAAAAGGACGTGATTTGCAAAGGCAGGGACTCAACTGTTTTCAAATGTTGCCTACTGTCCACCTGACAAAGCCCCGGCTTTGTCCAATA
This sequence comes from Dromiciops gliroides, assembly GCF_019393635.1. Classification (NCBI taxonomy): domain Eukaryota; kingdom Metazoa; phylum Chordata; class Mammalia; order Microbiotheria; family Microbiotheriidae; genus Dromiciops; species Dromiciops gliroides. The sequence continues at coordinate 126,453,791 of NC_057862.1, forward strand.
ATGATCTCTTGCGGCTTAGCTTAGTCATCTTCTCTAGAAACTTTCCAGTAATCAAAGCCAGCCCTCTGAAAATGGCTTCCTTTGAAATGAATGTGAACTTTCCAGGCATAACCTGACCATCATAAAGTAATAGGGGGGACTGAGACCTCTCTTGTTCTTGACTCTCACATTTCTAGGGTCACATCCATTTTTATTGTTATTTTTTGCAGTTGTACTGTACTTCTGACTTGTGAACCTACTTTCTACTAAAATAATTTAAATTTTTGAAACAGACCTGCTATTTAGGCATTTCCCCTTTATCCCATGCTTAACGGTGCTGAATTGCTGAACTTAAATGCAGGAATTGACATTTATTTCCCAAGTTTAATAGTTAAATTTGGCCAGTCCTTATCATCCTTTTTGAAATCTTTTTCTATCCTATCATCCAACAAATGAGTTATTCATCTTAACTTTGTGTCTTCTGCAGATGTGATAATCATGCCTTATATCTTTATCCTGCTAGGTAGTACAGTGGATAGAGCACTAGGCCTGAAGCTAGAAAAATCAGAGTTCAAATCCAGCCTCAGACACTTACTAGCTGTGTGACCCTGGGCAAGTCACTTAACCCCCATTGCCTCTCAAAAACAAAAACAAACAAACTAGAGGGCAGGGGTGAGACCTTTAAGGACCTATCCAGCTTTCAATCTATGATCTTTTGATTCCTTGGGGCATTTCACCAAGTCACTTTCCTTCAGGCTGACAACTATCTGCCAGCATTCTCTGGGTACTGCCATTCAGCAAGTTCTGAATCCAGTTCACCGGAGTATCACCTACCTCACATTCCTCCATCTCTACCTTACGGTACTAAGAGAGACTTTGTTAAATGTCCTAAGACATGGGAAAAATATATATAAAGCAATGTTGTTTAAAAACAAAAATTCAGTCATACAGTTAATCTCTCATGCAATTTACTCTGATGAACCTCTTGTAGCCTCTAGCAACTGGTGCTTTCATTTCTAAGGAGTTGAAACCATCTGGTTATAACAGAAGTCCTTAGACATTATTTGTATCATGATCCACTTGGTCAATCTAGTGGATGTTATGGCCCCTTCTTAGAATGTTTTTTTTTAAGCAATAAAAGCAAAATACATAGGATTCAAAAGGAAACCAGTTATACCAAAATAGTGATCAGATTATTTGGGAAAGAAATCTTAAGTTCATAGACTCCTCATCAAGGACCTCTGGTTTATAATAACCCATTCTAGAATTAATCTGGAGCTCTAAGTGATGCTTCCTGGTAGTTTATAGAATACACTTTCTTCCTTCTCCTGAAAATTGGCCCATTTCCCTCACACTTGGATTGCATGCTTTCCACAATTCTTCAGCTACTAATCATGGAAGTGTAGTACTCAGATTTACAAGTTCTTTCAGTGATCTTGGCTATAATTCATCTGAGTCAGACTTGAATTCATTCAGACAAATTGGGTTTGTTTGTTTGTTTTTTTAATCTCTTCAATTCTCCTGAGCTCCATAGGCTTCTGGAGCTAGAAAGGAACCTTAGGCACCATTTAGTCCAACCCCATCATTTTACAGAAAATCACATCATCTCTTTAGATGTGTCTCAATCCAGTTAAAATTAAACAAGGGGCAGCTAGGTGGCACAGTGGATAAAGCACTGGCCTTGAATTCAGGAGGACCTGAGTTCAAATCCAGCCTCAGACACCTGACACTTACTAGCTGTGTGACCTTGGGCAAGTCACTTAACCCGCATTGCCCTACAAAACAAAACAAAATTAAACAAGCACTTGTTAAGCACCTCCCGTGTACTAGACCCTGGAAAGATGAAGGCAAAATGTGTCAGAACTTCATGGAGCATGTGTTCATTTAGCGGAACTGAACTTGGGAGCGTAGATAAATGTAACATTTATCAAATTAAATTGATATTTCAAATTTACCTTGTTATTCACAATCTACATTGGTATATAAGCATCTGACACCATAAAAATAGTTCCCTATGCATTCCTGAATATTTTCTCATCTGAATTACTGGTCACCTTGTCCACCATTGTTCTTTCTTTGTCAGTGCTCAGTAGACCCTGGATTTTCAGTTTTACCCAAGGCATTCTTCCTGTTTTCCCTCCAGTTCAGTTTAAGGTCTTTTTAGTCAAAACAGCAAGAGAAGAGACTGACAGTTTTTTCCCAGTTCTTGTGAAAAGTATTCCATCCCTACCCAGAAGCCTTTATGGTCTTAATAGTAATCCCTTATAGTAAGCAAAGCATATATTTTTATTCCCATTTCACAGAGGCAGAAAACTGAGTTGTCAAGAGATAATGTAAATAGCAGAGATTTATAGTAGTCATTCTTTCAATATACTACGCTGCCTCTCTGTTGTTGCTACTGTTACATATTATTATATAAACATAACTAGGGCAATCCTATAATTAGGGTTAAATGAGTGACATGGGAAGTAGGTGCTATTGAAGTACAGAGGAAGAAAAGAACACTATGAGCTGAGGTAGTGAAAAAAGTCATCATGGCGGAGGGGAGGCTTAAGCCAACCTGCAGAATAGGATTAGTAGTCATGTAGAGAAGAGAGCAGAGGACAGTTCTTAGTTGTGATGTGAACGAAGGTGTGTGGATGGGAATAAAAAAGCCTTGCTTGGGGCAGCTAGGTAGCGCTGTGGATAGTGCACTGGCCCTGGATTCAGGAGTACCTGAGTTCAAATCTGGCCTCAGACACTTAACACTTACTAGCTGTGTGACCCTGGGCAAGTCACTTAACCCCAATTGCCTTACCAAAAAAAAAAAAAAAAAAGCCTTGCTTGAGAGACAAGTGGTAGACCCATTGAGTTAGTGTTCATGGTTCATGTAGGGAAATATTTGGAGATAATATTAGAAAGATGGAATTAAAGAAAAATGAATTCTAAATTCTGTAGTCGGGGACAACCAAACCATGTGCCTTTGATTTCCTGAGTTGCTTCGGAAAACTCAGGAGAATGAAAAGTAATAAACAAATAAAATTCCTCCAAATCTGATGCTTGGACTTTGGGAATAAAGCTGAGGACTTTGTGCCAAGATGTTAAATAGACTACCAAGAATCTGAAGCCTATTTTAAGTTTCAAACACGTTTTCCCTTATGTTTATAGGATGCCCAACCTTTATCACCTTGGTGGATAGGATTGCTGCCTAATTAGAGGCGTGGATCCATGATCTAATTCTTTGCCTCTCTCCATCTATCAAGGGGATGAACTTACGTGGATTCCTGCACATGAGAGGCAGGGTGTTCTTAACACAAGACAGAGACATGCAAAGAGAGTGTATGAGAAATAAAAGGAGTACATCTTCTGGGTGTGGGTGGAAAGGCAAGATTTGGTACAGAAGAATCTCAGAGGTGTGCTTGTAACATAAGGAAACTCTAGGCTGGCCATTCTTAACCTAGGGTCTATGAACTTGTATTCATGTGCTTGGTTCCCCTTGTCATCCTCTGTGTTTTATACATTTAAAAACATTATTCTACGAAGCAGTCCAAAATTTTCACCCCATTTCCAAAGGGATCCAGCACTCCAGGATACAAGATGGGTCATGCTCACAGAACAATTCTGTGTGTGTGTGTGTGTGTGTGTGTGTGTGTGTGTGTGTGTGTGTGTGTGTGTGTGTTTATGTGAGTGTATACTTTGAGTCCCAGTGTTACCAGCCTGAGTTGAAACCCCAGCCTCCATGAAGCCAGGCTTCTTTCTTGTTATTTCTTCACCCCTGAGAGTAGCAAGGCCCAGGCTGGGCTGGGACATGCAGGGTGATTTCAGAGCAGTGTTCTCAAAGCCGAAGATTCCCTTTATTTCCTCCTGTCCAGCTGGCTGCAGATGAGATGCTGTTGGCCCAGAGTAGAGAGACATTCCTCAACGCTGCCCACTCCTGGTCTTTTCTTTCCCCTTTCCCTTCTTTCTCTCCTTATATTAAGTCACTGCTTTCAACCAAGGAGCCAAGAATTTCTAGGAAAAAATCAGCTTTGGGTTGTCTAGGGCTTAGCTTTCGGCCATCTCTAAATCGGAGAAGGTTCACTTGGATTTTCGCTCCAGTTCTCCATGCTTTGAATAATAATGACTTTCCTTTCTTTCCCCCTCCTCTTTGCTTTATTCCCCTCACCCACCCCTCAGTTCTGCTGTTGCCTAGCATCTGTCACAGTTGCTCAACTAATCTAATTAACTGGCACTCAGCTATTAAATATTGCAACTAACAGTGTGAAGACTCCATCATTCTCAGTTTGGGTCAAAAGGCCACGCCTCAGGAGCCATCCTGAGCTGAAAAATTAATTTTCTCAATGAGCTGGTCGCTGCTGCCATCTCAGAATGCTGAAACCTCTGTGCCAGCAAAAGCAATCTCACTTATGTGGGGATGGCTTCTAAATGGAAGCTGATGTTTCAGCTATTAAATCAAACCCAACCAAGCTTTTGAATCCCTTAAAGGGATACACACATGATGTGGGACACATGGGCCAGGGCCCCAAATCTGAGAGAGGCAGCGTTGAATATAGGGAATTTTGTTTCATAAAAACCTGAGCAGGATAAAACAGTTTTGTTCATCTTTTCTTTTTTTTTCTCCTTTTTCTTTCTGGTTATTTTGAGTTTTTCCCCTTTCTTTTGCTCTTTGGTAAAGCCTGGGGATAAAACTGACCAGCCTAGTTTCTCGGTTCCCTAGGGAATGAGAAAAAAAAAAAAAAAGCTATTGGCTTCTCTAACATTCTTTCAAAGGTAATACTCAGAGGGTTACTTGGAAACCTTGGAGGGAGGTGGGGCCAGGGAAAAACTGGTTACCAGTTGTGAGTGAAGGCTTTTTTTGGCAGCAGAATGGAGCCTTCAAGCTGACCCAGTAAAAGCAGTTGAAAAGCCATGTCTGAGCATGACCCTATGTAGAAGCCTCCTTGACTGCTGGGCTGGTGTGGCTCTGACCAATTTCTTGTGCTGTTTTTTTTTTTCCTTTCTCCTCCCCCCTCCTCCCTCTTCTCTGACCCTCTTCCCTCTGCTTCCCCTCTCTTCCCTCTCCCCTGCTCTTTCCCTCTTTCTCCACACTACAACAATTCATCTTTCAGCCTACTCTGACCGTAGACTGAAGAGACTAGAAGAGGGATGATGGAGAACGACCTAATTTAGGATGTTTTATTCTGCTCTGCACAAATGGGAAGGAAAATGCAGGTCCTGAAAAATTCACAGAATCCTTGAGCTGGGTCATTTGATCTGATTCCTCAAGTCCCCCATCCCCAGACACAAACACCTAAAAAAATGTAAGATGGTTGGAGTTTGGGTTTTTTTGTTTTGTTTTGTTTTGCTTTTCTGGGTTTTGGTGAGGCAGTTAGGGTAAAGTGACTTGCCCAGGGTCACACAGCTAGTAAGTGTTAAGTGTCTGAGGTCGGATTTGAACTCAGGTCCTCCTGAATCCAGGGCCAGTAGACATCTGCTTTTTGCCCTCTCCAGTTTTTCTGTCTCATTCTTGAAATGCAGAGACTCGAACTTGTGTCGTCCATCTTTTTTCCCCATCATTCTCCTTATATTATCAGCCTGCTTTCTTTTCTGTTCCCTCATTCCCCAAGTCATCATTGGTACTCTACTGAGGCCTATGTTTTCTCCCACCTATTGGTGGCCATTTAGGTACTTATAATCCTGATTCTTCCAAGAGAGAGGTTTCTGATGATTTGTATCTATGCTAATTTTCTCAGGAGCTCCTTCTTCTAGTTCTGTCAAAGAATCCCAGAATATCAGGATCAGAAATGATTTCAGAAGTCATCTAGTCCAAGCTGCACCTGAGCAGAAAGTTCCTGTGTTATCACAAGAATAATGTTGTTCTGGACTTTTGCAGCATCTCGTACTTTGGAATCATTGTGCCATTTCCCAAACATGAGCCACTCTAATCTCTTCCTAATGAAGGAAGGATTAAAAACTGGAAAGTATGGGACAGAAATACTTAATGAGTTCAAGATGCCAAGTCTGAGCAAACTACACTGCAGGATAATGAAATTGCAGGCATAAGAGCAACCCAGCTCCTAAGATTGATCTTTGAGGAGTTACAGAAAATGGAAGAGGTATCATAGAATAGTAGTAGGTGGGCAATTTTTGTCTTGATTTTTAAAAAGTGGTTAGAAAGTAAATTCTTCAAATACATGCTGCTGAGCTTGGCCTCAGTTCCTGGCAAAATTCTTGAATGTATTATTAAAGGACATGGTTTGTAAGCATTTAGAAAATAAAGCAACAATTACTACAAGCCTGTAAAGGGTCATCAGGAACAAGTCACCCCAGGCTAGCTTTCTTTCCATTTTATGACAGTTGGTTATTAGGTTGGTGGATCAGAGGAATGCTGCATACATGAATTGTTCAGTAGGGCATTTGACTGGAGCTCTCGTGATAGCCATGTGGATAAGAGAGATATTGACTAGATTATAATAGGTTGATTCAGTTGAAAATTGGAACTTCCAAAAGTGCTAATTAATGATTAAATAGTATCAAGCTGGAGTAATGTCTGTGATGGTTTCCACTAGGGGATGCATCTTTAGCCCCATTCTGTTAAATATGACTCCCATAATACATAGATGGTGTGCTTCTCAAAGCACAAAGCTGATAAGAACATTCAACATGCTAGATATTAGAACTGGGGTTCCAAAAGATTATTATAGTTACAACAAAGGTATGAAACTTGTGTGGTCTGCCCAACTCCTCATCGAGGCCAAACAAGATTAAGTTATAACTGGAAAATGTTTAATAAAGTAAATAAAAACAGAATACACAATAGATAATAATTTTTGGTTTTTTAAGTCAGTGGCCACAAGGATCTGTTTCTATTCGAGTTTGACCCCACTGGGCTAGATGATGGATCACTTCTACTTAGATGGGATTCCATAAGGAGAGTTTTAAATCTTGAACTTGGTTTCAAGGAATCAACTACACAATAACAGGATGAGGGAAGCACAGGGGTGTCAGAGACCCATGGGTTTTAGAGGACTCTCAACATGTGTCAATATTATGACATAGCAGACTAAAAACCTGACTCTCTCTGGGGCTGATGAGCAGAAATATTATTTCCAGAGAGAAGGCATCAATGACATGATCTGGAATAATGTGTTCAATTTGGGGAGTTATATGTTAGAAAGAATATTGACAAATTGGAAAGTGTCCAGAAGATGACAGCAGGATGGTAAGGGAATTGGAAACCATGTAACATTGAAATCAGCAAGAGGACCTGGGAATACTTAGCCTGTAAAGGACAGTACTTAGGGGGAACATTATAGATAACTGCTTTCAAGTATTTAAGGGTATGTCATGTGGAAGAGAGATTAGATTTGTTTGGTTTGGCTACAGAGAGCAGGACTGGAAGCTGCAGAGAAGATTTGTGTTCTCTGTAAGGAAAAAATCCCTAATGCTCATAGTTGTCCAAATGGACTGCCTAAAGTAGTAGTGAGTTCCCCATCACTGGAGATGGTTAAGAGATGACTTTGTGACTGAATGTTATATAAGAGTTACCTTCTCAGGCAGGTGTTATGCTAGATGACCTCTGAAGTCACTCCCAATTTGGATAGTCTATGGTTCAGTGACAAAACTGTAGGAAGGATCCTCCTGAGAGAGGAACCAAGAAATCCGGATGCCAAGACATAGGGGTTTCATATAGGTAGGGACCTGATAGATAAGTGGATGAAACAAAAAAAAATGAGGCAGTATTTGGAAAGGTTCAAAGGAATTCAGATCAGGAATGTTTTATGAAGACAAGAGAAAGTATCAAGGAGGTGAGGGTTAGATGATGGAAGAAAATCTGAGCCAATTATGCTTCTGAGACACCTTGATGAGAATTCAAGACACATTTTAGTGAGTTGTTTCCAGTCCCCTCCACAATAATTCATATCCCTTGACCGTGATGCACTGGTTTCCTTCTTTCCAGTCAGCAGTTCCTTTTCACAACAGAAATAGTCTTCTTAGGGAGGAAAATTCAGTACACTGTGAGTTGGGCAGGAACTTTCAGAGCTGGCTACTTAAGATTTTTAAATGCAGTGTCTCACAGCCTCCTCAGGGCTGGTAGTGTGTTTGAGGAGCCCTTTCCTCAGAGGTGATCAAGGAATCACTGGCCCTCTTGGAAGCTATGCTGTCCTAAGTTTCTTCTTCCTGGGTCACTGACAAAGTAATTACAGCTAAAAACATTCCTCTTCATTCTCTTGGCATTTTTGCTTCCCTTCATCTGTTTTCTTTCCTTTGCTTCCATGTCCCCAGAAGGAAGTCACAGTTCCTGCTTTTTTTTTTTTTTTTTTTTTTTTTTTTTTTTTTTTTTTTGCCCTGCAAGAGCAAGGTCATCTGATAGCACTTGAAAAGTTTTGCTGGTTGGAATCTTTACCACATGGTCACTAGAGGTCTACTCCTGAGGGCTGGGTTCCAAGGTCCAACTTAACTCTCAGATGGACTGAATTATGTTTATTAGGGTTCTCCCACAGGGCATTTAGTTGCTGTCTTCTAATGAATAGTTAGCAAATTTAAAATATACCCCTTAAATTCTGACTTGAGAGAAGATAACTATTGGCCTCCTCAAAAATGGCCATCTATTTTTGTCATTGTCTTTGTATCCCCAGTGGATTTTGTATATTTATTTGGCCTCAATTTGTGATTTCATCCATGTGAGGAACTCTTTTTACCAATGCAGATTGGGCTGGCATACAGTAGGGACTTAAATATTTATGAAAATGTGTTTCCAACTGACCTCTGCTTGGAGAAAAGCAACTTTGCAAGAGCCTCTTCAGAGGCCCTGGTGTGGTAAGAAAGGAGGATTCAAACTTTCAAATTCAGTATTTACCAAGCACACTTATTCTGGTATAAGACAATCAAAATACAAAACTGGAAAAGGACTTCGTTCCTGCTTTGGAAAGACTTTGCAATATAATAGGAGGATAAGGTAGTCACACAACCCCAAGAGGTTATAAGGTAAGTGGACAGCTAGATAGAGCCATGGATAGCGCACTCGGTATGGAGTCAGGAAGGCCTAGGTTCAAATCTTGCCTCAGACGTTTAATAGCCGTGTGATCTTGGGTGAATCACTTAAGCTCCTTGGTTCTCAGTTGCCTCATCTGTAAAATGAAGTGATTAAACTTGATGGCCTCTAAGATGCCTTCCATTTCTAAATCTGTAATACTAAAAAGGCATGAGACTTCAAGGAGAGAGGGAGGAATTACTTCCAGTGTCATGAAAGAGAAAGCATAGGATCCAGGCCTTGATGGATGGGATCGATGTCAAAAAATCAGGGATAAAACTTCATATTGGAGAAGATTTTTGAGCTGATTCTTGAAGGAAACATGATTCTAAGAGGTGGAGATGAAGACGTGCATTCTAGATGTGGGGAACCGCAAGTACAAAGGCATGGTGATGGGAGATGGAGTGACATGTGTGAGGAATAGCAAAAAGGCCATTTTGGCAGGATTGTAGATTAATGGTTTATGAGGTTGGAAAGGTAAATTGGGACCATAATGTGAAGGCTTTGAAAGCCAAATAGAGAAGTTTACATTTTATTCTGGAGGCAATAGGCAGCCACAGCAGCATGAGCAGGAGACTGGAAAGGGCAGAAAGAAACTTGAAGTTGGGAGACCAATTAACTATCATAATATTTCTGGACTGTGTGATGAGGGCCCTGAATTAGCCCTCATTAAGTAGAAAGAAGTTGTGAGGTGTGACGGGTATTGTGGATTACAACAGCAAACCCAAGCAACTAAACTAGAACTCTCTTGGCTTCTCTCCTGATTATCTCTGTTATGTCACACCTTCCCTCTAGAGCTTTTAGCAGGGATCATTTGGCTAACGTTGGGTTTAGTTTCTCTGGAGAGTGGAATGGAAATCATCTTCATGTTGTGGGATTTAATGAGGTCTCTCTGACTTTCCTCCCCAGATGCTGTCATCATGCTTAGCCCATCTCTTGGCTGCAGCCTGCAGCGTGATGGAGGTTACCCAGCCCTGGTCTCTCTCAGGGAGCCTCAGGACAACTCCTCATGCTTACCCCGTCTAAACTCTCCAGCACCCAGAAAACTGAATTGGAATGCTCAAGAGCAGCACCCAGGATGGGGAGTCAATACTGGAATGCTGCCCTCCAGCCCACTGGATAATTAAAGCCTCTGGAGTTTTGAACAAGAAAGGAGAAGCTGCTTCCACAGAGACTTGTTGGGACCAAAGACCCTTTCAGCTACAGTTTTAGTTTGGTATGGGGAGATGGAGGCCAAGGGAAAGTGGGGTTTTTTTGGGGGGGGAAGGGTGTTTCATATAGGGCAAAGAACTAAGTACCTGCTTGTCTGTTTCACACAACAACCCTGCCCCCACTAATCCTTTGAGGATTGTGGGGAAAGAGGTAGCAGTAACCTAGGTAGAGGGGCAGGAGTGAACCAGGTGAGGCAGAAGAGGACGGGGAACTGTGGAGGATAAACGGCCTCCACACTTTGCACTAAGGTTTGCTGTTTCCTTCTGAGCCTGAACTGACAGCACAGCCTAAGAGTAGCCCCAGAACCTGCTAAACCAGGAATGTTATAAACCTTATTTCAAAGCTTATAACTTGGATGAAGTATTTCAGACGCGACACAGACTGGGTCACCTCAGGTGGGGGCAGTAATTGACGGGGAGGAAGCTTCTGAACTCTCTGTATTCAGGAAGTTCTGGCTCCATCAGGCTGCCAGTGTCTGAGGGGGCGGCCTGATGGAAAGAACAGAGGAGCCTAGTGGGGAAGGACTGTGTGAAAAACACCAGTTAGTGCTCAGCCTGTGGCCCAAGAAGCAGCTAAGCTAGTTGAAGGTACTAGCCTTAGGATGGCATTGTCCCAAGCCCAATAGTAGAGACCTCCCAAGTCTCCCTCCAAGCCATCTTGTACCCTCTCCCCCAAGCCCCGCCGAGTTGGCCTCTGCCACAGTGGCTCTGAGACAGAGGTAGGCTTTAGTGCTAACACGTGAAGATGCGTATCCCTGCCTTATTTGCTGTCTGACTCCCCCACTCATCCAATATACCTGGGGAAGAGGCAAATAAAAGGGATACTAGAGAGGATTGCCAGGCCTCCTGAGTCATTGATGTCCTCACTTCTGGCAGGAGCCACCATGTGATACTTCCTTAGAAGTTGGTTCCAGCTCATGTCACTATTAAACAAATCTGCTTTTAATGATGTTGAACCTTGTCCAGACCCAGTGGCGCTGATCTGAGGAAGGAGAATTCTTCGCTTTTCCAAGGGGCTTGGGGGCACACCGAATCCTATCACATCCCCAAATTGCAGCTATGTAGTGGGACCATGGAGGGAACTGTGCCTGGCTTGTTAACCATCTGCCAATCTGCCAATGTGATGCCATTAGTCTGGCCCAAAATGACAATGCAGTAACTTTCGAGAACATTGCCTTTATTCCCCTGACTCTCCTGCCAGCCTCATCTGGTAGTTTCTCTCTTTGCAAAGTAGAATTGCTAGTCAGGGTTGCCTAGCCATTGAGTAGGAGTTTCTGCCCCTTACTGGGTAAACAGCAGGTTAGGTGAATCGTTGGTGTTTTATGCTGTAGGGTTTTCCTGGCTTCCAAGAAGTTCTTCATCATTCACTTAGTTCCTTGCAATGGGTGATTCTATCACCTCTATGAGTCAATGAATTTAGATTTTGAAGGATTATCTTGCCAAAGATGCAGCAGGCCACCCCCACTGTCCCACAGGAAACAGAGGAACCTAAACTGTTTGTTACACAGTGGAGAAGGGTGTAGACAATATCCTGTAGGGGTTAGACTGACCCTGTTCTGACCCAGGAGTGGAAAGATGACTGAGAAGAACACTTGCAAGATGTGAATGACTTACTGCCCACTGCTCTCTAGAGGGATGGGCTGATTTAAGTCTGCATCCACAGTTCCCTTTGACTTCATTATTGCTGGCTAGCCAAGAAGAGCACACAGACCCCTCACACACAGCCTTGATATGCACAAAAGACAGTTCTCTTGGTTTACTGAAAATCGTGTTGCTTTTACCCAGTTTTCTAACAATAAAAGATTATAGGAAATGCTTTGCTTTTTTCGGGTGAGGGGAGATGAGTGTGTGAAAATAGATTTGTTTACTGTACTGGAATTGTGTGTACACAGTAGGGGATGATAATGAGAGTGAGGGGCAATGGGAAGAGAAAATCTATCTGCCCCAAAGGACTGCACCACCCAAACAGTCCCACCGTCCCTTGTTTCAGGACCATCTACAATACTGTTCAAAGAGAGAAGTCAAGGCATCAGACACCCATTTGTTTCCTGACACCTAAGCTCTGCTACCAAGGCAAAAAGTAATTCAGAAATCAAATCTGCAAGCCTGATTGAACTTCTGTCTTCCCCAGGGATATAATGGGGGATTCTTAAAAACTCCAACACCCTAACCTTGGGGCTTCCTCTCCAGTACTTCCTCTGTGACAATTTGTTCATTCTCCAGAGGGTGTGGGTGTGAACAAAGGCATCTTCTGCTGCCTTCTTGATGAGAATTTCACAAAAGTATAGAGGGTCAAGAGCAGGGAGAATCGAACCCTACATCGGGTCCAAATCAGTCAGTACGCTTAGGGGAAAGAGTATGGGGCTGGAAATCACACAACATTCCATTCCATTTGTGAACCTTTACACAGGCTATTTCCAACCTAACCACTAATAATAATAATAATAATAATAACAAATTATAATAACATATACATAGTGCCTACTATGTGCCAGACCATTGTGCTAAATCTTTACAAATCTGATCTCATTCATTCTTCACAACAACCATAGGAGGTGGGTACTATTATCATCTCCATTTTACAGATGAGGAAACTAAGAAAAATAGCAGGTGTGACTTGCCCAGCGTCACACAGCTAGTAAATGTCTGAGTCCACATTAGAACTCAGATCTTACTGACTCTAGGCCGAGTGCTTTATCCACGGAACTACCTAGATACCAACCATATGGTCCCAGACAAGTTAATTCATTTTTCTGGGTATCAGTTCCTTTACCTATAAAATGATGGGAGATAGTACCTTCCAGGATTGTGACTAAGACTACCTCTTCACAGAATCCCAGCCCTCGGGAGTTGGAAGAAACACTCCAGAGATCATCTAGTTCCTACCTGAAGCATGAATTACAGCACAAGAACAAGAAGTCGTCATCTATATGGCTTCAAGACTTTTTCTACTGGCAGAAAACCTGCCTCTGGGGCAGCTAGGTGGCACAGTGGATAAAACACCTCCCCTGGATTCAGGAGGACCTGAGTTCAAATCCAGCCTCAGACACTTGACACTTACTAGCTGTGTGACCCTAAGCAAGTCACTTAACCCTCATTGCCCCGCAAGAAAAAAGAAAACCTGCCTCCATCCCAAGGCTGCCCATTTATTTTTTCAGACAGCTGTATTGTTAGGTGATTGACCTTGTTATTTTGGTTGCCCACCTCTGGATTTGTGCTGGTTTGTCAGTGTTCTTCCTAAAAGATAGCACCAGTCTAGGTAGAACTCTGAATGCTCCTGGCCATGGAAAAAACAAAGGAGCTTAAAGCTGGTCAAGTCAAAATTGGGTTTTACAAGTTGCACTTGCTGAGGACCTTAGCTGAAAAATCACTGCCATACTCCCCATAGTGACTATTCTAAGCCTCTCCTCAAGGCTCCACATTTACCCCATTTTGCTCTCTGCAAATAACTTGACTTCTGCCTTACAGAGAAGACTGAAATTCTTGACTGTGAGCTCCCTTATTTCTTCATAATGCAAAATCTCCCCAGATCCTTACTTCCCTCCAGGCTGAAAGGATGAAGTGTCCTTCTTTGCCAAGGCTAACTCCTCTGTCTGTATTTCGATCCCATTCCCTCCCATCTTCTCAGGAGCCTTGCCCCATCATTCCCTCTACCTTTCATTTTCAATTCCTTCCTCTTCAGGAGTTCCTTCCCCACTACCCACACAAATATCTATTTGCCCCAATGTAAAAACATCGATCATCTCTGTAAACTCTCCTCCTCTTCACTGCTACCTTTCCAGAAAGAATAGTCTATGCGTACTGCCTCACTACCCACTCACTCTTCAACCTCTTGCAATTAGGCTGCCATAATACTGATATTATTCTCATCTAAATCAACAATGTCCTCTTAGCCATCATCGGCCTTGATCTTTCTAGAGTACTGGAATAAAGTCAGACCTGGATTCAAATCCTGCTTCACACCTTGGGCAATTCATTTAACCACTCAATGTTTCTTCATTTAGAAAATCTCTATGTCATTTGGTAGTGTTGGAAAGCTTCTTGACAACCTTAAAACACTACAATGGTGAGTTATCATTAAGTAACAATTCTCATTATTCTTTGCTACTTTGGCTTCTGAGCTCCCTCCTGGTTTTCCTACCTCTCTTATTACTTCTGCTCAGTCTCTTTTTGCTGTTTTCTCCTTTTCCTCCTCCTGTCCTTTAGATGCTGGCTTCTCTTAAGACTTGGTGCTTCGGGACAGCTAGGTGGCACAGTGGATAAAGCACCAGCCCTGGATTCAGGAGTACCTGAGTTCAAATTTGGCCTCAGACACTTGACACTTACTAGCTGTGTGACCCTGGGCAAGTCACTTAACCTCCATTGCCCTGCAAAATAATTTTTAAAAAAAGACTTGGTGCTTGGCCATATTTGTTTTCTCTACATTCCCTCCCTTGACATGCTCATGGCTTCAGTTCCCATCTAATCAGATGACTCTCATAAATGCAGTCCCACTCTCTCCCCTGAATGTGACCCCTACCTTTCTCACTGCCTGCTAAACCTGCCCCTATTCCCAACGTACTTGTTACTATTGATAGCACCACTATCATCTGGATAGAAAGCCTAGGAGGCGTCTTTGACTTTTCCCTTTACTTCATCACTAGCCTTCTAGCATTGCCAATTCCTGCTCACTCTCCCTCTACAAATCTCAGGTATCCATCCCTCTTCTTTGCTGCCACTGTCACCAGCTAGTTTCAGGTTCTGACTACCCTCCTTCTCTGGACTATTGTAATAGCTGCTTAACTGGTTTCACCACCTCTAGTCTTTCTCCTCTGCAATCCAAACTAACAGTTGCCAAAATGAATTTCCTAATGTACAACCCTGACCATGCCATTCCCCTATTCAAAACATTTCAGTAGTTCTCTATTGTCTATTAGAAAAATAATATGAACTCTTTAGCCATCCACAGTCTGGTGGCCATCTACCATTCAAACCTTTCTTCACACTATTTCCTATCATATACTCAAGTTTTAATCAGATAAGAGCACTAGGTTTTTCCCAATTTTACTCAACCCTCTCCCATTTCTGATTTGAGCAGGATGTTCCCTATGGCTAAAAGACACTTCTTTCTGGGATGCAATCATAGAGTTGTAAATTTTTCTTGAAATTCTTTTTAGACTTCAGAGTCTAGTTCATATGCCATCTCTTCCTCAAAGCCTTCCCACATTCCACCATCCCCAGTTGAAAATGATTTTTCTTTTGTTAAATGTACTTTGTCTAGATTTCTCCTTTATCCCTATCCCATTATACCTTGTAACATCTTTTTTTCAGCATATAATTTTTTTTATTTTTAATTTATGGAATAAAATGAGCATTTCCATTACATAGTCCAAAAAATATAATTGCACATGAAACTGCAAATCTATTATGCACAACTTGTTATTCCTTTCAAATATACAACAAAATTATCATGCAATTTTTTTCCTTTTTCCCCCTTTTTTTCTTTCCTCCCCCACCCCCATGGTTACCATTAGACACAAGTGTGTGGGTATATATATATACACACACACATATACATATGCATATGCATATATATTTTATATGTAAAATTATCCTCTACATACTTCTATTTATCAGTTCCTTTTCCAGATATAGATAGTATCTTTCTTCATATATCCTTTTATAGTTAATTTGGGTATTTATAATAGTCAAAATAACTTATCAGCTCAAAGTTGTCGTTAGAACAATATTGCTGTTACTGTATACAATGTTTTCTTGGTTCTGTTCATTTCACTCTTCATTATTTCCTGCAAGTCACTTCATGTTTTTCCTAAGATCATTGAGCTCATCATCCCTTATAGCACAGTAGTATTCCATCACAATCATAACACAACTTGTTCACCCATTCTCCAATTGATGGGCATCCCTCGAATTTCCAGTTCTTTGCCACCACAAAGAGAGCTGCTATAAACATTTTAGAACATATAGCTTCTTTTCCTTTTTCCCTAATCATCTTTGGAAGTAGACCTAGTAGTGGTATTGCTAGGTCAAAGGGTATAAACATCTTTATTTCTATGTACATCTTGTTTCATAAACTCCCATTCTCCATTAGATTATAAAGTCACTGGGTGGCAAAGGTTGTCATTTTCATTTTTGTTTGCCTAGTCCCTTGTATGGTGCCTTGTCTATAATGACCTAGTGAGCACCAGGTAAGTGCTTGTTGAATAGAAATGAACTTAATATAATAGCAGGCCCTTCCAGCTTGGGAGGGAGCAATAAGTAGAGAAACTGCCAACTTCTAGATTACTTCTCAGTAGAGTTTCCTAGTGTTCAAATTATTTGGATCCTCTACCTGTGGGAAAGACAGAGAGACAACAAGCCTGGGCCAATCTTTCCCTTAAGAGCAATTGCTCAACACTTAAAACTATAAAATATAATGTGAAAAAGAAGAGCCTTTTTAAAAAGTAATTTTTTTTAATAAGTTTGGCTTTAAAAGTTATCTCGTTGGCAATGGCAATTTCAAGTTGCTGGGGGCAAACGGAGGAGAAGGGGATGGGTGAGGGGGGTGATCACTCCCTGGCTCAGTGGATAGAGCACTGAATCTGGAGGGAGGACTGAGTTCAAATCCAGCCTCAAACGCTTACCAC
This sequence comes from Dromiciops gliroides, assembly GCF_019393635.1. Classification (NCBI taxonomy): domain Eukaryota; kingdom Metazoa; phylum Chordata; class Mammalia; order Microbiotheria; family Microbiotheriidae; genus Dromiciops; species Dromiciops gliroides. The sequence goes on from NC_057862.1 coordinate 126,470,599, forward strand.
ATGACCCTGAGTGAGTCACTTAGCCTCACTATGTATGCCTAATTTATAAATTGGGTATAATAATAGTATCTATCTCCAAGGGTTATTTTGAAGATCAAATGAGATAACATTTGTAAAACAGTTTGTTAATCTTATACTGTTCAATGAGTGCTGTTATTATTGTTATTTTTTTAAGTCCCAGGTTGTCTTGCCCTATCCAACATTAATTTTAAGTAGAAAAATTATTTGGTTTTTGAGCACAGCTGATTTTCCGAGGAGGCTATCTAGTGATAGATCTCTCCCAGTCAGACCTTCTGGCTTCCTTTGGAAAGCTTTTGGACAGAGCAGCTCTGCTCAGCATCCCTGCAAGCACTCCCCTGACTACAAAACCAAAATGTGTCTGTAGCTCTTTGAATTCTTCAACATATGGCAAAAAGCTCCTGGCCTCACCTTGCTGAAAGAAAGAAGGAGGATGTGATGATTTTTCATTTACAATGATTCTTATTTTTATCGAATGCCTCATAATAACCTTCGGGGCAGAGGAGATTATAATTTTTTACAAGCAAGGAAACAGAAGACTGGGGGTGTATGGGGTGGGGGGGGAAGCTATAAGAAAATTGCCCAAGGTTAAGGTCAAGTTCAAGTGAAGTAGAACTCTTTGCCCTTGAGGTGTTGGGCTCCACCTATACCACAGAGGTACAGATGTGTGTATAAATGTGTATATGCAAATATGGGTATATGTATGTGAGAGGTATATTGCACAGTCTATGTATATATATATATATATATATGTGCAAGTATGTATTGTGTTTATGTGGGTGTGTATGCATGTATAAATGTGTGGATATGTGGGTTTGTGTATAGATATTTGTCACAGATATGCAAATAGATCTATGTGTGAAAATGTATGTGTGTGAATATATACACACATGTGTACGTGCTCATGTGTGTGTATATGTAGGTGTGTGTATGCATCTATCCATCCATCTATCTATCTGTGTGTGTATATAGTTTTGGATTTGGAGGACCTGGGTTCAAATTTAGGCTCTGTCACTATCTGTGTGACCTTGGACAAGTCATATCTCTTCTATTCTATGGGCCTCAGTTCCCATATGCATAAAATGAGGGGTGGGACTGGGTGGCCGCTATGATTCCTTCCAGCTCCAGAGCTATCATGCTACAAATCTGCAGGACTGGATAATTAGGAGGAATAGGATGATGAATAGCAGCCGGGAGGGAGGGAAGGGCGCTTCTGAGTCTGTCTTGGACTCCAACCTTATTTGTGCTTCTTACCTGGCAAGTACAGTTGCGTTCAGATGCATTGGCTGAATGTGTCCCCATCCAGGTCAAACTGGCTCCCCCTGGCAGCAGCCTGAGACATGTCCAAGCAGGTGAGAGATTCCAACCCCTAGTCCCTCCTTGGTTTCACTTTAGATATTATTGTCTTCTAAGGAGAACATGATGGCAATATGTCTTGGAGGAGCAGAGGTGTTCTTCCTCAGTTGTGTACCCTATACCTCAACTGGGTGCATTGTGGTGGATTCTTATAATCCCATCTTAAAAATCGGGAAACAAAGATACAGAGAGGTTCATCAACCCGCTTTGAGTTATGTATTTAGGTGACTGGATCAAAATTGGAAGGCAGAAGTCCTGCTGTTTAATCTACTGAAGGAAACCTTCCCTGTACAAACATCCCAAAATAATGACCCAACTTTACCCTTTTTCCTTCTCTATTCATCTTATTGAACTCTCATATACTCTCTTTTTCTTTTTCTTTTTCTTTTTCTTTCTTTTTTTTTTTTGTGGGGCAGTGGGGGTTAAGTGACTTGCCCAGGGTCACACAGCTAGTAAGTGTCAAGTGTCTGAGGCTGTATTTGAATTCAGGTCGTCCTGAATCTAGGGCCGGTGCTTTATCCACTGTGCCACCTAGCTTCCCCCTCTCATATATTCTCGAAAGATCTAAGGCAACCCAGGACCTTCCTAGGCCTTGGACCTTTCCAATCTATTTCTTTTCATTGGAGACACCATACAAAGAAAGAGAGGAGACTGGGGAAGGGATGGACCACAAACACTATGGGTTCTTCAGGCAAGCCTTGCTGTTTTGCTGTCTCTCCACCAGGGTCTATGGAAACTAGAGATAGGTATTTCTTCTTGCTGTAGGCCCCACCAGCTCCAACAACCTGGGAACCACCCATCCAAGCCAATGCCAGGAGGAAAGCGTGTTGATAGAGGAATAGTGGACAATCACCAGTATTGAAAGTTCTCCCCCAGATGCAGCTGTATGCCTGGGCACAGGGAGATTGGAGTGAGGGATGGAGTATGGCTTTGTCTCAACACAAGGCAGGGCCTCAGGGACAACCAGCCTATCTCCTCCTGTCCCCAGATGGGCAGAACCTGGAGGATGCCCAGGTCAGCAGGACTAGGATCTGAAATACTTCACAAGCTGAGTAGGGATGGAATGGGAGGGGATAGGTACTATGGGCCTCTCAGGTACCTAAAACCATAAGCTCCTTGACTTCCAGCCTCCTTTTCCCCTGATCTTGGATCAAATACCAGTGCAAGAAGAATCCCACATGACTCATGACCACATGTAGCTTTTTGCTACCCCTTTCCCATGCCCAGGTACACATGTGGTGCCAGTGAGACCACTGAGGTATGCATCTTCTTAGGCTAGATCCAATAAGCTGGTAAGTTTCTGTTCCTAGCACCTTGATTACCCAGAGTCCCAGCTCTCCACTGGGACCTAGTCTCATCTATGATGAGTAGGGGAAAAGGGAGAAATGGGTGTGTAGGTCCCCACTTGCATGTGGAAAGGGGTGATAGAGGTGGAAGGGAAGGATGGGTAAGTGAGAAGGGTCTTGGACCTCTTCGCTGACATGCATATCTGCCATCCAGAAATTTCCAGACAGGGCCTAAATAGTAACTAGTTACAAATAGTAATTAGTTTGAAAACAAAGTTTCTCTGTCCTCTCACATCCACACTGCTTGGGAGTCAGAAGCATCTGTATTCATTTCCTATATTCATTTCTTTCTGTCCCACTCACTTCTCAATCCCTTGAAATTTGCCTTCAGACTTCACTACTCAACTGAAACTGCCCTTTTCAAGGTTACCAAGTGTGTTAAATTTGGATCTTGTTCTAGTCCCCCTAACTCTCCCATCCCTCTTCTAGTTAGTATAAGTAGATAGTAGGGGGCAGCTAGGTGGTACGGTGGATAAAGCATAGGCCCTGGATTCAAGAGGACCCGAGTTCAAATCCAGCCTCAGACACTTGATACTTACTAGCTGTGTGACCCTGGTCAAGTCACTTAACCCTCATTGCCCTGCCCCACCCCCCCAAAAAAGTAAGTGGACAGTAAAAAGTGAAGATAGGAGGAAGTAAGATTGGAAAGGGGAACTTAGAAGTCATGTACAAACCATCCCAAAGATCAAAGAAGCATAAGTTGGAACCTGTTAATTTACATCTTGAGAATGCGTGCTAAGTCAGGGGAAGCCATGCTATCAGGATCTTTTGGTCTCATGAAACATAAACCTAAGAGAAGCTCCAGACATCCCCAATAAGGCCGGCAGAACAACAAATGTAACCGATAACGCTGAGGGGATGCGGATATGTTAACTTTAAAGTTTCCCCAGCAGCTTTGAGACGATCAGGCTATGTTAATGTAATACCCTAAGGTGGCTCAGATAAGAGGCTGTCCTGTCCCCCACAAAAACTCTATGAAAATGAGACCTCAAACTCTTGCCCCCTGAGCATTCTCCATCTCTATCGAATCCATGCTACCAAGTGTTCAATCCATGGTTACATGAGCAAATGTCTGAGACTTTCCCCCATGCTTCTTGCCTTCCTCCACCATTCCCATCCCCCTTCCCGTTCCCCACTGTCTCTGCTTTCTTTGCCTATTTACCCCTGCACCCTCTCTGCCTTATTAAAGTGTGATTGAAGCCTCACTTCCCACTGTCATCATGGGCTTTCCCAGCAAGTACCCAAAGAACCTGGTGAGCCCACCCCCGATTTCATAATTCCACAAATTAATTAGCAATTTGACAAGAATCTCATAACTGTGAGATCTCTCAGCCTTTACTCAATCCTTATTGCTTGACCTCTCTGCAGTTTCGACATTTGACCCCCCCCCCCTTTCCTCACATTATTCTCTCTACCCTCAGCTTTTGGGGCACTGTTCTCTCCTGGTCTTCCTCCTACCTATCTAATCACCAGACTTTTTTGTTGCTTTATCATACATGTCCCACACTACAATTGGGTATCTCCTGAGATTCTGTCCCGGGCCCTTCTTTTCTTCTCTCTCTACACTTTCTCTCTTGGTGATCTCATCAGCTCCCATAGGTTCAATTACAGTCTCTCAGATGATTCCCAGATCTATAGATTCAGTCCTCATTTCTCTCCAGAACTCATCTGTTCAAGGCCTGTTAGAGAACTGTAACGATTGGAATGACACCACCTGCTGGAGACTTACTGTAGAAGAGTTCCTCCCATGAAGCGAAGGTCTTTGAGGGCAAGACCAGGAGTCTTTTCTTTGACGTCAGGAAGTGACCCGGGCTAGTGGGAGGAGGAAGGAAGAGACTAGTGCTCTGTCTGGTTCTCTTTCCGGAGGACGCTGGTGGAGAGCGGGGCTAGAAATATGCTCTCCCTTTAATAGATAGATGAATGTAGGCCTTTCTCTCTCTTTACCAAATTCTTATTCTCCTTAATAAATGCTTAAAAGTCTAACTCTTGCTAAAGCTTATAATTTATTGGTGACCACTCATTAAATAGTTTAGACAGTTTAGCTAGAATTTTAGCCCTTAATAGTCCCTTAGGTGTATCAAACTTAAGGTGTCCAAAACAAAACTCATCATTCTCTGCCCCAGACCTAGAGTGTAAGTTCCATGAGGACAAGGGGCATGTTTTCATTTTGTCTTTGCATCCCCAGTGCCTAGTAAGCACTTAATGACATGTGCAGCCCGAGAGCCCAGTCTGAATAGGTGCCTCCAATTCCTGGGACTTTTCTCTTCCCTGCCCTAGCCACCATTGCCCTCCATGTTCCAGGAACTACATGTTTTCACCCCATTGGGTGATGACCTCTCCCCAACCCCCATCAGAGTTATCCCAGGGCACTGTATCCTAGTGCCCTGGGATAACTCTGGGATGAACAGGGAGTCACCAACTACAATCCTGACAAGATGGTGGACCATTGGGCCTTACATCTGACTTCTGAACCTCTGGACATTGCCATGTGACCTGCCACTGCACCCCAAGTACTCCTGGGCCTAAGTACTCATCTACCCAGTCACTGCTCCTTATGGAAACTGCTCTTAGAGACCAGCAGGGCATGGCTTGCTTTTAAATTTTTGTCACCAGTGGCACGTACATAGCAAGTACTTAATGCATACTTTCCCATTCCATTCTATTAATTAATGTTTGTTGAATTGGATTGGAAGCTGTTAGATGATTCACAGGGGCTGATCTTTCCCACCAGATACTGGTTTTCCAGAATTTGTGTCTTCTTTCTCCTCTCCCCGCCTGAAGGCATCTCTCCCTAGGCCTCTTTCCCCGGGTAAAACTTCCTAGTTATAGCTGTGCTTTGAGTTTATCCCACTGGGGTTGTTGAGCACTTTTAACAAGTTGTTTGGGAGTAAAGACTATGCATTACTCTAGGCTCATTTAGATCCTGCTACCAGAAATCTGGGGAGCTGCTAAATGGCCCAATGGAAAGAGGATTGGGCCAGGAGTCAGGAAGACCTGAGTTCAAATTCCACCTTAGATACTTTACTAGATGTGTGACCCTGGATAAGTCACTTAACTTTATTTGCCTCAGTTTCCTCATCTGTAAAATGATGAGAAGGAAGTAGCAATGCACTCCAGTATCTTTACCAAGAAAACCCCAAAAGAGGTCACAGAGTCAGATACAATTTAAATGACTGAACAATAACAACAAAATACTTCCAGTGCTTAATATAGTGCTTGACAAATAGTAAGCACTTAATAAATGTTTCATCTATCTATTTATCCATCAATTCCAACATTTTCCCTGGAAAGAAATCTTATCTTTTTGATACCACTATCCTCCTAATGAAACTATATGGCTATGAATCATGAATTATGATTTATCATGAATGATCTAAGTATCAAAAGTGTGGATCACTCAAAGGACAAGTGAGAGATGGTACAAATATGCTGTAATATATCACCAACTGATTTGAATTGTAAAAGAAATCAAGGCGATATCAAGTGATAAGAAATGAAGTAACTGGTCATATAGTGAGAATGGGAAATGGATGGTGGCCAGTCTACAGGCTTCATTGACCCCCACTTATTGGTTTTGGGGGTTTTTTTGGTTTTTTTTTTAGTGAGGCAATTGGGGTTAAGTGACTTGCCATGGGTCACACAGCTAGTAAGTGTCAAGTGTCTGAGGCCGGATTTGAACTCAGGTCCTCCTGACTCCAGGGCCAATGCTCTATCCACTGCGCCACCTAGCTGCCCCCGACCCCCACTTATTGTTAAACAACCTTAAAGAAGACTCCCCCCTCCCAGGCCATTGGGTGGACCCCCTTTGGAGAATTTGTGGGAGGACATGGATGAGAGTAGTAAAGGTTGGGAGCTATAAGTGGGTCACAGTCTGTACAACCAGGAGGTACCCACCCACATCAGTGAAATCATGGATCCATTAAATTCATAGGATCATAGATCTAATGCTATATGGGACCTCAGAATCCATCTAGTACAATGCCTTTATTTCATAGATGAGGAAACTGAGGCCCAGGGAAGATAAGTGACCATCCCCAAAGCATCCCAGGTGGGGCTTGATCCTCTGACCCCCAAATCAGTGCTCTCTCTACCTGCTATTACTTAAGTAAGTCATCCCTGTAGAATAGCATTTCACAAGTAAACGTTTTGATTGTGAGGGAGACTCAGTTCAATTTCCTTTTTTTTTTAAAGCATTTATTAATGTTCTGCTAGCAGCCAAGTATTATGCTAGTCTTGGAGATGCAAAGTCAAAAGGAAACAGTGTCTGACTTCCAGTAGCTTACACTGCCCTGTGGGCTTGGGGGATCAGGCCTTTTGGGAAAGGCCTCTATAGGGACTTGATTGGAGAGACACTTGCACTACAAGTCAACCCCTGGAGGTAAGAGGACAAATATGTTAAGAATGAGTTAGTTGGCCCCCAGGGCACTGTGCTTTGACTAGCTTCTTCCATTGGCTGGTGGCCCAACGTTTTGAAAGGCTTCCTCTCACTGCCAAGGGAGTGTGATAGTTTGGTGGCTAGGCAATAGCACAGACTGTCAATCAATGAAAGAGTCAAAAGTAGGGAAATAGGTGCTGAACCACCGTGATGGAAGTTTGAGTTGATATAGACAGAGCTGGGTTAGTGGTCTGGCCTGCAAATATGCACTGAATGGGCATACTGCCCAGAGAATATGTAGCTAACTGGACAGAGGAGTTTACAGGGCCTTGATTATTAGATTGGACTAGATTAAATTCAGGCATGGAAGACTAAAGTGTCCCCTCTTCATTTAGTTTTGATTTTAGGGGTGATCAGGGGTTGCTTCCTTAGAAGCTATCAGAAATTGGGTGGGCAGGTATGAGCAATGGGCTGGGAATGTATGAGAAAGTGATTGGGTTGGCTAATCCCTAATCAGGCCAGGGAATGTAGGGGTGGAGATTGCCAAGAGGAGGTGGTGTTGGGGTTATTAAATTAAAAGTATTATTTTCTCTAGTGTAACTCTGATTCTCCACTCGCCATATATGGTGAACTGACTCTAACATTGAGTATGGAGGTGGAAGGGGAGAGATATGAACATAGGAGGATGAATATTTACTGAATGCATGTATAGCCATACATTTTATTTGTAATTTTTAAAAATGTCTTTAGGATCTTCCCCAGAAAAAAGGGAGGACCAGACTAGGAAGTGAATTAGTCTCAACTTGGGCCAAAGGTTCTTAAACCTGTTTTGTGTCATGGACCCCTTTGGCAGGCCTGGTGAAAGCTATGGATCCCTTCTCAGAATAATATTTATTGAATGCCTAAAATAAAATACATAGGATTACAAAGGAAACCAGCTATTGAAATAGCTCTCTCTATCTCTGTATTTATGTATCTATGTATCTATCTAAAAATCCAAATTCAACAAATTCCAGATGAAGGACCCTTGCCTTGGGCAGGCAGTGAGTGGGAAGCTAGCACCAGGCCTGCCAGGGACCTCGAATTCAGTTAGAGAAGTTCTGCTTGTGAAGGGAAAGCATGCTGGGAACAGTGTGAAGGAGTCCAAGCTTGAGGAGACCCGGTGGAGTCAATGTTCAACACTGGCAAAGGAAATGGAAGAAGAAATTTTACTATCAAATGCCAAAGCAGTCAAGAAAAATTTGACCAGTAGAATTTTCTTCAGGCAGGCTAGTAAAGAGTAGAGAAGACAGTTGAGGGAAGGAAGGAGGAAAAAAATAGTGGGAACCCCCCCCCCAACCTTTTAGGGTGTCAGAGTATAGAGATTCCTAGAATGCAAACTTAGACAAGAAATGTTTATTAGGTGCCTGCAGTGAGCAAGGCAGAAAGGCAACTAAATAGAGTCAAGCTTTGGGAGCCAGGAAGACCTAGGTTCAAGTACCACCTCTGATTCATCTTGGGCCCTATCCATGTTCCTCATCTAGGAACGAGGAAATCCAAGATGGTGGCATGTGAGCCCATTAGATAACGTTAGCAGGTCTAGTTCTGGGTTGTATGGGGGCCAAAAAAATGCATTAGCATCAAGAAGTAGGAGGCCAGATTTGGGAGAAGTGTCAGTGGCTTCTAGATTCTTATGTCCCAGGTCTGGTGTTCCTGAACTGTAGAAATCCCATAATCCTTTGGTCTAGCTCTCCTTGGCAAATGAAAAAAGGAGATTTTTCCTGCACCCCAGGCCAAAGGAGTAGAAGCACAATGGGGTCTGACTGACTGGTGAGATTTTGGGGCCCCTAGTCTAGGTAAGGTAACTTGTTCAACTTTGATTCTGCATCAGCCTCTAATGAGATGAGGCACTGCTCTTTGCCTCTGAGATTTTTAGGCTACCAGTTGGGACTTAGAGCCCAGAACAGAGTGTGATATCATCCTTTGGCCCCTGGAGGCCTGCTTTCCCAGCTCTTAACTTTCATTAGAAATAGAACTAGCTCGGAGAACTTTTCAATTTCAATCTGGATGAGGAACAGGAGAGAAGCCAGGATCAAGGAGCAGTTTGTGGAGGAGGCATTCTAAGAGTCCTTAGCTAGAGTCGCCTTATAGTCCAGTGTTAGGAAGTAGCCAGCAAAGCCACTTTAAAATATGGACTGAATAAAAGACTCTGTAAAGAAATCTTCTCCCTAGGGATGAGAGTTACCACCTTGACAGAGAAATGGTATCTTTTAGATGGGACCAGCCAGGTGGCAAATCACTTCACCCTTTTTGCCTCAGTTTCCTCACCTGTAAAATGAGCTGGAGAAGAAAATGGCAAACCAGTCTAGTATCTTTGCCAAGAAAATCCCAAATAGGGTCACGAAGAGTTGGACATGACTGAGCAACAACAGAGCTATCTTTTCCAAACAACTGATTTATCAGAGCTCTCCTTCTTTGGTTCCCGATCTTTGATTTTATGGGTTTAAAAACTCAGGTGGGAGAGGCTTGTGAAAACAGGAGGCAGTATGGTACAATGGCAAGGGTACTATTTCCAGTTTCAGAGCACCTTGGTTCAAATTCCACTTATGATCCAATCCCCATGGCCTTGTACAAACCACTTAAACTTCTCAGTTCTCAATTTCCTCTTCTGCCAAATGAGGGGGTTGAACTACAAACATTGAGAGAGCCCTTCCAATTTTAACTCCATGATCCAATGAGAACTACCTCCAGATGCATTTGTCTCTAATTATAGCCTGAGAGTTGATTTGGGGGTACTGAGCAGTTAAGTTACTTGCTCAGGGTCTCCCAGCTCAGGGGCCTCAGGGGTAGGATTTAAACCAAAGTGCCTCTGATGCCAAGGCTAGCCCTCCATCTTCTTTGCTGCACTGCCTCTCATATATAGGACTTATAAAAAATTCACAATATACCTAGGATTGCATTAGGGTAATTTTTATATATAGCTCTACTGAACTGGGCTCAGCTTTCAAGAATTTCACATTCAAAAGTAGAAGTAAAGCGCACGCACACACACACACACACACACACACACACACACACACACACACACACATTTTAAGCCTATAATTAAGTATCAAATAAAAAAGTTTTCCAAACCAACAGAAGGTTCTTACCTGAGAAAGACACAGGAGCAGGTGCTGGAAGCAAAGAGACTCTCAAAATACAGCCTTTGACAACTTTCGCCATTTTTTCAAATGTTAATAATTTAAACTGAGCCCCCTTTCTGCTCCTAGAACTGGAGTTTTAGGGGGGGAAGGGAAGAGAAAAGTGAGGGGTCTCTGGCCCTGAATTCACCTGATTGTCTGCTTGGTCTTTAGGAAATGTCTTCCTCCAGGGTCAGCTGGGCAGTCATTTGGTTTCCAGCTTGTCTCTAGGTCCAGCTGGCTCAATCCATTTTTGATAAGAAGGTCAGGAGTGTGTGACCCCAACCCAGTATCCTAGGGGTTTTTTGTTTGTTTGTTTTTTAAATCTTCAACTAAGCTTTAGCAAAGAGATTAGTTTCCCCGGGGTCCTTAAAGATAGGGCGGCAACAGCTACACAGGAGACACCTGGGCAACCTAGGAGTTTTACTAATCCCAGGGCTGGGCCCTCATTGGAGAAAACAGTAATTTAAGTCTTAGCCCCACTGACAGCAAAGTCCAGGCAGGCAGCCTATACATTATCCATTTACCCCTCTTGGGGGGAGGCTGCCAGCAGCTCTTGTTTCCAGAGAATTCTGCTGCCCCTAGCAATGAACTTCAAGCCGTAGGAGGAAGAATAATTAGGGGTTGGCTGAGCATTTGGGCAGGGGGAGTGGTGAGAAAATGGTCTTTCTCCATTTTTCTTTCATCCTTCCAAGTTCACCCCAAAGGGGAGTCAGTATAATTTGGTCCAGGGATTGATATGCAAATCTAGCTTTCTGAAACACTATTTAAACCAGTATCACCTAGTTCCCCAGGGGACCAAGCATGGGGTGGAGCCCACTCTTAGCATCCCCTATGTCTGGTCCTGTATAGTCTTTTGGGTAAGGGGTGGAGATAAAGAAGCAATTCCAGGTTGTTTAATGCCCCTCTAGCCAGTTTGGGCACAGAGCATGCACTCAATGAATGATTGATTGGTTGACAGTGCTAATCTACTAAACCTCCTGTGTGGTGGGAACAGGCTATTTTTCTTATATTGATTGTGATCTCAGCTCTCAGTCCTTCCTTCACCAGTTTCAGCTCAGAAGAGAACAGAGAGAGGTTAGGTAGAGGGGACTTGGTTAGGCAAGGAGCTGGAATTAGTGCTGTTATCCTATCCTAGATAGGAATGCAGGGCTTTATTCTCAAGGCAGCAGCACTGAACACACTGGGCCCAGCTCTTGAAAATGGGCACTGGAAGTTGATTGGAAAGGACACTGGATTTAGAGTCAGGGTGATGTAGGAGGTGAAAAAAGCGTTAATAGAAAAAAAACCTAAGATCCAAACTGTAATTCAGATATTAGCTCCAAAAGGGAGTTAGACCCCAGTTAATGGATAATTTACGAGTCAGGATGCTAGGTTCTTTTACCCACAGAAATCAGTGCTCATAACAGAACAGAGGGAAAGAGGCCATGAAGACTGTAGAAATTCTAATGAAAAATGTAAAACTAGCCATGGGAAACAGAAAGAGACATGTGCAGAAAAGGCCAAATTTGTCCCGAGATTCACCTTATGATGTGTAAACTCCCCAAACACACCTCAACTGAAAAAGGTACCTGCCTCAGGAGTTGGTTTAGGACCCCCAGAAACTCCAAATTAGGATAAGCCCTCTCTTGTACCTCCCTAAGGTGGAGATTATAATGAGACTGATAATCAATCTATCCATACTATAAATATAACTGTCTTTCCTTTCCTTATTCAAGTTACCTTTCCACTATTCTGGTTCTCTCCCTGTGGTTACTCACAGTATTGCAATAAAACTTGGGAAACTGAGTCACAGAGTCTTGTAATTCTTTTGGGATGACACGATCAATTTGACCCCAAATTCCATCCCACATCAAGGGAATGGGGGATTTGAATCTTGACTATGTTATTTGCTTCTGATGTTATGTTGAGCACAGCCTGTATTAGTTCTAGGACTGAGTTTCATCATCAATAAAATTAGTTGTTTGGACCAAATAATCCCACAGGGCCCTTCAGGAGGGGCTCATAGTTTTGGGTAATCCCAATCTTAGTGGTACCTGCTCATTCCTCAGGCCTACAAGTCAGTCTTGAGGGGATGGGAAGAATAAATCTTACTTTCTTTCAGCTGGACAAGATTGAAGGAAATGAAAAAATCCTTTAACTCCTAAATCATGGTAGTTGTTGCTCAGTCGTGTCTGACTCTGTGATCCCATTTGGGGTTTTCTTGGCAAAGATACAGATGAGGAAACTGACGCAAACGGGGTTAAGTGACTTGCCCAGGGTCATACAACCAGAAAGTCTTTGAGGTTGGATTTGAACTCAGGTCTTCCTGACTTCAGACCCAGAGTTCTATTCACTTTGCCACCTAGCTGCCCCAAAATCGTGGTAGGGAAATTCCCACATGACTAGGAATGTGCTTTTAGGTAGTTTTTATCTTGTCCCCTGGGTACCCCAGGGCTCTCTGTACCCTGTGATCTCTAGTTTAGTAAATGAAGAAATCTCAAGTCTTAAGGAGAAGGTAAGTGGCACAATGGATTAGAGAGCTGGACATGGAATTAGGAAGTCATGTATTTAAATCAATCAACAGACACTCACTTGCTGTGTGAATCTGGCAAGTCACTTAATCTCTGTGTGTACCTCAGTTCTTTCATCTGCAAAATAGGGTAATAATAGTACCTACCTCTTAGGGTTGTTTTGAGTCTCAAGGGAAATACTTGTAAAATGCTTTGCAAACCTTTAAGTGCTATATAAATAGTAGCTATTAGTATTACTTATTAGCAGGGTTCAAGAGTCTATTCCCTTACTGCTTCTTTTCTGTCACTTTTCCTCTTCGCTGATTTTGGACAGTTGTGGAGGATGTAGATTTTTTTTCCCTTCTGTTCTACTTTGTTCCCTAAAAAGTCTTTGTGGTACACTGTATTTGGAGTCAGAAGAGCTGAGTTTGATTCCTGACTGCTATTTATGACCTTGGGCAAGCCATGTCATTTTTTTTTTTTTGTATCTCAGTTTTCTCATCTGTAAAATGGGAAGGGGGGAGCCCATCTACATTACCTCCAAGGTCCCTTTCTGTTAGAGGATAGACACCTTCCTGCAGTTTTTTTTTTCTTTTTTAAAGGATTTACTTCTTATCCTACTGGGAAACACACCGTGTTAAAATAACAAAAGGAAAGGTGACAAGTGTTAGTAGTTAATCCTGGACCTACAGATAGGAGAAACTCAGCCTTAATCCTTTTAGGTTTTCCTTCTTTTAATTGATTTAATCCCTTCTGTTTCTTGCCTTTTCATTGTCAGGGCCTTGTCCCTTCTGCCTAGTCTGAAGAGGCTGCTTGGAGTTTAGCTTTTCTTGAAGTAAATTAAAAAAAAAAAAAGTCCCACTGGCATTCGAGCTAACTCTGACATGATGGTAAGGGAAATGCCCACATAACGTAGCCTTTAGTTCTGGACATGGCAGCCCAGGCTGGTAGCAGTCAGTAATCCACTTCCCCAACAAGTGCTTCCCCTTTCCACCCTAGTTTTCCTCTGGCCTTCAGGCTTACAAAATATTTACTATCTCTTCTTTTCTTTTCTTTTTTTTTTTTTTTTTTTTTTTTTAGTGAGGCAATTGGGGTTAAGTGACTTGCCCAGAGTCACACAGCTAGTAAGTGTTAAGTGTCTGAGGCCGGATTTGAACTCAGGTACTCCTGACTCCAGGGCCGGTGCTCTATCCACTGTGCCACCTAGCTGCCCCTACTATCTCTTCTTTTAACCAGTGGTCTCATGGATTGTATTCTTCTCAAAGGCCTGGACTTTTCTTGAGTTACAAAGACCCTTCTTAATCTTTACTCCAGGGTTTTTGAGCCTTCTTGCACTCATTTTGCATGATTTTACGTGTTTAATTGATATCATACTGCTTGTCTTCTCAATGGATGAGGGAGGGACAGGCAGGTGGGAGGGAGAGGATTTAGAACTAAAAAACTTTTAAAAAATGAATGTTAAAAATAATAAAATAGATTATAGTTTCCTTCTATCTTCCTGGAGCGACGACTGTTCCCTGTAAATTGTCTCTTGTCTCAATGTTGATCTTGTTGAGTAAGTTTGTTTGAAGTGATGGTAGCTGCATGTATGCTTCTAACTCTTTTTTTTTGCGGTATCATGGGGGTTAGGTGACTTGCCCAGGGTCACACAGCTAGTGTCAAGTGTCTGAGGTCAGATTCGAACTCAGGTCCTCCTGAATCCAGGGCTGGTGCTTTATCCACCGCACCACCTAGCTGCCCCTGTGGGCCTCCTGTTTCTAAAAAGATGTGCCCCAGTCTTTCTACCCCACACTGCATCTTCCTTAGCCTACCTTTCTACATGGATTATTTGTGCCCAACCTGTGGTAGAGTATTCCGAGGTCATATTGATCTGGTCAGCCACAGTCTGACACATTGTAATTTGACTAACAGTGATGTCATTTTGTTCCTCTTTGAGAAGGAAGGACAACAACCAATCAACCAACTAACGAAACCAAACTTTCCACAATGCTCATTTTACTTTGCATGAGAATATCCTCTTTTGGGCATCAAAATCGGAGACCCCTGGTGGACCTTCCAACAAATCCCTCTTCCTGGAACCCCCTTGGCTCCCTCCCCAGATAACTGGCAGACCTTAGATGACTGATCTACCCTGAATACCAATGAATACATCATAGCTTTCTTTAGCTAGGGGTCTATTCCATTAACTTCCTCTTTACTCTGGTCGATGAGATGATACTTGTCTCCACTTATCTCCCCAGGAAATAGGTTTTAGAAAAATATAATTTATCATAGAAAAACAACATAGAGTAATACAATTTCACCTCCTAGTAAAGGCTGAGTCTAGGTACTAAATCCCCTTTCAAATTTTCTTAGTAACTTCCAAATTGCCCCATTCACTGAAGTCTATTTTTCTTTCCTTTCTCTTTACTTCTCTCTCTGGTGAAAATGTGACTAAAGAGTAGGATAGAAAAAAAAAAAAGCTGGTAAAGCAAACAGGGGAGAAGGAAAGCCAAAGGCTCTAGATAATCCAGAAAATGATTAATCATCCCTGTGATCAGAGCTAGCATTAGGAATTGTTGTGCTTGCACAAAAGGTGAGAAGTGGGCCCTCAGAAGGAGGAAACAGCAAGAAAGGAAAGCTCACTCTAGGCCAAGAGCTCTTAACTTTCTGTTTTAGCTAGTTAGCCTTGTTTTGAAAAAAAAAAAAAGTGCTCTGCTGTTTTTACTCTCCTGAAGGGCCACACGGGCTGTTAACATGGTCAAAAATCAAAGCCCTCTCAATTGAGTATTTTGGAGCAAAGCCACAATGACTCTATCCTATACACCTCTGCTTGAGGTTGCTGCCCTTGACTGCCTTTGGAGAGCAGTTTGAAAGCTAGCAGCAAATGAACACACTATCAGACCATTCTAGGTAAATTTTTTTCTGAGGTAGGAGGACATTGTTATCACTATCCATGCCTTAAAAATGTCTGTTTTTCCTCTATAGATTTTGGTAACTTTTATCATGTTTTTTTTTTTTTTCCAAATGTTGAAAACAATCCAAATATAGCTCCAATTCTGCCACTGGAAATGGGGTGGTTGTTGTTTGTCCTTCATTCTCAAAGAAGACCATGACAGCGGGTGATGTTATGACTTGCAGAGAATTGAATTTAAATGAGGGAGGGCTGTGCAAGGTCACCAACCTCTCTTTCCTCCAGAACCATCTGGGTCCAGTGGCAAGACATTTATCAGGATGACTGGAGATGTCCCTGAATGTTTAAAGCAATTGGCGTTAAATGATTTACCCAGGATCACACAGCTAATAAGTGTATGAGGTGAGATTTGAACTCAGATCCTCCAAACTTCAGGGCCAGTGCTTTTTCCACTTTTCCACACAGCTGCCCCAGAAATGGGGTTGTAGGAGGAAGGAAAACATCCCAATTTTGTAGCTGACATAGTAAGACATGGCAGCTAGGTGGCACAGTGGATAGAGCACTAGCCCTGGAGAGGGGAAGGCTCAGAAGTTTCTGAGTTCAAATGTGGCCTCAAGGCACTTACTAGCTGAATGGCCCTGGCAAGTCACCTAACCCTCTTTGCCTCAGTTTCTTCCTCTACAAAATGAACTGGAGAAGGAAATAGCAAACCACTCCAGTATCTCTGCCAAAAAAACCCAAAAAACCAAAACCAAAAAAACCCAGTGGGGTCAGGAAAAGTCAGACAACTGAAGAACAATAAAAAAAATAGTAATACATGCAAGAAAGCCAGAAGCCCCGAATACCAGACCGAGAAGGGTCCTTATCATTCTGTCAGCAAGGACAGGCTTCAGTCCTGAGACCCACTGATAAGAGAAGCAACTGGAGTTCATGGGTAAGGGAATCAATTGTAAGCTCTGTGTAAGCCTGTAGAACCAGACTGTGAATTCCTTTGAAATGCCAAACCTACAGTTTTAGGCTTTCATATTTAATTTTATGTTAATTTATTTATATAATATTTACTTATATTTTATGATAGGGGCAAACAGAGTGCCATAGAAGCTTCCTTAGGAAGGTACTAACCTACCTTTGCAGTAGGGATCCTCCAGGTATTGCAGGGATCTCAATTTGGCAACTGTATGGAGAATAAATTGGAGAGAAGGTGAAGACATATAGATAGGGAGATGAGTTAGGAGGCTATTTTGATAATTCAGGTGAAAGGGGATGGGTACTTGCACTATGCTTTAGAAAGCAGTTATAAGGTACCCTGTCTCCAGGCTCGGAGCCTAGAGGACAATCTCTATTAGTGGAGGGACAAGGGATTCCATGAAACTAACACTAACCAGGCATCTAAATCCCACTGGAAGATTTAAAAAATCTTAGCTAAGGAGATAAGCAACTGCCCTAGAAAGAGTTGGGGGTGGTAGAAATGCAAAAGAAGTTAAAAGGCAGACCTGGAATTAAACTAATACATCAGGAAGAACAATCTTGGGAGGATGAGACACATGGACCTTCCACAGATTCTCCCAAGGGGCTCTCCTAGGTCCCTAACCTATGTTCAGATAATGTTTCCTTGGAAAGATGTCTCACCAGGCACTGGATGGAGGAGCTAGAATAGCCCAATAGTCTAGCAGACTTCTATTTATAGCTATGTTGAGCAAGGAATTACCATATGAAAGGAGGAGGGAGGCCGACCCTTGGGCCAGGGAGAAAGAGGGAGGCCAAGTCTGTTAACTTAGACACAGAGCAGCAGTAGCTGCAGCTGGAGACTGAAGAATGGAGCCAGGCAGTGGGAAACCAAACTGGGGCAGAGGTCATAGGAGCAAAAGGGATTAGTCAGGTTGTCTGTGAATGATGCCATGCTTCTTTCTCCCAAGGCCATTTTCGTATTCCCCAATGTAGATGACAGTCGCTTCGGATGAGTCCTCTTGTTCCTAAATGTAAGGAACTATACAGACACGTTTTTATTTCCCAGGAGATGCAGGACTGTCCCGTGAATACAGGAGTTAAACCCCTGGCTTCCAGGAAGCCTGTTCCCCCAAATGCTTGTCTTTTCCTCTAAGGCAAGGGTTCTTCCACTCGGATCCATAGTGGATAGATTTCAGGGGGTATCTGAATGTCTATGGGAAAACAAAATTACATCTTTATTTCATCAACTTCTAACTGAAATTTAGAATTTCCTTCAATTCTTTTTTTTATTATGGTGGGGTTTTTTTTTGTTTTGTTTTTTTAGTGAGGCAATTGGGGTTAAGTGACTTGTTCAGGGTCACACATCTAGTAAGTGTTAAGTGTCAGGCCGGATTTGAACTCAGGTACTCCTGACTCCCGGGCTGGTGCTCTATCCACTTCGCCACCTAGCTGCCCCTCCTTCAATTCTTTAAAGATATTATTCTGAAAATGGGCCGAATCAGGAGTCTGGAGACCAGACCTCTGCCTGGTCCTAGGCAAGTCATTTCACTCATTAACCTTTCTGGGACTTCGTGTCTGTCTGTGGAATGAGGGGGTTGGAGATTCCTTCCAAGGTCCTTTATAGCTCTGAAATGATTCTAGGTACCCGCACATGAATGCCAAATCTAAACACTGGGAAGGAGGAAACTAGCACACTGGAATGAGAAACCGGTATCATGTGGGCAAGAGAAACAGTGCTGTTTTGGACTTCAGCAGGCTTTCAAGCAGATTTTAGGACCCTGTGGAGTCATAAGAAAACAAGATTTTCTTTCCCCTTAAAAAAGAATGTTAAATAATGCTGATAGGAAAACAATGCCAAATGCAACCCATCCACACTTGTCCTGTCTTGGGACCTTTTGTCCATGACGCCTCATGAGTTTGCAGGAGGCTTTTCATTTCTCCTGGTATTCCCCAGATGCCCCAGAGGGGAGCCCTCTGGCTATCTACCTCTTTCTTAGTTCTCATTCTTGAAATGTGACAAAGCCCATCTTCTCTAAAATAAAAACCTTAGGTCTGGTTAAAAAGGTCGGCCAAAGATAAAAAAAAAAATCTCTGGAGTGTCTATGAGCTGTGAGCACTCTGTATGTAGTACCTTGGGCTCCAGCAACCAGGATATGCATTTCTGGCTTTAGAGATCTGGAGACAATCCCTTTTGTCAGGCTGTGCTGAGCAGCAAGAACCCTGTTTTTCCTTCCTCTTCTTCCCAGGTCCATATTTTGCTGAATGGAGGGATATGCTAGTGAAGGTCCTCTATCCTGAGAGGCTTAGGAAAGGCACCATCAGAGTGGATCTCGACTGCCCCTCTCTCATCCATCTCCTAGCACTGGAGTTCTGAACTTAGGATCTCTGAACTTTTTTGAAAAAGAGGTAATATCACTGATTTCCTTTGTAATCCTAAGCATTTCCTTTTATGCATTTAAAAACATTATTCCAAGGGGGTGGGGGGGGGGCATAGGTTCCACTATATTGCAAGAGGAGCCCAATGATATAAAGTAGGTTACGAAGCCCTGTCCCCAGGTTTTGTGGGGACTTGCCATACCGTAGGAAATTCTAGGGTTTTGAACTGCAAAAGACCTCCTCTTCTCCCTTCCCACATTTCCCTCTCTCCCTTCTCCTAGACAAGCAAGAATAACTCAACAGCAACAAAGCAAACTCAAAAGGAAATTTTTATTAATTTTGAGGTTGGGGGGGGACTTTACAAGACTTAAAGCTGAATAAACTAGAAAGGAAGATAAATAAAAGCTTGTTACAAAGTCAGTGTGTAATGGCAAAAACCACACACTGGAAAAAAAAACCAAAAACTTTACAGTTTTTACTGCTTACTTTACAATAATTACAAATTAACATACAGCAAAAGTGGGTTTTGACCCATTTTCTTTAATAGACTCTAGCAAGGTAAATGCTTATATAAGCATTAAAAAATAAACTGAAAGCAGAGGTATGAGGTGTATTACAGCTACCCTCTTAAACATTCGGTGGCATATGCTAGTGCACTCCATATCAGTAAAAGAAAACACAGGAAACCACAAGGCTAAACTTTAACCACAGACAAACTGAACTGGACACATCCCTTTGTCAGTGCTTTCTAACCACCATTACGTGGTTTTAAAAAAGGCAGAAGATAGTGGAAGTCACTACCACACAGCATCTTGGTATGGTACACCTACCTATTACAAAGAGAAGATTAAAACTGGGCCCAAGAGCCAGGAATGAAAGAATTTTATGCGTTTTGGGGGAGGTGTATAAAGTGATGTAGGTGTGGGCCTCTCTTTAGACAGCCATAAGTGGATGATGATGGAAAATGCATTTTATAGGATGGTTTTCAGTATTCACTTTTCTATAGAAGGCTTATGATTTTTCCATAGCTAGAGAGGTTATTAGCCAGTTCAGTTTGCCTGTCCTTAAACTTAGCTACATTGATGGGGAAAGAAGGAATCATGGCCTGTTCTTCCAGCAAGTGAAATAAGACGAGCACTTGGAAAAGTGCTTCTGTTTTGTTTTGTTTTAATTTAAAGGCGGCATATTAAATTATTTTTTATTTTATAAACCTGGCCAGCAGGTGGCAGATTCCAGAGCTCTGGTTAACTAGGAATGTTATGCTACATTAAAAAACAAAAATGAAAATTCTGAAACAAACACCTTATCATCATCCTTTCTATGGACAAACACGAATCGGAACAAATGTGCAGCCTTTGAAATAACTCATCAAGAAATGGTGTATCTTATCCAATTCTACAATAGCTTCCAAAATGACCCTCCTAATTAAGGAAACTTCATGCCTCCCTCAGTTACTGTCACCCAACATCTTCCTTTATGTCAAGACAGTCTAATCTGAATGAGTATTTCTTGATTCCACACTTCAAGGACTCAAGATTTGGAAGGTCAGACCATACAGACTGTAAACTATCTCACACTGGCACAGTGTATGGAATTTTGCCTTGGTGAAAAACCCCTTCTTTGGAAGGTGGCTTCTTGCTACACAGGAATGCAGAAAGGTTACTGAAGCTCACTAGAGAATAAAATGCAATTCTTATAGTCTCTCCTTCCTCCCACCCAGTGGTACCCTTCCTATCATTTTTCAACAATGTGCTCTGCAGTGTCATAGCTAGGTCTTGACTTGCTGCCTTCATCTACCAGGAAATGCAAAGTGTTTGGGAGGGGGTGGTCAGGGATAGCTTTTTAGGGGGCCTAAGTACTCCTTTCTCAATATCACTGCCTCTCCCTTTATTCTCTCCCTTGTTTGATAGTGTTTCTGCTCCAAGACACATTAAGAACCCTTGGGAGGCGAGAGTCAGAATCAGAGGGGTTATCATCCAAAAGGACATAGATTACAAAATGCTTCTACAGGTAATAATATCTGGATAAAAGAATGTGTTCCCAGATCATCAGTCTTAACTCGTTTAATGGGACACCCCCCCCAAAACAAATAATACCAGGCCTTCATACCTCTCTTTAATACTATACCAAACTCCTGAAAAGGATCATGGATTGGGGAGGGGGGAGGACAGTTATCAAAGGAATAACCTGTCAATGGAGACAAAAGGTATATAGTTTACCTTTTCTTTCCCTTAGACTCAAACAGTGAATGTTGTGTTTTTTTTTAAGACTGATTCTGTCCCTGCAAGCTCACCTAGGGGGCAAAGAGGGGTAAAAGTGTTGGCAAAAGTTGAATTGTCTGCAGCATTTCTGGCTTTGGCAGTTCTAACCTCAATTTCAAAGAAAAAGAAATGATGATACATTTGATTGTCTCATTATCAAGCTACTGACAAGAGATTTTAAAGTGCATATGGCATTAAACTGGGATAAAAATTATCGAGATGATAATTTAATGTTTAACTGAAGGGGAAAACTGATTCCATGAAACCCACTTGATTCTGGAAAACTAGGCACTATTATCCGCAAGGTCACCATGTCCAAAACTCTGGTAATCTGATAACCAATTCCTCTTCGGCATCTTTGCTCTCTTCTGGTAGGGAAATATATCATCTTACACCAGGGGCAAGGAAAATTGTAGAATCCCAAAACCAAGTCACCATGAAAACTAACCCTTGTCACACTATAGGTCAGTCCGACTTGCCTCCATTTCTCAGTAACCAGGATCAGATCTCAAGGTGAATTGCACACCAAGTAAAAAAGAGCAGAAGCAGCAAACTAATTCCCTAAGCCAGAGTGAAACCACTGAGAGTTCCATTTCAAAGGGGCTAAGAGATGACCAAAGCACATGGAAGAGGATGCTCTGGATAAGTGGACTTCCCTTAACAAAGCAACTGGAATCATGTGTGACATTTGGTAGTTCTGGGTAAAGTGCAGGGAGACTATCTACTTGTGTCCTGGTCCTAAACCTGTCCAACAAGAACCAAATCAGTGGTTTTAAGTGAGAGAAAAAAAGTCCCCATTTCCTAAATAAAATAAACAAAATATTACAACTAGGTGGGAACTTTCAAATCAAACTAGATCCAATTTTGCAGCAATGTATAATCATTTAAATGTGTTTCTGTTTAGAACAGTCTATTTGAGGGGCAGCTAGGTGGTGCAGTGGATAGAGCACCGGCCCTGCATTCAGGAGGACCCGAGTTCAAATCCGGCCTCAGACATTTGACACTTATTAGCTGTGTGACCCTGGGCAAGTCACTTAACCCCAATTGCCTCACCCCCCCCAAAAAAAAAACCAGTCTATTTGAGAAGAGAAATTTGATCAGTATTAATACTTTTTTTTCCTTTCAAACCTAGATCTGTCTAGAGAGGCATGGGGGTGGGGGGAAGAGAGACAGACAGCTAATACACACCTTGATACAGAGGAGCTATAGAAAGGTCAATTTCATTTCAATATTGCACATACTGTAGTTGTATTTACATTGGGGCGGAAGCTGCTCAGCTGAGGACTGAGTTCTTACTATTCTTCTGTCCTTCTAAGACCATGCTCTCCTGTTTATAGGAGATCAAGACTGTGGGGTATGGGATGCTAGGTAAACTGCTGGACCCATCTAGCTAGCAGGAAAAAAAAAAGAGAGAGAGAGAGAAGTTCTGTAATAGTGGATCTGGTAAGGGTCTACTTTGCTTGCACTTTAATAAATATTCTGTAATCTAAGGCTGCATGAGGAAAGAAGTACTTTGCTTTTTGGATTTTTTATTTATTTATTTATTTTGTAATGAGTTCTCGTTGAAGAGATCACACAACAGATTTGCTTTTATATCCTTGTGTCAGAAGGGTAGGAAAGTACAAGAAGTCAAAGTGAATAAATAGAGCTAAGAGGTGGCAAGTTTCTTGAATTCTTAACTCAAGAAACAAGATAGTCCCTTTTCTTCTCTTCATCTAGAAATGGAGAGGGGAGAGATGGGAGAGGAGAAAGGAAGGAGTATGAATCTTTCCTTTTCCCTCTTCATTTTCATCTATAGTTACTTGGCCTTAAAGGCAGCCCCAGGTGAAAGATTTACTCATTTTTAAGTAGCACACTGAGGAGTGAAAAGTGGTATCATCTCACTTTCTGTGTTAGTGAGAGAGTTTTAACCATTGGGATATTATCTATATCCTTTAAAAAAATAAAATAAATAAACAAAACTAAACTAAAAAAAAATTTTTTTAAACCAGACCTCTTTCAAAAAAACAGAAAGATAAATATCTCCAATCTGCAAGGCCAGCTTGCAATTCATTAACAAGCACCAAATAATAGTTTTGTTTAAAAAAGGAAAAAAAAGTACTTTCAAAGCCCCTATGCTCCTGAGGGGAAATGGGTATCAAGGACCTCACTTGAAGAACAGAATATTTTGCAGTCCTCCTATACTGGGGTGGGGTATGGTGGGGAACCACATACTGTATGTGGAGCTTCAAAGGCTACTACTATGGTTGATTTGGAGGGGAAAAGAAAAAGAAAAAAAAATATAGCCAATGAGCTGTCCTCAACAAACTTCTGGTGCAAAAGCTTTGAGCAAATACAAATCAAAACAAAGTGGGGAAAACAAAGCAGCAGGTATGATTACTTGTTCCAAACTAGTAAGGAGACAACAGCCATTCAGTTGCCTTCTAGCTTCTTTTCCTTCTTTCTTTTTTGTTCTCAACAATTCAAAATCTGCTGAGGTCTCCTGAATCCTGTGAAACACTGAGTTTAGAAATCATTTTTTTTTCCTTTTTCTGTCAGCCCCTTATCTTCATTGATGAAATACCAATACACGGACTCACATTCCACTGTCTCCTGAGTCCCTGAGCCCAGGGCCTTCTGCTAGCCAGCTGATATTCATGGTGTGGGGCTGGGAGATGACTACATACAGCTGGACAAAATCACAGATGGTACCTGTCTTTGATGCTAATATACTTTACTGGAGAAGTCAAGCTTACAGAGCAAGGGAGTGGTTGCTGATTTTGAACGCCGTTCATTATACTCCTTTGGAGCAAAGGACCATTGTCCAGTCCAGTTATACTTATTAGGACAGGAAACATTAGTTGCCTCACATGCAAGGTTCTCGGGAATAGTTCCAGGAGATGTCAACCAGATTTGAATAATCAGTGACAAACAAACAAATGTCCTCCTCAGAAAATTAAAGCTGACACAGGATTTGTTCCCTTGGTAGGTGAGAACTCTATGTGCCATCTGTGCAGATAGACACTTTAGGAAAGCCAATTGATGAGTTTTCATTTTACTAAGCCTCTCTGGAATATAAGGATGGAGGTGAATACCATCCTTTTGGGATCCAACAAACCGTCAATATCCAGGTGGTGTGCAATATACCCACCCAATTACAAATATCAGGCTTCCCCCCCCCCTTTTCATATCATCATCAGACCCTCCTCCTAAAATGAAGAAACATGCAAAATAGGAAGGCAGCGTGCAAGGAATGGGGAGGAAGGGCAACCAAAGAGTGAGATATTTAATATCTACATGCTACCTGATTATAATCAGGTATCTTCCTTTTGGGCTGAGCTAAGCTAACCCAACTGTCTCCATGCTATGCACAACTCGCAGATATATGTATATACACATGAAATCCATACACGTGTATGTACATACAGGTTATACTGCAAGGGGACCGAAAGGCGTGCTCTGTTTTTCAGCTGTCTTCCCCAGATAAAATAAATTCAGAGGCATGTATGCTTTCATACTGGGTTTTGTGCCATGGCAAATTCTCTGGCACTCCCAGGGTGCTGGTGATAGCTGTTTACATCTTAAGCAGAGTACCCCTATTCACAAGTCATGGCCAAAGCAGACCGAGTTCCTTCCCTGCCCCAATACTCAATTTATTTCCATCAAATCCGGGATCCAGGAGAGCACTGTCATGTGTTTCTTAACAAAGAGAAGGAAAGGTCCCATCGTGGAAAGCCCATGTACTAGCAGTGAAGAAGGCAGAGCTGGTGATGATGGTGTGTGTCAGATTCCAATAGTTTCTATCTTGGGAGAACAAAAAAGCCAACCATCAGCAGAAGATCTCTTCACCCTCTGCCGGTGCTTCAGGTGAATGACCATCTGGAAAAAAGGACACCAAAAAGGGAAAATTAATTGAAAGGAAAAGGAGGAAAAAAATCTGAAAATCTGACTCCATTCTTATTAATACAAGTATCTGAATATATAGTTAATTTTGTATTCTTAAAAAAATGAAAAGTACACATTTGTATTACTACTTCCCTACCCCCACCCCTTTGCTATTTCATAAATGTAATTCCTGGAAAAAGCCTTACTGAGGACTTTCCCCTGGTCTAATGCAGTTTTTGACAAAAATAATAAATATCCTTTACCACTTCTTATTTTTTGTGGAACCTAGGATTTATATATGTGAAAACCAAAAGACATTAGCAATACAAAGTGCGATCAAACTAGACTACCTAGACACTCCCTTCTCTCCTCACCCAACTTCCTCCATCAAAGGAGATGAGAGCCTCCTCTCTCCCTTTTAGGACCTCTGGAGCAGAATCAACCCTCTTTTTGAATGACTCCCCCAAAGTGTTAACTATATGTACCATACATTTTGGAATTTTATTACATTGTCTGCTAAACTGCTGCATGTATGCATGTCTATCCTACTAGGCTCTGAGGCCCCTGAGGGTAAATGCTGACACTCTATTTCTGGATCTCCTACAGTGTTTAAGCTCACTTTTGGGTATACAGCAGATGCAGAGAAGTGCTTGTAGAATTTAAACACCTAGTTTAGATGAGACCAGGTTATGGACTTGAAGACAAATACAATAAAAGAGAGCAAACTCTGCCTCCTCTGCTCTCTTCTATTTCAACCTGTGCAAAAAAGGTCAAGGGGAGCATAGAATTTTACTAGCAAAGAGACTCAGGGAGTTTTGGGTTCTTTTTTGACTTACCACCCGGCTGAGAACGGCCTCCCTTGCTCTTTTTCTTCTTCTCCTTCTTTTCCTTTGGCTTTGCTAAACCAAAGAGGCGTGTGGAAGTAGAGGTAGAGACTGGGATTTGGCTCTGCCCCTCTGATACTTTACTCGCCTGGCTGGTTGAACTGAGTAAGTGGAATGGACCTTTATCTTTATGTGTCCGAGAGATGCTGTTCCTTTTGGGGGATATTGAAAGTTCTGAGTCCAAAGATCCTGACTGAGATATGGAAGGTGCTGTTAGCTGCGGGGGTTCCTCGGGGTTGGGGAAGAAGGCTGGGATCCGCATCAATTTACTGTGTTGATGTGAAACCTGCACATGGAAAAATAGTATTATTTTTAAATTAACATTCTAAGATAATCACAGTACAGTTTTCAAGAAAAATAGACAAATCCTTATATTAAGTTGACCTAAATACAGAGTTTTATTTTATTATTATTTTTTTTTGCAGGGCAATGAGGGTTAAGTGACTTGCCCAGGGTCACAGAGCTAGTAAGTGTTAAGTGTCTGAGGTCGGATTTGAACTCAGGTCCTCCTGAATCCAGGGTCGGTGCTTTATCCACTGTGCCACCTAGCTGCCCCCAATACAGAGTTTTATTAATACTATATTAGTATACTGTGTTCATATGTATAAGGAACTCCCAGTGAAAAACCCCATCTACCAATGAAGTATCTGTTGGCACAGTGGATAAAGCACCAGGCAGGCCTGGGGTCAGGAAGACCTAGATTCAAATCTGACCTCAGATACTTACTATCTCTGTGACCCTGAGCAAGTCATTTAACCCATTTGACTCAGTTTACTCATCTATCAAATGGGGATAATAATAGCCTCTACCTCCTAGGGTTGTTGTGAGGATAAAAGTGCCTGGCACGTAATAATAAGTGCTATATAATGTTACTGATTGTTTGTATTCACATTTTATTCAAGAGTTTTGTTGGGCACTTGGAAGTTAAGTGATTTGCCCAGGAGTAAACAGATAGCATGTTTCAGAGTCAGGATTTGAACCCAGGGCTTCCTGACTACAAGGTCAATTTTCTATCTATTATATGCCATACTGCTTCTCAGTGCAACACTTACTCATACAAAAAGGTTAAGTGTAATCCTCAGATCGCCACTTTGCCCTGCTTTGGGGAAGTAAGGCCACATGTGTGCACTGCCAATTCCCAGGCAACTATCTTGTCCCAGGCCATTTCCTGGTTCTAGGTCGACCACAAATGTAAGGGAGTTGGTAGGGTTTTATACTGAAAGTGGTAAAGGGAGGTGGATTTCCAAGTGAGGGCAAAGAAACCATAACTGCCTTTGATTTCTCTCATTACAAGGTCAGATAAACCTAAGCACAGGGGTTGTTAGTAGAATTCCTCTGGAGTAAGGACTACACATCGATGAATTTAGCTGTCTTAAACTACGTATCACTCCTCCTCCTTCTCTGGATAAAAGGGCTGACCTAAGGGGTCTGTATCACCATCTGTGAAGTAGGTGTAAGTCACATGATTTAAAAATCACAAGAGATAGCTAATATAGGCCATATTCATCCACTCCCATCTGCTCCTCCATCAATCTGTAAAAAGGTTAGAAGCAGTCCAGTGTTGTTTTTATTCATAATGATGTACATTTAAGGCTAGTTGAACAAACAGTCTGGCTCACTTGCTTGGGCAAGGCACTAGCTTATGCCCAGGCATGTAAAATGATTTAATTTCATGATGAAAGGTGGTAGGGTTGTCAATCTGAAAACTGATGTGCAGACAAGGCTGTAGATGAATAAAGTGAACAGGAATGATCATAGTCGGGGTAGCAGGATTGGTCAAGAGTGGCCAGATTATGGTCCAGAATTTAACCTCATGCCAATATTTTTCTTTCTTTCTTTTCTTCTCTCCCTCCCTCCCTCCTCCCCCCCCCCCGATTAAGTGACTTGCCCAGGGTCACACAGCCAGTAAGTGTCAAGTGTTTGAGGCTGGATTTGAACTCAGGTCCAGTGCCAATGCTTTATCCACGGCGCCAGCTAGCTGCCCCCTATAGTTTTCTTAATATTAAAGGTAAATCCAGGGGTTTTTGGTTTAATTTGTGGCAGCAAAAAGAATTGCAAATACATAAAATACATTTCATTTGCACCTTCTCTGTTGCCACTAGTACTCTCCTTGATATAATACTTATGGTAGTATTAGGGAAGGTAGAACAAAGAAAGCAATGTGGAAGGGTTCTATGACTCCCAAACATTTAGAAATCACTGTACTTAGCCACAACAGCTTTTCTTTTATACCATTTACTGGTTTGTCTTTTCTATTATGTTTGGAGGCCAGAACCATTAATCAAACCAAATGGCCACATGAAATTGGATCTAACAAACCTGTAAAGCTGCAAATGAATGTACTCTCCTCAGTCCCTAAATGCACCACAGAGAGAATGTCCTAGGACAATTTAGGGACAGTCTCAGAAGAACAAACATTTCTTGGAGACCAAAATTTCTAAATTAGAAGCCTTTCTACCAATGCAACAAACAGAAGAGGACTGAATTGGTTTGTTAATGGTCACATGGCCAATTAGCAGCAAATCAGGGGTGAAAAACAAGGAATTTTTTTTTCCAATTCTACCTTCCCACATCAGTTTGCATATTCCTGTGCACTCCTGCTGAGGCCTTTCCTTCCTGAAACAAAACTTAACTTTATTTCTGGTTCACTCAGTCACTTTAGCAATTTTCTATCATTCACACTCACTATGCAACTATAATTTGTGTTTTTGTATATTTTCTCCAATTGTTTTCTCTTCCCCATTGGGTGATATGCTGCACAAAGGATGTCTTGTTTCCTCTGTATTCCTTTTACTTAGTTGAGTTCCTGGAACATGATGAGATTGCTCCAGGAACAGTCTGATGTCATTTTTTAAAAACTTGTCATACTTAAATGAAAATTTTATTGATAGCTTCTGTTTTTTATGGTCACTTTCCTTCCAATAAAGTTGCCTCCCCTGAGTCCTCTCTTGTAATCAAGAAAAACAGTTAAGCAAAACCAATTACCAGAATGACCCCAGGATAGCCTATGAAATCTTCCCCATCCACAGTCCTGCCTCTCTCTAGTGAGAAGAGGGAAAAGTGTTTTACCAACTGGTCTCTGGAAACAAGTTAGCTAATCTCTGTTTGGGCAGAAACATCCGATGATACTTTAGACTGAGCTGATGGCTGGTAAGGAGGCATAAAACAAAACGAAAACTCTTCTTCAAGTAGGCAGGAAGTAAAACTTATTGGATTCCCAATCACTTCTAACAACAAAAACAGTCCATGATTTCATGATTAAAAAAAAAAGAAAGAAAACTCTTCATTTTAATGAATCATGCCTTTCTGAGGGCTGCAAATGCTTTTCAAAATCAGGCCTTGGGGCAGCTAGGTGGCACAGTGGATAAAGCACCGGCCCTGGATTCAGGAGGACCCGAGTTCAAATCCGGCCTCAGACCCTTGACACTTACTAGTTGTGTGACCCTGGGCAAGTCACTTGACCCCAGTTGCCTCACCAAAAAAAACCCCCAAATCAAGCCTTTGTCGATTTCATACAGTGATTAGCCAGGAAGAGAAAGGGGAGACCTGGTTCAGGTGCTTACAGGACTCCTAAGGGGTATTCTGGATTACCTGATTAGCATCATGCTCTGCCTGCCTTTGGGTTAATCTCTCCATCTCCCTCTTCACTTGCTCTTGTTCCTTCTCAAGCTGCTTCTGGGCAGCTCGGAGCCGCTCCAGGTCAGACTGATACGCCACTTTCTTCTGCTGGAGCTCTTCCCGATCCTTGTCCAGGTCCTGCTGCCCCCTCTGCACTTTCTCCTCCCACTGGGCCACTCGTGTTTCTCGCTCCATCAACTCTTTCTCCCGGGCTTCCCATTCTTTCTCCCGTCGGCGTTTCTCCTCCAGGTGCTGCGCCTGCTGCTTCTGCAGATTGGCCAGATCCTGTCGTTGCTTCTCTAGGCTCCTCTGCTTTTCTTGCTCAATCAGAGAGTTGGGTCTGGAGGAGCTCCGGGTTATTGCCCTCTCACTGAGCATCAACTTTTGGTCCTCAATGTAGCTATCCTGCTGTAACACCACACCCTGGAAGGGAGAGGGGGGAAAATGAAAAGATCCTGATGCAGGATGTCGGATGTCATGTCATGGTTTTTTGTTGTCCACTCATCCATGACATCCAGCCCTTTTAGTGGCTGCTGCCTTTTAAGACTCTATATAGTAAATCCCCAAATTGGTATTAAGTTAGCACTGTAAATGTTCCATGCCATCACCTTTGGAAATAATTGTATAGGTGTATATATTTCTTGTCAGGACAGCAAATTCATATAGAGCACTAAACCATGCTAAAGAACAGACCCGTATGAAATTCTCTTGTTGTCCTGTCAAATTTGTCATGAACTAGTTCAGGTCAAAGGCTATATTTGGGGGTAGAACTTGGTAGTAATAGAAGGTCAGAGTGAATGGATATTCTAATTTTTCCCTATGACCATACTCTCAGAGGCAGCATTTAATAGCGCCTATTTTAGAAGAACCCCGCCCCCAACATGTTAATGTGTAAAACTAGATATAAGGCATACATACGCACACATCAATTTAAAAATAACATCAAGTAATCACCAGGCTGAAATTGGTACCTAATTTATATCATTAAATGTAGGTTTCATAAGACTTTTGGGACTGTCATACCAAAGTGTCCATAGCTTTTCAATGAAGCTATATTTTTAATTATAGTTGATTTATTTTCTTCTACTCCTTTTTGCCACTTAAGGTTGCTGATGCTTAGTTTTCAGTGCCATTTTCCAGATAATTGATGCTACCTAACTGTCTCAAAGCTGCTAAACTGAACAAGTAGAAAGAAAGCAATAAACCCAACCCTAAAGCACAATTGCAAAGCACCTAATAATGGATGAGATGAACTGTAAGTAAAGTACCCACCTGCAGAGTGCTAAGAAGTTCATGTAGATGAACAATACTCTGGATAACTTGCTGCAAGAAAAACGAACAAAAAACAGAAAAACTGACTTCAGGACTTTGCCGGATTTCAGAACGACTCATAATACTGTGGGGTTTTTTTTTTTTTTAATGAGAAAACCATTTCTTAAAAATATCACGCTGTGCCTCCATATTTTGTGAAACCTCTCGAGAGCTCAAGCATGAATCCTAATACAGATTTTTTTTTCCCCCCCTGGGAACACGCTTTCCATCTTTTATTTGATTTACAACAGTTACCTGTGGGTGACTAATTTCTCTTAGTTCAACCCATTCTACTATCATGTGTATTTCTTTCTTTTTCTTTTTTTTTTTTTAAAAGTGAGGCAATTGGGGTTAAGTGACTTGCCCAGGGTCACACAGCTAGTAAGTGTTAAGTGTCTGAGGTCGAATTTGAACTCAGGTACTCCTGACTCCAGGGCCGGTGCTCTATCCACTGTGCCATCTAGCTGCCCCTCAGATTTTAATTTTCTAAAAAAATTTGACACAAAGTTTTTGAGCACTGTTACACTAACCTCATTTTCTACATAAACTCTGTGGTTTTTTTTGTACCATTTTGCAGAGAGGTGCTTTTCGGGAATGCTGTATTATAGTAGAACTTCCTGTATATAGCTTACTCCTTAATTGCCTGGTAAATAGTCCTTTTCTTATCTCAGTTGTATCAAATGAATGTTAAGGCAACAGGCTTACAAGAAGTTCTGACTCTAGCAGTCAGTCCCTCAGGTAGTGACTAGAGGTGACCTATGTATTCCAAGGTTCATTCCATTTTGAAATAAAATATTTATGAGAGTTCCTCCTTCAGGCCACTGCAGTTTTTGTATCCTTGTGGACTTAGGGCAATCACTTACAGTATTCCTTACTGAGGAACAGCTCATTTCTTTGAAATGTGGCACACAAAATGGAAAACTCATCAAGTATTCAAGTATGACATACTTGAAAAGCTTGAAACACAAAGAACACTCCTCAAAAGCAAGCACACATGTGATATGGTGGAAAGAACACTGGATTTGTGAGGAGTAGATCTGATTTTGAATCCCAGCTCTACCAATTACTATGTTGTCATTTTGGGCAAGTCAAATGACCTCTCTAGGCTTTAGTTTCTTCATATGAACAAAGGAAGGGATTGAACTGGGTGCTCTCCAAAGTTCTGTGTCTCCCTCCCACCTCTCTGTTCTAAATCCTGTAAAATATATCCCAATACTGTGCTTTTTCCCTTCAAGAGCCAAATATTTATAGAGGAAAAATGGAGTTTGAAGGGTAAGAACATCTGCAAGGACCACCATTGCCCTGAAGGATCAAGAGAGCTTGGATCTTAAGAGATGTGATTAAGCACAAATGAAAAGAAATAGTATCCAAATAAGAATTCTTACTTGAGAGAAAGTGGGGCTGCTTCATATTTTTAAATATATTATTAATGAAAAAGGTGCACTAAAATAACTCTTCCCTACTTCCCCCTTCCCCTTCAATAGACATACAAACCCTAAACTTAGGCTTTTTGTAGGATAAAAAGTTTAACTTAATTCAAACTCTCAGTATCTCAGATTTTTATTTCTAACAGTAGGTTTGTGAGCTAGCCTTTGGTCTGAGGAAAAACCATTAAGTAAACTTCATATACCTGTCACTTAAAAAGATCTGATAACAAGTAAGTGGCCTCTCTAGAACAAAGGTAGCATTTTCCACCTAGGCTTCCTGCTAGATGCTAATGGGGTATTACTGATGCTAGGCTGAGGATAGGGAAGGGGTTGCTACAAAAAAGGTAAAGTAAAATTAATTTCTAGAATGACTATTTACATGCTACAAATTTAAGAATTATAGCGAGAAATGTATATTTACACATGGTAAATACAACAAATGAAAAAAGAGGATATTTTTAAACCTAACAAGAAAAATGTATACTGTTTTTAAAAAAAAGTGCAGAACATCCTTACCTCGCTGTTTCTTTTCAACACAAATACCACATTAGCATTTCCACCCTATAAAAATAAAAGAAAACAAAACAAAATGTACTTTTTCAATGAAGAAACAGATTTTAAAAATCACGATCAACATATTTTAAGGCTAATCAGATGATGGCTTCTATTTTTCTTTCAGTAAAGTGAGAACTATTGTTGCCTCTATTTGGAGAGTATGTTCTACTTAGAAGAAAATCTGGTATCACATTGAGGTTGAACTGAAACTGATCTGCAATGCTGAGAAGTGAGGGCTGCCACAGAGGATTTTCAATGTGATTCTTCTTGACACACAGGTTTTAAGGAAAAACATAGGGCTTGGGATGGTTATCATTTATGCCAAGCCAGAAAAATGTGGTGAAAGTGACCAATAAAATTATTTAAAAGTTGGGAGTAGTCAAAATGTTTATATTCTAAATTGATTTTACTCTTCAAAAAGGATTACTATTATGGTAAAAATCCAGTTTCCAGAACCCATGGCTTAGAGGCAAAGGTCAAGGAAGAAATATAGTTTCATTACATGGGAATACCTTTTTCAAACCACTATCTGACTCTGTCCTCCGAAGATCTTGGCCATCATCTCCGTCTTCCTTCTCACCACCACCTTAATAAATAAAGTAAAATTACTGACAAGGGAAATGGAACTTGCTAATCCATCATAGACTATAGAACAAACTGTAATAAAACTTTATCAATAGCATATAAGGGAAACCATTTAATGGAAGGTAGTAAATTATTCTTCCTAATGCCAATAAACTGGAAGGAGGAATGAAATTGGGGAATATATAAAAATAACAGTGTTTCCCTTCTAGCCTCTGCCAGGCAGGAGACCACCAAGAAAATCCCTTTTATCCTGGGGCCAAGTAGAACTGACAAGAGGTACTAACTATAGTTAGGGGTGGAGAGAGGGAAAAGGGAAGAAAAGAGTTGTTTTTTTTTTTAACCTATTGTTTGTCCCTCATTCTCTAATAGGACCATGGCAGATGTCGACTTGCAATGAATTGGATTTAAGTGAGGAACGGGCTATGCAAAATAACCAGCCTTACTCTCTCCTCCACAGCCATCTGGGTCCAGTGGCAAGATATATTATCAGGACAACTGGAGATGGCCCCAAATGCAAACCTAGCTACCTTTCAGAGATGTGAATGTAATCCCCAAATATGGTCCTGTCATCAGCTGGGGTCTGAGCCTTACTGTCTGTCCCCTCTGCTACTCTTCAACTTAATATTATAAAATGAGGCATCTCTTTCACAATTAAGCGTGTCATTTTATTTAGAAATATGAGAAGCTGCAATTCCTCCTAATGTGTATAAACCCAAAGTATCATATCATGTTGGTTTTAGGATATTTGGAAATACCATGATATGAAGTACTGATGTAGATGGGCAGACTACTTTATTTTTTGATAGATTTATGGCTTGAGTCAAATCAATGATTTTGCCTATGTTGTTTTTGTTCATGAGAACAAAAAATACGGGAATCTCTTAGAAGAGAGGAGTCCCAACAATATCCAGGAGTTGGCAAAGTACTTTCATCACATGAATCTTTGTAGTATTGCTAAAATCCAATCAATGGCTCTGTAATTATCTACTCAGAGTAAATACATCTTTCTCCCAAAGTCAAAGATGATGGAGATCAGTTCCAGGACATGGTGAGGATGGGTATGGGGGAAGCCTGAAGACATGAGGTGTTCTCTGAGCTTTTTCCTGAAAAATCTCTTTATCTTATCTGTCATTCAAGGTCCTAGATTGTGCTGAATTTTGTATGACAAGGGAGGGGGAAGGGGGGAGAGGGAGGAGAAAAAGTAAGGAAACAGGTTTCATATACTAATTTCTGTCACGTTATCTGCATAAAAGTCAGATGCCAAAGATTTTAATTCAATATTAAGACCAGGATAAAAAGTGTCAGGGAGAGACACAACACAGAAATGAAAACTCACTTAATCAAAGGATATATGTGGGCATAGGTGAATATGCACAAACATGCATGTATACTCTGTGGCTCTTTCCAGCATACATATATACATACATAGACACATGCATACAGGCAGTCCCCAACTTATGACCAGGTTGTGTTCCAAAAATTTCATTTGTAATTCATTTGTATTTAGGATTCAGAACACATTTTCCCACGGAAACAATGTTGAAGATTGTGATCAGATTCCCAGGCTAGCCCACAAAAATCCTATTTAAGCTATAATGTAGCTAAACTATAGTGCTAATATAGTACTAGCCTGAATTCTGGGTCCTGGGAGCAGGGGGCCATGACAGTGCGTTAGAAGGAGAAGTGTTTCCTCCCCCTTTCTTGGGTGCAGGGCTGGCCCTAGGCAAAATTTTGAAATAGGCGAAGTTTGTTTTTGGTACCCTCCCATCTCCCTTTCTATATCCCTCTCCCATCTCTTAAATGTCCCTCTCTTCTCAGGCTCTCAGTGGTCAAATGCTGCCTTAAGGCTCCCACTGTGGAATATCCCCACCTCCCCAGGTCTGCCCCACAAAGCACTCTATTTCTCAAAACTTTCTACCTTCCTTCTTTCCCAAGTTCTAACTTTCACGTCAGTGTAACTAAGTAGGTGCTAGAAAGAAAACAGCTGGATCAAACTAATTTATACTAATATCTGAAAGCATGGCAGAATTACCACCCGTCCCCGCTTCTCAGAAATTTGTTCACCCAAATAAATATATTTAATTGGCAGAATTTCCAGTTCTTGTAATAAAGTAAAATGAAAGACTATACAAGCTACTTTGTGGTAGAAAGGTCACCCATCTGCCTAGGAGACCAGCACCTGTAAACTGGTTTTTATAGCTTTTCACCTTCTTTTACTTATGAGTACTGTATGATATTCTTTACTAGCACTGAGACTTTTGTTCCCATCTCACTAATAAGAGGGGGCTCCAGCCATGGGAAGGGAGCTGTGGATGCACAAACAGGGCCAGTTCCAGCTGGTATGAACTATAAATTAGGTGTGTACTAGGTGGGGGACTGCCTGTATAGGAACATAAACTCAAACACACCTACCTTTTGAGGCATTCATCTGGTGACTGTCAAATCCTCCAAAGGTTTCTGCTCTCCGAGGTAAAGAAACCGGACTGACTATTCCTCCTTCCTGCTCTGTGGTTGTGCTACTGACGGACTGTCCAAGTGTGCCCCCGAGGCTGCCACTCACCAAGCCCTGTAGCATCTCCACTAAAAAATGAAAAGGGGCATGATAAAGTTCATCACTGATAGAGAAGAAAAAAAAAAACCACGGAAGCTAATGAAGACAAGGAGCATAAAGAAGGGTCTAACAGAGAGGGTTGAGCAGACTTTTCTTCTTCTCACACTCAGAGGATCTGCTGGATATACCATCCCCCATCTCCAAGCCTTTGTACTGACCATTCCCCGCACCTTTACACTTCTATCTTACCAGACTGACAAAGGGGTCTGTGACAAAGTTAAGAACCCCTGCTCTATATAAAGCCTGCTAGCACCCTCCCCACCAAAATCACTTTCTATTTTGCATGTAAATACATATAAATGCATACATATATATGTATGTGTATATACACACACACATCTAGCTATCTACATATATCTCTATCTATCTATCTATCTATCTATCTATCTATCTATCTATCTATCTATCTATCTATCTATCTGTCTGGTATCTAGCACAGAGTAGGTACCTAATAAATATTTATATATATATAACCTAAGAAATTTGTAGAGTACAGAACATAAGCCATATAAGTCAATGCCAGAGAGAATGAAGGGACGGAGAATGATGAGTGTCAGCCACCTACCCTCACTTATTGCACTTTTCATGATGGGCCCTCCTTTGGGAACCTCTTCAGTGTTGGACCTGAATAGTATCCTGGAGCTGTGAGTTGGTGAACTGTCTTCTGATAAGGGTGTACTGCAGTCTGTCATGTCTCGGAAAATCATCTCCTTTTCCTCCAAAAGAGTTAAGATCTGCTGATCTTTCTGCTGGAGTTGCTCTGCAGGATGGACAAAGGGACCAATTCTGAGTAAAAGCCAAAGTCTGCAAACTGAAGTTTATTTGAGACACGAGTGCCACCTGGTGGTACTTTGCGGAAAAGGAATGGACCAGTCAGGAACCATAACCTATTCTTGAGCAACCTGGTCATCTTCAGTTACATGAACTTGTCAAGGTCAGAAGTCCAAAGAGGCAAGTAACATAAGACACCCCAGTTTTTTCTTATGTAAGGGTAAGTCTTTGACTATGGCCTCAGATAAAACTGGACAGACTGCACATGACTTTACTATTTCTTTATTCCTTTTTGTATGTTTCTTATTTTCTGAATAAAACAGGATGGTTTTGTCTAAAACTTGTCTACATAGGGATTGCCATACATGGACCTTGCATCTGTTTGACTCTGGACCCAAGTTCCATCTGAAGTATCTTTCAACGTCATTTAAAATACTGACTACCAGTGTATAGCCCTAGAACTGGCAGTAAAATATGTTATTCTGTCTATCAGGACTCTTTCGTTTCCAAAACAGCTCACTCATTCTGGGTCTCTTGTGAGCAACCAGTACTGGATAAGCTCTCCGTGACCCTAACACCAAGACACTGACCACTGCACCAAGTCCTACGGCTGGTACTGCATAGATGGTGGTGTTTTCTGAATCAACAGTATTCCTGTTTTCCTTTCTTAGTTCCTATTCAGGTATCTCTAGTCTAGTGCTCCTTTCCATCACCTCCCCTAATAACAACAAAATTAAAAAAAAAAAAACAAGCTACTAAGTAGTGACCTCGTAAGACAAAGGATACCAGCCCACTGCTGCCACAGTTCTTCAGAAGCCTTTCTTAATGTTTAGAGATCATTTTGGCTCCATCCTGGTTTCCCCCATTTACTAAATACATACTGTCCCATATTTAACTGCTGTCTGGGACATTACAGTACAGTGACTAAATAGTTCACAACTTTAGGTATCCATTGTATTCCCTCATGCCTTCAGAAGACACACAGGGCTAATGGAGGGTCCTGACCTCTCTCAATGGCTTTACCTTTTAATTCCCGGGCTTTTGCATCCAACAATTTCTTTTCTTCTTCATTTTCACTGGGGATTCCTTCATCTTCATCTCTGTTCCTTTAAGAACAATAAGAGGATCATAAGCATATGGCATCAGTTACCCTGGTTACTGCCAAGCTAATCATAAAAGACCAGAAAGAAGCATTATGAGGGATAGGAATGATACCATTTGATCTCTAACTTACAGGGCATTGATAGTATCTTGAATGATTTGAATCCAACTGTTTCGTTCCTCTTTAGAGCTGGCATGAACTTCAACCATTTCTGGATCCTTTATTCCCATACTGATCAGGAATAAACCCTTCTCTTCATGGGCCACTTCTCGTACAATCAACTTCTTTAACGAGATCACTGTTGATTTCTGGTCCTTGAAAAGGGGAGCAATAAAAAAATGGGAGTAAAAAAAGGCATTCAAAGTACAACTTTTAGGTACAGTTGTGAACTACATCAAGACCTTACTGCTATCCTTAATGTATTTATTTGGTTTCATACATACAAAAAAGTTAGTATCTTCAAGGGAAAGGTCTCTTACTCACAAGTAAATTACAGTTTGACCAAAGAGAAAATACTGTCAATGATGAAATAATATAGGATTAGAAAATTTTCAGTAATTTTTTATATGACAAATCCTCCCAGGAAGACACATAATGACTTTGGTCAGTGGTTTCATAAATTAATTTGATTTGTGTGGACAGGTGTAGAACAATTCAGTGATAGGGTCTTCCCACCCCCCAACCCCCACCCAAGATGCAATTACCAAGTGCCCAAGACGCTAAAGTCAGTAATTTGTAAGAGAATAGCTTCAGATTACATTTTTCCCTAGAAAATTTGATGAGTGTTTAAAAATCTAAATAGGGGGCAGCTAGGTGACGCAGTGGATAGAGCACTGGCCCTGGAGTCAGGAGTACCTGAGTTCAAACCCGGCCTCAGACATTTAATACTTACTAGCTGTGTGACCCTGGGCAAGTCACTTAACCCCAATTGCCTCACTAAAAAAAAAAATTAAAAAAAAAAAGCTAAATAAAAAGATACAAAAATATGTCCTGGACAAATTAATTTGAAGGGGTGGGAAGCAATACAGTGTGAACAGTCAATACCTAATAAGGCTGAAAAACAGTACATTAGAACAAGCACATAGGTAAAGAAAGTATTTTCAGCTTACCAGTGATGCAAAGACATACTTCTGGTCTTTTTCTTGAAGGAAAGCCAGAATGTCAGTGAGTAGAACTGCCTGGACCTCTAAAGTGCATGTGAGGAGAAGAGAAACAGAAAACAGCCATTTAAGAGCTAAGCATTGTCACACAAGTCTAGGAAAGTTCATTTAGCAACATATTCTAGGGCTATGAATGACCTGACATAATTTATTTGAGGATTCTAATTTCTCTAGGACACAGGTTTAATATTTGCTTCTTAAGGACATATTTAAAAGGTTTCCTTGGTTGAAAAGGCTCTGGTACTGGAGTAAATCTAGAAAATGACATTGGCAAGTGCATTCTAAAAAGGATCATGATGGTATTAAACACATTTGAAATATCAGCGATAGGCTACTAAGTATCTATGTTGTTCATAATGTTGCTCAAAGACAATTTCTTACCAAGGTCTAGACTCTGGCAGCTGGGAAAAGGCGTGGGTTAGAGAAAGGGAATGCTGCCAAAAGATGATGTGTGTGTTGTGTGTGTGTGTGTGTGTGTGTGTGTGTGTGTGTGTACCCAAGTCCAATGAAAGCAAGGCATTCATTCTTCTCTTTCACCCCTCAATGTGCAGTTAATGAGAATAAACAAAGCTCCTTCCAAGATTCGCTCAAATTTAACAAGATTGCAACAAGAATCACAATCTACTATGTCTCTTGCCTCCACTGCAACACTGAGTAACTCAACCTCTGCAGAGAATTCACTGCTCCTTACTTTAAAAAAAAAGAAAGTGCATCTCAGTCTCTCTAACTGGGGCTGTACTTCTTGGGTACAGTAGGTTTCTAGAGTAATTCTACAAACCCATTTTCAAAAGCTCATTCAGTGGCAGGGCCGAAACGTTTAGAGATTTGCTATCTAATGCAGTCTACTGGGATGGTAGCTCACTACAGACTATTACTGCTGGTAAAAGAAAGTATAGAACAGCTTCTTTTTGGAATGGAACTTAAGTCAATATATTACCATATCTTCTCAAGACACAAAGCACCCTATCCCAAGGGACTGGAATCCCATGTCACTATTGTTCTAAATATCTAGAATCCCCTTTTCCTTTCCATGAAATTTAAATGAAAGCAGAGGGAAAAAAAAAGGAGTCAAGACCTCTGGTTCCAAAACTCCTAAAGAGGTCTAATTTTTCAGCCCAGACCACGGTATTTTTCCATGCACAACATCAGTTATGACATATAATGGTGTTTTTCTGGTTTTGTTTAAAAAAAAACCCAGGTGCCAAAAAATCTGAAATACAGGCTTCAACTCCACTGTGTCCTGAGGTTTACATCGTCAATATCAATGGTCTAGAGAAAAACAAACCCAACCTTTATTCTAGAGTGCACAGTACTGGCTGTTCTTGGCATAGGTTGGCTTGGGGAGGAGAATGACTACACATTGCTCTCTCCACTGGAAGTTTTCAGACCTGAAAACCTGACGTCATCTTGCTATTGGCCTGGACATAACTGGAACTCCAGCAGCTGGACTCCATTATTATTTTCCCCCTCTTTGGAAAGAAGAAATACCTTATTTTAAATGAGGGAGAATAAAGTCTTACTCTAAATGGCAACTCTAGGAAAATGGGATTTTAATAGTAGGGTGGGTATTTATAGAATGGCAAAGCTGCCTCCTAGATGTTCCTAAAGTACACAAAGCCACACTGTAATGCACTGGAAAGAATAGAGAACCAAGAGTCAGGAAACAGGGATTCTAGTTTTGACTCTACAAACAACTTGCTGGGTGTCCTTGGCTTGGTGTCCTCTTAACCTCTCTGTGCCTTGGTGGGACAATTAAAATGAAGAATTAGCAGAGACAGTTCCTTCTCGCTTTAAAAGACAACTATTTTCTAATTCTAGACTTGTCAGAATAGAGTTTTTCTAAGATCCTGTCAGCAGAGTGTCCTAATGAATCAAAATACTGTCAGGGAATCTATTACTAGCTTAATGACATTCTCTGTGTATATACTTTCCTACAAAGAAATACTGCTTTCCTTTAAAACTGAAAACAATAGCAATAGCAACATTTGACATTTACAAAGCACTTGAAAATGCAAACCACTTTACAGACATTATATCATTTGAACCTCCCAACAGTCATTCAAAGTAGGTACTACAGTTGTTATGATTCCTCATTTTACAGGTGAAAAAAACTGAGGCTCAGAGACATTAAGTCATTTGTCCAGGGGTCACCCATGACTAATAAATGTCAGAGGCAGGATTTGAACCTAAGCCTTCTTGATTCTGACTCCATAAAGTACAACTTTCAGTCTAAAACAGGATGTGGGTAAAACACCTGGAAACTTAAAAGTGCTCTACAAATGTGTTGTTATTATTATTTAGTTATTTCTCACCACTATGTCCACTGGAGAAATGCAGGTAAGGAATTTCAAGAATCATTTTGGGGGGGGGAGGGAGAGGGCTGGAGCAATGACGGTTAAGTGACTTGCCCAGGGTCACACAGTTAGTAAGTATCAAGTGTCTGAGGTTTGATTTGAACTCAGGTCCTCCTGAATCCAGAGCCAGTGCTTTATCTACTGCACCACCTAGCTGCCCCCAAGAATCATTTTTTATACTTGAAGTTAGTGGGTTTAGAGCATCAGCCAACCTATTTTATATTTGTTTTATTTTTAAGAAAATATGTAATGATTGTGTTTAATCTGCCTTAGCTATTCTCCCACTACACTCACCACTGTGGCTAAAAAAATGGGATATACTCATTATTACCTATGAAGGTTCTCTAAGCTAACAGGCCTACATTTCAAAGATTATATTAAAATCATACAAATAAAATTGATATGTACACACATATATTATTTAGTCTTTGAATATAGTTTTACACACACACACACACACACACACACACACACTTTACAGACAAAGTAAATGTCTCATAACATGGTGACTTGCTATATAACTGAGAAAGCCAAAGACTTTTTTTTGGGAGGAGGAAAACCACATACGGTCCAATATCTACAAGTGAACTATACTTGCTGTTTTGTTTTTATCCTAATGCATAGGTGTCCATGAATGTCTACCAGATATGATCCATATCGAAGAAAAGACAATACAGATCTCTAAAAAGGTGAGTTTTGGGACTTTCCTCTCTTCTTAACACAGTCTGGCTTTGTCAAACATTCAAGCTTTTTGGATGTCTCACCTTTCAACCTCCCTGCTGAATTCCTCAGGAAGAGACTCCCATCTCGAACAAGCTTTTTTCGTTTCAAATCTTCCTTGGCAAACATCTGTCCACTCTTCATCCTCATAATCGACTTGCTGTCTGTCTTGGTGTAAATCTCATTGAGACGGACTTTCTTTTCATAATTTGCAACTTTGCTGTCCACTGCTCCAATAACATCCTTCACCAGGCTCAGGGACTGGGCCAGATCTTCTTGTTCTAAGTCATTTTCTTAGAAAAAGGAGGAGACTGATTATACTTTCTTCCTTTAGGTAAGTAAAAAGAGGGAGAATCCTACCTTCTTAATCCACCATCCACACTCTGATACCCTTTTCACATTTGTATTAACATAGAGTGCTACAAATGTTTACTTTACCTGAGACAATCCAAGGCTCTGTTCTTATGCTTTGATGAATCAAAAAATAACTTTGTTACACTGAAAACATAGTTAATTCTAAAATGGACAGCATACAACAAATAATTTTAGGTGATGAAAAAGGCCAGGTTTCATGTCCATATTTTTAAACTTATCTTTTACCAAATCTTTAGAATTATAACCTCCTCGAGGGTAAGAAATAGTGCCTTTATTTCAGTAATTGAGAACAAGTGACTGTAAGCATGTAATCAATCATAATGAACACGACAGCACCTTTGACTTTAGGAAATGAACTTTCTAACTCTGTTGGAAAAACTAGTGGGAATCCATGATAGAACAGACCCTATAGGCCAATCATGTATAGAGACAGAAATTCAGTTCTTCAGCTACCAAAGAATTTCTGAATTAGATAGAAGTGTATAAACATCCGGTCCTTTTTCTTTCTACCACTCACCTTTACAAGCACACCTAGAGTTAAGTTACCTAGAGAATATGGACGTAAGGTAAAGACAAGACATAAGCTTCTCTTCTAATCAACTAGAGGGCTAAGTCACGATTTCAGTGGCACATGGCTCTACCGGGCATGCTGTAACACAGTAAACACAATCCGCAAGAACAAAAGACAAAGGAAAAAATTACCTTTGGTACACTGTAATATTCTTTGCAACAAAACTGGATATTTGGTAATGCGCTGGGTTACAAGTAAAATGCATTCTGGGATACCCAATCTCCTAACAACTGCACTGCTCATCTTCTTCTGAAAAGGGAAAGAAGGCTACAGTTAACACTGATCAGGCAGAGCCTCTTGTATGTTTTTGATCCCCTGAATTTCAAGCATTCACACACATGCAAAGAAAGAGAAAGTACACACCTTTACAAAGGCCTGAAAGCGCTTATCTTTAGTGTGAAGGTCTTTGAAATAATTCACAGACTGGTTGTGTTGACCACAGAATTTGCCATATGTTTTCTTTAGTCGCTCCGCATTCTCACCTGAAAACTACAGAGGAGAGAACGAACATAACAGTCAGGTGCTGTGGTACATGAGGTACACAGATGCCAGAGAATGAGAAGGTCCCCATCTCATAAATAGAGATCAGAGTCCTTATGTAAAAATCTTCCCATTTGCTTACAGATGCAGCTGAGAAAAGGCTAGTTAGCTCAGCTCAAATACAGCAAACTATCAAGGGCCATGAAAAGTCAACATACATTAGCAGTAAACACAAATTATTTGGGAAACTATGATATTCACTAGGAGGTACTCT
The DNA here is from genome assembly GCF_019393635.1 of Dromiciops gliroides. NCBI lineage: Eukaryota > Metazoa > Chordata > Mammalia > Microbiotheria > Microbiotheriidae > Dromiciops > Dromiciops gliroides. The sequence goes on from NC_057862.1 coordinate 126,514,487, forward strand.
GGAGACGCTCAGATTAAGCATTTAGCCATTAAGTGTAGACAAAAGGCAATTAAAGTTAACAGAACTAATTCTCACTCACAAAAGGTTTGTTTATCCTGTCTATCTGAAGCCAACACTTTTAATGACTATCCTAAATGTTTTTCCAAATTTGGACAGAATTAAATGCTCCATTTGAAGACTGAAGCATCTGCTGGGCCAGTTTCTTAGAGGCAGGAGATCTGGATTCGGATCTAACACTTAATGGATGTGAAAAACAAATCATTTCCCTTCTCTGAACCTCAGTGTTCTTATCTGCAAAATGAGCATAATGATACTTGCATTATCTATCTACTTCACAAAGGCTGTCCTAAGGAAAGCACCTGATAAATTTTTAAATTTGTAAATTGCTTGTGGATATGTTATTCATAACAAAAGCTGTCTTAAGTTATTATGTCACTTATGCCAATCATGTTGCTTCCATAGTGTTCAGAAGGTAGAAGGTATGTTTTATAATCTTCATCTGACAGGTGGGTAAATAGAGGTAAAAAGAATTTAAGCAATTTGCTCAAAGTCACCTAAGAAAATCATCTAGGATTGATACTAAGATCACAAAATTTGTTAATTGTCTGCTGCATAGTGGCTGCTCTGATAGGTGCTATAGGTAACAGGTATTAAGAGGTATTAAGACATGGTCCCCTGTCCTTGGGGGCAGCTAGGTAGCATAGTGGATAAGAACAGTGGGCCTGGTACTCAGAAAGACCAAAGTTCAAATCTGACCTCAGATACTTACTGGTTGTGTGATCCCTGGGCAAGTCATTTAACCCCTGTCTGCATAAAACTGGAGAAGGAAATTTTAGTATCCCTGACAAAAAAATCTCCACAGACAGTTGGTCCATGGGTAATGAAGAACCCAATATAACTAAAAGACAACCCTGTCCTCAAGGAGATTATTGAGTAATAGGAAAGAGAAACTAATATCGAATCATAAACAGAGCAAGAGAGTCTTAGAGACATTCTATTTTGTCCAACCTTGCCATTTTACAAGTGAGGAAACTGAGGTCCAAAGAAATTAGATGACAGCTGAAGTCACACAATGAATTTAGTGCCAGAGCTTTATGAAAAATTAAATGATAATATAAGGTGGAGAAAGGAAAGTTAAGCTAGGGTAAACAGGGAAGGCTTCATGTGGTAGATGCTCTTAAACTTGGTCTTATATTTGGATAGGTGGAAAGGAATTAAGAGTGAGTACTCCAGGGAGAAAAAATAAGTAAAAGCACAGACTGGAAAACATAAGGTGTGCATGGGGGACAGATTGGCTTGTCATGTAGCTGGAGAAGAGGGACTACTTGGCTATGGGAAGCTTAGGAAAAGGAAAGAATCAAAGATAACTCAAGATTCCAAAGCCTGTTTGGACACTATTAAAAATAGTTACAAAAATAGGGAGTTGGGTTAAGTAAATCAGTTTCTTATGGAGACAGGTTCAGAAGGAAACTAGTTATGTTGAATTTGAAACAATAGCTTGTTATCAGTTGAAAATGTTTTGACATTGAGAAAAGCGGAACTGAAGATAAGGAGAAAGATTAGGGTATTAAGGTATAGATGCAAGCTTCTTTACAGTGGTGTAAGAGCTGAAGTTATGAGGCTAAGTGAAAGCTGATAGAGATGGGGCATGTTAAAAAGAAGAAAAGCCAAAGACTAAAGTTTGGGGAATATCCCAAAAGTTAAGAGGGCTATGTGGGAAGAATGAAGAGTCAGTCAAGTGACATAGGAAGAATGGAGGCAAGAAGAAAATCACGAAGCAGAAAGAAAACCAGCACTAAAATAAAAGCCAAGGAAGTGAAGAGTTTCAAGGAGGAGGGGCCCAAGGAGGGCAAAGAATGAGAAGAAATCACTGGACTTGGTGATTAGTAGTCTGTTAATGACCTTTGAAAGTGAGGCTCCAGTGGATTTTCTGGGTTGGAAGTCAGAAAATGAGGGGGTAAGCAAGAAAAAAGGCAGTTAGATATGAGCTTTTTCTTGAAGGAATCTGACTACAAAAGAGAGGAAGAAACAGGGCATTGGGTGGGTCAAAGGAAAGCTTTTTTCCCCAATATGAGAAAACTATGACTAAGCAAACAGGAAGGAGCCAGTAGAGAGGCAGAAACTGAAGACAGGAAATCACAACTCCCTGTACACTGTTGGTACTCAATAAATGTCTACTAAATGACAGAAGAAAGAGAGGTGACAGCTAAGGAGGGAAAAGATCCTGGAGGAGGGAGATGATAATAGGATTGAAAACACAGGCACAGGAGTAAAAGTAAGAACTCCTGACTGCTGGTCAGACATCTACTAATTAGCCTTTTCCATGATTAAAAAGTCATGAATAGAGACATGAAGAATAAGGAATATAATGAAGTTCTGGGCATCCATGTTACACAATGAACACGCTCTTACTCAAGCTGTACAAATATTTGTTTTTGGAAAAAAATATGTCTGAAGCAAGCCACCGAATGCATCTTGATGGCAAATAACTTGAAAACAGCAAATGTTTTTAAGGCACGTTCCATATGAAGAAGAATTGTGCTGAATCCACGTTTTTATCTTGAAAATAGTACTAGCCAGACCATATGCCTTGTGAGGCATTTTGTAGACATTTTCTCATTTAGCCTTATAGTTGTATAAGTAAGGTTATAGGCAAATAAAATTTTTGTGGTGGGGTAGAATGGGGAGTGAGAACACCACTTCAATCTTACTCTAGTTTCTATTTTTCTTTACTAGTCTACTTCTTACTACTCACCTGATTCACAAGGACATCGCCTATCCTTTTGATGAGAAAATTCTTTTCACTTTTTTCCACCAGGGATTCCTTCTTTCTTTCCAGAATTCTCTGAAAGAACTGGCTGTGGATACTGAGGAGCTCATCCAAACAAGGGAACAGCTTTTCCACCATTTGCTGCTCAAACAGTAGGTCTGTCATCATTCCTCGGCTATATACATCACTCATGATCTTCAAAGTGCGGAGGTGATGTAATTCTGTCTGCATCAACTCTAGGTAGGGGAAATTAATCTATTAGTCAATCAGTAAATATTTATGTCTTTTTTGTGGAGTGGGGGGGGGAGAATATTTTTTTCTAACTTCTATTTGAACTCCAATTCAATCTTTTCAACATAAGCCATATGAACCCCCGTTCTGCCTCCCCTGTGTGCTCTGGTCTCCCTTTTTTGACTGACAGTGGCTTCAGATGGCAAGTCTATACTGAACTAGAAGTCATCAGATGTTCTCTCTATTGATGGTTCTTAGTGTTAAGCAACTCTAGTTGCCTTGGCTGTTCCTGCATTCTCTCTTGCTGTAGGTTACTGTGTTTCTCTAGGTTCAGTGTTACCTAAAGTAGTTGAAGAATAGAAATTCTACTCCCAAAGCAGTTCTTTCCCTGAAGTCTCTTGCATGAGAACAATAATCTACACAGTTGTAGAAACATCACAAGGGTCTCTCTCAAAAAAAAAAAATAAAAGTTGCAAAGCATAATGAAGGGTCTCACCATAAATCACCTCTTGCCGCTTGACTATATCCTTCTTTTGTTGTTTCAAAAACTTGCTATCTACTATCCGGCTCCAGGATTCTGCCTCCAGCTGTTTGGAATCCATTTCAAAATCTCCCATGAGTTGTCCTTCATTCATATCAGTACCTATTCCCAAAACAGTAGAATTCAATGACTAGAATTAATAGGCTAGGAATGCTTAGAAGTCTGTGTCTGTTTTCCCCTAATGGTGGGACTCCTCTTCCCAAACCCCTAACACTCTGGGTTTTGTTCATCCTTAACATGATGGAATACAGGGAGAGGATAAGGAAGGGGAAAATTTTGGAATAAATTTCCTGGGACTAAAAAAGTACTAATGCATTTCTTGGTATAATTGTAGTCATGGTGTTATCAGAACTTGATTTAAGAGAGGCAGCATCAATAAGTGAATAGTACTTAATCCATTATTTCATTCCTCTTAATTATTTTTAACCTTGTGAAATTACATAAAGGAAAACAGTCCTGGGTACTTCATATGTCCCTGGTAGGGGTTCCCAAATAGCTAAAACTATCCAAGGGAAAAAAAAAAAACATTTGCATTTTGTAGTACCAAAGGCATAATCATCGATAACTTATGTTTGATGGAAAACGAACCCAAAACTAAGAAGCTTCTGATCAGCAATGTAATATAAACAGCTTAATATTTTATGGACATGGCTTCACAGGCCTCTCCAGAATATGGAGAAGGAAGGTTCTTCTTCATCAATACTTGCCTTAACTTCCTGCTTTAGTTAATGGAACACATTTCTATGTCTCTGCAGAGAAAGAAATGTAAACCATATCCTCTTACCCTCATCAGTGAGTGACTCTGTGGACTCATTGACCTTGCTGATTTTATTTAAAGAGTCTGTTGAATGGGACAGGAATTTCCAGGTGTTTGCCATGTTCTCATCATTGCCAACTCTGAGGACAAAAGGAAGCACATACTGTCAAATACTCTTGGCAAAACTAACTTGCTTTCAAAAGTGAATATTTTAAAAAATAACCGTAAAACCATTTCAACTAGCCAAACCAAAAAACCCAACCCACTTTGTATTACTGAAGATAACAAGTCATAAGTGAAATTCACAGCAACATGTAATGGCAGCTACAAACAAGAAAGAAAAAAATGACAAGACAGGAACTGGAGCCTTTCAACTATGCGCCACCCACAACTTTTCGGAGAGGCTCAAGAGTATTTCTCCCCACAGTACCATGAGGTAATTTCTTCCTCTATACTATGTGAGAAATAACTCTCTGCCTGGAACTCACTGTGAACCCATTTCATCTTCATTTTCTACTCCCTGACAACTAAATATTCTGAAACATTTGCTGTAAATATGCTTGCCTTGTATTATTTCTAACCCAAACCAAGAATGGTCATTTGGTAACATGCTCTATCTAAAGACATTTAAAAATCACTGCCCAACAAAACAAATAAAATCTTAAGATTAGAATTTTGAAAAGTAGGCCTCAGGATTCTACTCCAAAGCTGAGAACAGGAAGACTAGCTGGTTGCTTCTACCTCACTCCTCTTGAAAGAAGCTGAGAAGAATATACACAGCATGGGTACATGAATGATAAAGAAAGTGGAGACTTAGAAAGAAGTTTTTAATGTTTAAGTCAAGGAGTTGATCCAAGCTTAGTTCAGCCAAAATCATTACCCTGTGATGGATGTTTGAGCCCTAAATGTGAAATGGCTTATTTTCTTGGTGGGCAGACAGGTAAGCCCTACACATCACAACAACCACCATCACAATCAACCCTGTGCTAATTACTATGCAGCCAAGGCCTGAAATGTCAGTGGAGGCAAAGCTACTTCTGTGGAGGAGTGAGTGCAGCACTTTGTAAAGAGCCAAGCAAAGTGGGAAATCTACCTACAGCTAAGTTTTGGGATTTGGTGATTACTAAATTAGAATCACTCCTCTTCTCCCCCCACCCATATTCATTTACAAAATGAAAATGATCTTTCTATGGACAATGCTCAGAAGAAAACTGCTAGTTATGAAAGTAAATTATTTTCAGATAAAATATGAATATGACATTTTGGAATATTATAGGACCATAGAATAAAAAGCTCTTTTTATTAGACCTAGTGGCCCATATTTTATCCACTATATCTTTTTAGAACTCAAGTTCAAAGAAAGTGCCTCTATCCTATTATGCTGTTTTTTTAAACAAAGGCTTCTTAAATAAAACTATAAACAAAACCAACCCCCGAGCAACTAAATAGCATCAATAACCTAGCATAATTTTAATTCCCTCATTTATCACCACTCGGTAAACATAGCAACCATATACAATTTTGATCACAAAATTCATGGTGAAAACAGGTTATATTCTCCAGGCTATTAGTGATTATATCCAGGTGCCAAATGTGCCATCTGAACTTACCCCGCAATATTCTGTATAGAGACACTTTTGGAAAGTGAGGCACACTGTTGTGACCGCCTGTTAGAGAACAATGGGGCCACAGAGGTCTCATCAGGCACAAGGATTGCAGAACGAGGGCGTTCTTTGGGTTGTGAAGCTAGAAGGAGAATGGAATACTGTATTAGAAGCATCATTTAACCTTTTGGAATGAACTGATCAGAACTTTTTCTTTTCTAAACATTCATTTTTAAATTTTGAGTTCCAAATTCTCTCCTTGCAACCAGACCCTTCCCTCCCCACTGAGAAGGTGAGCATTATGATAGCCATTATACATGTGAAGTCATGCAAAACATTTCCATACTAGCCATATTTTTTTAAAAAGTAAAAAAAAAATAAAGGAAAGAAATATGTTTCGATCTGAACTTAGAGTTCATCAGTTCTCTTGAGGTGGATAATATTTTTTCATCATGAGTCCTTTGGAATTGTCACGAATTGATCAGAGTAGCTAAGCCTTTCACAGCTGTTGACCAGAACTTTTAATGTCTGCCAATGTTTTGCACATACTAAGGGTATTTTAAAACATTTGTTGAAGGAATGATCAGGACCCATACCAAACATTTAAGACCAGCTAGCTATATAAAGATCATCAAATTGTTCCCAAGTCAATAGTAATAAGGATTAAACATTTTTTCAAATATTCCCTAAATTCATGTACTCATGAGGCTGGAATGAACCTGAATGTTACCAGGTCCAACACTGTCACTTTACAGATTAATCAATAAGTATTTATTAAACACCTACTATAGGTCAGGCACATATCTTCCAAGCCATCCAGTCTTGAAATGTGGGAGTCATTTTTGACTATATTTCTTCTTTCCTCTCACATACAATTAGCTGCAAAATCTTGTTGATTCTGTCTCTACCATGTCTCTCACATAGGTCTCTTTTCCTTTCTCCTCCCATTGTAACCATCCCAGCAGCTCCTCTCAATTGGGCTATTATAATAGTCTCCTAATTGGTATCTTGCCTCCCCTTTTTTTCTCTTTCCACTCTATTCTTCATAATACTGCCTGAGCAATCTTCCTAATAAAACTCTGATTATCCTCATCCATGGCATCCCAGCATTTAACAAATCAAGCATTTTCTAGCCTACCTATCTCTATCTTAACACATCCTGCTACCCCCTTCACAGACTTTACATTACAAACTAGATCACACATCATCTTCTCCTGTTCTCCAATACTCCTTTCTCTCCCCTCACTTCCATTTGTTGGCATTTCTCCTTTCCTTCAAGGCCCAATTCAGATCCCAACTCACTTATGAATCTTTCTCTGTGCCCTCTTCCTCTCTCAGCTGGAAATTATTTCTATAGCCTCACATTTCTCACACAGCTTTTCTGGATCGCTCATCTTCACTTAACATATTCTGCTGTGTTTCACTGTTATTTGTACATATGCCTTATCCCACCATTAGACTGTACATTCCTTGAGTGTTGTGTCTATGTCTTATTTCATCTCTGTTTTCCCATATCCTAGCACAGGGCTCGGGGACAGGGTAGGCACTTAGTTAATATTTATGAGGATTCCAATTATAAAAGGACTTAAAAGCCAGAAGGAAGACTCTGGACTTGATATGTTAGTACATAAGGTCACTGAAGATATTTAAGCAAAAGAGTAACATGATAAAGAAGATTACTTTGGCCTCCAGAAAGATAGATTCTTTATGGAGAATTTATGGAAGGCCATGGATAAAAACCACAGAGAATGAGAAAGCACAGATGGGCTGCTTTTTATTCTCCTAATGAGTAAGCCCACATCAATGAGATCATAGATACATCAAACTAAGTCTGGATGGGTTAGAGAAGTGGATGTAGTAATAATGGAGGAGAGTTAAGATGGGGTAGCAATAACCCAAGCATTAAATGAGGACCTGGTGTAGGATGGTTGCAGCAAGGATGGAAAGCACTCAAAAGATATGATATCTTGGAGAAAGATGTAGCATTACAGTGACAATCAGGTTGAAATTGATTCTTAGGGTTATCTGAATTTTTCAAGACCTTTCTGATAAGTCAACAAAATTTTTAAGTGACTAGCAGGTGCTGAGATGAGCACAACACACATGAACCTTGTTTTATATAACAGCCGTAGCACCTGGACAGTTCTATGCCAGTAAAATGTTAGTAAATCACCTATTCTAGATAGGCTAGGGCAGTTTGTTGTCTATAAGAACTGTGAAGAGTGAAGAATTTATATGGATGACTGTAAAATTATCTCCCAATTTACTTATTTTGTAAACCTGAAGCTTCCATAGATGTTTCCCTACATTATGGTTCATTTGTAGCCTGTACAAGAGCTGGTCTGCCTCAGGTCTTCTGCATTCCTCAGATCTCTAACTCAGAACTTCTGTTGAAATTAACTGGTCTCTAGGGGAGGGGATCAGAGGATGAAGGCTATCGTCCTGTATTCTTTTTAAGTCTAGGAATTTGATAGAGTTTAATAATCAGTGTGATATGGTAGGGACCTGTATTTAGGACTGGTCCTTGCTTAATGAGAGCTTTGTGACCTGAGGAAGTCATTTATTCTCTAATGATGTCCATTTACTTTTCAGTAAAATGAAAAGATTGGAGGAAGGAAGGAAATAAGCATTTATATGCTACTTATGATATGCCAGGGCAGCTAGGTGGAGTAGTGTGGACAGCGTGCCAGGCCTGCAGTCAGGAAGACTCATCTTTGTGAGTTCAATTTCAGCCTCAGACACTTATTAGCTGTGTGACCCTGGGCAAGTCACTTAAACCTGTTTGCCTCAGTTTCCTCATCTGTGAAATGAGCTGGAGAAGGAAATGGAAAACCACTCTAGTATTTTTGCCAAGAAAACTGCAAACAGGGGCATGAAAAGTCAGACATGATTGAAAATGATTGAACACAATAGGCCAACCAGAAGAAACCACTCTCAAACTAGGAAAATATCCTTTGTTATAAGAAATCAAGTGCTAGCCAAAGTATTTCTCTAATGGTTCAATCAAAACTGCAGGAGTTTTTGCTGGAGGTTAAAGTTTCTCCTGGATTCTGATATACATAACTAGAGATTTTCAGTCTCACTAACATTCAAAAGTTTAATGGTATTCTGAGAAATGCACAACATGTTTAATAAATTGCCTTATGCCTTGTAATAATTCCTGAAATAGCTTCAACAACTAGGCATGCTCCATGGGTTCCTGAACCAATAAAACTAGGTCAGAGGTAAAAAATCCATGGCAAGTTTTATCAACTGGAGGGGAGAGAAACAGCTCTCACAGGATATACAAAGGCTGTCTAGCTAATGAATGACATCATTCTGGAAATCCCAAGCACAGGGTTAGCAATGAGGATCACAGGATTTCAAGGATAAGACATGGCACAGGTAGTAGGAAAATGCAAAAACAAAAACCCCAAAACTTGATAGCTATAATGAATGAATTATTAATATAAAGTAGTAATTCCAGAACAGTTCATGAAAAAGACAAGGAAGCCTGAAGTAGGGAAGGGGCAGGCAATTTATTACTTACGTTTATTCCTCATAATGACTGTGGGAAGTGAGGAAGTGTCATGCGACTGAAGGTTTCCTTTGGGTTGCTGGGAAAAGAAATAATGGAATTAAGTTTGGCTAAAAGAGAAAGGAAAGAAAACTGTCCATCTGGGCTTTGTTGAATGGCAAATTTCATGAGAACTATCAACCAAGCAGATTAATGCTTAGGGAATTATATTCTGGGGAATTCACAGCGAGCCTTTTTAGTAGTATGATACAACAAAAAGAACATAAGCAGTCACTGATGAAAAGAACACACTTGACATAAATCTCTAGGCAAAAAATAAATGTACTCACAAACAAAGAAAGCATGACTTTTTATCCCTAAATATTAGTGTGGCAGCTAGGTAGTGCACAGGCCTGGAGTCAGGAAAACCTGAATTCAAATCCAGCCTCAGAAACCTAGTAGCTGTGTGACCCTAGACAAAGTTTTCTAAGTCTTTTTTAGGCATAACTTTGTTAGCCTTAGTTTCCTCATCTGTAAAATTTAGCAAAGAAGGAAATGGCCTTGGGCAAGTTATTTAACCTCTCTGGGACTCAGTTTCCTTATCTGTAAAATGAGGTGATTGGATTAGTTCTTTCCAACTCTACACTTATCATTCTAGAAGCCTTCTACCTATATGATCATTTTCCAGGAAAACTTAAGAATAACTGCATCACAGGTAAGGCAAGCACTGATAAAATGCCTTAGCTATGAATCATCACAGTGTTGCTGCTGCTGCTGTTGGTGTGTGTGTGTGTGTATGTGTGTGTGTATAAATAAAACTGTACAGTTCTTTCTGACAAGGAGATAATACAGAAGTATAATATGACTAGAACCACAGGAAACATTAACTCATAATCACCACCAAAATATACCACCCTATCTCAAATATAGTAACTATATATTAGCCTTTGAGAGGCAGTATAACACAGTGGATAGAGAGCTGGTGTTGGAACCAGGAAGTTCTGAGTTCGAGTTCTGATTCTGACAAACGGGTGACGTTATACTAGACAAATATCTTTAACCTCCCAGTGATCTCAGCAACTAAGACCATAAACTACAGAGAAGCATCTGCATTGGTACAGGGAGTTTCCTTATCTTGGAATTCCCTGTACCAATGAAATTCCATGTCCAGTCTCTATGACTATTTTCCTCTATTGGTCTTGTTCATTTATTTTTTTATAGGCCATGCAGAGTGCTAGTAGCTTTAGGCACCACCAGGTATTTTTTTCCTCTTCTTAACATGACCTAAGTAATTTGTTACCCTAAGGAAAAGTGATCCCATTATAAACAAGAGGGATACTAAACTACTCTCAAAAATCCAAGGCACCTGATCTTTCCTGATAATGGTTAGGATACAAAGAGTACAAACAGCAGAGAAGCTGAGTATATAAATTAAAAACAAAACAAACAAATCTATTGGATCCTTCAGGCAGAAATATTAAACATAGATATATATGTACATATATTAAAAATTTGAGGTTATGAGAGCATATTTTTCTTTTTCAAAAGCTAAAACAATTCTGTTTAAATTAGATAAGCAAATAAAAGAATTGATTTACCCTTTTGGGTAGTAATTTAAAAACAGGTGATGACTCATCATATCCCCCACTCTTCTCCCCAAAGGGGAAAAAAACTCCTTTCTCCACAAGTGTTTTTGTGATTTGACTGATTTGACCCCTTTCAGTCAGAAAGGCCTTACCTTCATTTTGACCTTTGCACAAGAAGCCAAACTTTCTCTACAGCCTTTGTGGACAAAAGCACCGCAATCTGAAAAGAAAACAGGATCCAAGGTCACAAAGAATTTTTTTAAAAGCTCAGGTTCACAAACCAATGCTTTCTGTTACAAAACTGCTTACATATTCCTAACTCAAGCCTCCCACACTTTAGAGTCCTATGCTTTCAGCAATCCTCAAACCGTAGTTACAGATTGTATCCTTTGGATACACTGTCTCTTCTAGGAACTAGTCATATGATGTCACAAAGCTGTGAAAAACCAGAGCAGAAGGAACTCCTGATCAACAAAGATTACAAGTCTGGAACGTTACAGGCAAGAAGTAGACAAGTGTCCAAAGGCCAAAAATTCTGTGCTCAATTCAGATGTCACAGGCACCAAATAGAGAGTCTCAAATAAAGAAGATGCAGACAAAAAAGGAACCAAAATAAAACACCAAATAATTTGCATGACTGTACAACAATCTACCTTCAGGTGTCCTGATGACTTGGCTTCCAGGCAGACAAAAGACCCAGAGAGGGGCCCTCAATTCACTAGCCATGTTAAGGAAGTGTGACTCAGAAAAGTGAGAGCATCTTAATTAGCAAAGACTAGACTGCCAGTTACAATGAGAACGATTTTGATTTTTCGTTTCATTTCTTAGACTCTCCTTACAGACGAAGACTTCATTTCTGTTCCTTGGAGGAATCATCAAGTGTTGCTCTTGCTGTGAGGCCACCAACAGCATTATGAAAAAGGGCAGAAAGATAGGCAGACACAGCAGAAACAGATAAAGCTTCATCCCCAGGGACACACTACGTAAGCATCCCTCACAAAAGAGAATCATATTCAGGAAATCAATAACAGACACTGATTATTAAGCAATGATTTCCAACTTATCCCAGAGGAAGAAGTTTATTCACCAATTATGCTCAAATGTTAAATGACCTCAGCAAGCTATTTTTTTTTCCCTTGGGGACAAGGACACAAGAGATAGAGAAGGGAAAAGTGTGCTTGCCAGATTCCAGCCCCAGAATCTGACCTCTTCCTGTGCCTGATATTATTTTTGCAAATATATTTGTAATAACAGCTTAATTGTAGTGTACAGATATAGGATTACAGGTCAGGTGAACTGAATTTTAAACTTGACTCTTCCATTAACTATGTGATGGTAGGCAAATCACCCTCTCTAGACTTCAGTTTCCTCATCTATAAAATAAGGTTTGATTAGATTCTCTTGGAGGTCCCTATCACCTTTAAAATTCTACTATTCTAGGGGCAGCTAGGTGGCACAGTAGATGAAGCACGGGCCCTGGATTTAGGAGGATCTGAGTTCAAATCCGGTCTCAGACACTTAACACTTACTAGCTGTGTGACCCTGGGCAAGTCACTTAACCCTCATTGCCCCACAAAAAAAAACAAAAAACCAAAAAAACCCCAAAAACAAAAAAATGATTATGGAGTCCCTCTTCAGTTTTCTCTTCTCCTAGCTAAACATCTCCAGTTCTTTTCTTTTTTTTTTTTTTAAGTGAGGCAGTGAGGGTTAAGTGACTTGCCCAGGGTCACACAGCTAGTAAGTGTTAAGTGTCTGAGGCCACATTTGAACTCAGGTACTCCTGAATCCAGGGCCGGTGTTCTATCCACTTCGCCACCTAGCTGCCCCATCTCCAGTTCTTTTAACTGATTTTCAGACAACATAAACTTAAGGCCCATCACCATTCTGGTTACCTCCTCTGAACATTCTCCAGATTTGTAACATCCTTCCTAAAGCCAGAACTGAACAAGACCCTCCAGAGGTGCTCTAACCAGAACAAAGCACAGTGGGACCATTACTGGAATATTATCTAAATGCAGCCTAAGAACCCATTAGACTTCTTAGTTAACTTATCAATATCAAGCCTTCAGTCCACTGAAACCTCTTCTCCTCCCTACCTCCCTCCACCCCCTCAACTCAACAGAAGCAACCACTGTATCTTTAGCTGAAGTTTGCTGTTGCTAAAGAGTTAGAAAGGGTCATTTTTTTCATAGTAAAGTGGCCTTACCAAGCCAAAAAAAAAATCCATCAAGGAAAAAGACTGAAGCTGCTCCTTGGTGATGCAAACTCCAATTGAGTCAACCAGACCAAGTGAATTACTAATTCTGGGATTTTCTAGTAAGAAATCTTTCAGAAGTCCATCAATAGATTCCAAGTGTTAGGATATAAAGCACTTTGACTAATAAGTGAGGCATGTTATATGTACAGTCTAATACCATCACTGAAAATAGTAATAACCACATTAAAGGGAAAGCTGGTTGAACTTAGAGATTTCTGACTACCTCTCAGCTGAAGGGACACACATATATATTTGGGATGGGGGGGCGGGGCTATGGGAGTTGAGTGACTTGCCCAGAGTCACACAGCTAGTAAGTGTCAAGTATCTGAGTCTGGATTTGAACTCAGGTCCTCCTGAATCCAGGGCCAGTGTTCTATCCACTGCGCCACCTAGCTGCCCCCAGGGGCACACATATTAAAGAGGCTTTCCATAGCAAATGTTTGTTCCTTTATTTACTTCTTCAGTATACTGAAGAGACAAACAAGTAATGATTTCTACATCAAGGGGAGGCGGGGAACAACCCACAGACAGGAACAGGACATGCATGCTGGTGGTTTGAACTTCTACCTCTGCAGGCCTAAAGCTAAGTCAAAAGACCCTAAACCTTTTAATCTGTGGTCTTCTTTAGTGGGTCAAAAGCAAAACCAATCAGATGGGTATGTATACCTTTGTTTTTGCTCTCTTTTCCTTCAGCGACCTAATAGGCTGATTGGAACTCCAGAGCTCCACTGTGAACTCAGCTTATTAACATACTCTACTCCATTATAACTCTCCATCCATTTTCTACATGAAAGATGGAATAGATACAGGTACTCTTTCTCTAAGGCATGAACAACCATCTTGTGAGTATCTTGTTTGAACGAATGACTGGGAAAGAAAAGGAATAAAGCATTTATATAGTGCCTACTCCATGCCAGGCACTTTGCTAAGTGCTTTAAAAGTAATTTTTCATTTGATGGCTGGTTGCTCACTACCCTTCCTACTATTCTCCAAAATTCTCTCTGCCTCCGTTCTCTGCCCCCGACTCTTCAGGTCCATTCAAATGGCTGAAATGGGGAACTGTATGATGCAATATTTTTGTTCTATAACCTAATTTTTTTCTTGCAATGGGCCTCATGCAGTGATGCTGCTTATCCCCTTTTCTGTCTTCTATAGCTTAGTTCTTTTCACTCCAGATAAGCCATCTCTAGTACACATCCCATTAACCTCTTTTTTGCCCCACTTTTCAACCCTCTCTCAGCTACCTTGGATACGTTAATTCCTGTTAATTCCACAAAATAACTTTAATCACAGCTAGTTATTCTAAGATTAGCATTAATAATTTAGATAAATTTATATTTATAATAATTTAGGGAAAAATTATGAACTAAACAATGAATGTCATCAACTTCTAAGATTCTTGACATTATCTCCAGTTAGAAGTCTCCCCTTTCAAAAGCTTCTTAGACCTTTTAGGCAAATCTTCTTTCCCTCAAATCTCAATATTCAAGTAACTAAGCAATTTATACATTTTGTTGGTTTCCTATTTTCTTTAATTAATGATGTTGCAATTTGCATTGTTCTCTTTTATTTCACAATACAAGTATACATTTCAACCAGATTATGAACGGACTAACCTGGGAATGTAACCAGTATTTAGCATTGTTTCTGTGGGAAAATGGGTTCCAAGTCTCAAACAACCAATTTGCAGACTTTTTTTTTTTTTTTTTACAACACAACACCAGCAGTTTCTAGGCTGGGGACTGCATGTACTTTCTTTCAAGGCTATTTCCAATGCTCTGCTGCAATCCATTTGGCAAAACTGGAAGGTTTTGGCAACATTCAAAGTACTAATTTAGGGGTATAAAGTAGCCTAATGAGTCTGATCTGTGACACCAACTGATTGAGCACAAAAAGTAAAAAGGATGTTAAGTTATTTTAAACAAACTGAAATTTTCTCATGAAGTTGCTTTTCTAACTAAACTAAGACTCTCCCACAAAGCTGCCAGTTAAAGACATTCACTGACTGGCTTCTTGCTGTACTGTGATCACAAGCCTCACTTAAATAAATAGTGGAAATGGAGTCTGCTCAAAGACACTCAAGCATCCACTTGAAAGGCACTCAACTTGTTACCAAGTTGTCCTGTGCCCCACTATGGTAGAAGGTTTTAGTGCTCTGTGTGGGTGATATAAAAATAACAACCTCATTGACATAAGTCAGGGTCATGTGGTTGAAACCCATGCTCTATTTTTTTAGGAAAAAAGACAATTGGCAAGAACAAAAGAATTAGAGATAAGTCTAAACCATTTTCATGTCCACTGCCACAATCATAGTAAGTCTTCAAAAGAGGTCAAAGGAAAGTTGCCTGGCCAACTATTTCAGATTTCCTAATAGAAATGAATGTTTTTGCCTTCCAAAGGCCTTCTCAAGTAGTGTCTAAAAAAGGTGGTTTATGGGAATAAAGCTGGCCCAAGACTGGACTTCTGTAGACTTCAAAGTAAATAACCCATTCCTCCTTTCCACCTTCTTCCATTTCTTCATAAAAAAATATAAAGGAGAACATATGGCACTTTTGACAACAAATTTTTAATCTTCTTGTAATAAAAAGCTTTAGTGAATATTATAGATGGCTGTTGTCCTCCAGAAAAAAAAAAGCTCAGCTTAAACCAATTTAGATCTTTTTAGGAAAGAATCAACTCTGCAGAAGTAAAACAAGACTCAGGTCAAGATGCACAGAAATTATACACTATGAACACTAAGGGACCGTGATGGTTCTCATGAGTCATATACATTCAATCAGATCCCCTAGGTGAGAGGTGTTTTCCTATCCCTTCAGGTGTGAATTTCTGACTGTGTCAGTTTAAATCATAGTTATCTACAATGGGTGTGGTGAAAAGTTCTTGTCACAGTTCTTCCTGTTAACCAATTTGGGAATAAGAGTCTACCGTTAATACATTTTTTTGTTTCCCTTGCTTCTGAAGGTCATGGATAGTCTACAAGGATGGAAATATACAACTTCCCCTCTCTTTCCTGTCATACCCAAGGAAATACAAATAAACAAAACAAATCCAATCCAGGATAAACAGTATAAAGACAAAACAAATATATTCTCTAAAAGGTTTCCTGCAATTCACTATTTTAATATTATTATAGGAAGTGAGCAAGATTGCAAAGTTTGATTTGATAAAGTCCAGATGCAGAGGTATGAAATATGTTCCTAAGGGTGGCACAGTGTATAGAGCACTGGCCCTGAATTCAGGAGGACCTGAGTTCAAATCCAGCCTCAGACACTTGACACTTACTAGCTGTGCAACCCTGGGCAAGTCACTTAACTCTCATTGCCCTGCCCCTCCCCCCCAAAAAAGAAAGAAAGACGTTCCTAGTAGTGAGTGCATCAGCCACACACATAACTGATGTGCAAAGTAAGAGGGAAAAAGGTCTAAATCACTTCACCTAAAGTGCCTAGAATAGCAGTTTTCTGAGTTGCATATGAAAATAAATACCAACTTAGAATCTAAACAGAGCTCCTTTACTGCTTGGGTCCGAAATTTGAAGAGCTCTTCTTCTAGGTGCCAATTTCCTAACTAAATAACATGCCTCTTCTCTCTTTGGAATCTGTTAAATGTATCTTGTTCTGATGCATAAGTAATACATTCTCAGTGCCAGGAATTCTCTTTTTAGGGAGTTGCCTTCCTTTACCAGAAAAAAAAAAAAGGTAAAACCCAAACAAAGCACAAGCCTTTCCTATATTTTTTGGATTCTAGCCAGGCAAGTTTTTTTTTTTTAATTTTAGTGAGGCAATTGGGGTTAAGTGACTTGCCCAGGGTCACACAGCTAGTAAGTGTTAAGTGTCTGAGGCCGGATTTGAACTCAGGTACTCCTGACTCCAGGGCCAGTGCTCCATCCACTGTGCCACCTAGCTGCCCCACCAGGCAAGTTTTAATCTAGAGAACTAATGGATCACAAAAGTACTCAGAAGCTGTCCATACAACATATAATAAATCAACTGTAACTAGAGGGCCATTTTACTTCTCCCTAAAGTAAACCACAAAGGAACCACAGGGAAGAGTCAAAAAACTAGAACACAGCTGATCCACTGGTTTGTAGCCCACATTACGTTTTCTAAATGCAGAATGCTTCAGGACAGTGAGAAAGAACAACTGATGTGACAAAGTAAATTTTAAGCAGTGCAGAATTTTAAAATGGATGGATTTTCCTAGGTCACCAAATCTTAAAGCAAGATTAGTCTTGACACAAGCAAAGCTTCTTCCTTCAAGTCTTCTCTTTAGGTCTTTTGCCAGATTAGAATGTTAAGAATCTGTTTATCCAGCATGCATTATATTTTTCCTACCTTTGTTCTTCATAGAGAACTTCACAAGCACTGGACTCTAATTCCTTAGTTCAAAGAATCATATTTCCCTTTGTGTGGGTCTGTAGCCCAGAGCTCTTCTCTTCTCTCTATACACCCTTTTTTTCACAGTACTCTCATCACAGCACTCCTGGGTTTAATTATTATCTTTAAAAAGATGACTCATAGTTCAACTTGTCTAGCCCTCAACTCTTTCTTGAGGTCCAGTTTTGCAATGCACAATACGTGCAGGACATAACCACCTTGATGTCCCATAGGCATCTCAAACTCAACATGTCCAAACTTTACTATGTTCCAAGAACTTTCCCCTCTTCCTAGCTTCTCTATGTCTCTGGAGGACACTACTATCCTTCTGGTCATTGGTGACTCTGCCCTCTCACCCAAGAACCTCACCACCTGGCCATAACTGTCAAGTCTTTTCAATTTTACCTTCACAACATTTCTCATCTCTGCTTTTGTCTTTCCACTAATATAGTCACTACACTACTTGAGTTCATCAGTTCTCATCTGGGCTATTGCAATAGCTTCTTAATTGGTTTCTCCTCTCCAATCCAACTTCCATGGAACATTAAAACTTGACATTTCCAAAGCAAAGATGTGAAAATATAAATTCTCTCCTTTAGAATCTTCAGTGACTCTCTATGGCCACCAAGATAAGATACAAATCTTTGGTTTGGCAATTAAGGCTTTTCACAATTTGGCTGCCTATATATTTCTAGACTGATTTCATAAGATGCTCCCTCATTCATTTTACATTCAAGACAACCAACTTATGTGCTGTTCCCTGGAAATAATATTCTCTCTCTCTTCTCTAAGCTATACTTCTCTCTTCCCCACAATCTTTCTTCCTCCAACATACATACTCTTCCTCACATTTAAGAATCTTTACTTTCTTTCAAGACAAAGATCAATTATCACTTTTCACATGAATCCTATATTGATGTCCCTACATGTGAGTGTCCTCTCTTATCTCTGACCAAAGTCCTTTTTACTTACTTCATATATATTTTGCACTTCTTTCTCTCCCCCCACATACACATGTATATGTATGTATTTCTGTGTGTGTATACATATATGAGTACATATGTATGTGTATACACACCCCTTATGGGCTGGGTCTATTTCATTTGGGTCTGTCCTTAGCACAGTGCAAAAAGTAGGCATTTAATAAATTCCTATTGAATTAAATAGAGTATCAAAGTTGGAGGCCATAACTTGATTTGCAAAATGAAGATTTTAGAATGGATGACCCCTGAGGTACCTTCCAGGTCTCATTCTATGATCCTGTGATCATCTGGACAGAATGGAAGAAAGTAAGCTAAAAAATGGTGCAGGTCATATAGATATTGTTAAGGGCTAAAATTCTAGCTAAACTGTCTAAACTATTTAATGAGTGGTCGCCAATAAATTATAAGCTTTAGCAAGAGTTAGATTTTTAAGCATTTATTAAGGAGAATAAGAATTTGATAAAGAGAGAGAAAAAGGCCTAGATTCCTATCTATTAAAGGGAGAGGACATTTCTAGCTCCCCTCTCCACCAGCGTCCTCAGGAAAGAGCCTGAGAGCGAGCGCCAGTCTCTTCCTTCCTCCTCCGACTAGCCCGCGTCACTTCCTGATGCCAAAGAAAAGACTCTTGGTCTTGCCCTCAAAGACCTTCATTCATGGGCGGAACTCTTCTACAGTAAGTATCCAGCAGGTGGCGTCATTCCAATCATTACAATATGAAACTAATTGAATGGCCATAACCAAAGAGTAGTCATTACTAACTAATATAAGTAATAGTAGTCATTACATAACTAACTCATAGCTGAACAAGAATTTCCTATATAACACGTGTCATCCAGATTTCACTTGGAGACCTTCAGCAAGGAGGGATCCTACTACTTCTGTGTGTGTGTGTGTGTGTGTGTGTGTATCAATTGGGGTTAAGTGACTTGCCCAGAGTCACACAGCTAGTAAGTGTCAAGTGTCTGAGGCCGGATTTGAACTCAGGTCCTCCTGAATCCAGGGCTGGTGCTCTATCTACTGTGCCACCTAGCTGCTGCCAACCCTACCTCTTAAGACAACCATTCTACTTTAGGTCCTCATTTCCTTAAGACAAGCCTCTTACCTCTTTGCAATTTTCTTCCATTGTTCCTAGGTCTAACCATAGGCTTTTAAAAAACATGACAGCCCTTCAGACATCTGAATACAGTTAACCTGACACTTTATGTCTTTCCTCTTTTCCAGATCTACACCCCTAGTTACTTCAACCAACTCTTCCTTGGTAATGACTTGAGCTTTCACTCTTCTGGCTGTCTTCCATGGGATACTCTCTGGTTAATCAATATCTTTCTTAAAATACGGCAAAAACAACTACACACAACATTCTAGGGGTGACCTGATTAGGTAAAAGAAGACCCCCAAGTCCTGGATGCTGTTCCTCTTTTAATAGTATCTAAAATAACATTAGTCTCTCCTACTGATTCATATAAGCGCAGTTTCGGTGGTGGAAGGACCCTGTTGACCACTTAGACCAATTCACACTCAAACAAGAATCTCCTTAGTGATATACCCCACAGATGATTCTTTAGCCTTTATTTAAGAACTCCAACAATGGAGAGGGGAGGCCCATCCTCTTCCACAGTTGTCTATTCCACATCTGAATAGCACTGTTAGGAAGTTTTCCCTTGCATCAAGCCTAATTCTTTGCCCTGAAAACAAACAAAATAAGTCTAATTTTTCTTCATACTGGTGGTTCTTCAAAAAGCTGAAGACAGCTATTAACACTCCTAGTTCCTTCAACTAATCCTCATATGACATGGCCTCAAGACCCTTTACCAACCTGGTTGTTGTCCTCTGGAAATCTCAGCTCATTAATGCCATTTCTAAAATATGATGCACATAATAGAATACAATATCCCAAATATGGAATGACCAGGGAAGAGCACAATAGGACTTTCACTTCTTTATTCCTATAAGCTAGGAGTCACTTAATGAAGTCTTAGGGAGCATTAGTTTTCCTGGATGCCATTTTTCATAATATCGACTCATACTGACTTGAAGTATACCAAAACTCCAAAATATTTTTCAGATGAGCTTTTTAAAAAAATTATGTTTCTCTCCTTTTACCTGTGATGATAATTTTTCTAGAGTCATGTATAAGACCACATTGATACCTATTAAGTTTCTTTTTAGCGTTAACCTACCATTCTATTGGCATGACTGATTCTGTCATTTATTGTTAGCTATTCCTTATTTGTGTTACCCATAAAACTGACAAGCATACCTTCTCCTCTCTCTTTCTCCCAATCACTGAGCTAAGCACAGATCCCTGGGGGCATTCCAACTTCCTTTCAAGGGGACAGTGAATAGTTAATGACTACTCTTTGGGTATGGTCATTCAATTAGTTTCATATCTATATGACCTGCACCATTTTTTAGCTCACTTCCTTCCATTCTGTCCAAATGATCACAGGATCATAGAATGAGAACTGGAAGGCACCTTAGGGGGTCATCTATTCCAACATCTTCATTTTGCAAATCAAGAAACTGAGGATCCGAGGTTGTGACTTGCCCAAGGTTACATAGTGGCAGACTTGGGATTCAAGTGAAGGTTAGTTGACTCTAAGCCCTGTATTCTTTCTACTATGTCACACAAGAGCATGAAAGACTTTATCTAATGTTTAGCCAAAATCTAGATAAACTATACATATATGTATAGTTACTTGATCAACCAGTTAATTAACCCTATCCACAAAGGAAATAAAGTCAGTCTTTTGAAAGCTGTTCTTGGAAAGCCATGCCTACTTTCTATGATGAATGCTTCCTTTTAAAGATGTTCATTAGCCATTCTTTAAATAATACATTCTGGTTGTCACTTGGTTCCTATTTATTCCTAGTTTCTGTGATCACAACCATTTCCACACAAGCTAAGATTATGGTCTCGATTTGGCCCAGCAAAGATCCAAAGGGAACAAGAAATTATTTTTCATTAAAACAACAAGACTACCACCAACACCTATTGCTTTTCTAAGAACTTATACTCATTTAAAGTAGATGATATCGGGGCAGCTAGGTGGCGCAGTGGACAGAGCACCAGCCCTGGAGTCAGGAGTACCTGAGTTCAAATCCGGCCTCAGACACTTAACACTTACTAGCTGTGTGACCCTGGGCAAGTCACTTAACCCCAATTGCCTCACCAAAAAAAAAAAAATAAAGTAGATGATATCTTTGAGAAGAGAGATGCCATATGCAGCATTATAAATACTGTCATCAGGATCAGGCAAATGAGCTAAATGCATGGATTTGGCATTAGGCCCTAGAAATTCACAAAATGGGGCTATGTTAATTCAAAAGGGAAACTATTTTGTTTTTCATCCCAAAATAAATCATTTCCCTAGACGTTAATGAGTAACTAAAGGAAGAGTCAGTTTCTTGAGAATCTCAGGAAGATTTTGAGCACAGTGAAGGGAATGAGGAGAGGTAAGAAAGTGAGTGGCCCATAATTATTCACACTTTCCACTTCCTGCCAGGATAACACACACTGTGCTCCATACAAACAAACTTCCTGCTGGCTCTGCTCTTCAGAAAGCTAGAGACAATAGGGCGATTCTGTCCCTTTGGGAAGATTATTGTTTATTTTTCCTTTCTTCTCCTATCTTGATTCCCCCTCCATCTTTTTTTCCTCCTCCTTTCATTTTTACAAGAAGCACATTACACATTGTCATTCAATGACCTTGCAGCCATCCCTGAATGCTATGCTCTCACCATCATCTCTAGGGAGCCTTGTGACTCTTGAGTGACTTGCCAAGGATTGCACTCCAAAGGATAACTATGTTTATTTTCTGAACCATAGGTAAATTAACATAGAGATTCATAGGGCCTATTAAAGTGACACCTTTTGGCTTCTCTGATGCCTTTTAGTTTCAATTTCAACATCCTGCACTCCATTTCCTTTCTCTGGTAAACCAGGGTAAATGAGATGAACTATATTTTTAAAATCTCTATTAAACTGTTTACCATAACAAACTATAAGCCAGAGGACCACTGGGAGAAGATGCATACACTTATCTAAAATAAACTGATATGGTTGGTAAAAGAACATTATAATTCATGAAACTGTTTGCTTCCAGAGGAATTACTGACTCTTAAAATTCTCTTAAATCATTTATTAAGATTGCTCCATGGTTATGCATTTGTGATTGGTAGAAGATGTAAAAACAGCTATTAGAAAAACCACAGCTAATCAATAACTTTATGTCATTAAAGTTGTCACAAAAGAGATAGGGCAATGCAAAATCATCCTTTTAAGACCAAAGCCTTAGGGGCAGGTAGGGGGCATGGTGGATGGAGCACTGACCCTGGGGTCAGGACAATGGAGTTCAAATCCAGCCTAGACTCTTACTAGCTGTGTGACTCTGAGCAAGTCACTTAACCCCCATTACCTCAACCCTCCCACAAAAAACAAAAGTCTTAAAATATTCTTTGTTTAGTTTCCCCCTACCATAGAACCTTAGGATTCAAAGCTGAAAGAATCCTTCAACTGAGGAGAGGAAGTCTAACAGAAGAACGAGAATGAGCCTTTCGTGTCAGAAGACCTCGTTTTCAGGGGCAGCTAGGTGGCTCAGTGGATAAAGCACTGGCCCTGGATTCAGGAGGACCTGAATTCAAATCTGGCCTCAGACACTTGACATTTACTAGCTGTGTGACCCTGGGCAAGTCACTTAACTCCAAATGCCTCACCAAAAAAAAAAAAAAGAAGACGAAGAAGACCTCGTTTACAGTCCTGGCTTTGCTACTTACTGGCCATTTATCCATGTTCTGTCAAAAAAACCTTTCTGAGCTTGAGTCTTGAGTCTATAAAATGGGGAGGACGGAATTTCAGAGTTGGAAGAACCTCAAGAATCATATAATCTTACTTATTCCTGAGAAAGAACTTCTACAACATGCTCATCCAACTTTTTCCTGAATACCTCCAAAGAGAGGGAAATAACTGGTGCCTGAGGCAGATATTTGGGACAGCTTGGTTAGGAGGAAGTTTTAGCTCATGTAAAACCTAAATTTGTTTCCTTATGACTTTCATCCAGCTCTAAATTCTGTCCTCTGGTAAGAAGTAGAAGAAATCTAACATATCTTCCAGGTAACAATTTTTCATATATTTGAAGATGGTTATCATGTCCCTTCAAGGTCTGGTCTTCTATAGGATAAATAACCCCAGTTGTTTAAACAATCTTTATATGGCATGAACCCAAGATATTATAATTGTTACACTACCTGATAGGTTGCCATAAGGAAGGAAAAATAAAAAATAATTAGTGTTATATGAATGTGTACTATTAATTCTTTTTATGATAAGTATTATACAACCAGCACCAATGGTTCCCAAGAGGGTGCTCTGGCATTGTTGGGTACCATGAAAATCGACATGGGTTTTTATGGATTCTTTTCTGGAACTTTGCTACCCCTTGCTACCAAGAACAAATATCCATCTATCTATCTACCCATCTATCTCTATATAGCTGGAAGGGACCTCAATTGTCATTTAATCCAATCTACTCATTTTGCAGATGAGAAAACAGGCCTCTTTGGACATGGAGCTCAAGTCAAACTCCCTTTTAGGACTTAACAGCCTAGAAAATTTCTCTTTATATTTTTTAGAAGACAAGATGCCAATAAAAAACAAACAAGGATTTAGGATTGGCTACATTCAAAAAGGTCTGGAAACCAGAGAAAGTCATTATAGTGTATCCTTAAGACTTTCACCATTTTTTGGTTCTATTTAATTAAATTGTATTTATTCAGAGTATAAATTGGGAAAGTCACACAGAAGTCTAACTTTCTTAGAAACAGTGAAACGTCCTGAAGCCTGGGAGAAAAGGTTGAGAAACCAAAGGGCTAAATAATGGCTGTCCAAGGAGTTCACCATGCATCATATCTGATTGATTATTTAGCAGAAATTTACTTATCCCCCTCATGCTGAGGGACTGTTTAACTATTTTGAGCTAATTTGATCTAGACCAAATGCCTGGTTTTTAGGGTATAGAGCAAAATCTAAATACTTTTACTTAGAAATGACATATCTAAAGTAATGCCTATCTCTCATCTTTAAATTAAATAACAAGGAATTTTGCCTGATAGCAAATTGTATGTACGAGACCTCATTTGATGGTAACAACAATCCAATGAGGTACAAGTATCGTTATCCTATAAAATAAGCCAAGAACAGCGACTTCCCCAACATCACAATGATAGCACTGAACTAGATAATCCTCAAGGTCTCTTTCGGCTGTAACCCTATACAAGTCTCAGTAAGTGTTCAGATTAGATTAGATTCATTTCAAATCCAAATTTCTTTCCACAATATCACATCATCTTTTTAAGAGATCTGAACCAAGGACTTTGAAATCATAATAAAGCACATTAGTTACTTCCATCTATAAATAAAATGGTTCTTCTGAAGGTGGACTGTGTTGTGTGTTTTTTTCTGACTTAAAGATGGCTTTCTTCCTTGGTCCTAACTTGTTATACCATTTAATTCTCTCTTCTTTCAGTTATTTAAACTATGTGCCATAGGATGAAAGGAGCTGAGGGGGATAAGTGCAAAGGGAAGAGATGTAAGAAGAAATCAAGACTAATGTATCTAGAAAGAGGCTTGCCACAACTTCCCTCCCTGGATCTATAGAGGAAACGAATTATAATGTAAAAATGAAAACTTGTGGAATCCACCCGCATTCCTTCTTCTAAACAAGCTAACAGTAGTCACATCAAGAAAAAAAAAAATCAGCATATTAAACTCTTCTCAATGCTGCTTTCAAGTTGACTGTTGAGCTTCTAGTGCTAACACCACTTAGGGGGGAAAAATTACCCCTAACTTTCTGTTTTATTCCAACCCTAACTGGAACTTTTAATTCAACTATCAGAACATCTTATGCTTGTGCCAATGAATGAAGACCGCATTCCACCAAAATCACCAATGGACCACACACTGAAAACCAGTTTCAGGCCACTGGATAAGGTCTAGAGGGACCAACTGTGTCTTGATAATACTTTTTTGTATCTCTTATGGTTCCCAGCATGAGTAGTATATCTGTATCTTTTAATGGCTTCTCACTTTACCTTCTTGGGCCCTTCATCCATCAGTGGCTAAATTTAATGGCAAATTTGATTTGTTTGCAGCCACCCAAAGACCACTAGCATAGACAGCTATAATTTTAGCCCATACTAAAAATAACAAAAAAGACTTGAGCCCAACTTTTCTTGTTTCCTACTTTATAAGACCCTCAAAAAGAGCCTATAAAGAGAAATGACTCAACATGTTTCCAAAGATCAGATATTCCAGAAAACTTCAACTCTGGATGGACACTGAAGTTATATTATCAATTTCACAATGTAGCATTCCTTACCAAAGAATGAATGTCTCCATCCACTGATTACCCCAGATAATCCATTTAGTTTTCAAGTCTAATTAGGAGGTGACCATATAGAGATAGCAAAAGGTAAATAACAGACATTTCTCAGTTGTATGTTCTACTGGATTCTGAGCTCTAAAATAAAATCTATGTTGTCTTTTCCCCAACTAGTCAGATTAGTGTCTCTCTTTCCTTTGGTAAAATTTTTCAGGAGAAATAAGGAAGACTTAATATCTTAGTGTATCACCTGGAATCACTCAGAAGTCAATCGTAGATTAAAGGTAGGTTTTAATACACAACAGGAGGCCAATGTAGTACACACATGCTAAGGAAGGTATTATTAGAATTAACAAACCAGAGTAGACTGGTCATTACCATTTACTAACAGTAAATTAGTAGAAATGTGTAGTTTTCTTTTAAAGTTATTGAAGGAACAATTAGAACACACAGCTGCATGTAAGAAAACTAAGTATAAAGTGCGAAGTCTTCATTTACATAATTTTGAATAGATAAGAAACCAAAACAGGACACCTTCAAGAAGCCTTGGCCCCTGGAGGATCTCCCCCATGCAAAGTCATTTCAGAAACAGAAGAATGCTGCTTACTTGCACATGTGTAAGCATCTTTGTTGGTGAAAGCTTTCAGACAATGGCTGCAATTGATTGGCCCCACAACAGGGATGGAAGCAAACGTATGTCCGTTCAACATCTTCTTATCCTTTTCTTTCTCTTTGGAATCTTTCTCTTTCTCCTTAATCTTGTCTTTGTCCTTCTCCTTCTCCTGCCAAAGGAAAGTGCCATTAGTTTCTCACTCACTTAGGCCTTTAGGATAGCATGCCATCAGAAGTAAGGAAAGCATTTTGTGGAGAGATAAAGGGCACGTAGGTGGTACAGTGGATAGAGTGCAAAGCTTGGAGTCAGGAAGATTCAATTTCCTGAGTTCAAACCTGGCCTCAGACATTTATTAGCTGTGTAACTCTGGGCAAGTCACTTAACCCTGTTTTCTTCAGTTCCTGCCCCGCCCCCCCCTTAATAGCTGCCTGACATGTAGTAGGTACTTAATAAGCATTTTCTGATGAACTACTTCAGCTACCAAGCAGAGCCATGACTAGGAAAGGGTGTTACCTTGAAGGTAACAACAAAACTGGCCAGCAGAAACACCCCATTTGCCTTGCACAGAACAGGTTGCTACCATAAGGTTTTTGCACTCTACAAACCCTCTTCCTCCTTCCAACACATCCCCCCCATCACTGTCAACTAACTTCCTCCTTCCTATGTCTTTTCATGGGGTCAAGGACCAACAGCTGTGCCATCAGTCAAACATTCTGAAGGACAAGGCACCTCCTATACCAGCATGCCTATACCAGGAAATTATCTTCCGGGTCATATGTTCCTCCATTTCCACCTTACTGGTCCTGAACACAAGAACTCTTAGGTACAGTTGTCAAGAGGCAAATGTTCTAGTCAGATGCTGCTCAAACAGGAAAGTGCCAAAGCTGATTTCTCCCCACTCCTTAGAACCCTTAAGCAGAAAAGACCTGGGGTTAGGGTGACCTTAGGAGTCATAACCTAACCTTCATATGAATAAAAATGCAAAATGGTGAGGCTAGGGTAGCACCTGGTAAAAAGAGGGAAGAATAGGACAAGCAATACCAAGAATATGTCAAGTATTAGCAGCCTGGTGTGACTTGCATCCTCTGCCATCCTAATCACTTTCTGCCAACTAGCAAGTTCTTTAGTAGGTTTTAAATGTCTAAGGGATAGCTTAGGGGAGCTGTCATTTATATGCTAAAGTGAGTGAATTTAATTAGATTTATCTAACATCACTGGGAGCAGCCTATAGTGTAGACAGGAGTTTTTCTTTTGGGAGGAAATGAAGAGATAATCTTGGAGCATGGGGCACAGTGGAGGAGGACATGCCCAGATCAAGTGTGGGAAAAGGAGTTTTAGGCAGTTAGAGGCAGCAGAAAAGCACTGTGTACTTGGGGAATGAGAGGGAAAAAAATAATATGAAATAGTTACTTAAAAAGATGTTAAGAGGATGCCTTAACAAGGTCAGCTAGAGGGCTGACAGTGTGGAATGGAGTCAGGAACACTCAGACACTTACTAGCTTTATGACCCTGGGCAAGTCACTTAATCCTGTGTGCCTCAGTTTCCTTAGCTATGAAATGATGTGGAGAAGGAAATGGCAAACTAATATCTTTGCCAAGAGAACTTCTAATGAGGTCATAAAGAGTTGAACATGACTGAACAACAACAAAGAGGATGTCCAAAGGTGATATCACCTACCTAGTGATTTTACATGGGAGCAAACTTTCCTTTTTAGTTTTCCTTTCAACTGGGAGTTGGTCCCTTCCTTTGGAAAATAGGGTCCAAGTAGGGAAGAGGCACTTTCTTATCCTTAGCATTCAACTGTAGTGGTAGGAAGAAATGGAGGACAAGGAGACTAAATTTGCTTCTCTGGTCTTAGGAGACTTTGGGCCATTCCCCTAATTTTCTGCCTGACTGCACTTGAGATGATCCCCATTCTCAATTCCTTGGTGACCAAAGTGGATGAATTTTTTGGCAAAGCAGACAGTGCCTGGTCCAGGTTACATGTATCAAACTGAAGATGTGTTTGGAACTGTTTTAAGTGATGCACAGCTAGGTGATTCACAGTGACCACTGCTACAAATTGGATGGGAGGTGACTTGAGAAGCATCTGAACCTTTCACATGGGGAGCTATGTGGATTAGACTTGGAAAAGTTAAGACTTGCAAAATTTCTTTGAGTTCCACTGAGGTTCAAAATAAAGACACAATTCCCTTTAATATAAAGATATACTAATAATGTAACAAGGATCTATTTTATACATATGTCTTCTTTGGTACTAATGCAATGGAACGAAAAGGAATCCACTGGATTCCAGGCCCAAATTCTTATTGAAAAATGGCTTTTGGGGGCAGCTAGGTGGCGCAGTGGATAAATACTGGCCCTGGATTCTGGAGGACCTGAGTTCAAATATGACCTCAGACACTTGACACTTACTAGCTGTGTGACCCTGGGCAAGTCACTTAACCCTCACTGCCCCACCAAATTAAAAAACCCCCCAAAACCCCAACCCCCACAAAAACAAAGAAAATGAAGAAAAAAAGAAAAATGGCCTTTATTAAAGTTATACTAGTAAGGACATTTTCATTGTAAGAAAAACTATTACTATGCTTTTGTGAATACTACTAAGTTCTAGGTTGCTGTCTTTTAATTTTATTTGTGGCATATGACTGCCTTTAAAAATTTTTTCACTTGCAAACCCTTAGTACTTCACTTCCCCCCCCCATCCCATTTTACTGATATAGATAGAACAAAATGACAATCATCACCCAGGAAAGTTATTAATAACAAAACAATATTCTCTCCCTTTGCTTAAAACCCAAAATAAATCTACACCTAGAGTATTTTATACATTGTTCTATTCTTTCCATCTTAAGAACTTTCCTGAGAAAGGCAATTAAAGGACCCAAAGAGTTGATGAGGCCTTTACATGATTTTGTATTTAACCAAAGAAGTTTTCATGATAATGCATACCATCAAAACTAAGAGGAAATATCCGATGGGTATTAGAAAAGAGAAATTAATGGAAAATAAACTTTTAACAGGTTATCACAGGACAACAATAACTTATGGTACACAGCTATAACCTGAGGTTGACACCATGAAGGTCATCTGTACCCTAGAGAGACAATTTTCCTTGATATTATTGTCAGAGACAGAACATTCCGCTAGATAATTCAATGAGTTACCCAATATTTAACATTTCATAGATTATAACCGAATTTGAGGAATTTGGATGAGCTGCCTGGGCAGCTATGTGGAAATTAATAAGAACTGTATGGTGCCATATGCATGACTGAAAAGAGAAGTAATTTTTAATTTAAAAAATTACTAGAATTGTTGGGATACGCTTTCCTTTAGTATGGAGATTGTTGTGTTATATACACTTATGTGTTGCAGTGGGTATTTTACTAAAAGTGGATGTTAAAAATAACAACAGGTAAACACTAGAAAACTAGAGGAAGACTGTCAAGTATATGGTTTGGATCATTTTTGTTGCTGATTATTAAGGTACATTTATAATGGAAAGTCAGAGGGCAGAGTGATACTATGGAACAAAACTACAAATAAGAATGCAATGTGAATTAAAAAAAAGATAAACTGCTTCAGTTACAAAACAGGAAACTGCTCTGAGCAGAAAAAAAAGCAATTCTTACCATACACATAAATGTAATAAAAATTAACAATTTTTAAAATGGTGTTACTTTATTGAATCTCCCTCTTTTCCAAAAATTTTACTTTTTAGTGTTTTGCTACATGCAAATGTTGAAACAAAAAGCATCCTCACACACTCAGTTCTCAAGAGCTATAGTGTATTTATAATTAAGAGTTATAAGACATTTGCAATGACAACTAGCTGTTTACATCCTTACAATGCTACAGTGCTGTTCAAACTTTAAAAATTAAGTTTCTTCACCCTCTATTCTTCTCAATAATCCCCCAAAAGGTTAGTTTTCTTTCAAGAATCAGAAAACCTAAGCTTCACGTCTTTACTTTATGTGCTTGCTTATTCGGTTTTTGTGTTAAAAAAAAAAAAAAGCCAGGCTCTTACCTCCCCATGTTTTGGTCCTATAAGTCTCACTGTTATGAGAGGGACTTCATGAAACCGACCCCAAATTACCGACATAATTCTTCCCTAAAGACAGGAAATCTGCTCCCTGAGAAGGAGGAGCTCATGCCTACAGGACAGAGCAGATCAGCTTCAAGCTGCCATTAGAGAAAGTATAAGAGGAAGCCGGAGACTGGTTGAGAAAGAGAGGGGAGGGTTGATAAAAGCCTGTTTCCTTGAAGACAATCTTAACTATTTGGATGCTGCTAGTAACAACGTTTAAAAATGATATGGGAAATGAAACAAAACTAATTCTCCCCAACATCACTCAAGCTTGGAAAGACAACTTGGTCTGTTTTTGTTTGTTTGTTTGTTTTAACAGCATTGTGCTGATGATCACTTTAAAAAAATCTCTTTGAACTAAATGCTTCATTTTATAAAACCAGTGATTCCTTTAGGAACCCTCTTGGTGAATCATCAGGCTTTGGCAAAGGGGTAATCTTTTTTTTTTTTTTTACAAGTCTGATTTTTCATATTATTACTTAACTTTTTCACCTACCAAACTTCCATATTTTGAAATTAAAAAAACAAAAACAAAAACAACCTCTTCCCGAGGAAAAACTTAGTGTTTGAAAAGAGATGAACAAAAATCTCTATTAGGATGACAGTGGAGGAAAGTGATTTTTTTTAAACACAAATGATCACAATTATGAATCAGGAAAACTTAAACTTTCTTCCATTTGTTTGTGATGAGCAATTCTGTCATATAGTGAACATAATAAGAGAACGTATAATTGAATTTATTACTACAGCTAAACAAGCAGCAGCATGTTATACAGGGCATAGAACTGGACCAGCAGCCAGGAGATCTGAGTTCTTGCCCTAGATCCTACATTAACTCACTGTGCAGTCTTGGCAAAGTTCTATAATTCTCAGACTCAATTTCTTCTTCTGGAAGATAAAGAGATTGGACTAAATGATGTCTAAGGCTGCTTCTAGTGTTGACAGTCTGATTCTAGTGCATCACTTTTCAAATACTCATCCATCAGAATGACAAGCTGGTGCTTACCAGCCTTATCTGCATTCATTCCTCTTTAGGAAAGCATGTGTTAGAAGAAATGCATGACTTGCCCCCAAATTACCAAGTGCTTCAGTAACACTGGGATTGTAACCCTCTACTCCCAAGTATTTTGCTTAACCTCCACTAAAAATGTCTCTTCATAATTTCAGTGGAAGGAGAAAACTGACTCACCCAAAGTGAACCATGATGTATACAAAGATTTCTACAGGTTTAAAAAGCCAGCAACAAATATCATGGGCTTTTCAGTACTTTGACTCAAGTAAAATTAGTTTGAAGAAAATTGTATGTAGAACTCTTTCTCAAAGATCGCAGAAGACAGAAGCTGTAACTGGGTCTTCTTCCTGTTATACTTCCTGTTTAGAGTGCTAGTGGCCTCCTTGAAATCTCATGCTTTTTCTAATGACTTTTTGTCAGTTTTTGTTAATTCCCAAAGAACTATATTAAGATTCACTGATTCGGCAAATCAAGTTAGAGTAATAAATATGTGGTTGCACATTAACATTTTTTAAAAAAAGAAGATACATAATAACACAAATCAAATCAGACTCTTTTTAAGTAGAAATCTCCAAACTACCCCTAAAGATTTTCTTAAGCAATCTTAATGAATACTATTTATATTGATAGTTTTAAAATGACTTTTAATATCCTTACTCATCACAAAAGGCTGCTAATACATGTTATTTTTAAAAGTTATTTTACAGATGATGAAAGAAATCTCAAACCGACTAAAGAAAAAAGGAAGACACAAGGCTATTTAAAAGGTGATTCAAATGATGTGACCTTCCTTACATTTCAGAAAATTATTAACAGACTCAGAAGTGGGATATTTAGATCTTGATTTTCTATTCCATTGCTTGGACTGGGAAAAGGCATGCTGCTTTTTTTGTAATGTTGGAAATAAAGTCACTGCTGCTGGACAAACCTATTTTCATTTAGAGAAAAAAACTCCTGATTGGGTGACCAAGATGCAAAGCACCCAGATACTTATAAAAGTCCAGTCCTTAGAAGGTCCCATATCTACTCCTCATATCCTTCCCACTAACAACTTCTGCTTAGGGTGGGGGCAAAAAATACAACAGTGAGTTCCCTCCGCAGGCAGAAGTACCAATGGCAACCTCTAAGCTGGGAACTATAACTGTAAAACAATGTCTTGCAAATTTCTAAATTTACTAAGGACAGGGGACTACATAGAAGCCAATAATAGTGTGAAAGGGCTTGTAATTCTGAACTAGGTATTTCTTTTACAATTACGTTTCAGACTTTCCATTGCTTGAGGCAGCCTGGCCTCTGATGACCACACTGTGAAGACTGAAGACACAACACACACACACACACACACACACACACACAGATGACCACACTGTGAAGACTGAAGACACAACACACACACACACACACACACACACACACACACACACACACACACACACACACACACACACACACACCCTCTGAGAGGAACTTAAGTCAATTGCACAATAGTGTCGTAATTTCCAGCAAGGTCAACCAGTGTCTTATTTACTCAAATGGTTTCTGTCAGCAATGATGCAGACTCAGTTCTAGTGTAATTCTTCATCCTCCCCACTACTCCGCCCCCTATTCTCAACCACCTAACTGCAAAGCTTTTATGGAGATACAAAAATGCTTAGTGGCAGGGAGATTGTTATCTTAAAGAAACCATGCTAAAGTAAGAAGAGAACTAGGTTCTAATACTCGTTTTGCTACTGAATTAGAAGGCTAGGCTAGTCCCTTCAACTCTCTGGAACTGCTTCCCCTCCCCCCCCTTATAAAATAAGGGAGTCATTGGAATTGGGGAATCTCTCAAGTCCTTTTGAGCACTAGAATCTGTCTTGTGTTATCTACTACTCTTTTAAACATTTTAGGATTTTCTCAGCAACTTCAAGGAGAAAGGCACAATGATGAGAAGATACTCAAAAGGTAATTGTTAACTGACTGGAAAGTGACTGATCTTTCTTCACATCGTGACCCCTTTGAAAGGCATTTTCTAGTTATGTATTTGGGTCATTTGGCTATTGGACTGAACAAGTCCTATTCTCAGCTCTACTAACCATCTCCCTGTGAAGATCTAGCCTCCTCTTTAGGCCTTAGCTTCTTTAACTGCAAACTATAGATAAGTATGTAGACAACATTGGATAATTCTGATTATCTAGACTCTTTTCTTCCTGTTTCACCTGGTTTTCTGCTTTTCTAGGTGGCAGAATAGATAAAGTGCTGGGCCAGGAGTTAGGAAGACACAGACACTAATTGTATGACCCCAGGCAAGTCACTTAACCTGTTTGTCTCAAGTTTTCTCATTTGTAAAACAAGGATAATAGCACCCACCTCCCAAGGGTTTTATGAAGATCGACTGAGATAATAATTGTGCTTAGCACAATGCCTGGCACATAGTAAGCACTACATAAATGTTAGTTATCATCACCACTGTTGTCATGTGGTCAGGGAATAGGAATGAGAAGGAAATTTCAATTATTTACTTTTGCTCTTTGTGAACAAAAGACAGGCTATTCTTGAGTATTGTATCTTTTCCTAATAGCTACTAAAAACAGGGCAGATTTGATTGCTACATTTCCACAAGTTTAAGAGTTTGAACCATTCAGCAGAGACAATGCAGGCATATTTAAGTTAGTTTTTGCCTTTTGACCACAGTTTCATATGATTGGGTGGCCCATTTATCCTGGAGGTCATTTCTCTTCCCAGGCAAGCTCTTCCCAGGCAATAATTAAGCTGATTAAAAAAAAAAAATTTTTTTGCAGGGCAATGAGGGTTGTGACTTGCCCAGGGTCACACAGCTAGTAAGTGACAAGTGTCTGAGGCCGGATTTGAACTCAGGTCCTCCTGAATCCAGGGCCAGTGCTTTATCCACTGTGCCACCTAGCTGCCCCCTAAGCTGACTTTTGTAAATAAATTTCCAAACTTGATTTTTGGGAGGAAAGGAAAAGGTAAAGGAACAGGAAAGGAAAAGGAAAAGGAAAAGGAACGGAACGGAACGGAACGGAAAGGAAAGGAAAGGAAAGGAGACAGAAAATGAAGCAGAAATTCCTATGGTAAGGTACTTTTCTCCACTGGTTTTTATCTATTGATTACAAGAGGAAATTATAAGTAAATTAAATTACTCTATTTTTGACTTTCAATATTTTGAAAACACTAAATTACTGGCATTGGCACTATTTCTTCAGGGGCCAAGAATAAAAAGAAAAAATAAATCACATTAAACAAGGCAGTTTTCAAAGTCCTTGTGACTTCCTGAGGGATCACATTTCATAGGTGTAAATACTCAATTGAAACATTAAATACACTGCAATGCTTACAAACTGCAGGAAATCTTCAAATGTCATTTTTAACCTGAGTCACCAATCTCATCACAATCCTTGTGCCTCAAATTCATACATGAGCCCATTTTTCAAAAAGAGCTTTCAGATTATATCTTTGAATTTTTTTTTTCCCATCCACATCCTTATGTAACTATAATGTTCTGATGCTTGATTTAGGTCATCAGGAAACCTAAGCAGAATACAAGTGAGTATCAGATTCACTTACTTTGCTCTTCTTACTGCTGGACATTTTATTCTTGATATAGCTGAAGGTGCGACTGACTTTTGTTCCACTTTTCCCTTCAAAATCTTTCTTGGAGGGGCTTTGTGGAGCAAAGTTAAAGGCCTGTTCAGTTACACTAAAAGAAAAAAAAAGTACATTTTAAAAAGGGAAATAATAGGTGATATAAACCTTTTCTCATCTAAATTTCTTTCCATATGATCCTATTGTCACTTATTATTTTAACCACAAATGGTTCATATTTTTAAATTAAAGAAAAAGAAACAGAATTGGGTAGTAGAGAAGAGTTAGGGATATTTGCATAAAACGATTAAGAATTAAGATGGAACATATCCTACAGTGCCCTCTGCTGCTAAGAAATGAATTCCTATTTTCTTATGAGCAATTAATATTTTAGTACTAAATTCCAACGTAGTACAATAGAATAACTATTGCATTTATGTGGCACAGGTATTTTTTTGGGGGGGGAGCGGCTCTTTTCAATCTTTCAATCTTAAGTCCACAGTCAAAAAAATAAAACCATTTATAAAGCAAAACAGTGTTATTAAATATCCTGGATTTTGATTTTTCTTTGAGCTGATACTAATTAGGTATTGATTCTAAGTCTTAACTTTCAGGCAAGTAAATGGTAGTTTATTTTTATAGCTTATCCATAAGTATGATTACATATAAAATACTGGCAAGTCTGGCTTGCTCTATTGAGTGTGCTAAAAGGAATTAATTTTAGTCAACTATCAGCCCGAAGTGAATCCAGAATCTGTAGTAAATGAATTAAGCTTTGATGATAAAGGCTGAACTAACTGTAAGACCGATTGTACAGTAAGCTTCCTGAGGGAAGGAACTGAAATCTGTATCACTGCTTTGTTTACAATGGGTGGCGGTGGTGGTGAGTGTCAAATATGGCTGTTGACTGAAATTACATGTGATTATGCAGGATTTTTTTCCCCCCTCAAAGTGAGACAACATAATGAGCCAGATTTGAAGAAGGAAATAAGGAATGAAAAGGCAGTTATTCATGTGATGAAATTTTTATCTTTGGCACTATCACATCAGATCCATGTCTACCAATAAATGGACTTTTTTACATCCCAAGGAAATTCACTTTGCTTATTTCTCAGTAGAGAACATGGAAAAAAAAATCAGCCAAAGGAACAGCCATTCTGTTTTTAAGGGGGAAAAATATAAAAACATTTCCCCAAGATGTCCCAGGACTCAAAAAAAAAAAAAAAGGAGAAGATCAAATGGAAACACAAAGATTTTTGTGTAACAGCAGTAAGCCATTATGGAAACCTCTGTAAAAAGGATATTTCTGTAAAACAGAGTAATGAAATTATTCCTAATTCTGTTGCATTCAAATTATTAATATCAATCATTTGAAAATAAGGATTAAAAAGCAAGCAGAAAGAACAGATATTTTGTGTCTACTGAGTAGTATACAGTGATGTGTCATGTTTTCTGATATAGGAAAACATAGCTATTAGATGTGAGAAATATACACCTTACAAAGTGGTGGGATCAGATGTATTTACATATAATAATTATAGAACAAAATTTGGTCAGACAATTCTCTATATGAGCATCTTCACAGAACCTCATAAAAACAAAAAAAATAAAATTTTGAAGACACAGGTTCAAATGCCTCAGAGTAAAGCAGCTTTAAAATTAAAAAAATATATATATATATTTAAGAAAGGAAAAGGGGGAAATGTTGATGAAATTCAAGAAATTCTTCTACTGTGAATTAGCCATGTACCTAATTAGACAGCTGCTCTGAGCTGCCAGTTCTTCACTGTGCCCCAAACTAGCTTAATATCATCAGAATTTCTTTCTTTGTTTTTTTTTTTCTTTTGCAGGGCAATGAGGATTAAGTGACTTGCCCAGGGTCACACAGCTAGTTAAGTGTCAAGTGTCTGACATTTGAACTTAGGTCCTCCTGAATCCAAGGCCAGAGCTTTATCTACTGCACCACCTAGCTGCCCCCTATCATCAGAATTTCTAAAGTCATTTCAGGAAAAGAGGTAACAAATAGAAATATATAATACCTTTCAGTCAAATTAGCACTGGTACTGTGGAAGGACCGTGAATCTGAAAAAGACACAGGAAAGAAGTCAGAATACAAGATTTCCCACAGTTAATATAACAAAGACAGAGCCAAGGCAGATCTAAGAATTAGTATGTTGAAACTCAGCGCCTGATGCCTTCTTGTTTGAAACATGCAAGGGGAAGGAATTAACCAAAAGAATTCAAGATGATGGCAATGATGAAGCAATGATGAAGAGTGACTGCTGCACACTGTCACCTGTGACAAATGAGTGGCATGAGGAAAAAAAAAAACTAATCAGAATGTTGTGATAACTTTATAATACAGATGTTAAAAACTCTTCAGAAGACATGAAAACTGTACCTTTTATTTTCTGTAACAAGAAGGATTTACTTGTCTGTTTTTATTGATATTCAGTTTCTTAGATAGCCACACACTACCAATATTACAATTTAATGTAAATAGGAATTAAAGAAACATTTCCTAGTAATATCCATTTGCTTCTGTTCTGTTAATTCTGCTTTGGTAAGCTCTTATGTTGAAAATAACAGTTTCTAAGCCTGGCAAGTACCTGAGAATTTTAGAAAACCTGGGATAGAAAAAGGATTGGACTATAAGCCAGGTGACCTGGTAGTTTTAGCCTAGCTCTGCCATCAATTAAGACATGTGATCATGGGAAAATCACAACCACTGAGCCTCAGTTTTCTCATCTATAAAATAATAATCCTTCTACCTCTAAGATGAGTGAACAAATTATTTTTCTCTTCTCTAAAAATGAATCAGGCTAGAAATCAAAGCAGGGTCCTGGAACCTCCCAAACTAAACCAAATAGTAACAAAAAAATCAGAGTAATTAAAATAAAGAGAAACATTATTCCTTTTTCAGGGATGACATGGCAGAAAGGCCACAATCACACAATGCAAAGTATAATTTCAATGTTTAAATATCTGGTTGTAATAATACTTTTTGCATACAACACATTTAACTAGACATAATATGCTCAGCCTACTTGTTGCAATAACATAGGGAAATGCACCTCTCAATCAGATTTCAGGTAACATCTTGCCAACCGAATTTTATCTCACTGTGGATGGAATTTAAACTTTTCAAAGATTACTTGGGGAAAATCACCACTCGAGTTTTATTAGTCATAGTTTTAGTGTCTAACATGCTCTAGGAACTGGATTATAAAAATAGAAATGCGTGAGGGGGAAAAACTCTGTACAAAGAACTTTTAAATTAATTTCTAGACACTCAAGAGATTTTTTGTGTTCCTTCCCCCATTTTCTCTATTAAGGACCTTCTTATTTCAATTATGCAAAATGGTGTGGGTGCAATGTGTTATACCTGGAAGAACAGTGGCTGTAGGGAGACCTGGCTCTTAGTCCCCACCCTCCAACCCCCCTTCACCACCACCTCTCTGGGCCACAGTTCCCTCAGCTATAAAATTAAGGGGGGCAGACCAGATTATATCTAAGATCCTTTCCAGTTCTACTGTCATGTTACCAGATAAGCTAAGCGAGTAGCACTGTGGACTGGTTTAGAATTTTATTTTAGAGGCATTAAGTAGCACTTAATACGCCAGTGGACCTTTTTTCTATTTCTGATAATGACATGGTTGTGTGCCATAAAAGTATAACTACTCTGGGGAAATCTTGGTTTCAAAAGATCTTGAAAATGAATGTTAACTAGATTCTCACAACTCCCATTGCATGAGACCTTTTTTTGGGGGTGGGGGTGGGGAAGAGTAGGCTTTGCCTAAAGTTATACAGTTATCAATTGTGGAAGCTAGGATTCCAAACAGGATCCAGAGAGAGGTAAACCAAAATGGTAATAGCATATATACAGCACTTTTAGCTTTACAAAGCTTTACATACATTTTCTCAATTAGGCCTCATAACAACTTTGTGAGGAAAGTACTATCGATGTTATCATCGATATTTTATAAATCAGGAAACTGAGACTTACTGGGAATATAAGTGATTTGCCCCAAATCACAGTTATTATTAACTGTGAAAGTTAGGATTCCACCTGGAATCTCTAAGGGCCCCAAGTCTAGTGATCTTTCTACTATAATAATCTTCTACCTTTAGTAGAGAAGACTTATAGAATAATCACTGTTACCACTCACTTCAATAAATTTACTTTCACTAGCACTTTTTTTTTTTTTGAAAACTCTAACCTCGGAATCATTTAACTCCTAAACTATGAGAAAGACCTCTTTTCCTGAAATGACTACTAGATAAAGAGAAACAAACTTATCTTATAAGAAAGTTCTGTTGACTGAGAAACTTGGACCAACAACTTCTAGGTTGAGAAGTCTGGATGATATTTAAATAATGCTGAAATTTAGGGTGAGGGGCAAACAGATCACTTGACTCAAGAACATCCATTGTGAGAAATTAAAAGTCTTTTATTAAAATACTTCAACTTACAAATAGGTTCTCCCAAAGAAAATTAATCTTGGTATATGCAAACAGAATTTTTGCAAAAGAGAAGATGAGGTTTTACATCTCTCTTTAACAATCTATAATGAGACTCATATGGGTAAAGGTGGATTCCTCCCAATTCACAAGTCTGCCAACAATCTGAGGCCTCGTAAAACCTATAAACTAGATACTGTCAGGTAAAGATTTACCCATTTGTAAGCTATAGCTTACCCAGAAGACTAAAAAGAAAAACAAACAAAATCAAGGTTTTGAGAGAGAGGAGAAAAAGCAGCAGGAAGAAAATAAAACGTACACCTAGAAATTCAGTGGTTTGATCCCAAAGCTAAGGTACTTTTCTTGAAATGGTCTCATGATGGAAAGGGGGAAAAAAAAGCCTATATTCTCACTATGGAAAAAAAAACCATGATAAATGGAAGGTGAACACTTTATAATTGTATATGTTTGAATTTTTAAAAAAACACACCTTTGGGTTAGTACTTACAATTAGAAATAAAAACCAAAGGACACTTAAAGGTTACTTATTCCTCAGTGCCTGTGGAGGTATCTGGGGCTTTAGGGAGGATCTTATTTCCCAGAACCTGGATTTACACAAAAATGCCATGAAATCAATGAGCTATGGGATGAGCACAAGGACTATAATTGTTTCATCTAATTTTCAAAGTAAAGCATGAAAAAACAGGTGGCATAGGTAAGCCTCCTAGGCGACATGCAAAGGACAGGGGAAGGGCTCAGAGGCCTCCTACTGTCTGCTAAGTGATACAACATCTATAGCATTGACATAGATGGCCAGTCCTTGCAGAAGAGCTGCTGCACATTAAAGTTGCTTACTTACTATGCAACTTCTCCTCTTCATCACTGGAAGAAGAGCCAAGAGAAAAGACAGTTTTAGACTTAAGGAGAAGTGGAGAGATGCTGATGGAGAAGGAAATCCGCCTTGCTGGCTGTATCTGCTCCTCCTGGGCCTCTGAGGAGTGGGTTAACAGAAGATATTAGAGCATGCATAAAAACATGCAAGCAAAGAAAGAGGTAGCTAAAATGCACATCAAAAAAAAAGTGCACAAAGTCTGAAGTCCAGGTAATTTCAAGAATGGCAGTGGAGGGCAAAGAGTGTGTGTGTGTGTGTGTGTGTGTGTGTGTGTGTGTGTGTGTGTCTTTTTTTTTTTTTTCCTGAAACCCAAGAGCGGCCAACCCTTTCTTAGGTAACAAGATGAAGGGATGGACTCATATTTGCCTGAGTTTTTTTTTAAACAGGCACACAGGAGTTCATAACCTGGGGGTTCATGAACTTGTTTTTAAAAAATATTTTAATAATTATATTTCAAAACAATTGGTTTTCTTTGTAATCTTATAATTTTATGCAGTTAAAATATTATTCTGTGATGGAGGCCATAGCCTTCACTAGACTGTCAAAACAAATTAATCTCTATTTCATGATACTAAAAGGTTAGGAAGCTCTGAATTCCAGGTTTCATTACACAAGGGGACATTTCTCCATTCTTCCATTTAAAATTCTGCTCAGCAGGGTGTTCTATTATCTACTAGGTATTTCCAGGAGAGGGGGGAGAAAGTACAGTCTCAAGGCAGAGTGATTTCTAAGGCTCTTTCAGGCCAGTGAAGTTAGAAAACGTGACTGAAAATGCAAATCACATATGGGTTATATTAGAATTAAAAAGGAAATCTCATTTCATGGAACACTAAGCAGGTAAGACCAGTGAGCTCATTTGTAGGCACATGGAGAGGTTAAAAATATATTTTAAATAGTGTTAATTTGAAAGAGGTTTGATACACGGTGCTCTCTAAATTGGACTTACCTTTTCTCTTTGGAAACTGTTTATAAAGTCTATATGCATTCTACATGCTTTCCAACAAATGTATAACACAAATGTATGTAGTTAGTCATAAAGATATATTTTATATATGCATGAGTCCACATAAAATATATACATATACATATAAACTATAGTTCAATATATTCACATGTATGTACATAAAGAGATACAATTTTATATATGTATGTACATGTATAAATGTATACATACCTGCATACATACATAGACACACATATATAAAATCTTGCCTTAAGAGTTTTCCAGAGTGAACACATTTGGTTTTCATTGCTTCTATCCAGTTATCAATATCTTTATCTTCCAATTCTTTGTGTAACTAGGCTAAAATGAAATGATCTGATTTTAGTGTTTATCTATGTATATATGTATATATGTACACACACACACACATATATATATTATATGCATTTATGGATATAAAAGCAGAACAAAAAGAGTCGCTTCATGGGCAGAACTCTTCTACAGTAAGTATCCAGCAGGTGGCGTCATTCCAATCGTTACAAATTTCTTGTAAGATCTGATGTCTTTTGGGGGGGGGGCAATGGGGGTTAAGTGACTTGCCCAGGGTCACACAGCTAATAAGTGTCAAGTGTCTGAGGCCGGATTTGAACTCATGTCCTCCTGAATCCAGGGCCGGTGCTTTATCCACTGCGCCACCTAGCTGCCCCGCTGATGTCTTTTTAAAAGGGCTCACTCTGATTTCATATCATAAAGGCTACTGTGTGTGCGTGTGTGTGCGTGTGTGTGTCTGCCATATGGTCCATATAAATAAGATGGCTCGATTTTTGAGAGATTTAACTGAATAAGCTAGCTTTCACAGCTTAATAACTGTGGTCCACACTATAGTTAGCAGCTAATGTTCCCATCCATCAAAACTCACATGACAAACTTTATAACCTCCCACCTATAATCAACTATATGTAAACAACCCCTTAATGAGTCCTATTTGAAAACTGTGCCTCATACAAAGATAAGCCAAAGGTTATCAAAAATGCAAGATAATAAGGTAGAGAATAAATCTGCTTAGGAAACAAATTGGAAAGATCTGTAGCATCAGTAGTAATAATACTAATCATTAGCACTTATAGAGACCTCTAAAGTGACTGACTTGTTAGCTTACTTGATGAAGATTATAAAGAGAGCTGACATTCACACAGGGTGTACCAAAATCCTTAAGACTTTTAGGACAACCTGTGGAATGTTTTAAGGTTTGACAGGTGCTTTGTTTTCTCATTATAGATCCTCACGACTCTATGACAATCTCTCACAATAATCCATTTGACGGGTAAAGAAACTGAGGGTAAGAGGTGAAGCAACCGGTAAAAGGTAGTCTGATGTAAGAGTTGAACCTGAGACCTGAACTTTATACACTGCTTTACTGCCTCATCTGAATGGATAGCAAACTATGATGGATAATGTTCTCTTTTGGGGGCAGCTAGGTGGCGCAGTGGATAAAGCACTGGCCTCAGGAGGACCTGAGTTCAAATCCAGCCTCAGACACTTGACACTGGCTGTGTGACCCTGGGCAAGTCACTTAACCCTCATTGCCCCACAAAACAAAAAACAAAAAACCCCCGATAATGTTCTCTTTTTAATGCTAGTTATGTGTGTGTAAGATCACAGATCAAGAGCTGGAAGAGAACTCAGAGTTCACCCTCTTCTTTTTGCAGATGAGGAAACTGGGGCCCAAGGAGCTTATATAACTTTCCCAAGGTCACACAGGCTCTAAGTGTCAGAGGCAGGATTTGAACCCAGGTTGTCTGAATCAAAGCCAGGGCTCTCACTCCAAAGTCAGGGCCATACAAAAAAAATTACCAGAGTATCTACTGCTTAGGAATGCAGATGCTGTGCTCAAGGCCTACACAATGGGAGTTTTATTATCACAGGCACCACTTGAAAAAACCCAGAGGGAGGGCATGGGGCAATGACAAACACCACAGTTAAATTCTTACTTCTGACAGGTCCAAATTCTGTTACCTTGGGCCACCAAGTCATTGAACTTCTTCATTATTTACTAATCTACACTCACTATGGACATCCCCTTAGTGCCCTGGAAACATCTTCATCCTGGAAGACTGCCTCATCCCTAGAATTCAGACCTCTTAAGTATCTTAAAACCCTGTGGCCCCTCCCTCTGACAGAATGGCTTCTCCTAGAAATTCAATGTAAACAGAGTGCCCAGGCCAGTCATCTCATTGTTTTTCTCCAAGCTAACCTCACTCTGGACTTCTATATCATGACCAGAAACATGCTAGAAGACCTCCCCGCCCCCACCCCATATTCCCACAGTATTCCCTGCCCCCTCCACCCTTGTATTCCCAGGGCTTAAATGTCTGGCACATAGTAAGTGTTTAATAAGCCCTTGTTGACTAACTTCTCAGTCTCAGTTTCCTTATCTGAAAAATAGGGATAATAGTACTTGCAAGACTTACCACCCACCCCGGGTTGGGAGGAAAGCACTTTCCAAATCTTAAAGTGCTACATAAATGCGAGTCGTTATTTTATTACCCTTAACATGCCCAAGGTGAAGCATAATGATAATAGCTAACATTTATATAGCGCAGAAAGGTTTATAAGGCATTTTACATGTATTACTATCTCATTTGGCATCTGCCTGTTCAGGAATTTCTTTGAATGCTGAGAAACAAAAGCACTGTCTGATGAAAGAAAAAGAAACGCTGAGCACATTTCCTGAAACTGTTTCTAGGTGGAAGTTCTCCAGGACGTTATCCTCCACAATTTAGGCAGCTTGAGTTCTAGTATGATTTCCCAGGAAATTTGTCTTCGGATAAACAAAATGTAATCATCCCGCTCTCTGCAGAGCAGATTTAAGGCCTGATTATGAGCCATCGCTCTTTCCCCGACCTTTTATGGCTCCTCGGTAATCAGGCTGGTTTTTTTTCATGGCAAATTGTATAGAAATATTTTAGTCACCCCATTTGCACTGTATTTTCCTCTACATCAGGACCTTTTTGAAACAGATCCTGGGCTTGAAATAATGCTATGAGTCTGTGCTTTCCAATCTGGCTAACTCCCTAAGAAGACATTCCAGACAATAGCCCAGCTGAGACACACTAATTTTCAGAAGGGCTCAAGTGTTAACAGCTCTCATAGAGCAGGGTGTGCAT
This sequence comes from Dromiciops gliroides, assembly GCF_019393635.1. Classification (NCBI taxonomy): domain Eukaryota; kingdom Metazoa; phylum Chordata; class Mammalia; order Microbiotheria; family Microbiotheriidae; genus Dromiciops; species Dromiciops gliroides. Next base: position 126,559,225 of record NC_057862.1, read on the forward strand.
CAGCCATTTTCTTCAGAAGGAAGTAGACATGGTAAGGATACCAAATCAGAAATCACTGATACAAGGGTAATTTTAGAAAGAATTCTGTTCTAAACAATAGTGCTTATAATGAGACACAGTCATTGGGAAAATGCCTCTGGCTAACATTCCTATTTCTTTATAATCGTTTAATGTGTGGTCAGAGAAAAATGAATCATATAGGCATTGCAGCAATTAGGAAAATTATTTCTCGCTGGGAATCACAAGCCCAAATCTTTCATATTGAATTTACTTACAATAATCCATTCATCATAACACTTGAAGTATCATTAACACTTAGCCTTCTCAAGAACCCAACTTGCCCTTAGGCTTTAAAGGCAATTAACACATTTTAATTACAAGAAGCTAGGTGGTACAGTGAATAGAATGCCAGGCCTCAAGAAGATCTGAGTTCAAAACTGGTCTTAGACACTTAATACCTGTGTGACCCTGGATGAGTCACTTAACCCTATTTGCCTTAGTTTCCTCATCTGAATATGAGCTGGAGAAGGAAATGGCAAATCACTTCAGTATCTTTGCCAAGAAAACCTCAAATGGGATTACTGACAGTCAGACATGACTGAAACAACTGAAAAGCAACAAAAATATGTAAAAAATAACCCCCTAAAATATTGTCATATGCAGAGAGATAGAGTGTTTTAAGTGTTTTGGAAATGTGAGCTTCATGAGCCAGTGGCAAATTAAAATACAAACAAAAAAACCCTCCAGTTCTTTGGTCTTCCATTCTGATGCCTAAGGCACATTATTCTGTAATTTGACTTTTGTTGTTTTACTTTAAGTTAAGTTAAAGTCAAAATTCTAATCATCACCACAAGGGCTTATTGTGATCAGTTAGGAAAACAAGCATAACAAGTAACTCTGTGTGTGTGTGTGTGTGTGTGTGTGTGTGTGTGTGTAAGTAAGTACAAGGGGCTGCAGATTGGAGGGTAGGAGTTGAAAGATGGAGGAAGAGTATAGGAAGGTTTAATTACAGTAGAAAGTACAGGAATAATAATAAAAAAGAAAAAGGCTAGTCAACCTTTCTAGTCATTCAAACTCGGATAAAAGTAGGTAGTGTGGGCTGTATGGCGGGAAACAACTTCGGATAAAATGATTAAAATCTTACTTGAAGCTCAGCTATGGATGGCAGTCTGCTACTCTTTCAATTCCCCCGGTGAGCTTGAGCAGAAATTTTCCCAGCAACAGGAAGAAAAGCTATACGTTGCCAGGAATTGTGGCACTCTGAGTGAGTCTGTTTTCTGGGAGTTAACTGTGTTATTTATAGTGTTTGGTTAGCAACTGAAGACCTGGCCAAAAAATTGTTTTGCTTTTTTGGAAGAAAAATAATGAAGTGCTTCAGCTCTGAAGGGAAGAGAGCGTCACATAATATAGGATAAAAGATCTTCTCCTTACTGGACGTGTCCCAGTGTTGTTTCTGTTGCTAAGGGGCCCTTATCCATTAAGACCACATGCTTATTAGTCACAGTGACAGCAAAGTGCTAAAAAATCTGACTTTTAGGGTTCTGACAATAAGGTTCTCTCTGTCTGTTAAGCTCTATTCAATTCCACCAAATCTGCTGTAAAAGTATTAATTTATAACATTAGCTATGTAAATATCAAAATAAAGACCCCCAAGAAATGGTCCTTCTAATATAACTTGTAACATTATGTCTGTACCCCTGAGTGGAAATTTTTCTGGTTTCTTGGATCTGCCATGAGAAAAGGGGCTAGGGATTAGGAGCTCCTGGAAGAATAAGTACCCACTCACTACCAATGCAAGCCAGTACTCTCTGTGACTTAGAATCTGGGAGAGATGCCATGAGCACCAAGAACTGAAATGACTTTTCCTAAATCACACAACCAATATGTGTCATAGGCAGGGCTTGACAGTTCTCTATCTGCTTATCTTCAAAAAAGTGGGGTAAAAACTCAGTGGGGCTCCTCAAAGCTCAGGCTGTCTTTTAGGTGATCTTAATACAATTGCATTGCTGCTTCAATCCTGAAAACTACATAGATCTATATGCAGAATTATTTTTATAATAATCATCTTCAAATACAACAATACAAAGCTATCTTAACTGAGAAAAAACAATCTTAAGTTTAATTACCAGGATTGGCTGCATGAAAACTAGAGGCAAGGTTAAATATCAGGTTTGGGTGGGAACTGGGTAGGTATATATCTATAAAGCAAGTGACACAAAGGTCAGCTCTGTTTAAAGATGGAGTATCAGGCAGAGAAAAAAGAAAAACAAGGTTTCAGAAGGTGATACTATTATACTTTAAAAAAGAAAACAGAAAGTGGTTGAAAACCTGTATACTTACTGTCCAGTCCAGGATGGCTAATTGTCATTAATGAGATGGATTTTGTCAGTGGAGAAGAAATGGCCGATGTACAATAATTAAACCCCTGTTTGGTTCTCTGGCGTGGCTGTAAAGGTGAACACAACAGTATGTTCTGAGTACCAGTGCTGTTACTTCACTTAACAATTTATGGTTCAAACACATGGTTGGGGAATGAAGCTACTAAAAATCACTGTGGTCAGATGATACTATAAGCTGGAAAATTAAAATGTTTGGAAGGAGATGTTCTTAAAAATGAATTTTTATTTATGCAAAGGGAAAAAACTAAAATGGCATATTTAGGAATGTCCACTTTCTTTTCTCTCTTTGTTATTTGCTTCATCCTATGATAGCCTATACATTCCATAAGTAATTATTTATTTCTTAGACAGAAGTTTTCTTAGGACAAATCCTCTTAGGGGAAATCTTATTTCTCTGCTACCCTCCTTTTCCTTTCCAATACCTAATTCAGAGTCTTGAAGCAGTAAACTGCAGGGTAGGAGTCAATGAATAATGAATGGCCAAGAAAAAAAATAATTTTTTTTGCATGTGTGTACATATGCATGTATACACACACAGACGTGTATATATATATATATATATATATATACGCTTTGATAGGCTAAAAAGTAAAATTAACAAGCATTTAGTAAGCACTTACAACATATTAGGAACTATGCCAAGTGCTGGGGACACACAAAGATGGCAAAAACAGTCCCTGCCCTCAAGGAAGTAACAATCAAATGGGGTGGTGGTGGTAAGATAACAAACATCTGTGTACAAAGAAGATATATACAGGATAAAATGGAGGTAATCTCAGAGGGAAAGTATTCAAATTAAGGAGGACCAGGAAAGGCTTCTTGTGTAAAGTAGGATTTTATCTGAGATTTGGAAAAGTCTTAGAAACAGTCATATGTTCTTAAGATATCATTTATTTGGAATAAGTTAAAAGCAAACAGCATCTTCATTTCATAGAAATTAAAAGTGAGGCATGGCACAGAAGTTTTAAATGGTTTTGCTAATATCACAAAGAAAGCTGAATCCAGAAATAAAATCTGAATCTCTTAACTCCATCTGAAAACTGTTGTCCCATCATGATTCTGTGGTTGAGTCTTCAATTTTCTGGTAGAATCAATGCATGTTAGAATCGGAAGGTACCTCTGAAGTTGTCTAGTCCAAACTCTCATGCCTAATGTAGGATTTTATTGTTTGACACTCCTGACAAATGGTCATTCAGCCTCTGCTTGTACACTTCCAGTAACGGAGAACTCACTGCTTTTTAATATAGTCCACTCTATTGTTGAATGTTTCTAATTAAGGTAAGGTTCTTAGTCATACTGAGCCAAAATTTGTTTCTATTCAACTTCCTCCCATTAGCAATCTACTCAATGTGACAGAAATAAACAGAAACACATTCCTTTAATTTCTCCTAAAAACAGAATATCTCTCACTCCACTTATGTCATGAAACCTAGGACAAACTCAAACTATAGTTTAAATAATGCTCTGGGGGCAGCTAGGTGGCGCAGTGGATAGAGCACTGGCCCTGGAGTCAGGAGGACCTGAATTCAAATCTGGCCTCAGACACTTGACACACACACACACACACACACACACACACACACACACACACTAGCTGTGTGACCCTGGGCAAGTCACTTAACCCCCATTGCCTCACCAAAAAAAATTTAAATAAATAAATAATGCTCCGAAATTTGAGCAGTGATTTTGA